>NC_058043.1:14417166-15149666 GCF_020085105.1 Siniperca chuatsi
AATAAAGTATTTCAATATTATGGCATTTGTTTGAGGTTAAGTTGCACATTTTTTCTATTATGCTCTGTCTAACTCTGACCTTTACAGATGATCCGCACCAAGAATGTCAAGAAATGTCTTCTTTCTTTTTTGGCCTGAATCGTGAATATATTTGAATGTGCACACATATTTCAATAGTGAACGTCAGTAACATCAAACACAAGAAAAGAAAGAAATCATAAGTGGGTGGGTTTGTTGATAAGGTTATTGGCAAGCTTTACAGCACTTAACTTCCTCTTTGTCTCAATAGCAAATTCTCCACCCTTATTGTACTGCGTGTTATGGAAACCTTCGTAAACTGGAAAATGACTCTTCACTGACAGAAGTCATGTAATGTTTGAATATTTTTGGAATCATGATACAGTAAATCATATGTTTACTGTTTAAAAGGAAACAACCTAGTGGCATTTTTTTTCCATTACACAGTCAGTATTTACAGACGGAATTCATCATTCTGTAAGTTCTAACTTGTATTGATGACCACCAAAAGGCAGAATAAATCATATACAGTAAATAATCAGTTTCAGAATAGATTTGACCTGATTAAGATTGGCAAAAAGCAACAATAATAGACTGAACTCTCGAAAACATAATCACACCACACTTAATTCTGTGGTTAACAACCTAAAGCAGCAAATGTTTTCATCATCAGCGGGTCATATTGTACAAAACAGCTTGCAGACAACAGTTCTATACTTTATTATTTGGGCTCTCTGTTCACAAAAAACACTAATATGAGCTCTGGGGGATCCCTAGCAGTGATGGCCAAAGAAACAGTTCTACAGATAATTTAATCATTTAAAGTACCACAAACACTAATTGAACTGAAATATAATTCATATTTGGATGATCATTTTTCTTCAGTATATATAAACTACTTTCAGGTGTGCCTGTCACATGCTTATCCTTTCGTGCTTGCTCTATCTTTAACAGGTCCATATTTCAAATCATGAATGTGGTTTGCGTCAGTCAGGTAGTGATAAAAAGACTAATTTGAGCCAAGACACACTTAACAACACCCAGGTGACATATGAAAGTCCAGCAGAAACAAATACAAAACTTAAAATAGTTCTGCTGTTGATATTGCTTCATCTCCTTTAGGATTGTGGAATAATAGTCAGGGTAGTTACCAATACATATGATCTGATGTATGTATTTCAAGAACATAATAGGTAAAATTGTAAAAAATAAATAAAAATGTCCTAAATAACTTCAACTCTATTGTGAAATTATTTCAATCTAGCATTACATAGTGAGCAGGAAATATTCTTTTTTTTGTTTTTGTTGTATGGCATTCCAGAAATGATTTTCTAATAAGCAAATAGAGGTGTGGAGAGCTAAACCCGAACCACTTGTGGATTCAAGATCAAGAGAAATATTTGTGTTCATCCTTGACACAGGTCATTTATTCCTGGTGCTATTGAGACTGTTTATTAACCTTACAGGGATCATTATTAACAGTCTATTTATAGCATGACTATTCAGTTCAAATGACTATATTGTCAATATGTTGCCCATTGTAACATTTCTTAAGTTAGAGTCATGTGACCTCCATCATGTCCAGCTGATTGCCACAGCACGTAAATATTGGATTGAAATAAATGTTAACATCAAAGCAAATAAAATACTATTTGCCAGATTTCTTGAAATATAACAACTAATTCAGTAAGTGTGTATGAAGAGCAAAACAATACATGTGTAGTTATATAACATTATTTTAAGAGCATTCTATTAATTGACTGAATGAATTTTTGTAGGATGAATAATTTATTGGTTGTTGATTTTACACAAGATCTGTAACAAATGTACAGAAAACCACACCGTTGATGAATAAAATACAGTTACAGTTTCAGTATAAACCTAGGATACCTCAATGCTGTAAGACACTAAACATATTTTATACATGAAGAACTCATTAAACACAAAACAAATGGCTTGTTGGATCAAGTACCTTGGGGCATAATGTATTTCTTTGTGCCAAAGAATGCATATAATGACACAAAATGAACACAATTGTTTTGGAATAATATGACTATATAGTATGTTACTATATAATTAACATATTCAAATAAAATGCAGTTTCACTCTTCGTGAGCATTTTGGTTCATACACTATTGTGACCCTTAGCCACCACTTAGTGTATGAAAATGCCAGCAATTGCATGACAAGTGTATATTCATTATCACTGGTATCATTGACAATTAATAATGGTTTATGATATAACTTTGGGTAATGACTGTTTTCTTACTAGAATCACACGCACCCAAACCCCACCTCACCTACTCATAAATAATAATAATAATAAAACTTTATTTATAGAGCACTCATCAAAAAAAAGTACAAAGTGCTTTGCCCGTGCCTTAGTCCTTATCCACTTCAACGTAACCATAATCATGACCTTTGTAAACAAGCATGTACTTACAGGAAACTTCACAAATTGCTGCGGCGTCATGCCACAATACGTAAAAAGTTTGCCTAGGGAGGGAACTACATCAGTAACAATCTCGGTTTACCAGTTGATCATTGATGACACATAGAGTAGGTCAGAGTAGATCTGGAAGTTTATTGCAAGACTGAAAATTACAGAACATCTAACTTATTCTGCTTACATGTTCATGAAGTGAAAGACATTGCAGAAGTTGAAGTATTTCAGCTTTACATCTTTTGGATGATTACCTGAATGCACAGGAACATGAAAAAGTGGATTAATTTGGGATCCTATAATTGGAGGAGGCTTTCTACCATTCTTATAGTCCTTAGTTTCGTGGTCATCGTGCTCATTGCATTCTGTGTGTTGTTTGCACAAAAAAGAGGTAAGTCTGTGATTTGTGTAATTTTTTAATGCTGAACCAGGTGAGCCATACTCTCATTAATTTACTTAAGAATTATTTTGAATGTAACCCTCTTAACACTTATATCATTAGACAGTATATACTGTATATTTCCATTACATTTTCACATGATTCATTTTAGTCTTGAAAATCCTTTAACAATAACTGCAATTAAAGCAGAAAGTACAAATAGAATGACTTTGCTCCTCGCTGTTAAAATGCACACTAATCCTCACACAATACTTTATTTGTTATTTGTACTCAATATAGTACAAAGAGTTATTTTTGGAACATTAATGTTCATAAAAATGTGAATGTTAATGTTAGTCATTTATTAGTTATTTTAATTTATAAGTCACCTGGAGTAATGTTTTATTGGATGCATTTTAAAAAGCTTATTCAAAAACCTGTTTTTGCAATTTTGCAATTAGTTCATTTTTTGACAACCAAACATAATCTCAGGCTTGGAGTGTAATTTTTTTCATAGAATAAGCAATACAGTTCACAGTTCAAACGGAAATAACTGATACTAACTGTAGATTGACATTTTCAGTTAATAATTGAAGAAATTGAATGGTTTAAGAATACAAACATTACACAAGACACTAGATATGTGCCCGAGATAAGTAAAATATAGTGTATTCAACGTTAGAGGAAGGGATTTTCATTTTATATGATCTTAGTTATCAATATATTAAAACTGAGTCTAGAAGCCAGCCTCTGCACTACTGAAGATAAACAGAGTTAACACTGACAAAAATCTTCATTCAACAAGATTATATCGTGATTGTTAATTTTGCAGACAGAACTGACTAAGAAGGGATAGTTCCAAGGAAACATTGTTCAAACAATAAAAAAGACAGAAGAAAGTGTTAAATTTATGTTAACAGAAGTTTTGACATATTGCAAATGCAAATTGCAAATTGCTCTGAGGTGTACTAACAAATACATTTATCATGAAAAATATCGTCTTGTTTAACAGGAAATCAAAATGCAAAACAAGGTCAACCTGACGAAACATGGAGGAAACCACAGATAACGGATAACCATAAAGGAAAGAATCTATCAAATCTGAACATGGAACTAAATGAGTTGTCAGACGTTTTGCAAATTAGACCAGTATTTAATGACACAGACCAACAATATATGACTCAATCACTAGAATCACTGCAAATCATAATTAACAGCACGTCTACTCAGTCTCATACAAATAGCACGACTTTGACTCATGCAAAATCAGTCATTCCTAATTCAGAAAAAATATCCTCAACGCATATGACAAAATCGGTAACCACCAAAGCATTTGCACCATCTTTCCCAGCTGATGAATCAACAACTTACAATTCAATCACGAAGACCAAGATTATAACCTCAATAATCAAAAAAAATGGAGTAAAAGGAACTAATAACTCTGATTATTCCACAACAACAATCAATTCCCTCAGAAATTCGGAAGATACACCCACTTCACCCTCTACATTCCCTCCATTAACGACTCATTTCACTCAAACATCTCATGAACAACAAACTGAAACAGCACCAAAAAGTACCAGCACAAGTCAGCTTCCACTAACTAGCCAGGAAACATCTACAACAATGATTTCCTTATCGACGGAACAACAATCTCGATCTGCTACAATGGTGACACCCACAGGAACAACAGAATTAAAAGCCTCAACCTCTATGCTCAGCACAAATGGAGTAACAATAACTACCAACACTGATCATTCCACAACAACAATCAATTCCCTCACAAATACGGAGGATACAACCAGTTCACCCTCTACATTCCCTCCATTAACGACTCATTTCACTCAAACATCTCATGAACAACAAACTGAAACAACACCAAAAAGTACCAGCACAAGTCAGCTTCCATTAACTAGCCAGGAAACATCTACAACAATGATGTCCTCACCCACAGAGCAACAATCTACATCTGCTACAATGGTGACACCCACAGGAACAACCGACTTACCGGCCTCAACCTCAGCGCTCACCACAAATGGAGTAACAATAACTACCAGCACTGATCATTACACAACAACAGTCAATTCCCTCACAAATACAGAAGATTTAACCAGTTCACCCTCAACACTTTCTCCATTAATGACTCATTTCACTCAAACATCTCATGAACAACAAACTGAAACGACATCAAAAAGTACCAGCACAAGTCAGCTTCCATTAACTAGCCAGGAAACATCTACAACAATGAGGTCCTCACCCACAGAGGAACAATCTACATCTGCTACAATGGTGACACCCACAGAAACCACAGAAATAACTCCCTCAACCTCAGCACTCACCACAAATGGAGTAACAATAACTACCAACACTGATCATTCCACAACAACAATCAATTCCCTGACAAATACAGAAGATATAACCAGTTCACCCTCTACATTCCCTCCATTAACGACTCATTTCACTCAAACATCTCATGAACAACAAACTGAAACAACACCAAAAAGTACCAGCACAAGTCAGCTTCCATTAACTAGCCAGGAAACATCTACAACAATGATGTCCTCACCCACAGAGCAACAATCTACATCTGCTACAATGGTGACACTCACAGGAACAACCGAATTAACAGCCTCAACCTCTATGCTCACCACAAATGGAGTAACAATAACTACCAACACCGATCATTCCACAACAACAATCAATTCCCTGACAAATACGGAAGATACAACCAGTTCACCCTCAACATTCCCTCCATTAACGACTCATTTCACTCAAACATCTCATGAACAACAAACTGAAACAACACCAAAAAGTACCAGCACAAGTCAGCTTCCATTAACTAGCCAGGAAACATCTACAACATTGATGTCCTCTCCCACAGAGCAACAATCTACGTCTGCTACAATGGTGACACCCACAGGAACAACCGACTTACCGGCCTCAACCTCAGCGCTCACCACAAATGGAGTAACGCTAACTACCAACACTGATCATTCCACGACAACAATCAATTCCCTGACAAATACAGAAGATATAACCAATTCACCCTCTACATTCTCTCCATTAACAACTCATTTCACTCAAACATCTCATGAACAACAAACTGAAACAACACCAAAAAGTACCAGCACAAGTCAGCTTCCATTAACTAGCCAGGAAACATCTACAACAATGATGTCCTCACCCACAGAGCAACAATCTACATCTGCTACAATGGTGACACCCACAGGAACAACCGACTTACCGGCCTCAACCTCAGCGCTCACCACAAATGGAGTAACAATAACTACCAACACTGATCATTCCACGACAACAATCAATTCCCTGACAAATACGGAAGATACAACCAGTTCACCCTCAACATTCCCTCCATTAACGACTCATTTCACTCAAACATCTCATGAACAACAAACTGAAACAACACCAAAAAGTACCAGCACAAGTCAGCTTCCATTAACTAGCCAGGAAACATCTACAACAATGATGTCCTCACCCACAGAGCAACAATCTACATCTGCTACAATGGTGACACCCACAGGAACAACCGACTTACCGGCCTCAACCTCAGCGCTCACCACAAATGGAGTAACAATAACTACCAGCACTGATCATTCCACAACAACAATCAATTCCCTCATAAATACGGAAGATATAACCAATTCACCCTCAACATTCCCTCCATTAACGACTCATTTCACTCAAACATCTCATGAACAACAAACTGAAACAACACCAAAAAGTACCAGCACAAGTCAGCTTCCATTAACTAGCCAGGAAACATCTACAACATTGATGTCCTCACCCACAGAGCAACAATCTACATCTGCTACAATGGTGACACCCACAGAAACAACAGAAATAACAGCCTCAACCTCTACACTCACCACAAATGGAGTAACAATAACTTCCAACACTGATCATTCCACAACAACAATATCTTCCCTCACAAATACAGAGGATACAACCAGTTCACCCTCTACATTCCCTCCATTAACGACTCATTTCACTCAAACATCTCATGAACAACAAACTGAAACAACACCAAAAAGTACCAGCACAAGTCAGCTTCCATTAACTAGCCAGGAAACATCTACAACAATGATGTCCTCACCCACAGAGCAACAATCTACATCTGCTACAATGGTGACACCCACAGGAACAACCGACTTACCGGCCTCAACCTCAGCGCTCACCACAAATGGAGTAACAATAACTACCAACACTGATCATTCCACGACAACAATCAATTCCCTGACAAATACAGAAGATATAACCAATTCACCCTCTACATTCTCTCCATTAACAACTCATTTCACTCAAACATCTCATGAACAACAAACTGAAACAACACCAAAAAGTACCAGCACAAGTCAGCTTCCATTAACTAGCCAGGAAACATCTACAACAATGATGTCCTCACCCACAGAGCAACAATCTACATCTGCTACAATGGTGACACCCACAGAAACAACAGAAATAACTGCCTCAACCTCAGCGCTCACCACAAATGGAGTAACAATAACTACCAACACTGATCATTCCACAACAACAATCAATTCCCTGACAAATACGGAAGATACAACCAGTTCACCCTCAACATTCCCTCCATTAACGACTCATTTCACTCAAACATCTCATGAACAACAAACTGAAACAACACCAAAAAGTACCAGCACAAGTCAGCTTCCATTAACTAGCCAGGAAACATCTACAACAATGATGTCCTCACCCACAGAGCAACAATCTACATCTGCTACAATGGTGACACCCACAGGAACAACCGACTTACCTGCCTCAACCTCAGCGCTCACCACAAATGGAGTAACAATAACTACCAGCACTGATCATTCCACAACAACAATCAATTCCCTGACAAATACGGAAGATACAACCAGTTCACCCTCAACATTCCCTCCATTAACGACTCATTTCACTCAAACATCTCATGAACAACAAACTGAAACAACACCAAAAAGTACCAGCACAAGTCAGCTTCCATTAACTAGCCAGGAAACATCTACAACAATGATGTCCTCACCCACAGAGCAACAATCTACATCTGCTACAATGGTGACACCCACAGGAACAACCGACTTACCGGCCTCAACCTCAGCGCTCACCACAAATGGACTAACAATAACTTCCAACACTGATCATTCCACAACAACAATATCTTCCCTCACAAATACAGAGGATACAACCAGTTCACCCTCTACATTCCCTCCATTAACGACTCATTTCACTCAAACATCTCATGAACAACAAACTGAAACAACACCAAAAAGGAGCAGCACAAGTCAGCTTCCATTGACTAGCCAGGAAACATCTACAACAATGATGTCCTCACCCACAGAGCAACAATCTACATCTGCTACAATGGTGACACCCACAGGAACAACCGACTTACCGGCCTCAACCTCAGCGCTCACCACAAATGGAGTAACAATAACTACCAACACTGATCATTCCACGACAACAATCAATTCCCTGACAAATACAGAAGATATAACCAGTTCACCCTCTACATTCCCCCCATTAACGACTCATTTCACTCAAACATCTCATGAACAACAAACTGAAACAACACCAAAAAGTACCAGCACTAGTCAGCTTCCATTAACTAGCCAGGAAACATCTACAACAATGATGTCCTCACCCACAGAGCAACAATCTACATCTGCTACAATGGTGACACCCACAGGAACAACCGACTTACCGGCCTCAACCTCAGCGCTCACCACAAATGGAGTAACAATAACTACCAGCACTGATCATTCCACAACAACAATCAATTCCCTGACAAATACGGAAGATACAACCAGTTCACCCTCAACATTCCCTCCATTAACGACTCATTTCACTCAAACATCTCATGAACAACAAACTGAAACAACACCAAAAAGTACCAGCACAAGTCAGCTTCCATTAACTAGCCAGGAAACATCTACAACAATGATTTCCTCACCCACAGAGCAACAATCTACATCTGCTACAATGGTGACACCCACAGAAACAACAGAAATAACAGCCTCAACCTCTATGCTCACCACAAATGGAGAAACAATAATTACCAACACTGATCATTCCACGACAACAATCAATTCCCTGACAAATACAGAAGATATAACCAATTCACCCTCTACATTCTCTCCATTAACAACTCATTTCACTCAAACATCTCATGAACAACAAACTGAAACAACACCAAAAAGTACCAGCACAAGTCAGCTTCCATTAACTAGCCAGGAAACATCTACAACAATGATGTCCTCACCCACAGAGCAACAATCTACATCTGCTACAATGGTGACACCCACAGGAACAACCGACTTACCGGCCTCAACCTCAGCGCTCACCACAAATGGAGTAACAATAAATACCAGCACTGATCATTCCACAACAACAATCAATTCCCTGACAAATACGGAAGATACAACCAGTTCACCCTCAACATTCCCTCCATTAACGACTCATTTCACTCAAACATCTCATGAACAACAAACTGAAACAACACCAAAAAGTACCAGCACAAGTCAGCTTCCATTAACTAGCCAGGAAACATCTACAACAATGATGTCCTCACCCACAGAGCAACAATCTACATCTGCTACAATGGTGACACCCACAGGAACAACCGACTTACCGGCCTCAACCTCAGCGCTCACCACAAATGGAGTAACAATAACTACCAACACTGATCATTCCACGACAACAATCAATTCCCTGACAAATACGGAAGATACAACCAGTTCACCCTCTACATTCCCTCCATTAACGACTCATTTCACTCAAACATCTCATGAACAACAAACTGAAACAACACCAAAAAGTACCAGCACAAGTCAGCTTCCATTAACTAGCCAGGAAACATCTACAACAATGATGTCCTCACCCACAGAGCAACAATCTACATCTGCTACAATGGTGACACCCACAGAAACAACAGAAATAACAGCCTCAACCTCTACACTCACCACAAATGGAGTAACAATAACTACCAGCACTGATCATTCCACGACAACAATCAATTCCCTGACAAATACAGAAGATATAACCAATTCACCCTCTACATTCTCTCCATTAACAACTCATTTCACTCAAACATCTCATGAACAACAAACTGAAACAACACCAAAAAGTACCAGCACAAGTCAGCTTCCATTAACTAGCCAGGAAACATCTACAACAATGATGTCCTCACCCACAGAGCAACAATCTACATCTGCTACAATGGTGACACCCACAGGAACAACCGACTTACCGGCCTCAACCTCAGCGCTCACCACAAATGGAGTAACAATAAATACCAGCACTGATCATTCCACAACAACAATCAATTCCCTCACAAATACGGAAGATACAACCAGTTCACCCTCAACATTCCCTCCATTAACGACTCATTTCACTCAAACATCTCATGAACAACAAACTGAAACAACACCGAAAAGTACCAGCACAAGTCAGCTTCCATTAACTAGCCAGGAAACATCTACAACAATGATGTCCTCACCCACAGAGCAACAATCTACATCTGCTACAATGGTGACACCCACAGGAACAACCGACTTACAGCCTCAACCTCAGCGCTCACCACAAATGGAGTAACAATAACTACCAGCACTGATCATTCCACAACAACAATCAATTCCCTCACAAATACAGAAGATATAACCAGTTCACCCTCTACATTCCCTCCATTAACGACTCATTTCACTCAAACATCTCATGAACAACAAACTGAAACAACACCAAAAAGTACCAGCACAAGTCAGCTTCCATTAACTAGCCAGGAAACATCTACAACAATGATGTCCTCACCCACAGAGCAACAATCTACATCTGCTACAATGGTGACACCCACAGGAACAACCGACTTACGGCCTCAACCTCAGCGCTCACCACAAATGGAGTAACAATAACTACCAGCACTGATCATTCCACAACAACAATCAATTCCTCACAAATACGGAAGATACAACCAGTTCACCCTCAACATTCCCTCCATTAACAACTCATTTCACTCAAACATCTCATGAACAACAAACTGAAACAACACCAAAAAGTACCAGCACAAGTCAGCTTCCATTAACTAGCCAGGAAACATCTACAACAATGATGTCCTCACCCACAGAGCAACAATCTACATCTGCTACAATGGTGACACCCACAGGAACAACCGACTTACTGGCCTCAACCTCAGCGCTCACCACAAATGGAGTAACAATAACTACCAGCACTGATTATTCCACAACAACAATCAATTCCCTCACAAATACAGAAGATATAACCAGTTCACCCTCTACATTCCCCACATTAACGACTCATTTCACTCAAACATCTCATGAACAACAAACTGAAACAACACCAAAAAGTACCAGCACTAGTCAGCTTCCATTAACTAGCCAGGAAACATCTACAACAATGATGTCCTCACCCACAGAGCAACAATCTACATCTGCTACAATGGTGACACCCACAGGAACAACCGACTTACCGGCCTCAACCTCAGCGCTCACCACAAATGGAGTAACAATAAATACCAGCACTGATCATTCCACAACAACAATCAATTCCCTGACAAATACGGAAGATACAACCAGTTCACCCTCAACATTCCCTCCATTAACGACTCATTTCACTCAAACATCTCATGAACAACAAACTGAAACAACACCAAAAAGTACCAGCACAAGTCAGCTTCCATTAACTAGCCAGGAAACATCTACAACAATGATGTCCTCACCCACAGAGCAACAATCTACATCTGCTACAATGGTGACACCCACAGAAACAACAGAAATAACAGCCTCAACCTCTACACTCACCACAAATGGAGTAACAATAACTACCAGCACTGATCATTCCACGACAACAATCAATTCCCTGACAAATACAGAAGATATAACCAGTTCACCCTCTACATTCTCTCCATTAACAACTCATCTCACTCAAACATCTCATGAACAACAAACTGAAACAACACCAAAAAGTACCAGCACAAGTCAGCTTCCATTAACTAGCCAGGAAACATCTACAACAATGATGTCCTCACCCACAGAGCAACAATCTACATCTGCCACAATGTTGACACCCACAGGAACAACTGACTTACCGGCCTCAACCTCAGCGCTCACCACAAATGGAGTAACAATAACTACCAACACTGATCATTCCACGACAACAATCAATTCCCTGACAAATACAGAAGATATAACCAATTCACCCTCTACATTCTCTCCATTAACAACTCATTTCACTCAAACATCTCATGAACAACAAACTGAAACAACACCAAAAAGTACCAGCACAAGTCAGCTTCCATTAACTAGCCAGGAAACATCTACAACAATGATGTCCTCACCCACAGAGCAACAATCTACATCTGCTACAATGGTGACACCCACAGGAACAACCGACTTACCGGCCTCAACCTCAGCGCTCACCACAAATGGAGTAACAATAACTACCAGCACTGATCATTCCACAACAACAATCAATTCCCTCACAAATACAGAAGATATAACCAGTTCACCCTCTACATTCCCCCCATTAACGACTCATTTCACTCAAACATCTCATGAACAACAAACTGAAACAACACCAAAAAGTACCAGCACAAGTCAGCTTCCATTAACTAGCCAGGAAACATCTACAACAATGATGTCCTCACCCACAGAGCAACAATCTACATCTGCTACAATGGTGACACCCACAGGAACAACCGACTTACCGGCCTCAACCTCAGCGCTCACCACAAATGGAGTAACAATAAATACCAACACTGATCATTCCACAACAACAATCAATTCCCTGACAAATACGGAAGATACAACCAGTTCACCCTCAACATTCCCTCCATTAACGACTCATTTCACTCAAACATCTCATGAACAACAAACTGAAACAACACCAAAAAGTACCAGCACAAGTCAGCTTCCATTAACTAGCCAGGAAACATCTACAACAATGATGTCCTCACCCACAGAGCAACAATCTACATCTGCTACAATGGTGACACCCACAGAAACAACAGAAATAACAGCCTCCACCTCTATGCTCACCACAAATGGAGAAACAATAATTACCAGCACTGATCATTCCACGACAACAATCAATTCCCTGACAAATACAGAAGATATAACCAATTCACCCTCTACATTCTCTCCATTAACGACTCATTTCACTCAAACATCTCATGAACAACAAACTGAAACAACACCAAAAAGTACCAGCACAAGTCAGCTTCCATTAACTAGCCAGGAAACATCTACAACATTGATTTCCTCACCCACAGAGCAACAATCTACATCTGCTACAATGGTGACACCCACAGAAACAACAGAAATAACAGCCTCAACCTCAGCGCTCACCACAAATGGAGTAACAATAACTACCAACACTGATCATTCCACAACAACAATCAATTCCCTGACAAATACGGAAGATACAACCAGTTCACCCTCAACATTCCCTCCATTAACAACTCATTTCACTCAAACATCTCATGAACAACAAACTGAAACAACACCAAAAAGTACCAGCACAAGTCAGCTTCCATTAACTAGCCAGGAAACATCTACAACAATGATTTCCTCACCCACAGAGCAACAATCTACATCTGCTACAATGGTGACACCCACAGGAACAACCGACTTACCGGCCTCAACCTCAGCGCTCACCACAAATGGAGTAACAATAACTACCAGCACTGATCATTCCACAACAACAATCAATTCCCTGACAAATACAGAAGATATAACCAGTTCACCCTCTACATTCCCCCCATTAACGACTCATTTCACTCAAACATCTCATGAACAACAAACTGAAACAACACCAAAAAGTACCAGCACAAGTCAGCTTCCATTAACTAGCCAGGAAACATCTACAACAATGATGTCCTCACCCACAGAGCAACAATCTACATCTGCTACAATGGTGACACCCACAGGAACAACCGACTTACCGGCCTCAACCTCAACGCTCACCACAAATGGAGTAACAATAACTACCAACACTGATCATTCCACAACAACAATCAATTCCCTCTGACAAATACGGAAGATACAACCAGTTCACCCTCAACATTCCCTCCATTAACGACTCATTTCACTCAAACATCTCATGAACAACAAACTGAAACAACACCAAAAAGTACCAGCACAAGTCAGCTTCCATTAACTAGCCAGGAAACATCTACAACAATGATGTCCTCACCCACAGAGCAACAATCTACATCTGCTACAATGGTGACACCCACAGAAACAACAGAAATAACAGCCTCAACCTCTACACTCACCACAAATGGAGTAACAATAACTACCAGCACTGATCATTCCACGACAACAATCAATTCCTGACAAATACAGAAGATATAACCAATTCACCCTCTACATTCTCTCCATTAACAACTCATTTCACTCAAATATCTCATGAACAACAAACTGAAACAACACCAAAAAGTACCAGCACTAGTCAGCTTCCATTAACTAGCCAGGAAACATCTACAACAATGATGTCCTCACCCACAGAGCAACAATCTACATCTGCTACAATGGTGACACCCACAGGAACAACAGAAATAACAGCCTCAACCTCAGCGCTCACCACAAATGGAGTAACAATAACTACCAGCACTGATCATTCCACGACAACAATCAATTCCCTGACAAATACGGAAGATACAACCAGTTCACCCTCAACATTCCCTCCATTAACAACTCATTTCACTCAAACATCTCATGAACAACAAACTGAAACAACACCAAAAAGTACCAGCACAAGTCAGCTTCCATTAACTAGCCAGGAAACATCTACAACAATGATTTCCTCACCCACAGAGCAACAATCTACATCTGCTACAATGGTGACACCCACAGGAACAACAGAAATACAGCCTCAACCTCAGCACTCACCACAAATGGAGTAACAATAACTACCAGCACTGATCATTCCACAACAACAATCAATTCCCTGACAAATACAGAAGATATAACCAGTTCACCCTCTACATTCCCTCCATTAACGACTCATTTCACTCAAACATCTCATGAACAACAAACTGAAACAACACCAAAAAGTACCAGCACAAGTCAGCTTCCATTAACTAGCCAGGAAACATCTACAACAATGATGTCCTCACCCACAGAGCAACAATCTACATCTGCTACAATGGTGACACCCACAGGAACAACCGACTTACCGGCCTCAACCTCAGCGCTCACCACAAATGGAGTAACAATAACTACCAACACTGATCATTCCACAACAACAATCAATTCCCTCACAAATACGGAAGATACAACCAGTTCACCCTCAACATTCCCTCCATTAACGACTCATTTCACTCAAACATCTCATGAACAACAAACTGAAACAACACCAAAAAGTACCAGCACAAGTCAGCTTCCATTAACTAGCCAGGAAACATCTACAACAATGATGTCCTCACCCACAGAGCAACAATCTACATCTGCTACAATGGTGACACCCACAGAAACAACAGAAATAACAGCCTCAACCTCTACACTCACCACAAATGGAGTAACAATAACTACCAGCACTGATCATTCCACGACAACAATCAATTCCCTGACAAATACGGAAGATACAACCAGTTCACCCTCAACATTCCCTCCATTAACAACTCATTTCACTCAAACATCTCATGAACAACAAACTGAAACAACACCAAAAAGTACCAGCACAAGTCAGCTTCCATTAACTAGCCAGGAAACATCTACAACAATGATGTCCTCACCCACAGAGCAACAATCTACATCTGCTACAATGGTGACACCCACAGGAACAACCGACTTACTGGCCTCAACCTCAGCGCTCACCACAAATGGAGTAACAATAACTACCAGCACTGATCATTCCACAACAACAATCAATTTCTGACAAATACAGAAGATATAACCAATTCACCCTCTACATTCTCTCCATTAACAACTCATTTCACTCAAACATCTCATGAACAACTAACTGAAACAACACCAAAAGGTACCAGCACAAGTCAGCTTCCATTAACTAGCCAGGAAACATCTACAACAATGATGTCCTCACCCACAGAGCAACAATCTACATCTGCTACAATGGTGACACCCACAGGAACAACCGACTTACCAGCCTCAACCTCAGCGCTCACCACAAATGGAGTAACAATAACTACCAACACTGATCATTCCACGACAACAATCAATTCCCTGACAAATACAGAAGATATAACCAATTCACCCTCTACATTCTCTCCATTAACAACTCATTTCACTCAAACATCTCATGAACAACAAACTGAAACAACACCAAAAAGTACCAGCACAAGTCAGCTTCCATTAACTAGCCAGGAAACATCTACAACAATGATGTCCTCACCCACAGAGCAACAATCTACATCTGCTACAATGGTGACACCCACAGAAACAACAGAAATAACTGCCTCAACCTCAGCGCTCACCACAAATGGAGTAACAATAACTACCAACACTGATCATTCCACAACAACAATCAATTCCCTCACAAATACGGAAGATACAACCAGTTCACCCTCAACATTCCCTCCATTAACGACTCATTTCACTCAAACATCTCATGAACAACAAACTGAAACAACACCAAAAAGTACCAGCACAAGTCAGCTTCCATTAACTAGCCAGGAAACATCTACAACAATGATTTCCTCACCCACAGAGCAACAATCTACATCTGCTACAATGGTGACACCCACAGAAACAACAGAAATAACAGCCTCAACCTCTACACTCACCACAAATGGAGTAACAATAACTACCAGCACTGATCATTCCACGACAACAATCAATTCCCTGACAAATACAGAAGATATAACCAATTCACCCTCTACATTCTCTCCATTAACAACTCATTTCACTCAAACATCTCATGAACAACAAACTGAAACAACACCAAAAAGTACCAGCACTAGTCAGCTTCCATTAACTAGCCAGGAAACATCTACAACAATGATGTCCTCACCCACAGAGCAACAATCTACATCTGCTACAATGGTGACACCCACAGGAACAACCGACTTACCGGCCTCAACCTCAGCGCTCACCACAAATGGAGTAACAATAAATACCAACACTGATCATTCCACAACAACAATCAATTCCCTGACAAATACGGAAGATACAACCAGTTCACCCTCAACATTCCCTCCATTAACGACTCATTTCACTCAAACATCTCATGAACAACAAACTGAAACAACACCAAAAAGTACCAGCACAAGTCAGCTTCCATTAACTAGCCAGGAAACATCTACAACAATGATTTCCTCACCCACAGAGCAACAATCTACATCTGCTACAATGGTGACACCCACAGAAACAACAGAAATAACAGCCTCAACCTCTATGCTCACCACAAATGGAGTAACAATAAATACCAGCACTGATCATTCCACAACAACAATCAATTCCCTGACAAATACGGAAGATACAACCAGTTCACCCTCTACATTCTCTCCAATAACAACTCATTCCACTCAAACATGTCATGAACAACAAACTGAAACAACATCAAAAAGTACCAGCACTAGTCAGCTTCCATTAACTAGCCAGGAAACATCTACAACAATGATGTCCTCACCCACAGAGCAACAATCTACATCTGCTACAATGGTGACACCCACAGGAACAACCGACTTACCGGCCTCAACCTCAGCGCTCACCACAAATGGAGTAACAATAAATACCAGCACTGATCATTCCACAACAACAATCAATTCCCTGACAAATACGGAAGATACAACCAGTTCACCCTCAACATTCCCTCCATTAACGACTCATTTCACTCAAACATCTCATGAACAACAAACTGAAACAACATCAAAAAGTACCAGCACAAGTCAGCTTCCATTAACTAGCCAGGAAACATCTACAACAATTATCTCCTCACCCACAGAGCAACAATCTACATCTGCTACAATGGTGACACCCACAGGAACAACCGACTTACCGGCCTCAACCTCAGCGCTCACCACAAATGGAGTAACAATACCTACCAACACTGATCATTCCACAACAATTAATACCCTCACAAATACCGAATTTACAACCAGTCCTCCCACAACTTCAAAACACACAGCACAGACTGTGACATCAACTTTCAGCTCCACAATCACAACTAATTTTGTGACACCAACTTTTACACCTACCTCTACTGTCAATCCAAACTCAAATACTACTGCTACAATTCATACACCTTCTACAGTGTCCTCCAACATAACACCTTTGACGCAGCCTACTGCTGCACCCACAAGTGAATCAACATCAAAGGAAATATCAAGTAGCAGTCCACAAACATCTTCCCTAACTACACCAACTTCAAAGGTTTTGACGTCAGCAGAAATCATCAGCACAAACACACTTACTACAGTTAGTCATTCAACATCTACTATTACCCTCCTTTCAAATGCCACCGTCACTTTGACAACATCATCTACAACTCCTCAGTGTAGAGATAAGGACTGTCCTGGGTGTACTGGTACCTGTATATTCAACACGACACTTGGAGGATGCAACTGCCTTTGTCAAGATTTCGTCTTTGGAAATGTTTGCACTCTTGGACAGAATGACACCTCTGCTCATATTGGTGAGGTTTTTCATCCCCAAATTTATTTCTTCAAAATATTCTATTAGCTTAAAATAATTTTTGAATGCAGAGATAAGTTATAGGCTTTTAGCATAATGTGCATTTGGGATTTGTATGCTTTTGGCACTGATATTTGTGTTGAATGTAAAATGTTATCGCAATGTCAATATAAGGGTATCATCATTTTTTGCAGATACCGAAGAAATACCAACTCGAAAGGCTAATTTTACTTTGGCATTAAACGTCACTTTTCAGGATGCTTATAACAATTTAAGCTCACCTCAATCAGTGGAATTCATCAAGACATTAGAACGGGAGGTAGATTTTTAGTTTTTTTTTCATTGTTGCATGACTTCATGATTATTACACAATGATCCAATTTCAGAGTATTTACTCATGTATTATAACTTATTAGTGAGTAATTAATTTCCAGGCAACAATTACAATACTTAATACAACATACAGATTTTTTATATCATTTGTGCTTTGCACTCTGTTTTTGATAATATTCAAAAATGTGGATTTATTGCCATAACCATGCTATAATAACATCTGTCCTGTGTTCCAGCTCGAAGTCCTATGCAACGAAGCAGATCCACAAAGCTTTAAGAAAGTACAAGTCATCAAATTGTCGTAGGTTTTTATTCAGCTTCACTGATTATTTAAATTACGTTTTAATCAAGTACAATCTGTTTTCTTTTGGTAATATCTTTCTATTTTTCTACTGTAGACCAGGAAGTGTTGTAGCAGAGAGCGCGGCAGAGTACGTCTATGCAAACAATGAAACTCAAATCCAGTTTGTCAACACTCAGCTTGATGGGGTGTTGACTGGTATCTTGAATGACAAAAGTAACCTCAATAAGATTTCTCAGGCCTTTCATAATGCAAGTGTGCAGTTAAATGGACTCACCTTCCAGCCACCTGAGATTAAAAGTAGGTGTACTATATGTCAGTTCTAATCATGCTTATTTGACTTATTGCTGCTTTGCACATTCAGTGTTTCTTCATTTAATATTTGTCAAAATCTCCATATTTGTATTATGGTACAAAATTATAAATGCATCACTTTTTTTATCAATCAGATATCACAGACCTGAAGCCTTTTGTTAACTGCACTCAGTTTGCTAATTACACTGCTGAGATTAGTAATGGTCAATGGCAGTGTGTTGGACCGTGCAAAACAAACCCTGATTACTGTCATCAACATGGAGAATGTGACAATAACATTTACAAAGGGCCTGTCTGTAGGTAAGCCAAAACATCTGTTTTTATTTTAATTGCAAGGAGCTTAGATACAGTGGTGTGAAAAAAGTGTTTGCCCCCTGCCTGATTACTTAATTTTTTGCATGTTTGTCACACTTAAATGTTTCAGATCATCAAACATATTTAAATATTAGTAAAAGATAACACAAGTAAACACAAAATGCAGTTTTCAAATGAAGGTTGTTTATTATTAAGGAAAAAAATCCAAACCTACATGGCCCTGTTGTTGCTACATGCCACCCTTAGCAGCAACAACTGCAATCAAGTGTTTGCGATAACTTGCAATGCGTCTTTTACAGCACTGTGGAGGAATTTTGGCCCACTCATCTTTGCAGAATTGTTGTAATTCAGCCACATTGGAGGGTTTTCGAGCATGAAATGCCTTTTTAAGGTCATCCCATAGCATCTCAATAGGATTCAGGTCAGGACTTCACTAGGCCACTCCAAAGTCTTCATTTTGTTCTTCTTCAGCCATTCAGAGGTGGACTTACTGGTGTGTTTTGGATCATTGTCCTGCTGCAGAACCCAAGTTTGCTTCAGCTTGAGGTCACGATTAGATGGCCGGACATTCTCCTTCAGGAGTTTTTGGTAGACAGCAGAAGTCATGGTTCCATTTATCACAGCAAGTCTTCCAGGTCCTGAAGCAGCAAAACAGCCCCAGACCATCACACTACGACCACCATATTTTAATGTTCTTTTTCTGAAATGCGGTGTTACTTTCACGCCAGATGTAATGGGACACACACCTGATTTAAGTGATTTCTTGACTGAGAACATGTGTGGCAATAATCAGGCCTGGGTGTGGCTAGAGAAATTGAACTCAGGTGTGAATAACCACAGTTATGTTTTAACAGGTGGGGCAATCACTTTTTCACACAGGGTCATGTGGGTTTGGATTTTGTTTTCCCTTAATAATAACAACCTTCATTTAAAAACTGCATTTTGTGTTTACTTGTGTTATCTTTGACTAATATTTAAATTTGTTTGATGATCTGAAACATTTAAGTGTGACAAACATGCAAAAAAATAAGCAATCAGGAAGGGGGCAAACACTTTTTCATACCACTGTATGTCTAATATGTTTGTTCATATTATTCATATTATTAACATAATTCACTCTTGTGGCCCTTCAACCCAGATGCTTCGAGTCTAGCCTGGAGCAGTTTTATGGCCCACAGTGTGACCTCTTCCGTCGGGGTCCAGGTTTCTATGGAGCACTGTTTGGATCATTGGCAGCAGCACT
Organism: Siniperca chuatsi; assembly: GCF_020085105.1. Lineage (NCBI taxonomy): Eukaryota > Metazoa > Chordata > Actinopteri > Centrarchiformes > Sinipercidae > Siniperca > Siniperca chuatsi. The sequence continues at coordinate 14,438,131 of NC_058043.1, forward strand.
CATGCTCTTGATCGTCATTGTCATTGCTGTCACTGTCAAAAAGAAACATATGGGTGTTTGGTGGGTTATGATGCCTTAAATGCACATGTTTATTTCTTGTTGCCTGTAATCATAAAGTTAAAAACATTGCCATGTAAAACTAATGAAACTGTCTCAATTTTAGGAAAAGAAACAGCTCTTTTACCAGAAGACTGTCTGCTTTTGAGGAAGATTTCTTTGACTTCTCTGATGCAGGTCTGTCCTGGTCTGTTTTGTTAGTAATCACTGATCTATTTTAAAAATTCAGTAAACAATTTCTCAGCAAGGACTCTTACATTTGCTGTTTCAACATTATCATATTCTTTTCCCCAGGACATCACAACTTTGGAATTGCAGGCAATTACAAATCAGAGGGTTTTAGTCCAAGTCTACAAAATGTTGACACTCAATTGCAAGTATTCTTGTTTACTATTCTGGTATTACATACAGTTACAAACATACAATACCTATGAAAGTCTTCTGGAGTACAAGGACAGATAAATGTAAGATCATAGTTCAAATGTTGATCCTTCTTTTGTATTTCCAGGTCACAACAAAACATCCAGATGTTTTGAACATCAACCCCTAGATGAAGGCTACAGACTGGAAAATGTTTCCGGCTTTGTATTGCACATGAAATAATATACTAGTAATTTGTTGTTATAATATTTATGATTTTATTTATATTAATTGTAATTCACTATAGCATATGTGCCCTCATATAAAAATGAACACCACACTACAGCCATTTGTTATTGCCATAATTTTTTGTTTTAAATTTTGACCTCATTTAAGGACTACACTATGCTACATTAAGATGTTTTTATATTTTATTTTATTTATTGTCAATGAGAAATGCTCCCCTGCAGTATTGAGAAACCAAACAAACATTTTATTCTGTCCCTTCCTGAAACTCTTGCCTAGGGGTTATTTCAGCACTACTGTCTTCATCATACAGGAACATGCTGTAACCTCATTAAGTAAATTTTTGACCTGGTGGCTTTTGCTGCAAGCACTGTACATCTACATTTACTAAGAGTGCACAAAATAATTTAAAAAATATAGAAGATTCATTTAGATGCAATAGGAACCAGGAGTAGACCTACAGTAAGAATTAAATGAGATTTAAATATTTATAAGATGGCTTAGATGAGTGTAGTTTTTATCAGTGTTGACATGGGTTTGGAGCAAGTTGATTTTGAAATGTCGTGCTGTTTTTGGTATCATTCAACAAAATGCACTTGCCATAGCAATAAAAGTGATAATTGATCTATAACACAAAATCACAGTAACATACAATAATCTATAGCATTCATTCAAATGCATGGGGTGGAAACAATTACAAACATCTGTCCAATTTTAAGTAATCCAACACATAGGCCATGCAATATGCTACTTTGACTGTGGTGTTGTTTTTTTAAAGTCAGCATCGAGGGTTTCTGTATTTGTTTCCATTAATGTAAATCAGGTTGGTTATTCCCCATAAGCCAAGGTAATGGTTGCTTGTCAGCAATCAGTCAGTACAATATCCTGTCACTAGATGGCATACCTTCACTCATTTTAAAGATGTTTTGCCTTTGCAATATGTGAAGAGAGAGGCACAGAGAAAATGCTTCAGTGTTTACTCACCCTCAGCAGTGATCATCTCTGTCCTGTTGTAGAACTAGACTGTGTACTGTCAACATCAGGTAACAATAGCTTGATTAGTACTGTTACAGTCCAATGTTATGGCCAATCTTTTTTTTTACTGTGCCATTGCCTTCAAAATTCCTGCTGCTGGTCCACAACAACAATACACAGTTCATTGATGTCTTTTCATCTGAACAACTGATGGCTATTTGTGTCCATCTAGTGACTGACTCAGAAGACACACTTGTGACCAATTTCTTTACCTTCACTTGATGTAGGTAAAATTTTACCAGCAGCACTTCGGTTTAAGTTAAATATTTACAACTCTGTCCACCCCTCACAGCAAAAGTTACACCAAAACAGAAAGTTGCAATGCATACAATGGAATTAATTATGTCTTATATTTAATTATGTTAATTATTGTTTATTTGGAAAGTGGGATGAGAATAAGAATACATCCCACATAGAACATACACACTCTACTTATCTTGCCTCTTGAAAATATGGAAGATTGCAGATGTGCATGTTCTTGCTATAACCAAAGGTATACTCATATATAACAGATAGGAACGAGCATAACTTTCAGGAATTATTCCCAGAATAGCAACTTTGGATTCACTGTTAAGAATATTTTACTACACGATTTATGACAAGATAAATATCATTCTCTACATTCTGTCATTATATGTCATCTTTCCCACAATTTAATTCTTATTATTTGTTAGGTATTATCATGTGACACTGCCACAATAGCCTGATATAATTTTACTGTTAACTACCCTTTTCATTCACAGTGAAGCACCATACATTGACTAAAATTATATTTTATGAGAAAATAGTTTTTTAAAATAGCATATAGTTCAATTTAGAATAAAACTGCAGATATTTTATAGATAGATTAGAAATGAGATTTGGTGTGAATTGCCTCAAACCTGGAAGATTATGTTGTTGAGTATTTTAGAACAAAATATGTAGAAATCTAACCTCATGTGCAGAGGAAGCTGTACTGTTAAACCAATTAGTGACTGTAAATTTGCCTCCATAGGCCTGTTTTACAGTGCATTACTACTGAAGACAAAAGCTGTATTTAACCAATTCATATCTTACGTTTTTGTTGTGTGTATAAAAGTATAACAGTAACTGCTTGATACTCAATTTATATTTCTGGACTTTAGAGTTAGATCCATTAGTGTAATAATCATTTAACATTTGCTGTACCTCTTGTTCACACTGAACACTGAAACAGTAGGTTTAAATACTATGCTGCATACAAATGGAAAGAGATTAAAAAAAATAGGAAGTTACATTCTCTTATTTCACTTGAACATTTTAAAAGGTTGTACTTGTGTATTTGCAATCATACTTGTAAATGCTTTTCTTAATTGTGAAAATGCATAATGTGTATCTCTGAATTATCTGTGTGTCTGACTATGCTTAAACTATATGTGTTTATTTTTTGTACACAGGTCTCTCTTGAAAAGGAGATCCCGATCTCAATTAGACTACCTGTTTAAATAAAGGATTATTAATAATAATATCTGCATAAACTGTAAAAGATGTTTTATTACTATTCAGCATACCTATTTGTTCTTCCTAACTTTATAGCAGGATTTGATGTAATTTGCTTGATCAGTTTCTTTGCTTGCTCCTTCCTTAAAATAAAGCTCAGTCAGGTAACAAAAAAGGGTTATGTGTAATTGTGGCAAAGAAACAGCCACAGAAACAGGGGCACAAAGTGACTGAATTTCACAGAGAATCATAATGATCCCTTGTGCCTTATTGGCCAAGTTTGATTAAAAAAAAGTTTCATAAGTCAAGTCAAAAGTCATGGAAATGGTGAAAGTGGAGTCTAAGCAAGTCATTTGTCTGAGTTCTGGCTTAGCCATTTAATGCCACATCAGAGCAATAATGTGTTTTAGCTTTTTATTTATTCAGAAGCTAATCTCAAACAACACGCCTTGTAATTCATCTGACACTTGATGACACTTTCTTGCCCCCAACAGACATTTAAAATGAGCAGTCTGTCTTTAGTTGCTATAGTCACCACATGTGCTGTCACCTAGCAGCTCACCTAAAAGTGAACCAGGTGAAAGGGTTTGCAGGTGGCCTAGATAGTTCAGACTGCCGCCTTTTGTTCCATTAAGAGGATAATGCAAAATCAATTGCTATCAGCACAGCAAATCTATAGAAATGGTCACTGCCTTGCTGAGAGGTCATGGTGGATATTCTAACTGCGGTTGAATTGCAGCTTATTTAATAATTATTTGACCTCTAATGCTCTGTGTGGCTCATTGTGGTTTCGGCTCTATGCCTAACCACATGGACTCAAGTCAAGAGTAAAACACTTGCAACATTGTTTAGTGCTTGAAAACCTGTGGGCACAAAGCTGGCTGCCACAGAGCATCTAAGCAGTCATAACCAGGAAGAGGAAGGCAATATACTGTACACCTTTCAGTCGGCCATTGTAAGTCACTCTTCTTTCTCTGGATAGAGGCCAGTCACAATAAGGCACAGCATAAGGGTGTGTGGGTGATAAAACAGGCCAAACAGCTGAGTTGAGAGTTTAGGCTTGATAGATTGAAGAAACAGAATGAAGCAGGCTCATAAATAAGTAATTTTATTTTGCTTTCTTTTTAAAGACTATATACTTATCAACTGTTCATAACAACAAATGGAATTGTTAAATACTGTACACAGCATACTGTACTCTCCCAGTGCATGTCTTCACCACAGCAGAGAAGTTATTTGATAAACTAGTACTTCATTCAGTTTTATTATTTCTAATAAGACATATGAATACCTTAAGATTAAATAGTATCAGTGTATGATGTAAACATTTTTTCAGACATTTAAGTCAAAAGCAACATTATGTTGGCAAGGTTTCGTGAGCAGGAGGGAGAGAAAAAGTATATTTCAATGACCGTTTGACCTTAGCAGTTATCTGTTTCCCAAACTGAACACCGTGTTCGATACCAAGGGTTACTTCAATACATGTGCTACATTTACTATATCATTCTGATGCTTTTTGAATAATCTACAACAATAAAAATTCATATATTTTCTAGGCTGCCAGCAGCCAAAGTCTCTCAGACCACACCCACTGCAATCATGTAAGGCAGGAATGCATGAGCAGAACAGGAAAGTCTGTGTCAGGTAGGTAAACCCTGCACTGTAATGCGTCTGTATTAACAGGTTAGCCTAACATCTCTGTGATATAAGTTCTGCGTGATCTAAAATGAATAAGTATATCCGGTTAGAATTGACTTTGTGTTACTCTTAACTGAAGTGCAAGTGAATTAAAATTTTGTGTCAGGTCAGATATGGAGCTGGTTAACTCATCTTTTATAGATTATAATTTCAGAATTTTCCTTTATTAATGGGGAGCATGTGAAATATAGGATTAATATCAAATGGAGGTAGTACTTGAGGCAAATTTGTTCCAAGCAATAACTCACAGCTTGACCAAAAATAAGCTTCTCCAGCTGTTTGATGGTATTTCAGTAAGAATAGCATACATTCACTTCATGTTCAACAGGCCAATTTCTGTGCAACAAAACGGACCTGGACACTGAAAGAAAGCAATCAAATGTGTGCACTTTTTAGAGGGCTGTACTCAAAAGCAGGTGCTGCAAATAAGCAGAGCACAGTAACAAGTATGGTTGACAATCTTCTACCAATTGTAGAAAGTCACTTTAACACCAGAACACTTTTCCAACTGCTGTTCACATGCACGTATGCACAAACAAGTCCACGCACATACATACATCCACACAGACACACTCATCAACAGACAACTACACCATAAAAGCTGCACTAGACATTCCAAAGGAAATATGCATAGCTACCAGTAATGTACCCACCTCTTAGTACAAAATGTACCATGACAACGTGCCATGTGGGAAACACATATTTACACAGATATAGTGGCCTGAGTAAGACTCAAACTTCATCAAGACAGGGAAACCATATCAGTGTTGATATATAATAGCAAACAGAATGGAGATTTGTGTGCTAGCATCCTTCATATTTGTAAAAAATTAATTGGCTTTGTATTTAGACTTCATATATTAAGTGATACATGGTTACATTACTGACCTTTTGTCCCTTGTGAGATACAAAAGCAGCATCAATGTATCTCACAAAACATCTTCAACCTTCCAGACACAGAAAACACTGAGCACGAGGTTCAAGGCCTGCTTGTACCTTCTTACTGTACCACATTATCAGCAAAAATAGCACATTATTGAATGTCATGAAATAAAAATCATATCAAAAATAAGCTCTACAATGTTGAATTTTGCCCATAATCTATAGTCAGAGATACAATTTTTACATAAAAGTATCTCGGTTGTGATAGCTATTCCAACATTACCAGTAACTGAATACAGTGCGCACATACCCTGTGTGTTCAGAATACATGAGGGGTTTAAAAAAAAAAAAAAAAGCAGCTGTTTGAGGGGTTTTAGCATCCAGTTTCACCATTTTTTGAAGTGGTTTTTGCTCATGTCCAGTAGAGTCCTCTGCTACTTCCACTTAAACCTTTCAAACTAAATCCACATGTGCTTTCCTCCTGGTGTGGCAGTCCCAGTCTGAGTCTGATACATCTGTATTGCGAGCTGCAGGTCTGTCCATGACTCGAAGAAATTTCTCTACACAAGGTGAGTCCACGAAAGCAGGCCGCTGAGGCAGGAGATAGTAATGTGTGGTGCTGGCTTTCTTGCCATTCTCCATAACAGGAAGGATGCAGGGGGAGCCCTCACTGTTCTGTCTCTGTAAACCCCGACAGCTTACGTACTTAGGATCTGGTGCAAAGCTTTGGGTTGGAGGCATCACCCCATTTATGTATGTTGGGAGGCTCTTGGGGCTGGGGGTGCGTGAGCTGCCTCTGGACAAAGGTTCCCTTGGGGGCACCTTGGGTGGTTTGTCCTCATCGCTGTAAGCCCCAGACGAGACTTCTGCTGACCAGCGGCGGTAGTCTCCTGTCTTGATCGTTCGTGGAGGAATAGGGGGTGGCACCTCAGGCTTATCCATACAGTGGGTGTAGCGTTTGTGGCACGTGAGGCGCAGCAGCGAGGGCTTGTTAAAGGATCCAGCTGGGCCAGAGTGTGAGCGCCGCAGCCTCCTCTGAGCTTTGTCCTGCTGTCTCTGACAGACCACTGGCTCAGGTGGTTCCTGTCGCTGCTGCTCATACTGTTCCCGCACTTCCTGTGGAGGAAGTGTCTGATGCTGCTGTTGGGACGGCTTTGGGCTTTGCGGTCCTAATGGGCCGTCATAGTAAGCGTAGTTAATCTGCCCGCAGTCCCTGAAGCTCCTTCGACTGGGGACTACATAACGAAAAGGAGACGATTTGGGATACTGATCAGACACCAGGCAGCAGCTGTCGTCCGAACTTGTGAAAAATTCTACCTCATTGTCCATAGCCTGCTCAGTGGAGATGTCGGTTTGTGGAGGGATGGGGGGCAGAGGCTTGGAGCATCTGCCTGGTGTCTGTGGTGGACTGCTGCACTCATAAACCGAGAGCCTCTGGAATGAGGGGACCACCTGGTCGTCATCAGCAGGACTTGGGGTGGATGGTTCAGCACTGCAGGACAGGGAGAGATGGGAGGGCCGGGATTTCTTTGGAGGTAATCTCTGTGAGCTGGGACTGTGTTTATGTCCTGTCAGAGAGGAAAAATAAAAAAAAATAAGCATCATATTAATGGCATGGACAATTGCCCTTTACTACTACAACTTCATTGTATCCTGTAAAAAAGGACTCCTGTGGATTACTAGCTTTCTCTATATTTCTGGAAAACCACTTACTATATGCAGTAAGTAGCAGATGATTGAAAAGGCACAACACATGCAATGCAGCATTTGTGTATTTCAGAAGACCTGCACTGTGCAGATGACAGATCATGCACTTACTTTCATAACTTAGAGACAGTGGAGGTGGCCCTTTTTGCTGGGCACGTGAGCTGTGATCTGTGTGTGCAGTGTCCATACTGAAGTAGAAGCTATTAAAAAAAGAAACATTTGATTAGTACCAGTTTAAATAAGCCACATTAACATTTCATTGTACTTTACAAGAAATCTCAGACTGACCTGAACCATAAAACTTCAGCATGTCATGCAGATTTGTAAAAACGCCCCTTTCTAAAAATGAACTACTAGTCCTGGCACCTGAACACTCACTTGTCCAGCTCATGGCGATAGCTCCAAGAGGGTTTGGATCCAGCCATGCTGTGACAGTAGCTGCCCCTCAGGAAGGGGTTTTCTATGGGAAAAGAGATCTCCTGGGCAGTCAGGCCCACTGTGGACATGCTCCAGGCACCCTCGGGTCGCATCAAAGCCAGGAAACACTCAGATCGCCCGGCTGGCTGCCCCTGCTTCTGGTGTACCTGTAACACAGCCAAGACACAGCCATGAATGATGGTGAAAGGAAGCTGAAAGCAAAAGCTGATGAAGAGAAACAGAATATGTGTACATTGAAATATACTCTCTGAAAGCACAGCCAACATCCTCTGGTGGAGCAAAGAAAGAAAGAAAATCCTGATATTAGAATAGAGAGCAAAATGCACAAATTTGCCCCTTTCTGCTGCCAACAAAGCCAAATATTTAGTTATGGCCTTGTGCATAGGATTTCTACCCCCTCTAAGAAGACAGGACAACAATATCCTATGACAGAGAAATGACAAAAGCTCAGTTTGACAAGATTTTAGGACACCTGTGTCCCAACACACCATGACGACAGAGGACTCGGTCATTCATAATGTTCTAGTCTCATTGTATTTTGCAAAAAAAGGCATAAAAGCAGTAGGCAGACCAAAATAACAGTCCCTAACAAAGATCTTGTTGTAAAAATGTTACTATAAATGTGCTGTGATTGTTTTTGTTTTTTTGTTTTTATTTTATTCGACAAATGGCCTAAGTAGCTGGGATGTGGAGAGATTGCTTACGTAATATGAAACCAAACATAGTTCCCATTTTCTCTTACCAAATTAGAAAGTTGAGTTTTATAAAGTCGAAACAGCGAGAGCAATGAGTGTTTCAGTTTTTACTTATCTGACAGTACATCTGAAATGTTTAGATTGATAAACAAATACAATACAATAGCTAATTTTCAACAGCTTAGGTGCTTCAGTACTCACTGAATGATCTTTACATTTCACCTATAGCCAGAGTCTATATAAGCCTAAATTCAAAATTGCAAAACATCTAAGAGGTGTGAACTCATTAGCCAACTTTCAGACTTCTATTTCTATAGACTGTGCCTCCACTCTTAATAAGTTTACAGTTTATTTTAAAACTAGGCTGTGCTGTGCTCCAATGCTGCAATCTTGCTTGTCCTGAACAGCAGAGGAAGGGGCTCCTCCTGTTACCAGACATATACCTGATGTTGCAAGAACTCCTTAAGTCAAATGACCCAAATGTTCCTGTCATGTCAAGCATGTGTCAGGGCTGAGTGAACAATGTATACAATATTCAGAGGGGAAGAAACACTGCAGCATATCGATATTTCTGGGGTCTGTGATACACTGGAAGCAAAGTCTGATGCCTCACACTGGATTAACCAGTATGTCACAATCTCTGATGAAATGATATTATAAAGTCACTAAATGTTATAAAAAGTATGTGTTTTCAAGCAAGTGTATCATGGGTAACTATAGGTGTCTTTGTTGTACACCATGTCTGAGTTCACTGTGCACTGTTGTAGCAAATCTCCTAATGACTTCAGTGCCCTATCAGAAGTGTTAACCATTAATCCTGTTTTTCAGAATGCAGGAAAACAGGTGCATCCATAGCCCTGGTGGTCATCTCTTCTGGAGACCACAAATGAGGTGCGTGCACACCCAGAGACATGCTGTCCTCCTTACAATGTAGGAGTGATGACTGAGAAGAACACAGACCCCTCGTTCCTGGTCTCCTGTGAGCCATATTTATGTGCTGCCCTGACAGCTGGTGAGAAACAAAGCTCTAAAACAACAGGAAGCCTGGGGCATCAGCCTGAGCCAAACTGCCCAACAAGGCATGCAATCCCCCTGCCCAGGGCCGTCGATTTGGTTCGGCGGGGATGGGAAGCAACATGATCCTCGATAATGAACCCCCAGGGGCTTGTGCTTCCTCTTGCAACAGGTGCAAAGACAGTTCATCCTGGCAGTTAACCATAGGAGCATTTACAGGCAACAGGATTAAACAAATGATGTGCAGTCATGCAGAGCACTAACCCCCTTAAGGAGGAATTCTTTAAGTCACTTAATTCAGATACTTTGACCAGAGAACTTGAGTCTTTTTACAGTCAAGTGTGGCTTTTGTGTTTATACAATAGGTGGACAGGCTCAATGTGAGTGTGAAGATAACACGGAGCCCATGGGTGCTGGACAGGAGGAGGTCTGATGGGTTAGCAGTGATGTAAAACATCCGCAGATAGCTTACCTTTGACTCAGGATTGTAGTAGTCACACACAGACCTTGAAAGAAGGAGTTCACACCCCGCTCATGACAACCCTGCAGCGGTTTCCGAGCAACCATACCCGCTCTACCTGTGCGGCAAGCAAACAGCGCGCACACCCCCTCACTTTACCGGATTGAGATAATAATGGTTAAAAGCCCTCTAGCAGGCAGGTGACTCACACCACAACACACAAGTCAGCTATCTGGCAAGGCCAGGTAATGATGATACAGAATGAATTGTTATTTCCCTTTTGTTTAAGATGAAAAGATACAAATAGATATTGTAGACTAAAAGAATCAAACCAGGTTATAGGTTTGCAATCGGCCGAACGTTATGTAAACTTCCAATTTTATATTTATCATAAAAGATAGACTTACGTAGAAGTTAACAAATGTGTTCCCAAATTCTAGTTTGTTTTTTGTCAGAACTTTTTCGGCTAAAAGACAAGTTGCGCCTCTGAATGGCTTGCTCTATCCGTCAGAAAATTAAAAACAAGACATACAGCATACAAATAATCACAGTAGGACCTGAAATTGCACCAATTACCTGTGTCTGCCGTGCTGGCACCAACATACAAAACAATAGACAGGCGAGACATGGGTTCTTACAGTAACTACACAAGACATTTCAAATCACTTTTCTGAACTTACCGTAATAACTTCGCAGTTCTCCTCCGCAGACTGACTCCTAGACTCCTCTTTGGTCAAATATAGCTCCACGGCGTCTTTGGGGGCTTTGATTTGACTCTGTAATCTTCAGATTTCTATTGCATCAGGAACGGGACGCCAGAGCATTCGTGACGCTCCGGCTATAATGTGACACTTTTAAATAAGTCTGGTGTTGTAGTGAGCAATGTCTAAAGCTCCACCACACGAGAGACGCACTGGCTCCGCCTTGCACACTTGCCCTTAAAGGCACAGTCTTCATTTCTAGCAATCTGTCTGCAGAGTAGGCTACGTGCAGCAGGAGACTGGGTGCATATGGATTGCAGAATCACCCTTGAACATATAGCCTACACGCAGGGCTAATTTAAGCATAAGTTAACTTGCAGTCTGCAGCGCTTCATTTTGTCTCTGCTTTTAAGCTTAGAGGACGAGCAGGTGTCAACACAAGGATACAAGTCAGCTGATGTTTTACTGGGATGGGGGACATGCAGTAGGGTAATCAGCTCAACTATTAGACATGCAGCCGCTCTGTGAATAAATTAAAATACAGGTTAATGAGATTGATTGACACAGTGCAGTGATGTTTATTCTTAATTGAATACTGTTGTTTGCAGAATTTTCAGCAAACTTACTAATTATACAGTGAAACGTCATCCTGTAAGTTTAGCCTTTAAAAATGTTCCTTTTTCTTTTTCGCTCCTTTCCTTTCCTGTGTGGTTTCATAAACAACAGGCATGCATGCTGCAGTCAAAAGTAAACTGCTCATTATCTGCAGGGAGGCAGAGGCAGTAATGGGATGGCTGCAGGGTAGATAACACAGACAGCAGGCAAAGAAACACTCTTATCTGCAAAGTATTCTGCTGCCAACTGAATGGAGTCCAGGTTGTTTAGCTGCTCGCTTATCAGATCACCCTGGGCATTTTCTTTTAGCTGGACCTGTTCTCTCTACCTGACATAATGTTCACTTAAACACTGTAATTAGATAACCTAAACTGCAACCTAAACCTAAACTGCAAGATTAATATACACAGGGTTTTTTTTCAGTTCAGGGTAATATATGCATAATCTTGGACGTGCAATCCCTCACACCCTCCATTTCCAGTCATGAAGCCTACTTAGACCTTAAGTGGTGTTGTATTAACTATGTCACCTAACCTAACCAGGCTATACAAACCCAACACTGACATGCACACTAACCAAACACAGCAATACAATGGCTACAAACACCTTGTGTGTTGAATCAATAGTGGCAGAAAGCAGAGGTGTGTATGGAGAGAGAACAGAGTGTTCTTGTACCTGAGTTCCTAAAACCTTTACAGCTCGGGCACGGGGTCCCCCAAACCCAAAAGGATTATCATTACATATTTGGCCCTTACATGGACCAGGCTCTCGCTAATCCCCCTTTATAATTTCAGGCACATTTTTGGGATTCCCCTGGACCAGTTGTGTGACCAGCTGAGGAAGGGGTGAGCGTTTTGCTAGGTGAGATTTACAGTTTGTGTGTGTTAACATGAATGACATGAGCATCAGAGTTTGGATTAAAAATTATTTACAACTTTGTTGTGACAGATGGTGCAGGTAATGCTCACCTATAACAATAAAGTTACATTTTCGATGAGTGAAAGAAATAAAATGTAATCAAATCCAGTTCAATAAAGCATGTGTTTATAAGTATTTCTGCTTTAAATCTCTGAATCTGTTATTCAAACACTTTCCATGTTCCACCAACAGACACATTCAGTGGGATAAATAGGCTTCACGTCCAAACTGTCTCTCCTCCTACTTCAGCCCCCACCCCCCAGCTTGTGAGCCACGTCATGATGTCATCACTCACAGGAAGTTCCTTATAAAGTTAGTCAGGGAGTAAAAAAAAAAGTTAGTCAGGCAGGGAGATAAGCAGCCAGAGGCAGCTCTGATGAGAGTTTGAGATGGCAGATGAAAGAACTCATGTCAAAAAGGATATTCTTAGCAGGAAAAATTACTCTGCCTTTTCTCTGGTTCTGCTTCATGACTCATGCAGAACTTTACTCCCCCCCCCAAAAAAAATGACACCTTCGGCTAGTTTTCCTTTCAGCTGCACTTGGACCAGAAAGGAATTTCCCTTTGTGGCTCACACTCCAAACAATGGTATACTTATGAAGTGACTCTTCAGTCTGTCAGCTTATTACTATGAATCCCTCACCAACAGGAAGGGTGGAGTTTAGTAGGAAACAAGGCAAAAAAAAAACCCTGTATCAACAGTGTAAATGATTTATTCACTATGGAGGTCACAGCAGTCATTGCCCCTGCCTGCTGAGGTAATTACATTATGTGCATATTTAGCCTGCGTCCAAAGTTCACACTGATATAAACACAGCAGGAAAAGGTTCAGTGTTGTAGTAAGGTGACGTCAAGCCTGTTAGTCTGAACGAGATTCCAGTTAATAGGTGTTCAACTTGTGTTTGATTTTGCTCTGTTTACATGTTGTCTCAAAGGACCGAGGTTTGCTGTCTGTCCCTATGTAAAATTTAAAGGTGATTGTAAGCATTTTGTGACCAGCAAGGTCTGTAACACTGCTGACACCTTTAAAAAGCAGCCAAGAGTCAGTTCAGCCACATTACAAACAGGGATAATTTTGTATTATTAAGAGTATTAAGACATGCAGATTTTTTTTGTTTGTTTTGTCTGCAGAGGTTTTGAGGTACAATATCTGTCACCCCAATACAATGGAGGTGAGTGGATTTTTTTTTTGTAGTGGTTAAAGCTTTGAATAATGCAAAGATCTGGCTGTGAACAGTTGTCATTTTTAATAAAAGTAACTCCAATAAAAACTGTTCACAGCAAAGTTATCCACAATAGTAGGAATGTTGTTTTTGGAAAGACTTGCAGTTGAGTTTTTTAAATGTAATTTTTCACACAAACAAACAAACCACCACAAACACATTATTTAATATATTATGAATATATAATAATCTTATATAATAAATTCTTATTACAAGTTCCACCTTTTTAGTTTTTCCAGAGCTTATAGCCATATCCCAGCTCAGCTGATGGAGTTTGCTCAGTTGTCATGGAGCCGTTTTTGTTGGTTATCGATTCGCAGTTAGTCCGATATGGGGTCGAGATCATAACCCCTCTCTTCTCTGTTTATGTATTGTCTCTGTCATCTTCCATCAAACTCCATCTGCTGATAAAGGCCCTAAGATGTGGCTTCCAGAAAAACCAACCAACTATGTGGACTGATTAGAGTGATTAGAGTATTAGCTTTTTCCATCAGCAAAAATGAACCTTCAAGCTCAAAACGTTAGTGTTTCATGTTTTTTTAAACTCTCATGTCTGTATCGTCAATATGAAGCTACCGCCAGCAGCCAGTTATCTTAGCATAAAGACTGGAGGCAGACGCAGTGTTATGGGGCCTTTTGTGCCGGACTATTGCACTATTTCTTGGCTGGGCGCAGTGAGTTCTTGGAGTCTCCACTGGTCGTCTGTCAACCAGTATGTACTAGTAACCTTATCACTCTAGTCACAAACTCTCTGTGACTCGATAGTGGGTCCACTTGATTACTATCCCGACGCATGCTGGTGTTGCATCAGCTGGGCGGAGTTAAAAAGTTTTCTAATATTAAGGGTTGCATGCTATGCATTCAAGACAAGGCAACTTTATTTACATAACACATTTCATACAGAGGGTAAATTTGAAGTAGTAAATTCATGGACAAAGCAGAGGGATATAGCGTGACCTTGTGTAATGTTTACAATGCAGATCTTTGACATTAGGTCTGGCAATAAGAGTAATTTAGTGCTGCTACACCTAGTCCACACATGCAAAATTAAATTATATTGGTGGGATGTCTAAGTTTGAATCTGATCCAAATCTTACCCTATCATTATCCTGGTGATTATTTTGCAGGCAAACCTAGTAACCCCCGCCCCGTAAAAAAAAAGAACGATGAGGGCTCTCGGAAAGGATCGGAGCCATAAGATCCGGCTCCATTCAAAGAGCTGTAATTCCCATCACTATCAGCAAGAAAGTGAATAAGCATATTTTCTAAAATGTCACACTGTTCCATTAAAGGCAATTTTTCAGACCTTTTAGAAACAAAATCATATTCACTTCCATTATTCCAGTATTTGGGTTGTGACAGAAATTATATCTCAAAACCTTGGCAAATGAAGTAAAAACTAACTTAGGCTAAGGAAGTAAGAAAATATGCATTTTCTTAATTGGGAGGGAACTGATTGACTGGTGTTGTTTTAATGTATCTGTTAATTGTAAAACGATTTGTGACTCAGCTCTAGAAAGGTGCTAAATAATTAACTTACTATTTTGAGTTCAAATAGTGTCAATAAATCTTTATTTATTCACAGAGAAATACAACAGTAGCATTCAGAAAGAATACACTTTTAATTTCAACATGTGTCTTGCCCTCATGGTTCACACTCCAGATCACACAAGCTGTGCATCCAGTCGGTGCTCATAACCCCACGGCCGAGGCTCAGGCTGACACATCGTTGTGTCTTACTGCTGGATCGTGGTTTCGTCTGGCAGACCCACACACACTTGGCTCCTGCCATGGAAACAAAACACAAATCCCCAGGCAACGGGCTGTCATCTCTCAATGCAATGTAAATAGGACCATATTAAAGCACTTCTACTTGTTAACCATACCAAACTCCTGACAGTCCTCGAGCTGCTTCAGTTATTAATCACTTCCTGTATTGGTACAAAGACTTCTGGGAAATGGACGGATTTTAGGGTAAATTGCCTCACACACAGGTATTATCTATTTTGGACCGCAATATAATCAAAAGCAGCAATAACGAGTCATCATTGCATCACTCCTCAACATTGTTATGTTGAGTGGTTCAAGTGCAGCCACAGCCTTCTGTTAGTAATGGGTGGAGCAAGCCAGTCCACCTCGTTGATGATGACAGGGTGTGTTTAGTCTCCACGACCCGAGGATCCCTTTAGACATAGACCGGGGGAGTTATTGGCGAACACATCCTATGACTTAAACTGAATCAAAGTTCGTAATGATGAATGGCTGGTTATTAGTGTGGCTAACATACTGTATTAATTCTTCTTTTGGGGTTTTGGGAAGTAGTAAAAAGAATGGGAACATCTATAGATTACATTCACAGTCACACATAATCCCATACACAGAGATCCACACAAACATTCTCATTTGTGTCTGGTGTTTGGGGAAAAGCTGTGAAAACGACAGCTGTGGTGTGATGGAGAGCGTCATGCTGGTTCGACTTTCTCCAGCTGCTGGTTCAGAGCCAACTCTGCTCACAGGCTGCACCACAGGATTGACTGACACAGATGGAAACTGACTCGTAATATGCCTTATTTCCGGCCTCACAACTAATATTCACTGTACAGAACATCAGCTATCTTTTGCCTACATTTTCATTTTCTGGTCAGGCTGCATTATTGAATCCTAAAGGGTCTCATGAAGAAATACATTACCAGTTTCCCCCGCAATGTAATGCCTGTATTGTATTTCAAACGTCCAACACAGGAGTTTCTGGCATTTGGCCGATGAGTATCCCAGGTTTCCGGTGTTCCTGATGTCAGCCTGTAGAGGAGAAGGTTTAGGCTTTGCTTAATGTAGCAATCTATTAATCTTAAGTAACAACTGATTGCTGGGGGAGTTCGCTCTTCCCCTGATTTCCTGGTTCAGTCTCACTTATGGGGGATATTAGAAACACAGCACACAGCAGGACCCAAGGCCACACGGCTCTGCTGATAAAGATTTCAGATGTTGTTCACCAAGGAGATCAGCAGGCTTGCATCACAAGGGGGCACCTCTAATGGAGTAAGGTATAAATCAGTAGCCACAGGATTAAGAAAGCATTGCTCTTTAGGTACATGAAGAGGACAGAAAAACACATGTGTAATGAAGGATGCAGTCCACAGATGAGCTACAGTCAGTGACTAGAACAAGTCCTGTTTCCCCATTTGTGTGTGTGTGTGTGAGTGTACATGAATATGTGCATGTGGCAGGGCCCGATGACAGGGACTGAGTCATTCAGGGCAGAGTATGTGCTTTGTCAGAGTGCCTTTTGTTCCATTCACACATGGATTTAGGGCCCCTGATGAAGTCAGCCAGACTACCTGATCTGGCGCTGGGCAGCAGCCACATTAATTCCTCACAACAGAAATGCTCTGGATCACTGCTCACACAAACCTGTTAACGAGCGAGCCTACGGGTTCAGGAGAATGCAGATGAGGTCCAGCTCCCATTTTCCATCCCCTACGAGCAGGTTGGCTGTGCAGACGCATATGTTTGGGGCAAAATGTGCCCCTCCAGGGAGAGAACTACGCGTGGGTGGAAATACAGTCCTGTCCTAAACTCAGTGGTAAGGGTACATGGACTATAACGGCCTTAGGGCTACATGCTGAAAGCTAAGCCAGATGAATAACTAAACTGCCATCTACTCTACACCACAACATAATTTGTACCTTTTCTCAAGAGTTAATGCAGAGTCACACTAACCCATGGTATTAAATTGGAGAACAGTGAATTCTGGACAGACACAGCTTCATCGGCTCATTTATTAAAGGTACCTTAGAATTAGTCACGCATAGTGTGCTAAAAAACTAGTGTACAAGGAATACTAATAATTAAGATAAGAGTAAAACTAAGAAAAAAGAAATATAGAGGATTAAAACTCAAAGATAAAACTAAAGTTAAAAGTATATGTAATATAGGTGTTAAAATGCACGTATATTGGCTGGGTCTAGTGGAGCATCAACATCATTGAAGCTGTTGTGGAGGCTCACTATGGCCCAACACTTTACCAGCAATGGCTATCCATCTCAATATTTACATCTTCACATTTTTGTGATTTACTTGCTCCGAACAAAAAGGATAGAAAGTGACTTGTTTTACACTATGGTACTGCCAAGACAAAACAGAGGGCAAAATAGAGGCTTCACAGGAGCCACCTTCATGCTTTGTAAATTTAGCTGTGGGTCTAAAGAACATTCAAAGTCAGGTTTAAATAAGGACTGTAATTATCTTGGAGCCAGCAGATTATTCTCAGCAAAATCATGGGTTATCACTGCTGTGCATCATGTAACAAGTGAAGCTTATATTTCTTAAGGTCTGATTACTTGGGCACAACAGTGGAATTCTGGTTTAGCTTCTCAAACATAGGTCATACTTTGTCCTGTAGGTCTGCTGTACATAACAGTTTCTTATACAGTAGGGTCACTAAGACGAACAGCTTCTGTTTGAAGAGGCGATGAAATGTAGAATTAACGGTTGTTATGCCTTGTAAATTTAACACAAAATCTCAGTTTATCTTTGCCTTCTTTCCACCTTCCAGCAAACCCTGCAGATGCTGTCCTCTACAAACTGCTGTGGTTCCTGGCAGGAAATAAATCAGCCAGGGAGCCGTCCCAGACCAAACACTGCAAGGGCCTCTGGAGCCTGAAGGCGTGTGGGAGTTGTGCACCGAGTTCACGGGGCACAATGTGCTTGTTACTTCCTCGTCAAGTAAAAAAACAGACTTTGCTGTATACACTTGACATAAACTCATATTGACTCATGAAAAAAATGTGTGCACACATAGATGCCTGCACATACTTGAATTTACACATAGACAATAGACAGAGAGAGAGACAGACATGCACATGCTGAAGTCAAACATTTTCATTTTCATATTTTTTCTAACACTTTGAGAGCAGTAGTCTATACTTAACACCCTCTACCCACAAATCTCCCTTTAAAACCGTATTTACCGTAAAGCTCCTGACATAATTACTGCATCATTTAGAGCCTTCTCTGAATTTCCTTTACTGAAAAATATTCTGATCCACTACACAGTGTCATTTTACACTTCTCTAAGAGATATTACACTCACATATGTGTTCCTCTGACCCCAGACTGCCTTTGCTGAAGGACTGGCTTTAAATAGGGGCTCATGTCAAAGAAGGTTAAGACACACTCTGACACTCGGCTTGCGTTAAAGAGCCTTCTATGTTATCGCTCATGACCTGAACCAGACCCTGAACATGTCTGTCTTCAGAAGACATTATCAAAAGAATAAAGATATGAACAGTGTCTCTAGTTTTACAAAAGGAAGAAAACTGGCATCCCATTTAGTACAGCATGTTTAGCAGTACTATTTTCTCAGACAGAGAAAGTATTGCAAAAACATCCTCAGATCATGTAAAGTTTCCACAATGAGTTTTCAGGGAGATCAAACATATTAAGCCCTTAAACATATCTCTCTCTGACTAACTACAGCCTGATAATTAGCCTTGCATAATTAAAATGCTGCCATAATACCCTGGAATAACTCTGCACGGAATACACTTGAGCACAAAGCCTCTGAAAGCGCAGGTAATTTTCCATGAGCATGTGTGTCTGTGACATCTGAGACATCAGTATCCATGTCCTTCATTTGTAGGCGACAATAGCCGGCCATCCAATTACCAATCATGTTTCCTTGACAAGGATAAGCTCGGCTATCTTGCCTACCAATGATAGCCTCGATGCATCTGCTCCTTGCTTTATTATTTAATCATATCCATTTCCGTAACTCTTATCTGCTAACAGGATGAGGAGACCGGAGGAAGAGGAGACTAATGTTTATATTAGACCCACCACAAACACACACATGATTGTGTTTTCCCACAGATTGTTCTTCTCAGGCCACAATTGCGTTGATAAAGAGGACACATAGAGTGATAGACAGACTAGACAGATGGGGAGGTGGCCTCTCTTTGAATGTTTATTTAGATTAGAGTGAAAGTAAGCATCTTAAAATGCAGCAGAAGTCAACAGGAGAACAAGATGGCAGAGCCTGTCATGTTGAAGTGCTTGACTTCATCAAAAAACAATAATATATGGTAAAAGTAATTACGTATACTTGGCCATGACAGAGAAAAAGAGGATAAAGAAAGTTAACAAACAGATAGCTGCTGTGCATTAAGATAGTTTATATGGAAAAAGCACCTCATTTTAAACAGTTGTTTGGCACATGAACATTATGGAATATTATAGACTTCTGTTGTTTATATAAAACAATATGCTGCTTCACAGTGAGTGCTTTAACCGTGTCCTGCATATCCTGCAATCTTCTCTGAAGTGAGCTTGCAAAGTGTTCCCACCAGTACCTACTAATTAAGTTCATGCTCATTAAAGTGCTGAAAGTAGCTCCTTTGAAATACTGTCTGGAATGCTGCAAACACCAAACAAATCCATATGAAATCTTTCAATCTAAGTCTTTTCAGATTAAGAACTAACAATCAAAGGTTGCAATGATTCTGTGTATGGTGAGAAATCATGATAAAATTCAGAATGTAAAGGTGTTTTTACATTAAAGTTCACCGATGAGCGGCTATCTGAAGCTCTGCAAATTGTTTACTGTTTGTAATGGAGAGGGGAAGCAGGGAGGCTCTAACACATTCTCTTAAACTGTGCCCAACTAGTGGATGCATACCAAACTCAGGCCAGATAAGATTGTAAGTCATTGAAAGGGGTCCAAAACACCCAGCTCTTCCCTCCCTTGTTCCAACAGCTCCTTTCAGGGATATCTCTATTCGGCCCTCTATCAGGACAGGAAGCACCCAGCCGAGAGAGACAACAACAGCTCTGCTTCCTCTGGCTTTTCCCTGCCCTGGCAAGCTGAGCTAATAGGAAGTAGATAAAACATCCTGGAAACTGGAATGTGTTGAGTTTGTGTTTATGAGTGTTTACAGACATGTACAGTATGTCCACATGCATTTGCGCCTGTGTCATTGCAAGCGTAAGAGTTGGACAAATACCGTCAGCACAGGATGAACAGCAGAATACAGGCAGCACTTTATGGGAGTGTGTCAGCATGTTGTTGGCACTCTGTGTGAGGAGAAGCAGACATGGCCCTAGAAGTGTTTTCCTAGTCCCCGGTTGCCTGTTACTCAGAACAACAGCAGACACACAGAGGAGGAATGGATTTTGTAATGGGAAAGACTTAAGTCTGACGGACGTGCTGGCCTGCACCGAACACCTTACTTGTACAAGAGTACAAACAAAACTCCCTGCTGTCTGCTGGCCTTTTGTGATTGCATAGGCATGTGTCCACGTGACGTAATGCAGATCTCTCATGTGACACAGCTAGAGCTCTGCAAACAGATCTGTGTCATGTTGTTCCAAAGCCAGTCTAGTATTGGTGATATTTATACCTTCAGTCAAATCGTGACCAGGAAGCAAAAAGGAATTTCTGGGGATAAACATTCATCACCTAAATCAGCTTGATGATTCACATGGAAAGAAGGAGTTAGAGAGGAAGCGTGTGAGAGAGTTTGAGAAAGATGGGTCAGGGAGTACTCACAGGAGAGAAGCCACCCACACTTACCACAAAGGCTTGACTCATGCGGTTTGGTTGGCACACGGCTGTGGGACAGTGACATTACACTGGGTCTCCTCTCCAGGATGTGCTGCTTGCCCCCTGAGCTAGAGCAGAGCGGAGAGTCCAAGTTACTGACAACACATTTCATGACTGGAGCCACAGTAACTGGCAGATGATTAGAGTAGACACACAATTATCTAAATCATGACATACGACCCTGCAGAGAGCACATTGTCAGAGCTTGTGGTCATGCACGTTGTCACGAGTGTCACTCCTTCTACAGTGAGCATGTGTAGCATGCTTCAGCAGTGAATAACTGAGCTCTGCAATACTTTGTGATTCTGTTTGTCAGATCATTTCATTTTTCAAAATTTAAAAGACCATCCTTTATGTCAAAAAGGACATATACCTTTATGTATGCAGGGGATGTTTTGTGCTGTGTTTGGACAGTAGTTATATACACTGTTGACAACACTCTGTTTGGCACATTGTGTGCTTGTTATTGCTCTTATTCTGCAGTCTCTAATCAGTAACATTCATGCTGCATAAGGGTCATTCATTTCTGTGTGATGGTCAGAGAAAATGAGACAAACTTTCTTTCTGAAAGGAATATCGCTTTCCATCACATGCCAAAGTAAGACATCTGAGAGAACTTCAAGAAAGTGAACGTGGTGCAATCTCCTTTCTAGGAGTATTTAATGTATTTATTGTTCTTGTCCCAAGTTAGTTATCAACATGAGTGGTCATGATCATATGTAACACCTGATGTTTTGTTAGTTTTAGCACATGGCGTCTCTTTCCTGTTTTCATCTCACTGTGTCCCTGGTCACTTTGTGTACACTCTGTTTACCTCCAGCTTGTATAGCCAAGCTGATAAAAACCCTCCCTCCTATGGACACTGAGATAAGAGCCTGTGATTACGACAGGTAGAATAGTTACGTGCACTCTTACACATGTGGTGTTTATAAATCTGTTCTTACCAGCTCTCCCAGGGCTTAAGGGTGTTTCCTGATTGGATATGTTGAAATATTCTCTATGGAAGCCACACAGTGACACACAATGTAAAAACTTTTGTGGAGTGCAGGCTGTGTATGACATGATTACTCAACAGCCCAAGGGCCAAGTTGTGTTTGTTACCACTATATTGAAATAAGAGTAGGCACCAGCTCTAGTATTAGTTGGCTAGGTCAGATGCAGAAAACTAGTGGCAGATGAACAACTGGACAAGAACTGTACAACACTGTAGGTTTAGAGAGTATTACATATTTTGAATTTAAACACCTGTGCAAAAAGTTTCAAAGACTGGCCTGCTTAAACAGATTACTGAATTAGCATCTCAAAGTTATCATGACCTGTCATTGTTCCGTGCCACAATGTTGCCAAAAGCCTGGGAAAAGTTAAACAATTAGGAGCCAGCTCATCCTGGAGTCAAATCAGTTTCTCATTGGAAAGACCTCAGTGAGCCCTGGATCCAAGCAGCCGGCTTGTTGGAATAATGTTGTGGCAAACCCATGTGTTTACAGAGCTTCCCATTGTGGTAAACATGGATTTTTAAAAGTCTGACAGCTTTTAAACTCCCACCACCCACACTGTCTCATAAAGGCAGGACGTGGTTGAAAGTACAGCTTGAATTGGGCGCAGACCTTCTTCTGTTCCCACTAACTGCAGTTTGTGTGGCTGACTGATTTGAGTCTAGAGTTTCATACACACACAAAACCCACACATTGTTTGTTTTACTTGTTGCCCTAGTGATAGTGGCATCTCTCAATAGTTGACCTGAATAGATGCCATGGGGGTAGCACTGGGCATAGCTTGATTCGTGTTGCTTCTGCTAAACTTATAAGAGTAGAAATTGATCCGACATACTGTAGTCTACTATAATGGAAATCAATCCTGGCAAAAAAATTATACTGGGTACTTGGTAACATTAAGTATACAGCGTCTTCTTTATTAATATTCAGTGTCAACTGCTGATTGTGTGTGATTGGTAACTCTATCCCGTGTGGAGGATGTATCTGAGTGTCTGTATGTGGCAGTCTGTTTCTGGAGTGACAGTGATGGAGAGAGACCAAAGCAGATCATCCTGAGCCAGATGGGGGTGGGAGCTGTATGCTGTTTGTTTCTGGATCAACAGGCTGTTCCTTTCCTGATAGGCAGAGGGATATATTACCGGCAACTGATTGCTTTACAACCCATTGGCACCAGACCGTCTGCCTCAGGTAGGCTCTGCACCTGTATGCTCAACAAGACTGATAGCAAATAAACACAAACTACACACAGGTCTGGAGACAGCCTCCTGAGGCTTTAAAGCTGACTGTCTCCTGAGTCAGGTACTTTATGAGTAAGTGTAGTGTGGGGAATCAGATGAACCTATACAATACTGTCACACCTTGGAACAGTGAACTCGATGCTACTGTGCTGAGAATATGAGCATAAATATTCTTAGTGACAAAGTATGAAATTACACAGCCTCCTATTAGTTTCCCAAACTGTTCCTTTACCTTTAACAAGGAATAATGTGTGCGTGCTGAGCAAACTCATTTACAAAATAATGTAGGGAATTCGATTCATTTTTGGTTGCGTTATCAAGAAATCAAACTTCTTCAAAGCAAGACTCTTGCTGAGAGTCAGATAATCGTGGGGCAACACTGAAGGTTTGTCATCTGTGACTGGTTGGACCTGATCTGTCACATGTATCTCTGTCCTCTCACTGAGCACAGAGGGTGGGGTTTACCCCTGGCCTGTCTGTGCAGAAGAGTAAAACAAATTATTTACACTGAACTTCTCCATCCATATAGTTGAGCATTTTCTCTGCGTCTCCTCACTTTCCCAAAGTAAATGGGTAAAAAAAATAAAACTTTTTTTGATTAAATGAATTAGATTAAGTTAAATGGGCAGATTGTGTAACTAGTAAAAACATATCACTAAATCACTATATCATTTACTTTTTCTATCAACAGGCTTCTGAGAAAGGATGGCAGCCTGTTGCTGTGATGCTCTGACAATACACTTACTGGTATCTAGGTTATATTTCAAAAGTGTCACATA
Source organism: Siniperca chuatsi (assembly GCF_020085105.1). Taxonomy (NCBI): domain Eukaryota; kingdom Metazoa; phylum Chordata; class Actinopteri; order Centrarchiformes; family Sinipercidae; genus Siniperca; species Siniperca chuatsi. The sequence continues at coordinate 14,462,250 of NC_058043.1, forward strand.
TATTTCTAGCAGCTGTGGTACACTTTGTCTTCACCATCATTGATGCATGACTTGGATCCCTACTGCATGCACTCGCTGAAGGAAGACAAATACAGGTCAGCATATTGTGAAACCATTTGGCACTGAGCTCGTTGTGCATCAAGTCATGTAAGTGAATGTGTGCAGAAACATATGCAGAAGTTGCATTTTGTAATCTGAGCGTGCATATATGTGCATCACTGATTCTGTGTCCACCCACATGTAGGCATTTTTTTTGTCTTACTGGAATACTTTAAAACTTGTTTTATACTGACAGAGTTTGCAGATTGAAGTACTACTAAATGAGTCAAACTTGGCCTCTCTCTGTACCAAGCATGTATTTAAAGAAACAGAAAAAAACTTGAAACGTCAAACAGGAAAGTCAGGATTTATGAAAGCAGAAAAATGTGTGGCTGCAAGGTTAACCCAGTGTTGTACGGGAGAAAACGTACATACTGATCTTGAAATCAGCAACTCTCTCTCATGTAACCTTCTAATCATCGCCCGCCTCGTAACCTCTGGACATGAGTACATGTGTTTCCATCACCTGTGGGTCTGTGCATATACAGTACATGTGCACTGCAGGCTCTCAGTGTGTCTTATGGCCACAGTTTACAAACAGAGTCTGTCTGCCGTTACCGGACACCGGAGCTATTCTGGCCTCTTCTTCCGATGCACACCATCCTAGTGTCCGGTCTCCATGTGGAAGTCTGCAAGCCAAGGTCACCGGGTCACATTCCTCCAGCTCTTTGGCATTCTGCCCCAGGGTTCAAGTAGTGTGGAAGCATGTGTGTGCGCATGTGTGTTTGTGTGGTGTGTGTGCTTGAGTTGTTTGTCTTTCATGCCACAAACTGCGTTCTGTTAGAGGAGAGGCATTGCAAGAGAGTTCTGCACTGGTGACAGATAAAGGTGCACACACACACAGAGGTTGTATTTGAAATGTAGAGCTTTAAAAGGACATGTTATACAGGAGTGTGATTAATGTGACTGTCTCCACACATACTTTCAACAGTCCTGGTTGGCTGGGAGGTGAGTGCTATGAGAAACCGCTGTTTGCTCGAGGGTGGACACTGATCCTTCAGGATCAATTGCGGATAGACATAGTTTAAGTCTATCTGGTTGATTTAGACTCTGTGTACTTGACACTTGAGCAGACCAGCGGAAGTGGAGAGAGTCAGTACAGCACTATAGTGTGAGAAATTCAACACAGTTAGGCAGTTAAAAAATCCAGTCATAGAGATCCACCAGAGGCAGAAGAAATAAATATGTGTTTTATATAGAGTGCAAGACTGCTCCATAGTTGCCAGTTTCAGAGATGATTTGATGATTCAGCTTCAGATTCAGATCCTTTACGTAAATAATTTAGTAATACCACACTTATTCACACACATTCCAATACTCCATTCAAGTAACAGCCCAGCATTAGAAAAAGTACCAATGTAATATCAACAAAATCAAAAGTAAAAATACTCATAATGCAGCAGAATGGTCCCCGGTACATTTATATTTTTATGTATTATATCATTGTATTATTATTACTGGTGCATTAACATGTAAGAAGCATTTTTATGTTGGAGGTGGAGCTAAGTAAATGCCTTGCACACTGAAGGGCAGCAATACATCATATTTTATAAGCTTGTCATATGTTGTGCATGCAAAATCTTAATCTATGAAGTTACTAGTAACAACAGCTGTTAAATAAATGTAGTCGGGCGAATGAATATTGAATTAAAAAGTATAAAGAAGCAGAAAATGGAAATACTCATTTAAAGTACCTCAAAAGTGTACTTCAATTCAGTACTTAGTTACATTTCACCACTGGCTACAGCTTTGAATCTTGAAACCAAATTATTACATGCAAACCTGACCATATTTCTCCAACAGCAACACACACACACACACACACACACACACACACACACACACACACACAGAGACATACATGAGTCTTTCCTCTGAACTGACATGTTTGTTTTGATAGGCCAGTGAGGGAGAGGAGGCCCAGGTAATCCCTAGATGACAGACACCCTGTTCTGGTCTTGTCTTCTTCCCCTGCCAGCATCTGGAAAGGGAGGAGCCATCTGATGAGCCCCCAGAGGAAGACACACACACACAGCAGATCTTTGTCTGTCTGGAGAGGGTGGGACGAGGGGCGTGGGAGGCCAATACAAAGCCTTTTTTCCTGCAACAACTGTGATTACATGACAACACCAGTCAATCACTAACATGAGACATGTCGGATTGCTACAGAATAAATACAAACAGCGCTGTCAGGGTTCTTGTTGGATGACCAACTGATTTCAGTGAAATGATCTGTGGTTAAAAACACATGCAGATTTTTAAGTTATCTATGGGCATGCTAGCAACCCCATGAGGCTGTAATGCTTAATACGCACCAAAAAAGGAAACTGAACTTTTGGCTTGTTAAAATAACAATGTTACTATATTGACATACAGTTAGCATGTCAATATTTTGCACGTTTTCCGTGTTAGCATGATGAAATGCTAACATTTAAACATTAGCATATTAGCATGCTATGTTACTATTCATTTTAAAGTAGAGCTGTTTCAGTATCCTGTCATGAACTGAAGTGTTGGACAAGTGGAAATTCTGACCTGTTGGTGGCGCTAGACTAAAAGTCACCAGTCAGATGCAATAAAAGTCAAAATGTAAACAAACCACAGACCTCACAAATTGTTTTTCCACGTCTATTAATGAGTGCAAGAATAGCATCAAAAATAGAGACAGTGTGTCCATCAACACTTTGGAAATTGTGTATTATGTCTCTTTCTGACACTTCCACAGCCAGTGGTTATAATATGAGATTTTTGGTTTTGTAGTTAACACTCACTTGCTATGCTGTTTTTTACTCTTCATGCCCATCATACCTTTAGGCTTCAAACCTATTTATTAGAACCCACAGTAAAATTACTAAAAACCATATAGGGCTCATAGCCCAAACTTTTATATATTCTACTCAACTTTACAGGTCACTTGAAGAAACCTGATGTGTTAAAAAAAAATGTTTTATTTACAATTGGACAGTGAAGCCTGAACCCAAACAAGGCGATATTCCAGAGCTCCCTGAAATTCCAAGAGTCCTGCCGGAAATCCAACATGAGGCAAAAGGCCGCCCCCTTGAAAGGGTCGCAGAGTGTGAATAAGTCCACAGCGCGAACATGGCCGTGGCTGACAGACGGACTGAGTCAGCGCCACATTCCAGTGGAGTCAACCATCCACTTTACCCTCAGCACATGCACCCCTCCCCTTGCACACACACACACACATCACACATTTTTCTCTTGCTCACACACACATACTGTACACTATACAGGTGTATCAGATTTATACCATCGACTTTACCCTGACAAAACTGTTCCCCTTTGGACTACTCTAAACCACATAGTCTGTCTCTTGTTGCTGCCATCCAAATGTAAACATATGAGGTTTTAGATATTTTAGATATGAAGAGCAGCTGCACTCACTCACTGACCAACACCAGCAGTAGGCAGGAGAGGCTGACTGCTCACCTGATGTAAAGTGATGTAAATGCATCTCTCTGTGTACATGGCAGTCAGTACAGTATATCCCATGCAGCTGCTAATGGATGTCTGGATGCTGCCCTGATTCATCTGCTCACAGACTAAACCCGTCATATCAATCCAATCAGTCCGACTTTACAGGAAATAGCATGAAGCAGGGTTTTATTATAGGCAAAAACTGCATATCTGTGTACAGTTTTGTTAATCTGATGTTTTTTTTACTACACTTTGCAATACTATATGTCCAAAAAAGTATGGACACCTGATCAAACTATGTGTATAACTAAACATTACACCCATATGTGATTGTTGAACATCTCTTTTCAGGATCATGGGCATTAATATGCTGCTGTGACAGCCTCCACTCCTCTCCGAAGGCTTTCCATAGGATTTTAGAGCCTGGCTGTGGGGATTTGTTCACCTTCAGCCACAGGAGCATTAGTGAGGTCAGGTAGTGAAGGATACGCCCTGGTTTGTATTCAAATTGATGTTCCAATTCATCCCAAAGGTGATGGATAGGGTTAGAGACAGGGCTCTGTGCAGGCCAGTTGATCACGGACATCTTTTAAATCATTTCTCAAAACTTATCTTTTAAAAAAAGCTTTTTATTAATTCTAGCACATTGGGTATTTTATTCCATTTTAATGTAGTTGTATAAAATAATTATTTTAGTTGTCTGATTTTATTTGTTTCATTGCAATGAAATGTTTTAATCCTGGTCCAACCATATAAAGCACTTAGTAACTTTGTTTTGTAAAGTGCTGTATAAATTACATTAAATTATTATTATAAACTTTTGGACATGGAGTAATGGAGTACTTGAATCTGTCTCTGACTCTGTCCCTCTGGAAAAAAAATAAAAAAATTCAATTAATTCATTCAAATTAAATTCAAAAGGACTTTATTAGTACAACAGTCCAATATAGTACTTGCCAAAGCACTGTATAAATATTGACCTAACTTGTGTATATACAAATATGTAAATGTATGTATATAATGTGTAACAATCAAGGACTCAATGAGATGTTTTTACTATGTAACGGCAACAGTAATTTTAACAGTATTTTAAAAATAACAGTGGTAAAAATAGAAAAAAAACATAAGAGAATTTAATAACATTAACTATAGATCAAACAGATCAGTCGCTGTCCGTCTCATTGTTCTCTCTCTTGCTCTTCCCTCAGTGTGGAAGTGCAGGGCTGTTGCCACAAAGGTGTGTGATTAACTCTGCGTGAGTCAGATACAGGTGTTTCGCCTCTAACAACACCCCCTTCCCCAGGTTTTTTAGGTTTATAGTTATGAGGCAGCCTGCATCTTCACACGCAAGCCTGCTGTCAGTCAGGAGCCGTGGCGCACAGGCTATCATTCATCACACTGGAGACAGTTGGAGGGTCTGCAGCTGGGGTGTCTGTGTTTACACATTGACAGATTTAGACCAGCTTAGATATGACTGATCTCTCTCATGGGAGGAAAATTGATAGCAGAAACAGGTAGAGTTTGCACTTACTATGGTTAAGGATAACAACCACTGATACAAGTTGTATTAAGCACCATAACAGAGAGAAACAGAGGTAAATCTGGGTTTTCAGATAAGACACACACACGCTGAGGATCTAAATGATTTTCTGGACACCAACAGGGCATTCTTACTAATTTACATTAAAGGAGTTTGAACAGAGTCTGGGGTCTTCAGTCCAATCTAGAGCCCTGCCCTGTATTGCAGGCTCAGCTTGTCATCATGAGGACTATTACCAATGTATGATAATGGTGATGACTGGTATTGTCACTTGCCGGGAGTAATGCAATGTGGATTTTCCTGTAAGGTCACAAGAGTGACGCAAAACCCGTGTCTCAAGAGCACAAACTGAGTCATCTATCCAAATAAAATACAATATACCTGGTGTGAGTACAGCACTTTCAGATGTCTATCGTCTTGTGTTTGAAACGTAGTTGTGCCAAAGCTGGTCTACACTAGGTATAGGTATAAACAGCTGCCCTCTTCTTCAGATTTTTAGCTTACGTAAATGACCTGTTTTAGGTCACGTTATTTAGTTTTGTAAAATCATAGTGGCTCAGTGGTTAGCACTGTGTCAAGCTCATACATGAACAAGTACTGTAGAACAGAACAGAAGACATCTTAAAGGATAGAATCACATTAAAATCCCATCCAAATATTTGGATATGTGTTTTAGTTAGCCAAGTGGGTATCTTTCAGAGTTACAGTCTTTTTAGTACAAAATTCCCTCCTTGTTTTACCATCCAGCCGCTACAGCTCAGCAAGCAAACAGTCCTGGGAAATGTCTTACTCAAAAGACTCCAACTTTGGGCTGCAACTTTGGAAAACACCCACTTGATTTAAGGTGAACTGAAATGCATTTTTGCACAGAAGATTTTGTCCCCCATCTCTTACATTGGAGTCACAGTACAAAGGGATCTCTTCACTGCCAGTATCGACAGGTGGAACAATTACAGTGACCAATAACTTTATAAATATGTTTGTTTTAAGACTGTGAATGTGAACTTTTAAAGCAGCCATAATCAATATTTTTATAACAATGGATCAAGTGACGATGTGTAATGTAAAGAGTCGCTTGTAGTAACGAACCTACAGAGAGTTACCACTAGACTCTGCGGTTCCACTCACTGTACGGAAATTTATAGTGTCTTTCAGCTTTTCAATTTCCGGCCCAAAATCTGACTGATTTGATTCAACCTCACGACTCTGAGCAGGCAGCTGTTTTTAGCAAAAAAATCCCAACCAAAACACAACTTCAAATGAATGTTAATGTTGCTCCGTATCTGTTGGATGTGTGATAAGTAACTGTTTGCTAACATGTTCGCCATATCAACTTAAAATAAACTTGACTTGACTTAAAGGTAATAATATGTCAGTGTCTTGTTTACAGCTTGTTTTCACTGCCCCAAAGTGGCTTAAAAAATCTATTGTTGCAGGTTTAAATATACCCCAGTTTAATTACTGTTCCAATGGCCAAAAACGGAAATTGAAAGGATTTTACAATATATAGTAGGCTTTTGATACAGTAAATATACCACCTGAAAACCTTTCCTCCTTCCTGAAACAATAAATCTTTCTTTTTTCTTATTTTACCTATTTCCCTTTTTCATCCCTCTCCCTGCCTCTCGTTTCTCCCTCCTTTCTCTCACCCACACGGCTGCCCTTGGGCAGGCAGCACTAAAAATAATTGAAATAGTGATACACTGTTAAGCAGCCTTTATGAGCAGCTGGAAACTGCAGAGGTACTGCCTTCATCTGCAACTCGTCAGTGATCGCTGGAAAATATGGGCCAGTGATGGAGTGATAACAGTAATGTGAAGGCTGCTCTAGTTAAAGGATGTTCGGGATTTGCGGCTTTGCTTGCTAATGAGCAGGTAACTAGCAGCCAGTGTTTCCATTCATGTTACAAAAAGATGCTGTGTTTCCATTACATCAAAATAAACGGCTGGCAAAAGTCCAAATTAATTTGGAGAGAAACAAAACAGTAAAACTTTACTTTAACTTCTAACTATTTAGCATTGATAGGCAGTATATACACATTTAATAAATGACTTATAACACAGTATTATATAGTTGTATGCAGATATAAGTGTTTATTAATGTATTTGTCAACAACTATAACCTCTTCTGTGGTCACCCATAAGTGGAGGCTGCTGTATAAACAGATAATGAATGACAATATAGTAAAACACAGTTGTAATAATATAAAATATGTCTTTATAGGAGAAGTTATAATTGTTGACAAATGCTGGACATTATTAAACACTTGTGTTGTCTTTATATCTCCTTACAATTACATTATAATGTGTTATAAACCATTTCTAAAATATTTGTATAGTGCTTACAAATGCTAAATAGTCAAAGAGCTAAAAGTTAAGTGGTTTCCTTCAGGTACATTGTATGGTTTCAATACACTTTTTTACCAATAGAAAGGACAAAGTTGACCTAAAACAATGAAAATAGAGCCATTAACCAAGAAAACGCAACTGAAAGCACAAGCCCCACCTCGTTCACTTAGCAATGATGAAATATATGAAAACATGTCTTTATGTTTGGGGTGTGAAGCTTGAAAAGGACTATGACTGGAGACAGATTCAGGTTACCTGAAATGACTGGGCATGTGGCTGCATGGGGCAGCTTCTAACCTGTGCTGAAAAGGACAGACACCCCGAGGGTCGGACTGCGGCAGCTGGTATGTTTCTAAAAACAGGCAACCCGCTGCCCCTCCACCGCTTCCTCCTCCTCCTCCTCCGTTCTTCACAGCAGACGCTGATCTCTGTCTGTCTTCAGAAGGAAGCAATTATTGAGTCAGAGGGAAAGACGCCTCCTTTTAATAAACTCACATCAAATCATCCGATGACTGACAGCCTCAGAGTGTGACTCACTTGTTAGACGGAAATGGAGAGTGAAAAGGTTCAACAATGACAAAAAGAAAACTGAATTAGAGGTCTTAAGAGAGGCAGAGTCATGCAGTCAGGACAGAGCTTCAGGCACCAGACGGCCTAAGCTTTCATCCTCCTTAATTTCTCTCCTCATAAACAGCATTTCCCTCCTCCACTCGAGCAGTGTAACCTGGCTACGGTACCTTCTATTACTGCCTCCCCTGTCTTTCTAGCTGCTGTCCTCTCTCTCTCTCCTCTCCCTGTCTGTCTGACTGTATGACTCTTACCCTCTGTCCTATGTCAGCTCAGTCTCTTACATAAGGTTGACCTGGTAAAATTCCACAGTGCTCGCTTGCTCCCTGCTCCTCTAACTTCTAAGTGTTTCACCCTGTAGCGACAGCAATATGTTACTGTTCAGATCCAGCCGCCCACGCATAGGATGTTTTTCCAGCTGCTCACAAACAAGCTACCTCACTATAGATGAGGCTTGAATAGAGGAGAGGCTTTACTTTTAAGGGAGTCCATAATGTGAAAACACTGTGTCATTGTTGTGAGTGGTCTTGCCTCCCGATCTGGAGTGTTTCTTGAAGCTACTCATGTGAATTGGGGACACTTTGGCTGCCACTGATCTGATGGACACGAAATAGCACTTTTAAATTTTAAATTACGCTTGGCTAAATGTGCACACAGTGAACATCAGATGCTGTATCTGATATGGTAGTATTACTATTTTTACTTATTTTTACTATATTCAGTTTGTCCTTTAAAAAAATGTTCTTTTTAGGTTGCTGTACAAATTTTACTAAGTTTTTTATTGTGTGCAGCTGTAATAAACAAAATTCGAATGTTTGACTACAAATTAAACCTGCAATAACTACGTGGCTACGTAGTTATGTTATGTGGCTACGTAGTTAGGCTATGTGGGGGCAGTGGAAACAAATTGTGAACACCACATTGACAAATCATTGCCATTTAAGTTGATATGTCCAATATTCACTCTCTTTTAGCTCTGTTTTTGGTCTCTACCAACTCCTGAGAAAAATATCTGGCTCTTTAGCTGCTAAATGCTCCCCTATGTTCACCAGTTAGTCGCTAACTGTGTCTGTCTGCTGTTTGGTGCTGAGCTGGTAGAGTAAAGTGGGTTTTTAGAGCTTTTTCTACTGAAAAATGATGCTATGAGAGCGGTGAGAGTGAACCAAAACAATAAAGTTGGGGGCAGATTTGGGCAACAATTTCTCTGTAAGTCCTCTTTCACATTATCACATTGTTTTCACATTGTCATTTGATATATACATACAGTATTTGTGATAAAAATCGATTATAGCTGCTTTAATGAACATTTTAGTCTCACTCAACCCCCATCATTGCACCACAACATCTTTTCAATTTCAATTGCTGTACAGATTCCGTTTCATCTTTACTTTAGAAAATGGCTCACATCACCAGTTCCAGCAGGTAAAAACCGCAGCAGGAGAGCATACTATAACTCAGAGATCACAGATAACTCGTCTGATGAGTCACAGACCGGAGGATGACAGATGAGACCTATCAGTTAGCTTTGGGATGTAACATGACACCACCACACAGGCAGGACTACACACACACACACACATACACAGTCAAACATGACAGATATAAAGTCACATATTAAGTGCTTTCTGCTGCATTACTCATGTCCATTTGAAATCCATAGGTCCACAGAGTGGAACAATAAAATGGATCAGTTACACACATCCTGGCTAATGCAACTCACAAACAGACTGTGTTGTTTGGAGACACTGAAAAGTGGAAGGTCAAAAACAGAAAGTAGTGACATCGCTCAAGCTCCATCAATTTGTTTCTTTGTTTTTCTAAGCAATGACATCTCAAAAATCACATCTGAATATGTTTATATACTATGATCACAATGATGTTACTTATCAGGTGACCAAATAACTCCAATGTGCATATACAGTGTACGTTAAGTGCATATATTGAACTGTAGCTCTGTGCAGGTCTGGCATTTGTTGTACAACACGACCTGTACTTCTCTCCAGTTCATTAGTCCATAATCTCACCAGAGTTTACACAGCTGTGACAACCTGGATCTCTAAACACTGTGCATTTGCCCAAAATGGAAGATAACTGAATCAATCGTTACAGTGATGTCAGAAATCCAAGGTTCTTGGTCTTTTGCTCACTCCTCCCCCCTTCCAACTTTTTGCCCTCACAGTCTGAATAAATCATGCAATATTTCCAACACTTAAAATAGGAACTCTACTTTTTGTAGACACTTAAAATAGGAACTCTACTTTTTGCGTGACAACTGTGCAAGTCAGCTGTTTGGCAATCCCTTTTCATTTCATCCATAACACAGCAAAGCCTCCAGCACAACGTGAAACATTTTTCTCTTCCTTGCTCAGATTATTCAACAAGCTCATGAAATTCCTTCTGCTTCGAGCCCATGGGCTGCTGTGAGTCAGTCATTCACTGCTGTGTAAGTAGCAGAGCAGACTGGCAGAGATGAAGCCAAACACTTCTGTCCCTGACTTGAACTGCACATGGTTTTCAGAGCCGAACACCAAAGAGGGTTTTTTTCCCTGACCTGCAGGTTAGTCAACCCAGAGTGCAAACATCATTGCTCCAGTCCTTGGACAGTGCTAACACAGTTCTAAGAATCAGGTTAATTTGTAGGTACATTTTGTTGAATTTTATCAAAGTTTTCTCACAGCTGAGTACAGTAAAATGTTGTAGCCATGGATAAATCTCCACAGAGAAGTGTGATATGTTTAAGCATTGGCAGATGTGAAACAAAGCAAAGGCCTGAATAGTCAAATGACTGTAACTACAATAAAACAATGCACAATAATGTATTACATTGTTTATATATCCCTGCACATGTAAATGTATGTACAAATGCAAGTTGCAACACACTTGTAAGCCACACGCACACAGGCTGAAGACACGAAGAAGAACAAGTTTTACTGCTGGAAGGAGGGAGGATGAATCCTTTATTTAACCCTTTAGGGTGAGGTAAAAACACCTCCATAATACAAGTGTTCAGACTGTGATAACACGCACAAGCTTTTCTGCATGATGTTGTAAACTGAGCAATGTTACACCACCACAGCTGGTTCAACCCCCGACCAGCCACCCCCGCCGTTGTACAACAGGATCTCGTCGTTCCCACATTTCCTCCAGCATCATTGCCACAGAGCTGATCAAGACAGATGGTCTCATGAGTTTAGTATTCTGCTGGCTGGCTGCACGGACTCGCTGGCTGGCTGTCCTCACTCTGCACAGAGAGGCTGGCTAATCATTTGTCAGCCCCTGTGGGGTATGAGGCCAGCATGTCAACAACGGGCCCAGTGTTTCTCAGGCCAGCGATGGAGATTAGAGAGTGAGGCTGATCCAGCCACTCTGCGAGGGGGGGGGGCAAAAGGAAGCAAGCAAGGGAGAGAGGGTGGTATTCCTGGGTCTGTCTCAGGGAGGGAATGCAGCTCAGACTGTGTTTTGCAACAGTCACGGCCGTTTGGGACTGACAGAAGGGGCACTAGAGGCATATTATGTTTGCCAGCCACATTAACACTGGCACAAAGGCACCCCTAACGTGCAAGAGTATCTATTTCATCACATCAGGACACATGTATGGTGTTCCCCTAATGCAAAGAACGTCTATGTTTTCTCTGAGAGGTGTTGTGCAACAATGTTCCAGGTCAAAAGGCTAACCCATGGAAATCTACAGACAAACTCGGGGGAAATGGTTTCAGGCTTACAGGACAAAACATGTTTCTTCAGATTATGAGTGAACCAAAACATTAGGACCAAGAAAATCATTTCAGCCTTCATGCAGGTTGACTCCCCTCTGTTATCAGTTGTTCAAACAGCCCTGTGCTACACAATGTACCTGCTGCCCACACAGCTGCAGGAAGCTCCACCTTCACGCCATCACCAGCAACACAATATGTCTCGTTCTGAGATTTCTCACCTCAGGCCTCCAGCTCCTCATATACACACACACATACATACATATTCCCATTCTGTATGTACAAGTAAGTGCCAGATTTCAACAGTCCTACAGGCAAGGCAGACTGTGTGAGTCCAGGTGAAGATGATAAAATATACACATCTGACATCTAGTGGCTGAGCAATGTAAATGTCCACACTCAGGAAGTGGTAGACTTTATGCACCAGGGTGAATAAAATGAACATAAACTGTACAGTATCGAGGCTAAATCTATCAGTGTGGACCACTTTTTAAAGGGAAACATATTTTCTCACTTATCGAGTCAAGTAAATTTTATTTATATTAGAGCTGCAATGTTATTAGTTGATTAATCAATCAGTTGATTGACAAAAAAAAAAAAAATCAGCGACTATTTATAATCGATTAATCGTTTGAGTCAAGCAAAAATACCAAAAAATTAGATGGTTACAGGTTCTCAAATGTGAGACTTTGGCTACATTAGCAGCTACCAGTATAACATCCAAATCTCCAACCAAACTGCATGGCAGCAGTTGAGTTGCATTGTGGGTAAAGTGGGATCCAGGTTTTAACAAGGAAGAAGAATGTGTGGAATAAAAATATATCTCTGGTTCTGCTGCATCAATTTTGATCCTTTTTTAACTGTATATCATGAGTCAGACAATGTTATAGAAGTACAATGCTAAATCGGTGGAGTACTCGATTAATGGAGAAAGTTATTGGCAGATTAATCGATAATGAAAATAATAATTAGTTGCAACCATAATTTATATAGCCCAAAATCACAAATTTGCCTCCAAGGGCTTTACAATTTGTACAGCATGCAACAACCTCTATCCTTAGACATTAAAAATTATTTAATACCTGGAACAAAACAGACTGCGTATGACGTTGGCGCGGATTATCAGTGAAATCAAAGCTGCTCAAACATAAACAAGATGTTAATCTGAATCCACTGTCTGCACACAAGAACAGGGCAGAAACACTGAGCCCACACTAATCACACACAAGATCCAGTCAGAGTTTCTGCAAATGAAGTGATTTTGACTATTCACAGAGAGGATAAAACCTTCAATGTTGGCTTGCAGTAGAAGAATTAACTGTAGGTGGAACAGGCTGTACTAAAGAAAAACATTGAGTTTCATCACCAGCCATCTTACGTCAAGATGACTAACAAGATAGGCAGCAGCATACCTCCTTTATGTCCCTGAACAAACCCTTCCTGTAACTGATATGTCCTCAAATCAGGCTTGTTCACCACAAAAGATAAGTGTACATGAAAAAATTACATTACACTGTACAGATTGTAGTGGAAAATGCTATTCATTGTGTAAGTGAAAGTACTGGTATGAAGGATGAAGAAACTGAGTTGTCTGGTCAACATAAAAGACTATCAAACATTTTATCACTACTAAGTTTGTCAGTAGTCACAACCCAAAGTGTGCTTCAATCAGACTCATATCCTTCATGAATGACAACTAAAACTCTAAGTGGTTGTAAATTCAAGGTGTGCACGGTAATTGCTTAGCACTGTGACGTTCTCTGCCCGGTTTAGCAACTAATTCTTAACCTATTAATCAAATGAGAATCACATGTTCACATGTGATTCAGCAGAATTCTTTTGCCCATATGTCCTATATAAGAAACCACTCCCTCCATTGACTCTGATTGGGACTTTATGTGAAAGTGAGTACCAACCATCAAAGAGAAAGGCTCAGGAACTGGACTGACAAAACCCAACTCACTTAGTTTTCCTAATTTTCCCTCCCTATTGAATTCTTGCTTTAGTGATGTAATATGCAGACAAGATTTGAGCCAATGAAATGCTGCCTCCACGCAATCACTGAAAAAACAATAGTTTAACTTATTTAATTTATATTGAACCATTGTTCGATGCAGGTCTGCCTTATTCTGTGTGCATATTCCACAGAAATTTAAAAATATTCCTATAAGAGGATTGCATTACAGAAAGGTGAAATAATCTCATCCCATGGGGAGAATTTTGTTTTAAAAAAATACTTATGACTTTCCTGACAAAATACATAACATAACAAGCATAACAGGAATTTGAGTACAATGACAGACTCTGAGAAGTGTTTTGTCATTTGACATTTGAAAGTGCAGTTTGCAAATTTAAATATTTGCTTGAAATAAGGAAAAGTAAGGGCTAACAGTGCAATCATTTGAGAAAAGTATACTATACATGCCTCAAGACCTTGACCCTCGGAACAAGATGTTTTATAATTTACTGAAGTGAGTTGGGTTGATTTTAATTGTGATAATTAAACTGTGTCTTAATTCAGAAGAATCCAGGGAAACATTTGTGAAAAAGAACATTATTTTAGTCAAGTATCTTATCATTTGTTCTTATTTCACCCGAGGCCAACTGGGTAGGAAAGATGTTTGCAAATATGGATACAAGGCAGAATAGTGGTTTGGCTGTTAGCGCTGTCACCTCACTTTAATTGTTTTCCAACTAGTGTTTTCACGTTTCCCTGAATTCACAATGGTTTTGTCTGGGTGCTCAAGTTTCCTCCCACAGTCCAAAGACTTGCACGTCAGGTAGACAGGAGGCTCTCTCTTACACTCTCCATAGGTATGAGTGTCAATGACCTAATTATTGATTGACAACCTGTCCATGGTGTTCCGCTGCCTTCAGTCAAGCTTAGCTAGTGTCCCCTTTCTAGTTATATGTATAGTACTATTTCATACAAATGATGTTCAAAGTGCTTTACAGGATAATAAAACAAACAAGCTATGTGGTTTTCAAAGTGACCAAGAGCTTTGAAAACAAGTAGCCTGTACCTGTGGCAGCAACAAATTTTCTGAACAAATATAAGGCTTGTTTAATATTGTATTAAAAAGACCATTTAAAAGACTGTATGTCTGTAGGTTTATGCAAATGTCTAGGGAGGAAATATGTCAAATTTGCTTGTATGGATGACATGTGTTGGTTTTGCATGCAAATGTACATGCAAAACCAACACTGAGGTGAATGCAAAACATGACAACAAGAAAATGAAAACATTCAATAAAATGAAAAATCATTAGCGGTATCTAGGTTGATACTTATTTCTGGTTTTCTTAACGGCACACTGGTTGCAGTGACAAAGTTAATGTAGTATAAATTTTCACTAAGGTAACATGATAAGCCAAAAGGACATTGAGAGAAGAGAATCAAAGAGCAAACCACTAGCAAATGTCAGGAAAATGCTCTGGAAAGATGAACCCCCACCTGCACAACACACACATACACACACACACACAAGGTGCAAAGTGAGTCTTTCCTTCGTACATGCAATGTCATCAAATAAGATGCCACATCCATAGTTCCTTAAGAATTAAGGTTCTATCAGTTTAGACAAAATCACAATAATAGTGCAAATAATACTACAGCCATTTATACCATAAATATGTAAATATAGGTCAATATTATAAGAACCATTTCACATGGTTTGCAGTTACTTGGTATTACATCTTCAGGTGGCCGGGGAGGGGCCAATCACACAAATTCGCTTTGAGGCTTACAGCCCAGAGTTTGCATACAACAATATTTCCTAATGTACTGACAGATAAGGACACTGTTGTCATTACTAGCTTCCGTCACCGGCTCATCGGCGTCATGACTGCACCTTTCATTCTGCTGGTTATGTGCTGGGCGTTTAGACTGAGCTGCAGTTCACCTGAATGGTTCCACAACATTTCTACAAGTCTCTTCAATTTGTCTGGGGACATTATGCTCGGAGGGCTCTTTCCCATTAACAAGCTCACCAGCAACCTCAGCCAGAGGAGGGAACCTAACAACGTCAGCTGTGAAAGGTAATTTCATAAGGTTATGGGGAAATAATGGGAAATAATGAGCCTATTATCTGAGATTCTGCACCAATATGTATGCTTAACCTGACTAACAAGGCTTCTACTTAGTTTTTTCTGCCTGTGGTCCCACAGTTTAAACGAGTATGGACTGGGCCTCGCTCTAGTAATGAAATATGCAGTGGATGAGATCAACGCAAACCAAATTCTGCTCCCTGGCTTCAAGTTGGGTTATCAAATCTATGACACATGCAGACAATCTGCTGTCGTTGTGAAGCCTACCATCTCTTTCCTCACAGCAAAATCTAGCAAAGTACTATCTGTGGAGTGTAATTACACCAACTATGAGACCAGCATATCAGCTGTGATTGGTCCTTATAGCTCGGAAACGGTGTCAGCCATAGGAAAACTCCTGGGATTCTTTCTGATGCCACAGGTTTGGTTGCAAATATGTCTAGTCATATGTCCACATACGTTCTCTTTATGGGCAGATTTGACATTTCCTCAAAAAATATTCCAAATGTTGAAAATAAATCTTAAAAGTAAAGATAAACATTCACCTCTACAGTGTCCCACAAGAAGTTGATTGTTTTATCTCACAGGCAAGTGAGCTGTTTTACAAGGCAATCACAGAAAAATATTCATTTGTTCATTCATTAGTCAATCATTACCTGTTTTGGCTTTTTTATTTTTTTTCTTACAATATAATTACATAGAAAACAACTGCCCACTTGCATTGAAAATCATCCTGCAACCTCAGTAAATGTGCATTAGGCCTTATGTGCCAATAATGGGCAGGGCTGTGTAACATCAGTGTGGTAAAATTCAAAGTGGTATAATATGACTCTTCTCACTTCAGATTAGCTTCGGTGCCACCAGTGACAAATTCAGTGACAAGCTTCTCTACCCGTCATTCTTCCGTACGGTGCCCAGTGACAAATGGCAAGTGGACGCCATGGTGCGTCTGCTGAAGGAGTTTAACTGGAACTGGGTGGCAGTGGTGGGCAGTGAAGAGGAGTATGGACAACAAGGTGTGCAGGAATTCTCCAAAATAGCAGAAAATCAGTCTGTCTGTGTGGCCTATCAGGGGCTGATTCCAATATACACTGACCCTGGACCAACGGTCAAAACCATCATCGACAATATCGAGGTAACCAAAGTCAGAGTGATAGTGGTCTTTTCTCTCGCAGAGCCAGCTGAGGTCTTTTTTAAAGAGGTTAGTGAAGCAGAGAATTTTAAATTTTAAACATGTTTTACATGTTATTGGTGGATAGATTATATTCAATTCAGTACCAATCATCCAATCTAATCTATTCCAGGTTATCAGGAGGAATGTAACGGGTGTGTGGATTGCTAGCACAAGTTGGGCCATCCATCGTCGACTGACTTCTCTTCCCCATATCCAAACAGTCGGTACAATCATTGCATTCACTGACAAGACACAGACCCTGGATCTGCTCACTGCTTACACACAGGAGCTCTTCATCAAACTGAGTGAGGAGAGCGCAAAGACGTCCCCTCCAGCACCACAGTCTGGCAATCCTGACAATCCCTGCCCACAATGTTGGAACTTGTCGTCTGCTAATATTAGCTTGGTGACAAACCATGCAGTGCAGCGCACAGCTTTCAGTGTGTATGCTGCCATCTACAGTGTGGCGCAGGCATTGCACAACCTGCTGGGATGCAATTCAACTGCCTGTAAGCAAGGATCTGAAACCAAAATCTATCCCTGGAAGGTGATTTTTTTTGTCTGCTATATAGGTGATTGCAGACGATTTGGAATTAAAATTATTTTTTGACAACACTGAAATTATATAATGAATAAAATCTTCTTTTGCAGCTGTTGGAGGTTTTAAGGAATACTTCTGTAGACATAAATGGCACAAATTTTAAATTTGACAGTAATGGAAACCCAAACATAGGATACAATGTGATTGAGTGGGTCTGGGAAGACTCACAATTAACCTTCACAGATGTTGGAAGCTTTTATGAACAACTGTCCATCAACAAGTCCCTCTTCAAATGGCACACTCTAAACTCAGAGGTAATTTCAACAATTTATTAGAAAAGTGATATAAACTTTTTAACATATACAGTTTAAAAGCTTTGTGATTAAATTCCACCTAATCATAATTCAGTTTGGGTTCCTGAAATATTGCATTTTTTTTTACCATAACAATCTTAACTGCAATGCCACACATTTTGCAGGTTCCTGAGTCCACCTGTTCAGCAAAATGTGGAAGAGGCCAGGTCCGCAGAGTCAAAGGCTTCCATTCCTGCTGTTTTGATTGTATCAACTGTCAGCCAGGCACTTACCAGGAAAATCAGGGTAATGTGGTTGTCCATACATCTCTCAAAAACTTGACCCTTATTTAAAGAAATAGTGCAACATTTTGGGAAATACCTTATTCTCTTTCTTGCCGAGAGTTAAATGAGAAGATTCATATCCCTCTCATGTCTGTATGGTATATATTAGGCTATAGCCAGCAGCTTTGCTTAGCTTAACATAATGACAAGGGGAAACAGCTAACCTAGCTCTGTTCAAAGGTAACAAAATCCACCTATTACCACCTCTAAAGCTCACTAATTAACACGTCACATCTTGTTTGTTTAATCCGTACGTGCTGGACTATTTCTTGACCAGGCACAGTAACTTCGAGGTGGTTTTGAGGTTGCCAGACAACCAGCAAAGACTCCAGGAAGTGACTGTGTCTTCTCATCTAACTCTTCGCAAGAAAGCAAATAAGCATATTTTCCAAAATGTTGAACTATTCCTTTAATGGTGATGCAAACCATGCATCACTTCCAGTCATGGTTTGATTTGATTTCTAGATGCGCTTGTTAATCAAACCAAATTTCCTGTTTTCTGACTCATAGAGGACATCCAGTGCAAGAAGTGCCCTGAGGGTCAATGGTCTCTGAACAGCAGCACTAATTGCACTGAACCCACCTTTGACGTTTTGTCCTGGGACACACCTGAGGCTCTGGAAATGATGCTGGCCGGGGTGCTGCTGCTGGTATGTCAGGGGTCAGTGGGTGTTATGTTCCTGAAACACCGGGGGACCCTATTGGTAAAGGCCTCAGGGGGAGCCCTGAGTTTTGTAGCTCTGCTAAGCCTGATGGGAGCTTGCCTCAGTCTGCTGCTCTTCCTGGGCCAGCCAGGGGACGTGGTGTGTCGTCTTCAGCTGCCCCTCACCTCCATTTTCCAAACAGTGGCCCTCTCCATTATCATGTTCATCTCACTACAGGTGAGGAATGACATGGTATAATGCATTACTGTAATGTAGGACAAAATAAAGCACACGCATTGTAATCAGGCTGCAAACCTCTCTTTTCAAACAGATATTCTACGTGTCAGAATTCCCAAAGATGGCTGCCTCTCACCTCCATATACTAAGAGGCCCTGGAAGCTGGCTGTTTGTGCTGGGCTGCTGTGCTGTGCAGGCTGGTATCTGTGGCTGGTTTGTTCAGGAAGGGCCCTCTCTGTCTGAACATGTGAAAAATATGACAATAAACTTTGTGAGAGGATTTCTGTCATGTCCAGTGTTACCCTTGACTGGATTTGCCTTAATGCAAGGTTTCAACACTTCAATGGCCCTTATATCATTCATGTGCACCTTCATGGCCGCAAAGTCTCTTCATCAGTATAATCTTGCCAGGGACATCACCTTCTCCTCCCTGATCTACTGTGTGATTTGGGTGATCTTTATTCCAATCTATATAGGCTTGCATGACAAGAATAGGTCTATTGTCCATGTTTGTTTTACCCTGGCAAGCAACTTGGGACTGGTGGCAGCCTACTACTTCCCAAAATGCTACTTGCTGTTGAGAAAACCTGAGCTCAATACAGCACACCACTTCTGTACCTTTTTAGAGGGTGCCCCACCAACACCAGGTGAGGAGGAACCACAGTCACAGCCAGAGTCAGAGTCAGGGCAATAAACTAAAGTGCAGTTTTATGATTAAAAAAATCAAAGCAACTGTAAGATTAATGTTATCTTGTAAAATCTGCATGCTTTGTTTGTGAACAAAGAATGTTTGTGAATTTAATATAATTAACTAGCTTAGGCCTACAGAATAGGTTACAGACATACTGTGCATTAGGCTATAATAAGTTGACCTATAATGTAACATGAATCTGTAATCATGAAAAACAGTTCATGTTTGTACATGAGTGTTCATGTACAAAATATAGAAACAGTACATTTTAAAACTTAAATGTACATTTTGTATATTTTCCTTATAATAAAGAGACTACAATAGGCTGATTCTTCTAATTGATTTTGTAATAGAAAACTATTAGAGTAAGAGTGCAAGATTTTTCTTCTTTGAAATGTCCCCTGGTTGCATTCAGCAAGGCACTGCTTATACTTGAACTTACTTACTGAAAATGGTGAAGAAGTCTTCAGATCCTTTAAATAAATAAAAGTAGCAATGTCCTGACTCCTGCATTAAAAATAGGTGTTATTATCAAAATAATAAAAGCACTCTTTATGCAGGCAGATGAGACCCTGTCATTGTTATATGACATATTTTACTATTGGATTGTTATTACTGATGTCTTCACATGTAAACAGCATTTAAAATGTCGAGGCTGGTCAAGGTGGAGATAATTTTAACTACATATACTACTGTGGGGTATTTTAAAAATAAAAATGTGTTTTTAAGCTCATCATATGCGCCGTCTGATAAATGTAACACAGTAAAACAATATCTTCGCCAGAAATGTAACGTTACGGTTAGTAGAGTATAAGTAAGAAGTAGCTTGAAATGGAAAGTAAAGCTACCTCAAATACACTTAAAGTACTTGCCTAAATGTAACACTGCTCCTACATATTCAGAGTTTAATCACAGTTGGGCATTTTCTCAACGTTACCTTGTCTCTACTGGCACTCAAATCCTGTGAGGCAGCTCCTCCTCTCACGTTATGTGTGTACCAAATCCCATTAATGTTATTATTGTGAGACTCGAGCCTAAATCAAGCTTTACCGCTCAACCTGCCTGTAAACGTCACTACTGCCTGAGAGTCTGAGCTCAGGGATTTGAAGTCCAAAGACACTTAGCAACGGTTGCTAACAACTCAGACTGCTGTGAGGCTGCGGTGTGTCCTGGCCTCCTGGGAGGTGACACTGGGTTTTTACTTTTTAAACTTTCAGCTGGTGAGATAAATTCTTATTTGTCAGACACATTTTCGATTCCGTTAGCTAACTATAACCAAGCTAAATATTTCAAGTCTTCCATAACAGCTAGCAAGAACCATGGCTACTTTATTTGTTTTAGCTAACGCTAGATAACGTTACTAATGTGCGTTGTGGGTAGTTTTGATGACCTGTCCTACAACCTTGGATTGACAATTCTGCTCGATGTTTTTAAACCTACATTTAAATATCTGGGTTTGATTAATCACATATACTGTAAATACAGCAACCTGCAGCAAGTGCACACTAAAGGTTTGTGAAGATAAATGTGTACTGTTCAATGTAAAGCTATTGGGGGAAAACGTGACATTCTATATTGTTCTATAAGATGCAATACCATACAAAATGCAACAATCAAACAACAAATACTATGTATTTTCCAAGTAAATAATTAAAACAAAAATATGTCTATGCAGCATTTTCTCACATAAACTACCACTTCAAAACCAATGTAAGGAAAAAAAATAGATCTAATTTTCCCTTCCTATTTTAAGTCTTACTCTAGTGATGTAATATGCAGACAAGATCGGTGACAATGAAATGCTGCTAACAAAAAAACAGTTTTAACTTATTTAGTCTCATATTCAGCTTTTAATGTTTGAAAGCAGAATATGAGACTAAATATCTAGGTTTGATTAAACTTAATGGTCAGAGGACAAGAACATTACCATTAGTACAAGTTAAATATTTTTTTATTTTCATCCGGTGAAGCCCAGTGTAACCATGCCTCGAGGAAGAACGGCCACAAGTGCCCGCTCAGACAGCAGTGAGATGGATATTGATGGTACAGGTAATGTTATTATTAACTATTAGATGTTGATGCTCTCTCAGTAATGTTATTTTGCCAGTTGCATGGCTGAAATAGCTTTAATATGCATATGATGTTTTTTAAGCAGAATCAGAGATAGCCAAACTGCAGAGGCAGTTCAGGATCATGGAAGGAGATCGGCAGGCCTACAACCTTCAGGCCCAGGAGCAGATCCGCAAACAACAGTGAATAAGCACTACACCTACATCACATCCTCAATAGTGTATGCATGTTTTTTATTTGCCTGATCGGCTGTTTATGTGATGTGGATGAAGCCAGGAGATAGAGAAGCTGCTGAAGGAGCAGGAGGAGCTGCATCGAAACCTTGGTGCGTGTAAGAGCTCTTCACGCCAACAGCAGGACAGCGAGGACACCCAGAGTCTTCGTGCTCTGCTGGAGCAGAGAGACATGCTGGAGGAGGAGCTGGAGAAAGAGAAACAGTGTCAAAAAGAGCAAAAGAAAGAGGTGAATTAAATCCTTTTCACTGTATGATACTAATTCTAGCTTCATTTCATGTTTACTGATATTTTTATGGTCACAAACCACAGTTTATGTCATGTGTCTGTAATATGGGCAGATTGCAATCATGGAGTTGAAGTTGGCAGAGCTAAGAAAAGGGGAGGTCAGCATAGGTGATACACAAAGGTCTGAGGTACGGCGAACTCAGAAGGCCATACGCACTTTGGAATACAAATTGGACAGAGTGAGTCATGAAACTCATTACCGCAAAATACCTAGAAAACCTATAGAAGTTATATTGTTGTTCTTTGTCCGTCATTAGTACACGCTTTCACCAGTGCATATCTTCTCATATTATTATATTACATCATATTATTCTAAAGTTTGCATGTATTGTTCTATGTCCTGTCCAGGCCTTGACTCGCTTCAATGAGCAGCTGACCAAAAACAGCCACCTGAGAGAGGAGTTGCAGACTCTTCATATTGAGCGTGTCCGTTTCCAGCAACTACACAACAGGCTAGACAAGGTCAGAGGTCTCACTATAGATAATTCAAAGACGAGGCCCCAAACAAGTTTACACTATTTTTGTTTAGCTTCCTTGTTATATTTAGCCCATTACTCAAGTTTTTACACTGGTTTTAAGTTGTCAAGAAAAAAAAATATGTCTCTGCACTGATTCTTGTGTGTTGTAGGAATTGCTAGATGTCCGCAAGAAGATCGGGGAAGTTGTCAACCTGTCGACTGCTGCTTATGATGTCAGGTCAGATTTGAGACAGTTGTGTAATGTAGTAAAAATCAGTGTGATATGCACCTCATGATCTTGGTTGTTATAAAACTTCTACTTCAGGGTGGAGGCTCAGTCCAAGATAACCATGATGAGGGAGAAGGCAGTTAAGGACCTTGCCCAGTACAACGCTGAGATGAAGGAACTGGAAAGGCTTATTGCACATGAGTGTATTCTGAAAGAGTTTATGACTGCCAAGTGCAGCGAGAGGAGCGGGCAGGATGATGGCATTGAGATGGGACACAGACAATGTAAGACACAGCTAATGTGTTGTAGCTAATATTGCTTATTTGACATATTAATAATCATGATAATGGCAAAAGTGTTAGTGACTTTATCAGTGATGATGATAACGCTGGCAGTGTTTTTATTTTTACTCAGTGGGGAATCCCACCAATCATCAGCTTGTGTTTCACGAATGCCCAGGCACATTCTCCTACTATATATCCCATGAGCACAAGCTAGAGATCCCATCTGGTCTACAAGAAGCACATATGTAATGTCCATGTAAAAAAATATCGTTTGAGTCTTCAACATCTTTCGTCATTCACCGTCTGTGTCAAGCTGTATATTGGAAAACACTATGGTGTTGCCTAGTTTCAGTTTAGTTTTATGCTAACAAAAACTGGGTTGGATACCTAATATACTGTATGTTCTCAGATATATCAAAACATTGTTTTTTTTAATTAATTGGTATATTCCTTTTCAGCAAAAGGACTATAACGTCTTTACAGTACCACAACTGCCTGCTAACTGCAAATAATAGGAAATAAAACATTTTTAACACAGTATAATTGACCACAACAGCTAAGAAATATTAGGATTAGGATTTTATTGATTAAATCAATAAAACAAACAAGTACTAGAAAGAACGTTCCTATTGGCTTAGAAACCAAAAGTGAAACATTATAATCAGTCCTGGCAGTGAGTCCTTGAACACTGGAACAGAAATAAAATGATCCTTTTCACTGTGTAAACTTGTTGCAGCCACTAGTAGCAGCACTGTTACAAAAGGAAAAAGCTATGTAAATTATGATAATAAGTAGTACATAATATAATAATATGATAATAAATCTGTGATGTACAGATTGGGCATTGCTGCTTTAAGTATGTCTAGTCAGTTTAATATGTGAATAAGAAAATTGTCAGAGTTAACATCATTCATAGCAGTAACAGTCGATGGTATTGCTGACAGTGATGGTGACAGTGGTGACTGTTATACAGTTCTTATGATACTGATATGATGGTAATACTGCTTGTTTGTCCCAGTGTCAGACCTGAAGGAGCAGAGGAGGGTGGACTCAGGGGAAGAGTCGCTGGACGCTCTAGAGGAGGTGTTTGAGAGGATCCGGACTGTGACAGGGGAGGACAACCTGGACATGCTGGTCACCAGGTTCATCCAGGGTAAGTCTTATCAACACAACCTGACTATTTCACACTCATCCATACACAAAGACAATGCTTCTTACCATCCTTTTGGCTCTGGAACCCATCTTCATTACTCAATTTATATTGTTTCAGTATATGTTACAAAAATATCTCTTATTTCTATATTATTTATATATGTATTTGATTTATAGACAATAGCACCATAATTACAGATACCTCTTTTAAAGTCCCACTTTGATAATAAGAATAATCAGTCTCGGTTTAGAAGATTTAAATGTATCTCACTGCTGTATTGCTGTTTCGCTGTGCAGTTGAAGACCGGAACTTTGCACTCTTCAATTTTGTAAATGAGCAAAACAATGAGGCGGAGGCACTGAGGGATCAAATCAGCCAGGTGAGTATGCTTTCTCTGTTTGACTGTGCCCGTGGACACACTTGGCCGGGGTCATAGAGTTCTTCTAGTAAATTCTAGTAAGTTCTAGGAAATTAAATGAATGCTAAGGAGATACAGGTAATTTTTGACCGCAGAAAAAGTTGAGAAAGTTTGTTAGTTCATATCAATTATCTATATATTTATCTGTTTATGTTGAAATGTGTGAATCTGCAGATACAATCAGAGACTGAGCAGTTTCGGGTAGCAGGTTTGCAACAGGAGCAAGATCATCACTCTTTGCTGAGAGACATTGATGAGCGACAAAAGAAAACCGAGTCCCAAGCTGAGGACTATGAAAACCAAGCCAGCATCATAAGCAAAATCCTGGACGAGGTTAAAACAGGTTTGGCGGCAACTTATTTTACAGGTCAGTAATTTCCTGATCATAATTTGGTAAGTAATGATAAGGGAATAGAGACAATTTGTATAATTCTAATTTATTAATTCCAATAAATTGGTATAACATGGATTTTTTTGTCAGTGCACAGCAGGTCAGATAAACATGCAAAAATGTGAAATCGGTCTACAGGCAAGCATACAATTCAGCACATATGAAGAACACTGTCCAACAGTAAATGAATAATTAATTAATATTTACATGGGTTTGAGTTGACCTATTTTCCCTAAGATTTGTATCAAATTACATTGTTTTTTCAGGAAGTCACAGACCTGTAAAATACAGATTTTTCTTAAATACATGTGTATCTGCATACACGCACCAAGTGATTACGAAAAAGCTTCAACATACTGCAGGTTTGGCTGGATATTTATCATACACAAGAAAACACAGACAGTTCTCCTGACTCTCGTTTCTCCCATCTCACAGGAGTGAACAGCATCTTCTCTAAAATGGAGTGTGACCGCTCAGTGATAGAGGATATACTGGGCTCCTCTACAGGGATCAGTGAGAACAACATCATGTCCTACCTGGGTCTGGTGGAACAGAAGACCAACGAGCTGCTCACCATACAAGCGTTCCTCAATTCTAAAGTAACCTGTCAACCTGTGGCTCTGTCCTACCTTTTCGTACATACATTCTTGTTGTATAGACAGTAGTTTCTTTCATTTCTGCCCTGTAACATAACATGTCTCTGTGTTTGTAATTCTTACAGGATCTGGAAAAGGACTACAATCCAAAAGATCTGGCCAAATTTCTTTTGGGTCAAAATCCAGAACTGCTTCAGCAGAATATTAGCATCCAACCTGCAATCAACAGGTGGGCCTTTTATCTGATCATTTTGATACCTATGTGTTTATAACTAATAAATCTATACATACATTAAAACACTTGTGTGTCTGTGTTGGTTGGACTCCTCAGTGTGGATTATGACGCAGAAGAGTCTTCTGTCACTGATGAGGAAGAACAGCCACTTTCGCAGGAGGAACTTCGCAAAAGAATAATAAAAGGGGTTAGTGCAATACAAAATGCCAATCCTACACTTCACTGATTATTTGTGGTTTACATCATGATCAGTGTTTTAGTCCTTTGTTCATTTGATTTTCTGGATATGATTTATAGGTTCTGCAGAAAGACAGTTCAGTCCGGCAGGCAGCAACCAAAGCCTCAAAGACCAGTCAGCAGTTTGATGCCAGACGGCGCTCCCTGGAAGACGCACTGATCTGACAAATTGACCTGATCAGTGTAGTTAATATGTACATATTAAAAATGGGATCCTCATCTGCACCATCATCGGCAGTTGGAGGGCCTGCTTTCATTGTTTACCGAAATATAGATCAATGGAGGCCATGACCGCTGATGGAACCAGCTTGATTGGCCATTTTGAAATGTTGCAACTTGCACACGCAAACATTTAAAGCTTAATTATGCTGTGTGTATGTCACCTTTTATGATGAATCATTGGCATGGCCTGTATATTACATCTTGGTGTGATTTGTTTAGTTGTAACTAATTAGGTTTGGAGCTATAAAGATGCCTTTTCAGGCTCTGGTAACCAGCTGTCCTTTTGATGTGTGACTTGCCATCTGGCTTTGGCTAAACAATCTGGTCTCAGTACAGCCCTCCCTCACTGGCAGCGTTTCATTACATGATACTTGCTGCTATTCTCAAAAGAAAAGGTTGGGGGCAGCAGAACCTTTTGTAATTGTAATTAGCATGCTGAGACCTTGATTCAGTGTTTCCAAAAAAGGAGATGAGGAGCTTTTAGAGCTTCACTGTACATGCTGATTTTGAAATGTTTGTTGGTGGAATAATAATGATTTCCCCCAGATGTATTTTGGTGAATCACACTCATTTATTGAGATTTTCTTCATAAAATCAGTGTCATTATTTAAATAAACTGTCCTCTATCATCTTTCCATTAAATTAGTTCTCTGTTCATGTACACCACAATCATTAATGTCAGTCCCCAGTTGCCTATTCGTAGTGTAGGCATACTGGGCAGATTAACATATTATTTCCATATGTGCCAGTAATATCAGGAGCATCTGTATCTGTATCAGTCAGTGTGGCTTGCAATGTACAAAACTTCACTTTGATCCTCAGGAGTTTCAAATGTCATCCAAACATCCTGGAGCAAGCCTGTGTTGGGGCAAAGATGGCAGTCACAGCTGCGGAGAGCAACTTCATGTACAAAAGAGAACATCAGGATGGGGAACTTATTTTAAGAAACTATTTTTACTAACAGCCCAGTAAAACAATTAACAAAGCGTGTTACTATATTTAGGTTTTAAAGGTCACACTGATGCCATCGTACATTTTTTTTAAATCATGCTGCACAAGGGGCTGATTTGACAGAAGTGTACCTAAACAAGAAAGAGACATTATGTTAACTACCTAGCTTGAGTTGTGTGGTTTTAATTAGCTTATCTAAAAGGTCTTAAAGGTTGTTTTTTTCAGTGAGGTTTGGACAGCAGTGATTTCAGGAAGTGAAACTGTTACTCAGTAAACATTTATGACAGATCGACCAATGACTTGGTTTGCTCAAGATAATCCCCCTTGCAGTCTCAACTGTGTGGCTATGAAAACAGATTATCAGAGATAAAAGGGCGCTGTGGAAAAGCAGAGGGGTGGCGGTGGTGGGAGATGAGATGGAGAAGGCTGCTTTCTTTGAAATTCTACTCTCACTTAGCCCCCTCCACTCCCAACAAATTCTCTGTGCACACGGCTCTCTGCATTGCCATAGAAACATTCCTTTTAATCACAACAGAAACCTCATTTCCTGCTCCTGACAAAGTGTCCTCATTGCCTGTAGAGACCGCCTGCATCAGCCATTTCCAAGGCCCACCTCCTTCTGCAGGCTGTACCTACCAGCAGCAGCTAGCCCCCCCTTATTTACCCCTCCCCTCCATATAAGCACATTTTCCACCTTTTCTCTTTCTTTAGCGTAACAGTTTCCCCATTCTCTAGCGCACCTTCTCCTTCGCACTTGATAATCTCTTGTCATTTTAGTTCTTCTTTAAATTATTTTGTATACACTGCAGGCTGTTGAGCTTCTTGTATTTAGTTCAACTCATCCTAATTAAAAAGATATAATCCAAACTGTTTCTTGGAAACGCCTACGCACCCAACCACGTGAACAAAAACATGCAAGCGCAGGTAGTGTTTCTCCACACTCTTATCTGGGAACTACATGTTTGTCTGTGGCCTATTCATCTGTTCCTCGTCAAACTGTTAGACCTTACCAACTACAACAGCCCATATCCTGTTATGCCAATCATAGTGTTTCTTTCAGTTCCACTCAGTCTCTCCAAAAACTAATGCAGGAGACCATTTTGTCTCAAGCAACTAGCAGTTTTTATGTGTTTTAAAGTTCTTATCATCTTTAATCTTACTACAGGCAAAGATTTCAATAAAATACTCTCTACTTCCTGTCCCCAGTCTTGTTCTGCTCAGGGAACAACCTGTGTTAGCACTTAAATAAAATGCCTTGTTCCCTTTATCTCAACACAAGACTGTTATCTGGAAAATACCCCTGTCCTCTCTCTCTCTCTCTCTCTCTCTCTCTCTCTCTCTCTCTCTCTCTCTCTCGTTTGTTTATTTGGGAATTTTGCCAGGTATTTCCCCAGCCAGTCTGCCTGCACCCAGAGTGCTCCATCCCCTTGACGAACGCCCCACCCCCCCAACACTCACACCCTCCCACCCACACCCTCCCATGAGTGTTGCTAAGCAACCGCCCGCCATGAAAGCTGGTGCATTTTCCAGCCAATCAAATCACTGAACATATTTTCGAACAGTGTTCAGGAAGGAAAAAGGATATCATCTTTTCCCCCCTATGAAGTCCTTCTTCAATTACGGGGTTTACACCTTGCAGGTAATTGCAGCTATTTCATCTTACTGCACATACATGCGTTAAAGAAGTTAGCTTTGGATCAGTCCAGGTTCATTCCCAGCTTGTACTAGCAATCCACCGCTGGGTGGCAGCAGGATCAGTTTCTCTGTTGCCACACAGGCTGCAAGAATTTTTTTTACTGCTGTTGCTAAGCAATCCTGACTCTCATGTCTTACCTGTGCAACATTTGTGATTTTTACAGATGTCCCTGACACCATTTTGTCTTTGTTTTCACCATTTTGAAATGCACCATATTCCATGTGAAAAGCAGAATAAAATTTTGGTTGCACTATAAAACCTATTCACATCCAAAATATTAACCTTCCAATCCAAGATATTATTACAATTCAGATCAATGAAGAGACAAAGCCTGTTTGTTTCTGCTGGCAGAACGAATGAGATACACACCATGTTTGAGATCCAGTTTGGGGTTAAATATTAGCCTCAAGCAGCTTCAGTTGACTTCATCATGCAGGAGGCAGGAAATGTGCTCTTGAGTGATTAGGCCAGCAGCTCTCGCCTTCCACTTTACCAGCAGTGGAAAGATCCATATACTTTCTGGATTGATGTGTTGTGCAGCTTCTTGTTTTCTTTGTGCATAAACCTCTGAGATATTTGCACTGCTTTGATGTTTCAGACATGATCCAGCTGATCAAGTCCCACTTAAATGTTTCTTTATCACAGATTTGTTTTCTTTTTTACACTCTCCAGGTCCCTGTGTCCCCACCCCCACTCCCCTGCTCCTCAGTCCCCCTGTGTGCGAGTCCCTCATCTCAGCTTTGGTTGCTGTGCAGATGGCTCTTTGTTGGTGCTTCACAATGGGTCTAAGGTCAGTGTGCCTCATGCCATCAACACACTCAAACTTCTCCACTCCAGCTGTCTTGTGGCTTTATTTGTAGTTTATCTAAAATTATTCTCTCTCAAGTTCAGGGCTGCTCATGTGTACATGGTTATATTATGGTCTTGAATTAAGAGGAAGTTATAAAACCACAGCTGTAGCGTAGAGAGCCTAAACTTCTCATGCTGTAAACACGTTAACAGATATCATCTTGTTTTCCATATCTGAGCCACACCTAGGCCTTCTTTATAATCTTCAAAGCTCTGGTCGCATTTCTTGATTCTTGATTCTTACATGTGTCAGTTGTAGGCAAGCTTTGGAGCATGTGATATCTCCGAAACAAACCAGAATATCGGATCAGCCAGAGAAATAGAAATGTAAATCCACCATCTGTTCTGTGATCCTAAAACAACCCTTGTTCATCATTCAAGAGCTAATGTAATGGTTACACAGTTTAACCCTTAATAGTAATTCAGAGGGTAACAAGATACTATGTACTTTCAAAATAGTAAACAAAGAAACTGTTGGGCAAGCTCTCTCAGAAAGATCGGTGCAAATGACACATTTAAAAAAGCACTTTACTTACTTAATACACTTTTGTATTACTACTCTGGCTGTCATCCAATTACAATAGGGATTAAATGCTCTAATTTTTAACGTCTTCAATATAAGGATCATATTTCTGAGGCAATATACAAATATTTATAGACCAGTTATGATGCCAGAAACATAAAATATGGTGTGTTTTGTCTATGTGAGAAATCGTACGTTTTTTCATTGTACAAAGTAAAATCTGCTGTGTACCACAGGGTTCAGCAGCAGAGGGCCATGAGGTCTTCAGTCCAGTTTGCAGCAGGAAAGAGCAGGTAGAGTGAAAGGCGGGAAACTAGAAGGAGGAGGAGCATTTCTTGCGAAGCAGTACTGGAAATTTCCACTTTTCTCTGGCAAGACAGTTGCAGGGGTGGAGCTAAGAGGTGAAATATATAAGGTAATACAGCTGACGTTGAACTTGAGCAGTGTAGAGGAAAAACTTTTGCTACTCTTTCAAGCACAATCTATTTTTTTACTATTAGGTTTATGAAACCTACAGTAAAGGACATTTTTTAACCCATTGGGAGATTATATGTAATATTACAGTATCTTCAGTTACCATAACCTTTGATTAATTAATTTATTAATTACAGTCCCTTTTTACGTTTTATTCATATAATACCATAACAAATTATGCATAAATTATATCATTTATATTTTTCATTTATACATTTTCATTTATACAACAATGTAAGAAAATGTGCCAACATGGCAGAAATACGTTGTTGAGTAATTCTTGTATGTACAAAATCTTGGAAAATCATACAGCAAATATAGACAGTGTTTTTCAGGTTCTGGTGTGTTTATGTGGGCATAAAATAATCAGGTTATCTGACGTGAATAAACCCAAAAAAGTCATCATGAAAAGCACCAGGTATGCAATATCTGTGAAAGACATTGTAATTTGAAGTGTAAGAAAAATAAGATAAAATTCTCTGATAATACAAGATAATACAATAGATAGATAGATAGATAGATAGATAGATAGATAGATAGATAGATAGATAGATAGATAGATAGATAGATAGATAGATAGATAGATAGATAGATAGATAGATAGATATGTTGGTTTACATGGGACTCTTTATTCTTCTTTACATTTTGCAGAGAAATGTATTATGCATGTGTGGTATTGGTTTTAATGCTGCATATGATGCATATTATTTCTCAGTTAGGAGGGGCAAAGTGCTTGCTGACAGATGATATGTTGCACTACCTCCCACTGCAATCGGACACTGTTTATGGTCAAGTACTGAAATATGCTTGTCTTTTGCTATTGCTATGTTTTAACACACATCTTAGATTAACGTGTAATATATTTTGTATATACAATTTCAAAAATACATACAGTTTCTTGGCTTCTGTAACGTGAATACATAATACATTTACGCATCATATCTGTCATCCATCCATCCATATATTCATTTTCTAGCAGCTTTTCTGAGTCAGAGTCGCTGTGGCAACACAGTCAGTAGAATATCCCAGGTGACCTTTTGCCCAGCAGTTTCCTCCAACACCTCCACCACACGCTCCCATGCCAGCTGGGAGATGCAGTCCCTATGGCTTGTCCTGGGTCTGTTCTGGGTTCTTTTTCTAGTCCTTCAGATGGAGGCCCCCACAGGCACCCCATCCAGCGTGGAGTTTAAGATTCTCCAAGATTTCAACTGCTTGTTCAGCAACATGGTCCAGTACAATGGCAGCTGACTGCATTTTATCGTCACTCATTGCACAATCTGTTCTACCCACATTCATTACTAACGAGATGCTGAAATATCTGAACTCCTCTACATAGGGTAGTTGCTTTCTCCTCACCTGGTTGGCTTAAGAAACCTTTTATGGAGATAATTCGTAGCCTGAGTTTAGGAGATGGTAATCCTCCTCACAGTTACTTCACACCCAGTAGCAGTTGGCTCCTGTGCATCAGACATGGAGCCAGAAACAGCAGAGTTGATAACCCATCATTAACATAACAACATTGTCCAGAGTTTGGCTGCACCTTGTTATCCTGCCCATGATTATCACAAACAGGTAAGGAGACAACACTGCTTTAAATCCAGAGTGCACAGGGAGAAAAGGACTTGCAGTATTGGGAAACACTGGCTTTGGCAAATCCTCAAAGCACCTGCAGACTAATCCATGCAACACTGAAGAGACATGTCAACCACAACAACCCCAACAAAATCCAGAGTCGCAGGATTTCAGGATCTCTTGGCACCAAGCCTCTGAGGAGCTCTGGTTTACATCATGTGTGTTTCTGTTAACTCAGATACAGTTTTTCATATTACTGTTTCATGCTGCATATAAGTTGATTTTCTGTTTTCTTACTTGACATCTGTTTCTACTTTTACTGTTTTGGTGAATATATTTATTTACACATACTGCACTGAATGTTCAGTTCACACACATTTGATATACTGCTACTGCTTTTATTGCTAACTATTATTATTATTATATAATCCTATTATTTGCTGCTGCAGTGACCTATTTATTGATAAATCCCAAAGCAATCAATCAATAAATAACGATCAATTATTAAATAACATTACGATCAATAAATTATTATATATATGTTTATGTTTACTTCTGTATTGGTCTTATGTGATACAACAATGTATTTTAATTATTTATTTACTTTTCAGTGGAAACTTTATTGACCCCTGCAATGTAAACTTATTTTGTTTAATTATATTTACCTGTCCATATATTTATGTATTTATTTATTTGTTGTTTATTGTTATTGTAGTCTTGCAGTTGTTTTCTTTTCTATTTTTCTAGGGTCTTTGTATTGTTATTGATTGATAGGAATGTGCAGTTATTGTTCCTACAAGAATTTTTATCATAATGTCAAATAAAGTTCTTTAAAGAAAAAAGAATGTTTTACTTTTTGTTCGGCCATAAAGACATCTTAAAATAATATTCATAAAAATGCATTGTTGCTTCATTCACTGAAGCATTATTTATGCGTAGCTCTGTTAGTTTATAGAAAAGTTATTATACATGCACTGTGACCCCCTTTGGCCATGTAGTAGTTTCTTTAGGAACATCCCTGCAGTTTTTATTTGAAAATACAGTTTAAGCCTCAGGTCTTGTGGCGGCACTGCTAGTGTATGTTTTTTCATTATCGTCAATAATGACTGTACTTAATTCTGTTCATTATAGATCAATAATATAAGCATGCTTTCTCCTTCACTGTGCATTAGACTGAAGAGTCCCAGTGAGAAGTCAACTTTGTGTCGTCCCCTGTACTCTGCAGGACTTGACTGAAAACCAGAGAAAGCCAGCCAGACCATGCAGGACACTGCTGTTCAGAACAAAAGATCTCAGTTAGCCCCACCAATTCCTCCAATTATCGGGACCCTTCCCCCGCCTAATCCTGACCTCTGCTCTGTGATGGGCCCGTCTTTGCTCTACCCCCACGAGCACTGACATTCCTCAAGTCAGGTCAGTCCTTTGTTCTAAAGAAATGAAGGTGCTTCCCATCCTATGTCCTCTGACCTGTTAGCACAGCGGAGAACACTTTAACATTCAAAGAAATGTTTCCCCAGGCAATGAGAACTGATGCAAAATATGTCATTTACTTTTAAATGTGTCATTGTGAACACAAAGAGGGTTTTCTTTTATACAGTATTGCATTATGTGGTTCCACAACTTTGAATAGCATAACAAGGTTTTCCAGTGCCTACTTGTGGAAAGTGTGGTAAACACTCCAGTTGTTGGCAAATAAGAGGTTTTTATAAAAATCACTACATAAATTGCATCTCTTTTTCAACTTTTCCTTGACTGCCCTACTTGCTGCAACAGTTTGGTTCACTTCTTTACCTGCAGGATGAACAGGCTGCCCATAGATACATTTTTTTCCCTTTGTAACAGATTGGTGGCACATGGAAACATGTTGAGGTAGGCAAATAATGAAAAAAAGACAGGAAATGATCTCACAAACACTCCCCCTCTCTCTGATTGCTCCCATTTTCCAGTTACAGAAAAAGAGTGAGTAATGCCTTCTGCTGCTTTTTAGCCTGCTCCTCTGTTCTTCCCATGGATCTACTGAAGTCTCTGCGCACACTGAGGCCATTACATTGTGGATGTCTGCTTCAGTGCTCTGCAGTCTCCACATGGTCTTCATTTCCCAAATAAAAGGGTAACACTTAATGCAGTGCCAAGATAAGTCCTCATATGACTTCAAGTACAGTGACATTACGAATGTCTTTCATTGCTGCTTTGTGTAGTAATTTTGTAAAACTAATGCTGTGTCAATGTAATTCTCTTTTGTTCATTGTTAATGATGACTAGTTTTTTGTCTTTCACATGGTACATCAGAAGCTTTGATATGAAAATTAAAATCAGCAATATTTTCATATATCCTTGGTGGCAAGGTAATATGTCATGGTAGAACAACAGACTCAGCTTAAGTGAAAAAACATCCTTATATGAGAGAGAAAATAAATCTCAAAGTAACCAGCTAGTACACTGACACACAACCCTTTGATCTCTGCATGTAATTACAGTCCTCATGATTATATTTCAGCTGAATGTGAGGTGAATGACTAAATAGGGCCTGGAGGCTTCTTCAAAATCAGTGGCTTGAATACTGGCATGGCATGGAGAAGATAACTGAGGTGGTGTAGGATTAGGTCCTGGGAGGCCCTAAAATTAGAGGCTAAAGAAATAGTTGTGTCAAGATATCCTTGTTGGGTGTATTGGGGCAAGTTCAGGATACAAACATTAGTAAGACTGTCTAGAAATATTTGAAATCCAGGACTTATTATGTGGAGCACATGCAATTATGTTTTGTAAACTAGAAGTTAAGCAAGTGGAAATTACTCTGTTGCTCTGACAACTATCTGATAACTACATTTTATGAATGATATGATAGCTGTGTGGGGGCGGAAACAATGACAGGCGTGTCAAATAAGGTTGTTCATGGTCAAATGATTTTGTTGAAAGTTGAGAAATTCAGTTGTAGGTCAGAGTGTCATGGTACAAAATGTGTAGATTTCACCACCATATTTTGCCTTCTTTTTAACTGACAGTGAGGCACTGACCAAATGCAGGCTTAAATTACAGAGTTCAGGGCCCACAAAGTTGTGTGTTGCCACTTCCTTTGGTTTGACAGTTGGATGAGCTGGTGCAGTGACGGCAAACAAAGTTCACCTCAAAGAACGTCTGAAGGAGAAGAGAAACAGACAGTTTGGGACATCAGACAA
This sequence comes from Siniperca chuatsi, assembly GCF_020085105.1. Taxonomy (NCBI): domain Eukaryota; kingdom Metazoa; phylum Chordata; class Actinopteri; order Centrarchiformes; family Sinipercidae; genus Siniperca; species Siniperca chuatsi. The sequence continues at coordinate 14,497,980 of NC_058043.1, forward strand.
CACTTATCAACAAGACCAAAGGTTTAAATCATGTTTTATCAGTTACACCTGAAATATGAATTAGAGACAACATAATGTATTCATAGGGTGCATGCTATAATTTTTCATTCTTTGCTTGTGTAAGTATTAGTTCTAATAGCAAGGTCACTTCTAATATGTGCAATTTAGACTTGACCTCAGATATATATTTGTCCAGCTCCTCATCAGCTTTGGAAAACTGTACTTTCTCCGGAAATAAAAAAACAGTATCACCTTTAATAGTATAATAACAATAGTTGTAATTGAATGCATGCTGTAAAGGTTTTCACACAGTACTGTAGGCACACACATGCACACACTTACTGTACTACACACACCACACTCCATTACTGTCTCTCACAAATCACAAAGAAACACATTTATTGCTTAGCCTATCCTCAGCCAGTGTGTGGCTCATTATTTTTTCCTTCCTTCTTTGTATCAAATATTGTCTGAAATCGACAACTAGTTTCCCCTACTGAATGTTCTCCAATCACAATACTAATACTTCAGCAGGAAATATAAGGATAGTTGACATTTGTCAATTTGTATAATTTGATATCAAACAATTGGCCAATACATTTTGAATTTGTAAAATGGATGTATAGCTCTCAGGCTATGCAGGGAGCCTATGTTGTGTCTTTAAATTGTATAGTTTTAGTTTTGTAATTGAATAATGAATTGCTTTATTATGATTTGTGTGTTTAAATGTGTGTCTAAATTGCACTGTTACTAGTTTGACTGGTTTGTAAAATAGTGAAAGTGTAAGCACACTTAAGCAGGAACATCTTTCGTTATAAGTGTTAAATTTAGAAAGGAGGAGTGGCCGCATGGTTTTCACATCGTCACATTATTCCTTTTTGCATGTAATTTGATACCCCATCTCTGCAGAGAGAAAGAGCGCTAAGACTAAACATGTTGTCCGTGTGCATATGTTTATAAACTTTTACAATCTGTCTACTTAAGACAATATTCAGTCGTCAGTTGACTCTGGGGGATTATTATAACTTTAACAACTGGCCGCTTATATCCATTGTTCAAATTTTAGGTAAAAAAAATCAAACGCAAACTGATGGGTAGTGGAAAAAAGAACTCTGGTGTCATAGTGCAGCGCTTTAAAACAATTGACCAATCAACGATGAGAAAACTTGTAGGCGGGACGTATTGTCAAGATTGAGAAAATATTCCTCCAATCGAATACTCCGGTGGTCGACATTGTCCAATCGTGTGCGGGATCGACCCGCCGTATCCAACGAGAGTGGATTTTCAAGGAGCTCGAGAGAAAAGCGGAGACGGGTAGACATCATTTCTCGCTCAGCGTCTTTGGACTATCCACACGAAGGCAAAGAGCCAAGAAATAAAAAATCTTTTTCTGAGCAGGAATATAATTATCTACATTAATTATCCAAATTAGCCATGGCCGACACAGCTGTTGACACGACAGTAACTGCAGAGGTTACAGCCAAGGTGCGTTTCATTTAGGTTTTTTTTCTTGTTTGCTGGTTGAGCTGTGTTAAAAGATTTTGGGAACTTTTTTTAAGTTGTTGTATTATTTGTGTTAATTGGTTTAGCTAGCTCGGGTTAAGCGACCGTGGGCTATTTGGCAGTAACATTAAACGTTACCGTTAATATTACTTAATATAAGTTAAAACAGTAATTGGGGGAAAATGTCAATTATCGTGAAATGTCACTTGTCGACAACCATACACCGCAGAGGTGACTTAATTGTAATTTTTAGCGTCGACAGCTAAATATTGTGTCTGGAAACTCCAACGTATGTGATGTGGTTAGCTAAAAATGTCTTGTTGAGCAGACAAAGCGGTTGAAACGGTACAGCTGGTGAAGCGGAGCTGCTGCTGTGGGCGGGAAGCCACAGTAACGTTACACTACGGGTTGGGATGAAAACGTTCAACATTGCCACTAATTATTTCTAACATAGTCTCCTTTGAATTAGACTTTATCGCAAATATGGTAAACGAGCTTTCTTTTTAATTAAAACCAGACGCGGTAAGAACGTGTGGCACTTCAGAATAAACTCTGCCGAACGTCACATTAATTACTGGACGTGCTTTTATTTTGTAGGACCTGAAAGAGAAGAAAGAAGTAGAAGTGGAGGAGGAGAAGAAGATCGACAACGGGGACGCACCTGCCAATGGCACAGTGAGTTGGAAACGAGGACCCGCCTCATGGCCTTTTTGTCTTAGCAGCCCTCATCATGCAGGTGTCGCTGCACCCGCCTCCCCCTCCTGTTCAGCTGCTCTCCACGCAGTGCTTTGTTTGGGTTGTGAAATGGCACAGATGTTAGTTAGCAAGTCTGTGGACGTTTCCATTGGTGTCTCAAGTCTAGCTTGGTAGCTAATCCTCTGGGGAGTAAAAAGAGCTCCACACACATGCGTGTCCCCAGAGGAGTCTGTAAATGTAAGACTCTGGGAGGATTATTTCAAATATGCTTGGGATTCTGTGTTTAGATTTTATTTTTTCTCTCTTTGCAACATTGTCCATAATCCTACAATGTTGCTCATATAATAAAAGCCCAATCATGACACATGATGTTACTGGACTGACATTTCCCTCTCTTAATTCAGAATGGTGCTGATCACAGTGACAAAGTGGAAGAAACCGCAGAGGAGAAACACAATAATGGAGATGGTATGTTCATATAAAGCAGTATTACTGTTTTCAGATAAAGACTGTTTAAAAAGTCTCTACATTTTCTTTCTTTGTTGCTTCTGATTTGCCTCATAAATGCTGTTACATTGTGTGGCCTTGAGTTCAAATTTCCATTTTGACAAGATTTACTTTTTCTATGAATCTTGTCTTAATTACATCCAAAGTAAAGGATGTATTAAGTGACAAACTGTCCTTACAGGGAATGCAGAGGAGGCGCCCCCTGCTGAGGAGACTGATGCACAGCCTGTGAAGCGTGCAGCTGAAGAAGAGGAGGAGGAGGAGGAGGTGTGTTGTCACCAGGCTAAAATATACTATCATAATCTATTGTTTTTAATGTGTTGACTAATCTGGTGAACTTTGATCTTTGCTAATGTGTGAAATATTTTCTGTTTTTATTAGGAAAAGGTGGTGACAAAAAAGCAGAAGACAGAGGAAAATGGAGATTCAAAAGAGGCAGAAGTCGAGGCTTAGGTCTCTGCCCTGCTACTTGTTGGCAGCACTGTCTTACCAGCCTGGTCAACATCGTGTTGTAGAGCTTGTGCTTTCTGTACCTTTTTGAGAAACATTTCTTTTTGTTTGCTCCCATGTTATCACATTGCACTGGAGTCCTGAAAAATAGTGGCCCTGCATCCTTTTTTTATGAAATGTTATTTATTGGTCTTTAAAATGAGCTTTTTTTTACTTGTACAAATAGGGCCACATCATGAGATCAGTTTTTTTCATTTCTTGAGGTTTTATATCAGTATGTTAGAAGCACAATCTCTATTATGTCAGTGCTGACCAGATGATTCATTCATATAGGCAGCTGCTCACCCCCTCCAAGGCTCATGTTGACCTCTCAGATTCACTTAAAGGACCAAAGATAAGTTTTAAGCAGGGGCTAATGGACAGTTGTTAGCATTATTAGTTGAGGCATAATTTCGTTTGTGTTGAGCTGCTACTTAATCCTTGGCTTGGCTGCCCTGTTAACATGACAGATGGTGCAAATGAATAAAGGGGCTCTGTCTTGCACCTCCATGATAAGATAGCTTGATCTTGTATTATGGAGGAAGGATTTTGCAATGTTAATTAACCCCTCTTAAATCTTAAAGCTTTGGTCATTTGTTCTGTATGCATTCCACGCAAGTTTGTACCATTTATACTTTGTTTTTCCTACGTTTTCAATGAGTTTTATGTTATGGCTGGGTAGCCCAGTTTTGAGTCCAAGGCTGCCTTTTTCAGAACCAGAATGACATTCGGTTACTTCAGCCACTACTGCTTTGTATATTCTGATTAACAAATAAATTGTCTTTTTACTGAAGTATATCTATTTTGTGTGTGTATAATACATGCTTATGGATCATTACTGCTTCTTAAAACCATGGCTTTATAAGTATGTCACTTGACCCAATTTTTCTTAACATGGAAAATGGCTGACTTAAATGCAGGAAGGAACAGGAATAATCTCACTCACTTGGTAAGGGAAAAGGGTGCACAGAATCAATGGATTGCTGTCTTGTGTCTCCTGGTTCCCCCAAGTGGTGTATTTTAAAATTGCAGGTCATTATTACTTAAGTCAACTTGGGAGATGACTGGTATGGCCTACTATGGTAATGGGGGGGTAATTACAACAATAATTGACACAGGAGTCTAAAATGGCAAAATGATTATTTTAGTTTTAACTGAACCCTGAATAAAAGTAGCTTTTACAGTAACATTGCTAATATTGAGCAATAGGTGGTACCATATAACACAAAAAGTCAACGTGTTTTGCTTTTTTTCTCAAGCAAGCTACAACAGCATGGTCCATACAGGTACTGTTTCCTCAGAAACGTTAACATGACATGCATCCAGTCAGTCCAGGAGGCTTTAATAGTAGGCAATTATTGACATTCTGCTGTGACAGCAATTATGACTGGTACAATAATGGTATTCAGTGTGTGAGCCAGTCAATGAAACCATCACAATGGTAGGTTTAAAACAGGTTATATACTCAAATTGACCTTTTGTTAAAGCCCTGAAGTCAGGCTTGGTGCCAGTGTTGAGGCTGAAAAGACAAAGTATACTGTTTGCCATGGCACAAATTAAATTATATGTACCATTTGCTGATAAAGATGGCTTCTTTAGGATTGAAACAAAGGGAATGAAGTTTGTTATTTCCTGTGAGGATCTTGGCTAACAGATGTAAGGTATTTGCTATACTGAGTCGATGAGCTGAGCATGGTGGAGCAGAAGCCTACTACCTTAAGCATGCGCCCTAATGATGACAAAAAGCACTTGCTGCTGGCTCTATGAACCCCCCCCCACCAGTCTTTTCTTTCAATGTTGTCCACCTTCAGGGTTACCCATAGTTCACATGAGTCTTCTCCCTGTTTGCTGTTCTTCTGTTTTGTTCGGTTTCCGACTGAATGCTGATTCACACCCCAGTTTCAACTTCTCCTCTTCCTGATAATGACAAGAATCACTGTCATTATTACAATGGCATTGCCGGGAGTAGGGTGACAGCTCACGGCTGTCCATGGCTTAGTGAGGGCCCAGACAGAATTTGCCACCAGTACACATTTCTCTGTGTTTTTGAAAGTTTGAGTGTGAGCGTGTGTGTGTGTGTGTGTCATGCTATTAGTCATGGCTCTCTGCTGATTAAGTGCTTAATTGGCACTGTATTCATACTTGGGACTTGATTAAGAGTCACCCAGCACCACACTGTGAAATTTGGGGATAACACACTGGTTTGTTTGTATTTGCTGTTAAAATGTGAACAATGTGAAGCCCTTCAAGACTAACTGTGATTAAGCATTGTTCAGCTTAACATGAATATTACGTATGAGCTAAGAGCTCTTGAATGAATGAAGAAGCATAAACGGTGAGTGTGAGTGGTCACTGGCAGCACATTCATTTAGTCAGAAAATTCTGCCTATGGTGTGATGCTAATTATGCTAACTCAGAGAAACAGGCAGGTAGACATTCCCTTGGCCGTATGACTGAAACAAAACATTAACACAAGGGGCTTTGAGAGATTACATTGCAGCTCATGCAGACGTTAGGCAACCGATAAAAGGAAGAAAAAGAGGGGGAAAGCTGTGGTTAGCCTGTATGTAGTGATCAACATTTCTATACTAAACACCAACAAGCAAGAAAAGATGATGCAATATTTTACAGCAAAGAATCAGACAGAAGAACAGTTTAGGCTTATCTATACTGAAAGAGGTCACTCAGAGTCTCTCTCTCTCACACACACACACGCACACGCACACACACACAAATCAATTTGTCCAACACTGCATTCAAAAAGGTCACACATTCGTTTGCAAAAGTTAAGAAAAAATGCATGGGCACACACACTGTATGAACACACAGGTCATGTATACACATATTAGAGCAGTGGCCAATGTCTGTCTGTCTGTCTGTCTAGCTCTGAGAAGAACAGTGCTGATTAGTGTTAAACAATATATGGAATTGTGCTGTACAGTGTGCGGCAGGGTGTACAGTGTGTTTGTCCTATCAGTGCTGTGAAGGTCAACACACTTAGACACTAAGCGACAGCGTGAGAGCGTGTGTGCCGTTGAGTGTGTGTGTGAGGTAAAGTAAATAAAGAGGCTTTTCTAAATGTGCACCAATAGTGGCTGGGTCTCGCTTTCGGGGGGCTCACCCTCAGCGGGGGGCAGCTGGTACACCACGCAGAGAGAGGAGTACAGGCAGCCCACGAATGACATCAGGCTTGAAAAGTACATCACTCCCTGGGCCCCACCCACCAGTGAGGTCAGAGGTCCCATCGCCACAGAGACCAGGATCTGAGCCAGGAAATACTGGCAGCTGAGCAGAGAGATGTCCACCCCCATCCCTCGTCTGGTCCCTTCCTCTGATGAGCCACAAAACTGATGAACATATACATAGTTTTGTTATATGATCAATCTATGTAGGCTAGTGCACCACAAATGACTACAGCATTAAAGAAATAGTTCAACATTTTGGGTAATGCGCTTATTTGTTTTCTTGCTGCGAGTTAGATGAGAAGACTGATACCAAACTCATGTCCATACTATATATGAAGCTACAGCCAGCAACTGGCTAGCTTAGCTTTGCATTAAGACTGGAAACAGGGGGAAACAGCTAGCCTGGTTCTATCCAAAAATAACAAAATCCGGCTACCAGTACCTCTAAAGCTCAATAAATAGTCAGGCACATAGCCCTCTGTAAAACCACACTTGGGTTTTTTGTACGAATTGAAACAAGATATAACGTGTTGATTACTGAGGTGCTGATAGGTGGATTTTGTAACACTGTAACACTAAATCGCTGGAGTACATTTCTTTCTTTGTTTCCAGTCTTTGTGCTAAGCTTACTGGCTGGTGGCTGTGGCTTTATATTTACTGTACAGACATGAGAGTGGTATCAATCTTCTCATCTAACTTTCTGCACGAAAGCGAATAAGCACAATTCCCAAAATGTTGAACTGTTCCTTTCCGTTAATCCTGGAAAAATACAATCAAGCAACTACAAATGACTCTACAAATTAGTAAATTACATATCTACATACTGACCTGAGGGCTCTGGTAGTATTCACACAGCAGAGAGTAAGGCAGCGTGCATAGAGAGGAGAAGAGCACCCCATAGGTGACACAGAGGGAAAGTACCACGTAGAGGTTGGTGGATAGTGTGGCCAGGCCCGTACCCAAACCAAACGCCAGGTAAGCAAAAAAATATAGAGTGCGAAGAGAGAAACGCTCCTCCAGTTTCTCCAATATGGCTGGAAGTTGAAGAAGAAACCCAGAGAGAAACAGAAGTAACAAATGTGAAGCTTGCCAAGGAAAGGAAGACAAATTCCTGGTGCTCGTCCCTGGCCAGAGCTACACTAACATTCCAGACATGTTGTGATTATGAGTGAAGCTTACCTGAGTAGAAAGCAGCACTAAATGCATAGATGCACATGCCCCAACAGCCCATGCTGACACCAGCATTGTAGCGTTGGTAAGCCTCAGAGTCATGGGGTGCCTTGGGGTCTCCTTCAAACACAACCTCCCCCATGAAGTCAGTGTAGAAGAGCAGCATGCCTTCAAAGGACAGCCAGCCTAGAGAGAACCAATAAATATCAACTCAGTTACTATTAAATACAAAACAGGTGTTTTAAGGTGTTGCAGAGTTTTATGTGCAACTAAATTTAAATAGTGATTATTCTCACCCAAAAAATGATTAGTGCATAAACTCCGCAGAGAGGGAGGCATCCTGTAGATGGCTATACACAGCAGCTTCATTGACATTTGGGATTCTCCTGTCTCCACATTCTCACTCAGATCACTCTCATAGCGCACCCCATTCAGCAAAATGTTTGCAACCTTCATCAGAGAGAAAAGACAGACACTGTGTTTAAAAATGCTGTGGTGTCTACTGACTAAACAGCTTTTGTCATTTTCAAAATATCTGTCTGACCTGCTGGCTGAAGGTCACTGTTCTCCTGCGTCCATTCTCCAGCCCAACGATCTGGGTTGCCATGGGCTCCTCTATTAGTGCAAGACTCTGGGGTCGCTTCAGGATACTAGCAGAAGAGCCACGATGTGACCCTGCACCAGGCTGAGCTCCAGCTGTGACCTGAGATGCTCCATGAGATTGTGCATCTCCCTCAGGCTGTGGCGCTTCTGCATCCTGAGCTTCCCCAGCTGGATGAGACACCACATCAGCCTGGGTCTGTCCCACAGGATGGCTCCCTGCCCCCTTTGTGGACTCGTCAGGCGGAGGGGAGTCCCCTGGAGGCAGGGGCACAGTGGTGGAGTTTGAGGCCAGGGCCTGTGATGTCTGCTGACCTGTGTAGCAGTTTATGAGCACACTGTCTATATAGGAGGTTCCTAATGAGGAGGCAAACTCGTTGATGCCAGTGAGTGAGCTGTCCCTACTAATAAAACTGCCATACTTTGGTGTGAGGGGGCTCAGGGGCGATATGGGGCCAATGAGGCCAGCACAGAGGCATGCATTGGCACTGCAAGAATGGGCCAGAGGGTCAGAGTTACATGGGTGAGACTTTCTAGGGAAATTGTACCTGTAAAGACCATCCTCATCTTCCTCATCCAGTCCCAAAGCTGATCCTGGGGGAACAGGGGGAGAGGGAGGAAGAGGGAGGCTGGGGCTTTTTAGATGATTTTTACTGGAGTTTTTGTTCGGCTGGCTCTTTGGTAGGGGCCGTTCGGGGATACTCATCAGAGTCATGGCTGTGGCTATCACCAAAGTGACACTCGTGAACATGTATATGACCCGCAGTTGACCTCCCATCGACCTTCCAAATTGTGTCTGGTCCCAGTTGATGCCGCCCACAATGTAACCAAATCCACCTCCTAGTCCTGCAGAGCAAGATTGAGAGACAGAAAATTACCTTTTGCAATGACTGGTAATGTCTTAAAACTTTATTTTAGGTCTCTCCAAATGATCTTATATAGGTTATAGCTTCCATCTCCTATGCAACAACTGTATAATGATAAAGTAACCCTGGGTTTGTGACTGTGTAAAGTGTTTTCTTACCTGCCAGTAGCGCATGGATGTTCAGCCCCCGATCCTGGTCCTCTGGGCTGCACACATCCATCATGTAGGCATGGCTTGGGTTGTCTGCTGAATCAGCACTGAAGTCCATCAGAACCACACCACACACCGTCAGGATAATTCCCCACTTGTGATTTGATGCTGTGTCAGCCAGCGCACCTCCAATGTCCCGCCCGTTCAACACCAAGGATAGACCAACCAAAGCCCCTATGAGGGAGAAGAGCAGAAGAAACTACGTTTTTTAACATCAGTACTAGAGTTCAACAGACCTCTTGCTAAGTGTGAAAAAATCATGCATATATAAATCATTAAAGGGGCACTCCACCGTATTTACAGTCAATTTACAAGTTATGGAGAGTGGTGCAAAACCAATCAAACAGTCGTATAATGTCTTCTGTGGCTCTGGAGGAGCTTTGACAAGTCTGAGAAAAATATTCAAGTGACATCAACAAGATATCTCTGTGTGGGCTTGGAGACCACACATTTTTAACAGAAAACCTGTGTTTACAGTTGGGCTGTGGCGTTTGAGGGACATCGGCATTTACCAGGTAGGAAAAGTCTAACAAAAAATATGTATCAAGTTGCATTATGGGTAGCGTAGAATCCAGTGTTTTTGTGTTTTTCCTTCATATTATGGACTAAAAGTCAGGATATCTCAGCCTCTGTTGCATCAGTTTTGACCATAGTACAATACTAAATCGCTGGAGTACATTTCTTACCTATAGCCAAGGCAAAAATAAAGGGTCTCCTTCGCCCAAACCGGGACGTACAACGATCACTCCATGCTCCGATGAGAGGCTGAACGAGGAATCCTTCAAACCAAAGACAGAGGACGGAGTTAGAGTCCAAAGAGCTAGTACTGCACAAGAGTATTGCTACTCAAAATCACATGATGTATCACATATCCCTGTCCACCAAGTGTTCATCTCGCCTTGCTGTTCACTTACCCAGTATGGGACTAATAAACCACACCAAGCTGTAGAATTGATCAGGTAAGCCCATCTGTAGAAGCACAGGAGTCACATAAGCTGTTTCCATGGCATAGCTAAATTCAATACCAAACAGGATGCAGCCATTGAAGAGCAGCTCTTGGAAAGTACGCCTTGGGGGAAGCTCACTGAGGTCCAGCTGGTCCAGGGGACAGGGTGTGTTGGGTGGCGGAGGTGGTGAAGGTCTTATCAGTTTCTGACGCTTTGGCTGTCTTTGGAAATTGTTGGCTCGGTGACTGAGGTGCCGAGTGGTGGATGTTGGGAAGCTGGCAGTTTTGGGGAGTGAGCTCCTCCAGATCCCTTCCTGAGCTGTGGATAACCTCCCTCCTGGACTGGCCAAAAGAGGGTCACTGGGGGTGCCCATGCCCGGGGATGACATCTCTCTCAAGCCAGTGTACACTGCAGCAAATAAAAGGGTAATAAACCAAGTTCAAACTTGTTTTGGGTGGATTTTTTATTTATACATTAGAGGTCATTCAAGATCATCACAATGTAGCATATGTGAGTAACTTTGTGCTGCTAATGGTTTTGTAATGCTACCAAGAGGACACTGCAGTCATCAGCAGACAGCAATGATGGGCACGACACACTGCAACCAATGCGCATGTTAGTGTTGTGCGCAAAGCCCATGTGCTCGGCGTGGCTGACTACAGCAGTGTAGTATGCGGCACCGCTCTCATGAAAGCCTGTTTCCATTTTAATTTTTCATGGAGGAAGCTCTAATCGGACACAATGGAGCCGCTGGGGGTTATAATGATGATGGCTTTCAAGACAGTTACAACGATAACGTATCATAATCGCTCAAATTTAAACTAAACATTTGACCAATACAGATCTTATATGTAACCGTAACCGATCGATTGCTTTTTTTTAGTCTGTTCGGGTAATGATCCTCGATATTTTTCTAGACTTGACATTTGGTTCTAAAGGTGAAGACCACACAATCGACTTCACTGTGTTAGAAGATGAAGCAGGCGTGCAAAGTTAAACGTGAAAGATGATAATTACCTTATCGGGGAGACTCGTCATTTATTGCTGCATACTGTGTAGGTGAACAGACCAGCCATTATGATTTATAAAACACGTAGGATGAATTACAGGAGTCATGATTGTTGTTTTGTTTTTCGTTTTTTCCATGCAGTCATCCCCCCGCTCTCTCTCTCTCCGTCCCTTCTCCTTCCCCCTCTTCTCCGCTCCCCCTTCGCCTCTTCCTCCCGGTCTCTCCCGTGACGTGACGTCACGCCCCTCCCTGCAACATCAGCACCGCGGACAGTCCCCGCTGAAAAAAACACATCTGTCTGTCTGCATATCTATCTATCTATCTATCTATCTATCTATCTATCTATCTATCTATCTATCTATCTATCTATCTATCTATCTATCTATCTATCTATCTATCTATCTATCTATCTATCTATCCTCTGCTCAAATAAAAAACAATGTACTTGAGGTGCTACTTCTACTCCACTACATTTCAGAGGCAAATGTCCACTACATGTATCTGACAGCTACAGTTACAAATTAAGATTTTCCAAACAATCTTAATGTCTGCTGTGAAAAAGGTCAATTGCTCATGCAGTAAATGCACTTGTGGGTGTGCGTGTGTGCCCACACAGAAATTGTGATTATCAGCAGTAACAGAAGACACTTTGTTTGTTATTCTGTATTCTTTGAAAGGTTTGTATAGGTCTGGCTCACCTCATGGTAACCTGTGCAGATGGTAGGTTCCAGTTAGGCGAGGCTGAGAAGGTAATGGACCAATCACTGGTCTTTAGAGTAGGTGGCAGAGGTGGCAGAGGCTGCAGGTCTTAGCTCTTGATTTCCCCCCAAACCCCCATCTCTTCATTGTTTTTGTTAAACTTTCTGGGTTTGTGCTTGTGTTTTATTAACAGTTTTGTAAATAGACATTTTTAGATAGATATCTGCACATTAGTGCATGTGGGTGTGTATTGTACATACAACAAGGTGCTGGATTGAGTTTGCATAGGTTAAAACATATTTAACTGTACATTGAATATATATATTGAATACTGTACATTAAATATATATCTATATAACATAGGTAGATATATACAGGTATGCAATAATAAGGAGATATGAGCAAGTTCATCATAGAATAATTTATTGAAGTTGACAGTAGTTTTTACATCCCCATTAAAATAGCCTAATAACAAAAAGTTCAAGATACCCTATTTTATTTCATAAACTATATGAGGATGTACTGGTCCCTATAGTGAAGGGATTTTTAGGCCACCTCTGATAGCAGGCTCACCATATCTAATTGACTTGTAATGAGATCTGGTCTGCAGGTTGTCCAGCTTGATACAGGAGGGATGGAAACAACCTCTAAGGCACTGGTGTATTGAATTCATTGTTACTGAACCACAGGTTATTTTTGTGAAAACATTTTTATTAAATTATTTCTGTTTTGGGTAATGGACAAATACAGAAACATGTTTTTTTTATGTAGGCTAAACTCTTGATCTTCAAAGTAACCAACAATACTAGATAAATGTAGTAATGTTTCCATTTGAAATGGAGTAGAAGTATAAAGTGTCAGAAGATGAAAATCAAAATATATCAAAATTGTTCTCCTACAGTAAATTTTCCACCACTGGTTGTCAAAGAAGAGCATAACAAAGTAGCCTCGGTTGTCTCAGGAGTTAATAGAAAACAGACAGATGGGACAAAACAAACAGCAATAAAAAGCAAATCAAAGCGACGAAAGTGACCAAACAAAGGCCATGCAATAAATCTCACTACCTTTGAGCTCACCTATACACCTTATGCAACCTGCATTTATTTTCAATGACTGAATATTTTCAAATATTCAGTCACCACTTTGAGCTCATGTTAAAACTGGTGAGGCAGTGTTTCACGCGTAGTGCAATGTGTAAGAAAACAGTAAACTTTAACAAATAGCTACTGTTTTTAAAAGAATAAAAACAGTTGATTGTAGTGGTGAGATGCACGAGCTGAAAGTTGCCCTTATGAAGCCCCGCCTCCCTTCTATACACCGTGCGCTGTAATTGGCTGTTTTTCAGCACAATCAGTATCTGATTGGACGTCAGTCTTCAGTGGGCGTATCAGGATACAGTTGTTTTGTTACTGTTGTGCGGGCGTTACTCAAACATTATTACTACAAAATTATATACTGTACCAATTGTACATTTCTTGTAACTCTGTTGCCAGTTTACGGTCCGTGTAGAAAATGGCAAACGTCGACCTCGCTCAGGTTGGAAAGAACTTGTTGAAGAGCGCTGACACTGGAGAGGTAAGCCATAAAACTGAGCGACTGTTTAGTTAACAGGCTAATTGTACAGCTTTGAGCTTTCCTCTTCTTTGTCACATCTATTCGGTCGATTGGTTTGTGTTTAAAGGTGCTCTCTTCTAATAAAGCCGTGCTGTTAGGTTGACTTGTTCACCTTAGAGGCATGTGTTCTCTGCTGAGACCTATTGTATTAAACCTGCCATTACCACACAGCATTGATATAATTGCTGTCAAATGACGCCTCCAGGGTGACATAATGATGATCTGAAGGGAAAACATGTGGATATGAATCATGATATTGCACTGTTTGGAATCTATGATGTATGATTTCACAAATAACGCATAAAATTAGTACTGTCTACCTACACCCATTTCCCATATGTCCCTGTGTGTCACATGTTTTGTGGTTTCACTGTTTCATTGTGAGTTTTTCCCTCTCTGTATATTTCAGAGTGTAGAGCTCCAGTCTCTGTGGCAGGACCAGCCGGTGGTCTTGTTCTTCCTGCGCAGGTTTGGCTGTCAGGTGTGTCGGTGGATGGCATCAGAGATCAACAAACTAGAGCCAGACCTGAGAGCCAGCGGTGTAGCACTGGTGGGCGTCGGACCAGAAAATTTCGGGCTGAAGGAATTCAAGGAAGGAGGTTTTTTCAAAGGATGTAAGCAGTCTAATAATCTAATGCAAACAAGGGTCTTTTTCATGTGTGTTTTGCACTGACACAACAGTAGCTTCAGTAGTAGTCACTTATGAATGTGACTCAGATCAGAAGCCATTTGATTTTCTTTTTCTGGTAAGTTAATAAGTAGTATGTTACACTGGAAGTAAAACACTTTTTATATGTTTAATACTTTTCTTAAATTTTTTTTTACAAAGCTTCAACTCTTATTGTAACTTCTAAATCGTTTCACAAGGATTCTAACATGCTTATTGAGCACATCACTCTAAATAGCCAGTCCTTTTGTAGGATTGTAAATAATCATCAATCATCTTCTCTTTTAGCCATTTACGTTGATGAACAAAAGAAAAGCTACAAGGATTTGGGCTTCAAAAGGTGAGTACAGTAAATCCACGTCCCCTTCATGTGACAGAGAAGCTGTTTGTTTTAAATGAATGACAGTTTGTTTTGACCCTGGTGTGAATAGCTTTTATTTGTCAAAGATGATCAGTCTTAATCTTAATAATATAATTTAGAGCTGCAACGATTAGTTGATTACTCGATTAGTCGATCAAAAGAAAATTAATCTGCAACTATTTTGATAATCGATTCATTGTTTTAGTCATTTTTCAAGCAAAAAATCCAAACATTCGCTGGTTCCAGCTTTTCAAATGTGAGGATCAGATGCTTTCCTTTGTCTTATATGAGAGTAAACTGAATATCTTTGGGTTTGGGGCTGTTGGTTAAATAAAACAAGACATTTGAATAGATCTCCTTGGGCTGTGCGAAATTGTAACAGGCATTTTTCACTTTTCATTTGGTTTGACCACTCATGCTAATATTCTCTCCTTTGCAAAATATTAGCTGCTTTGTAATGACCTTTAAGATGATCTTTAATTGAGAAACTGTGTTTTTTTCACATTCAGATATACAGCCATAAGTGTGGTTCCTGCTGCTTTGGGGAAGAAAGTACGAGATGTAGCTGCAAAGGTAGATATCTTCATGATTATATGATTATACTTCATGGTTCGTACTGTATGTCCTATGGTCACAGGAGCTGGGCTAAAGTTGCTGAGACACAGATTGACTTCTGACTGCCTGTTTTCTCTGCTGTTTTCAGGCCAAAGCTGAAGGCATCCAGGGAAACTTCTCAGGAGATCTGCTCCAGAGCGGAGGCATGCTCATTGTGGCCAAAGGTACACTCAATATACACCCGAGGGGGATGTTAGTAACGGTCTGTCTTGTGAAGGTGCATATAAGCGAATGGAGTAAAGCAATGATAGTTCAAAAGACCTAATGAACCGGGGGGTGTCATCATGTCACTTAAATGACGGTAAATAAATGAGCAAAGAAATGCATTTTTGCAGTCTCTCCTCTAGAGGGCAATGCTACATCACATCATTGTCTCAGAACTACTCACCCTCAACATCAGTGCTTCCCAGGGTTGCAGACTTTCGTCACATTTTTATTTCTTGTATCCACACAGTGTAAGGATTAAACTACTAAATTAAACTATTCGAATTGTCAATAGTGTGTTGGGTTAATAATTCTCAGAAATGAATCTGCATACAGCAGTGGAGAGGCACAGCCAGGTCATTCTGTCCTGTCTGACTCCTCAACTTAAAACTGTTGGCTCCACTATAAGTCCTTGAAGGAGACAATTGTCACCCAGCATTATTCCTCTTTGAGCACCTACCCACTTGAAGGAGGTTTAGGCATAAATCTGAATGTTTTTGGAAGCAGTTTAGTTCCTTAGTTATTAAATAGAAGCTTTGAAGTATAACCAGACTGTATTGCACATTGATGGAGGACTTCTTGTATTTATATGTTTTTCTTTTGTTAGTATCTTTTCTATCACCAGTAACACCTAGATATGAAATCTGTTTTAAATATTGAATTGAACTCTATTCTGTATTTTATTACTGATTTTATGCGTCAGCCTAAGTCACAAGTTCACCAAAGCAAATTCATAACCATCTTTGATTGTAATGGAGAAAGTTGACAAGCTGATTACTTGATGATTCCTCCTAAATATATTTTGCTCTGCAAAGGTGGAGAAAAGGTCCTACTGCACTTTATCCAGGATTCACCGGGGGACCACTTACCTCTGGAGGATATTTCCAAGGCTTTGGGTATCTCAGCCAAAGCAAAAGCAGGACAGAGGCCAGTGGTAAGACATCCCATAAACATACAAGAAATGATAAAAGAAATTACTTGAGACACTATTTCCATGTTCCACTTTTCATTTCCTTCCACTATTTTCTTTACTCCCCCTTCAACTTTAAATGTTTTATTGGCACCCATGAGTGAACTCACTTTAAGCAAATGCTATCATTGTGTTTACTAAAGCACACTGGACTGATGTATTAGTTTGTTTTTTTCAGCAGACCCTGTTTTACATCAGTAGCAACACATGCATCAGAGTAGCATCTTCAAGACAATTTCACACTTATTACTCCATTTTCTTGGTCTGTCAGTGTCTGTGTCATAGGCCCCCAAAACCTTTTAAACTTGAGTGATGATCTCAGTCTGTACCTAAATGTACTTAAAAATGCTCTGCAAATACAAACAGAGAAGTTATTATGCAAATACCATATAACATGGAAAAGTATTGGCAGCCTTACCCCAGATTTATGCAATATATATTCTTATTTTTCTCACAAAGACTTTTATGTAGCTACAACAGTGCTCTACATAATTAAATGTCAAGTATATCATGGAGAAATTAATAGGTTTAACATGTCAGTGATTACTTATTACATTAATGGAAAGTCTTTGCACATAACGCATAAGAGCCAGGTATTTGAATAATGATTTTGGTATCTGAGATAGAATATGCCTGTCACAGATGTAAAGATTAGTTTCGTACCTTTACCGTGTTTTTAACATTATGGTAGAAGCTATTTTGACCTTTGCAACTTAATACAACCCACTCATGTAATACAAACGCTTTGTTTACTTTAAAGCTTAAAGGAATAGTTCAACATTTTGGGAAATAAGCTTATTTCACTTTCTTTCTGGGAGTTAGATGATAAGATTGCAACTCATGTCTGTACGCTAAATATGAAGCTACCTGCAGGCTATGGTGAAACGTTTGTTACCTTTTTAGAGAGAGCCAGGCTAGCTGTTTCCTCTTGTTTCCAGTCTTTATGCTAAGCTAGGCTAACCATCTGCTGGCTGTAGGCTTATATTTAACGGACAGATATGCGAGTGGTGTCAATCTTCTCATCTAACATAAGCGTATTTCCTAAAATGTCAAACTATTCCTTTAAAAAAATATTTTTGCAAAAGTAAGAACACCTCTTGTGTTATCAGGGCTTAATTGAGTCAGTGAGAAATGTTTTTATGAAAATGGAGCTCATGCAGCTTATCTCTCATGTTCAGGCTGTAGCAAAATCTTTTGAACATCAATAAATTGTAGCTGTTTTGCATTTTTAGCAGAACTTGATAACAGACCTCAGTGGAATCTCAGCTGATTTTTAAGATGTACGATTGCTTTGAATTTAGAAAACATGAGGATAATGGGGAGTGTTACATTCACTTATAATTGGCTTTGGAGTCTGGATTATTAAGGTTCTGAATTTTCTTATTACTTTGGTGCAATAGGAGGCATTTTATAGATCTCAGACAAAAAATTTAGTTATTTTATTTTAGAACAATTTTGTAGATCAACATGTAGAACTCAAATGCAAAACAAAATAAATGCAAAAAGCAAGTGCAAAAACTCAAGGGGTATGCAAACATTGACAGGGCACTGTATACGTAATAGATCATATAATAGATCATAAAATAGAAATACATTTGTATATGTAGTCTCTGTTCAATACCATAAAGGCACATTTAGAAACAAATTGATCAGAGGTCATGGACATAATATCTCAAGTTCAGAGCTCTAGGGGTTTTGTCCAGTGATAATCTGGGTTTTCGGCATGCCCATGTCATCCAGCACATGGTCTTCAACTCCCCCACCCCCTGGCTCTGTTGCTTGCTTGCTTCCCACAAAACCCTCCATGTGAGAGATATTGCAGCATTTACAGTAGGCTTCCCCATGACCTGTCTGAAGACCAACAAATGTCATCGCTGCAGCCCAGGAACAGAATAGACCTTGTTTTCTTTGAGGGGTCAAAATGTGGCAGAAACAAGTGCGAGTCACAAGCTACCTGACATGTTTGTGTGGAAAATTAAATTTAAATTAAAACAAAGTAATGTCTTCTTGTTCAAACAGCTGATAGACGGTGTTTACTTGTCTTATCTGTGTCTAGCGATGGAAATCATCAAACTATATTTCCCTGAAGAACACCCCGTGTCTCAACTTCAGCACGATGATTCTCAGGCCCTATAAGCAAGACATGTTTAACAGTCTAGACAAACAAAGTTGCCTACAGATGGGCCTTTACCCTAGAAATTGGAGTGCTACTGACCTATCACCTTATCTGTAAGTAACTCACAGATAAGTAGTTAAAGTCAACAACATTGGGCTTAGTCGACACATACTTAACCACAACATCCTCACTATGATCCGGTTATACCATCCTCCTTTTTCTCCCCATGTTTCCTGGTTGCCTTTCTTCTGTGAAAAGGCCAAAAAAAGTGCCAAAAAAAAAAAAAAAAATAAAATCCACAGAATTTTTATGTGAGGATTTAAGAATAAAAATTAAACTAGGGTGCTTTTTTTAAAAGCCTTTTATGCTAACTCTAGCTCATTTAGAGTTGGGGTTTTTTTCATTTGATCAATTAACATTGTCCAAGTAAAAAATAAAAAGAAGAACAAAATAGAAATCCATTTTCAATACCTAATTTCTTCTGATTTCAGACATGTGGTCCATAGAAAAAACTGCTTTGATTCAGTGAAGCAGGCAATGTAAACAGCTCTTTCTCTGCATGATCATACAATAATCCAAATTCTTGTATTTTATAGTGATACCTGTACAACAGTTGCTTTATCACATTTATATAATATGCAGTAAGATATCTTTATGAATCGTCAATCTAGCATTAACAAACTAGGGCTGCAACTTTTCATTGTAGATAAATCTAACAACTTTTATTAACTGATTAATAGTTTGGTCTATAACATCAGAAAGTAGTGAAAAATGTAAATCACAATTTCCCAGAGCCCAAGATGTAGCTTCAAATTACTTATTTTGTGCGAACAATAGTCTGAAACCTAAAGTTATTCTGTTTGCAATGATATAAAAACAGCAGCAGATCCTCCCGTTTGAGAGGCTAGAACCAGAGATTGTTTGGAATTTCTGCTTCAAAAATAGTTTTGAATTAATTTTCTGTCTGTCGATTAATTGACTCATCGTTTCAGCTCGACAATAAATACCAAGGCAACTGAGATGATCAGCTTATGAGCCTGAGAACTGTGATCTTATTTAATTTAAACACTAACTGAATATGTATGTCATTAAATGTGTAAATTGTGTGAATGTACCTGATTGGTCTATTTGTTGAGGCCATGTTAAATTATAGTGAAATAGCCCTTTCTATCTGTCTGAAGAAATAATATTTAGAATTATAACAGTGATTTCTGGTTAAAGTTATTTGACCTCCTTTTGAAAGCTTGGGCCCAGTTGTGTAGCTGCAGGATTTGTTGAATTTGAATAGAAGCATGTTAGTTAGGGCTTAGCTGCTCTACGTGGCTTTAAATATTTTCATGGTTGCATTCCAGCGGGGGGGAAAAAACTCATGGTCATTAATAGGCTGTTTTCAAAAATGGATTTTGGCAACAGAAGATGGAGACTGGTTTGCCTTTGGCCCTTTTTTATCAGAATTTGAATACACAGACACAAGAAGGAGATCAAAATTGTATCTTTAAATCAAAGACGGACGATGTTCAGAGGCTCACTTGGCTTTAACCTCATGTTTTGTTGACATTGGCTTTCCTCATCGTTTTGGGTCCCACCACCTCCGCTGCTCTGTGTGTAATAATAATAATTGCAAAATCAACCATTTTGAAAAAAGAAAATTCTTTTCTTGTGACCTTATTAAAACCCATTGTGTAGACACAGAAATGACCATAAAGCATTGTTACACCAAAAGTAAACATTTCATGTTTTATATGCTATATAGGCTATGCATGAACAAATATATATCCATGTTCTCCCTGTTATACCCTTATAAACAAACTGTTACTTAAAACTCCAACAACAGAGAGTTAAATAGACTAATTTGGTATTTGGGAGGGGTAGAGCTGCGAAAAAACACCCATCGCAGATAAAGAGCATATAAAATCCATTCATTGTATTTAACCATGACATGTCTTCAGTTGTTTAAAAGCAATTCACATGAAATTAGGAAAAGTCATGGAGTATCAAGTTGATAAAACAGTCTTAAGTATGTTTTTTTGAACTGTTAAAGAGAGTCTTGGGTCTCCAGGACCCCAAACAGAACATTAGGGATAAACATCCTCACTGATAGCTCTGTGTAGTAGTAACATTTTCTCCAGCCATTTGATTTGAGCAGATATTAAATCGAAATGTTTAGCAAAAAAAAGAAAAATGCTGTAATGCTGAAATATTAATGTCCAGCGTTTCTTCTTGTAGCTTCATCCTCCATCACTGAGCAGCTAGAAAATGTGCTAACTGTGATTTGAGTCACAATATTGATCAAGACCCTTGTCAGTCCTCTGCAGATACATTATGGCCATTTTGTGGTTTGGGATAGAAAAGCTGTTTCCTCTTGATGTGGGAATATTTGTGTTTTTGTGGTTGTGTTAATTTACATATCACTGGAAGCCATTTTTCCCTTCTGGTAAGTGAACCTCGCTCAAAGTTTTCAACCATAGTAATCTGTATGTGTTGACATTAATGATTAATAGCTCTTTTATATTGATATGTTGCACAAAACTGGATTTGTGGGAGATAAGTTTGATTGCCAGTAATTGGACTTACACCACATCTACATAGGATGCGTTCAGGCACTGTATTGAGGATAGGTCACTCGCATTTCGGCAGTGCTCAGAACTTAACACACGATCACTGTTGTCACACAACGGAAGAAAATATACTTGAAGCGTAAAAATAAGCTTCGGGCTCATTATTTGATGTTTAACCTTTGTATCTTCTCTTGCAGTGCAATGATGAAATTTGTACACAATGATGACCTTGCTGCCCATTGTACATGATGAACACATCGAGATTGAAGAAGTGGAATGTCATAAAAATACTAAAGTGAACATAAAACTACTGCCAATTTTCTTAATTGGTAGAAATTTCTTTGTGACAATATATTATTGTATTATATTATCTACAGTGAAAGCAACAGTGACATTCCTTTATAATCGTTACCTTTTAATTGTAATAAATGTCATGAATTTTAAACTTGCCTTGCACTTATACTGATTATGATGATTGTTTTTTTAAATTGAGTATTTATGAATTTGCATTTATTACTCAGTTTAAAAAATAAATAAATAATTTTGCATGTATCTAATTATAACAAAAGTTTAAATTCAATACTTGGCTTCAGTCCATGATACCTAACTTTTTGACATGACAAACGGGTATCCTGCCTATATGCACGACCAATTGTTTGCTTACTACATTAATAATTCAAAACTCTTATGGCTCCATCATCGGGTTACACATCATCATTGTAGTGCTTTCATTTACTCCCCTTCAACAAATCTTCACATTATATCCACTGCAGTGTTTACTCTCCATCAGTGTGTTGACCTGAGACTTAAAATTAAAAATGTACTGATTTTGTCACCCCCAGTGTATCCAACGTGTCTCTAAACTTTTCAAAGATAACATTTTTTAATTTTTTGTGATGGTAAATTCTGCAAATTTCCCAAAACTGTAATATGGGTTTAGATTTATTCAGTGCACTGATGAGACACCCTTATTCTTATTTACTAACTATCAACTGAAGTAGCACCTTGGTTCATATACAGTAAGAAGACACATGACGGTGTGACTCTGTAACATCAAGATGAACGTAATGCCTGTGAGTGAGTGTTTTTAGGGCTTCACAGTATCACAAATGCATATGTTGCATAAGATCCACTTGATCTTTTTACCTCTGCATGGATGAGAATGAATCCTACATGATTTTGTCAGGTTTTTATATAAATATATGAAAATATAATGATACATTTAAAGATGAGACTTGAGATCGTACCAGTTGAGACAGTCACTTTAATGGCAATCTAGATAATTACATAGCAGCAGGAACATTTATAAAACATCTTTAACGTCTGAATTCTTGCAAAGCAACAGTGTTATATCATAAATATTCATGTAGATAAATAAACTCCTCTGATGGGTATACAGTTGAAACATGTTCATATATAACAAAAATGTATTTGTACTTGGCTGGTAATTTCAAAACGACACAATTTCACCATGTAAGTAAATGTGAAGCTAGAACTAATTGGGTAAGAATTGTACACTCTCTTTCTTACCTGATTTAAATCCTTTATATGTAAATACTGCAATATAGAACATCGAGTATCTACAATAACACATGTATATGTACCCTTTGTGTTCAGTTAACAATTTCGTTTTACTCTTTGAGAAAAACTAGACAAAATATACAAGAGTCTAAGCTGTTGCCCTTCAAACGGCAGCCCCATGTTGCACCTATCATGATTATGATTTATCCTCCAACATTTCTTTGAACCAGACATGATACATGTGCCATGTTGTTTAAAGGAATAGTTTGACATTTGGGGAAATACACATATTCTGTTTCGGGGGAGAGTGAGATGAGAAGATTGATACCATTCTCATGTATTTCTGTTAAATATAAGTCTGTAGTTAGCAGCTGTTAAGCTTAGCTTAGCACAAAGACTGGAAGCAGGGGGAAACAGCTAGCCTGGTTCTCTCCAAAGGTAACAAAATCCACCTGTTTAATCTGTCCTAAAGCAATTTTCCCAACTTAATGCTAAGCAGAAATGACAGAAATGAGAGTGGTATCAATTTTCTCATCCAACTCTCTGCCAGAGAGTAAATAAATGTATTTCCAAAAAATGTCCAACACTTTTGCTTTAAGATGGCAACACACTATTAGCCTTTACATTCTGAGTAAAACATTATTCATTACTGTGTCATCTCCCCCTGCTAAACACAACAGTATTTGCCAATATATGAAGAGTGAGAGTGTAAAACTTCAATATGCACATTCAATTCGGCAGCCTCTGTTGAGACCTATAAGCCATGTTCAGTTTACCAAGGCATCCTGAATGTGACCAATGACATGCAAACATTCAAAACTGGCTGTGTGTGTTTGTTTGTTTGTTTTGTTTTTTTTGTTTATTTGAAAGCTCTCTTCAGCACAAAAACGGTGGCTTCCCGCAGCCATCCTCTCTTATGAGTTCTGCTCTGCTTTGATTCTCCTGTCATTACTTGTTAATAAAGGTAGAAAATAACAGTCCTGGCCCTGGCCATCTCTTTAATGACAAGCCCCATTCTTCGGTGTGTCTGCCTGCGGGCTTGTGGTTTGGCTACAGCGGTCACCACACTTCAGCACACCGCACTGCACATCCTTTCATCTTACACAGCACTGATCAATGCCAGATCAGAGGGCAAACCACTTCATCTGCTGCCTGTCCATGTGTGAGTGTATCTAAGGGGTTTTCTTCTCCCTTCCCCTTAGCATGTAATTGGCTATGCTCAGAGGCTAAAAGTCTTGTAATCACTGTGTGTTTGCATCTCTTCTCAGGAGTTTGTGTGGTGAAGGAAATGTCAGTTCTTCTACAAATCGATCAGCATGTCGAGTTAAATGGAAACTTACAGATATCATACAAGCAGACATTATAATTTTGAATAAATGTAGGTAAGTGCCATCTAACAAATGGCACATATTAGGAGTTTTGATAGCTATATATCAGCCCAGTATGAACACTTGGGAGCCTCTCAAAATTATGGAAAAGGTAGAACGCACAACACAACTGTGATTAGCAACCTACTGTATATCCAAGCCTGTATCTAATCTTAGCAGTAACCAATAATGCAATAAAGTGATATACATTGGTTTTTCATCATTATCACATCACTCTGTCTCCAACAGGTGCTTTCTCACTAGCTAAAAAGTAGCAGGCCACCAATATTTTTGGAAACATCTGGAATATGGTTTCTTACAGCAAACTGTCATGACATACATATACATTTCTGTAGTGAGTATTGAGCAACAATCATTGGCAGAATGTGATAAAGAAACTTAGAAAATAATTGTCCTCCAAAAAGTACTAAATTACTTTGTAAATTTTAAATATTTATCCACTCTGTAAGTGTAAAAATGTCGAAAGCCGCAGCTCTCAGAATGTTAATTTGAGGTTAAAGCTGCAAAGATTTAACAGTCTTAAAGTCTTTAGATAATTTGTTTCATGTAACAGTGAATGACCAAACTCTCAGAGTGTGACTAATTCTATTGTAGCTTTACTTCACCAAAGCCCCAAGCTTTCATTTATTTCATACTCTCCAGTCAGAGTTAGATTTGTTCATTACTGTTTCTTCTGAGGTGGCACAATGTCTTGAAAACAATACATCAGAAGAAAGACACCAAGGCAACTCAGTGCCAAACGTTAATGGATAAATTACAAAGATCTGCACGAGAGATTTTTTTAAGGATTAATTCTAGAAAGGCTGGAAAAGCTTTTAAACCAGCCGTATAGGCTTTTACCTTTGCACAAGGTCTTAGTTTTCTATATAGCCTTTTTATTCATGTACCCGCTCGTCATCTGTCGCGGGACAGAGCAAAAAAGAATAAGTGACCTACTCATCCAGCGACAACACTTCAAACTTAAGAAAATACTGAAGCAAGTTTCTTTTTTATAGTATACGTGCTTTAAGTTATAAAACTAGGGTGTAGTCCAGGATGTCATCCATTTTAGATACATCTACAGTATATGCAAATATCTGTGTCATCACTCTGCCCCAAATAAATTGGAATAAGCAGGATGTCTCTGTGGGTTTAAGAAGTACAACTTGTTCTTTTGATTTGAGTTGCCCATGTCAAGAAATAAATATGTCAAGAGTAAAACTTTCTACCAAACACGACACTTCAGCTCGGGGTTCATTGGACTGCCTTTTTGGCATTGGAAAGCTTTTGAGAACGCTTCAAAATTCTGGAGAGATCCAAGCACCCTAAAGAGAAAAGAAAAACAAAACATTATTAGGATTATAAAAGCTAAACTGTGTTATGAATGTGAGAGGAGCACTGCAAAGTGTGAATCCAGCTGAGCACTATTATCATTCATTTGAATTTGTGTGTCTGGCCACCTGATGAATGCAAGTTCAAGATTCACTCTCTTTTAGCTCTGGTTTTGGTCTCTGCCAACTCGTGACAAAAACACCTGTCTCTTTAGCTGCTGAACGCTCCACTATGTTCAACGGCTACTTGCTAGCTTTGTCTGTCTGCTGCTTGGTGCTGGGCAGGTAGTGTATACAGTGGGTTTCTAGAGGTTTTTTGCTTAAAACAGCTGCCTGCTGCACCCAAAAACAAAGACATGAGAGCAGTGAGACTGAACCAAAACAGTAAAGTTGTGGGCCGGACACAAAAACAATGAGCTGAAAGACGCTAAAACGCTCCATAGAGCTGAGGGGAACTGCAGAGTCAGGTGATAATTCACTGTGAGTTCATCACTACGAGCGACCCTTTTCACATAGAGGTCGTCATGTGATCCATTGTTAATATACAAACATTAACTGTAGACTATAGTTATATTAAATAAATGGGGTTTGCTGGATTCAACAAACCAAACGTATTCTATTTTCTCTCCACCAGAGTCTTTCTTAAATGTGTTAGGAACTCAGAAAACTGTAAGACATCTATCAATATTGATCTTATTTTGAAACTGAAACACATGATGAAAGCGACATGAGCTTCTCTGAGTTTAGCACGGCTGGTAAAATAAGTTCTAAACCAGAGTGAGTCATTTAGCAGCAAGTTGGTTGTATTGCTTCATAAACAATGTGCCTGTTTTTATTAATGGTTGTGAAAAATAGTATTGTACTTATTTTTTATTTGATGTAGCTTTGTAGTTTTGATCATTTTTACTGCACATTTGGATCAAAGATGCACAAGCATTCCAGGCCATGATGTACTCATCAATAGAGAAGTACTTTAATCAGTAATTAAATCCATCAAACTACCTATTAAAATTTTCTTATTGGTTCTGACGTATATATCTGAGCATACTAAAGCTCCTTACCTGTATTCTAATGGACTGTGTGAGTCAGTCTTGATGGACTGGCTGGCATACTCAGGCCGATAAGCACCACACCACACCTACAAAAAAAAACTGATTACATGAGTAGAGAGTAATCTAGTTTTAAAAGCAGTCATTAGGAGTTAAAAGTAGGTTTCAGCAGACTGTAAACATTAAAACTAAATTTTCACAAAAATAATATTTCACCTCAAATATAACTCCTGTTTATACTTTATTTACAGCACTTTGAATCTAATTATACTTATTATAATTCCCAGCTTTTATATGTGCAAGTTTGGTACAAGTTATTTTATTCATGTACCAAATGACTTGTAAAATTCACCATCTCAGTGGGGAGCGATTGTGGCTCTTGAAAAAGATTCGTAACGGGTGTTTGACCTGTTTTATTGTTGATGACAGTTTTCTGCTTATGCTTTACATTCCCTGGCACCGAGATGCTCTTTACTTTGGCAGCTCTTCTCATCCCCTATGTGTGTAGCTGAACACTGATTTGCTCTGGAATTGCTTCAGCGTCTCACCCCCTGACCCTCTCCCTTTGTCCCAGTGTTTACTTCTCAGCACCAAATATCCACTGAAATATGCACCTCCTGAGCTTTGGTTCTCAACTCCAGATGGAGAAATGATTGTCTACCCTCTGTCTGCTGAAATAATACATTCAGAAAATATAAATGATAAATGTTCCCTCATTATTCTTACTTACTTGGGCAAAGTTAAGAAAGAAAAGTTGTTTGTGGTCCATGTCTAGACCAGGTAGACGAGGCTCTTCACCCTCCATCTCAACCCACTTTAGATAAGCCTGTAAACACACACACACAGAAAGTTTATAACATGCATATTGGAGTTTGTCATTGATGCTGAAATAGTACCATGTGGTTTTGTACTTTTGCAACTATCATCCAACCTTATATGCTTGACGAACCCCTCCGTTGTCTGCAATGTTCTCCCCCAAAGTGCTGATTCCACTGACCTGCAGTCACACAGACAAAACCATGAACTAACACCAACACTCATTCTGGGGGTCACTTAATACATGGTTTACATTGTTTTGGATTACAGCCAAGCCGAAACATCTCATTTCATGCCACTGGATGCTTACATTTTGTCCACCTGCTAGCTTCCAGTTGAAGTTGCCATATTGTTGCACCATGCACTGTGACTGCTCTTTAAAATGCTCAGCAGAGTAATTACTCCACCAGTTTAGCATATTACCATCCTTGTCAAAATTACGCCCTGCAAGGAAACATAATGCATTAAGTAAAGTACTGTTTGCCAAACATGATGCATGTAGCCTATCATGGTCACTTGTTGGTAGCAGCAAACTAAACTAAAATAAAGTGTTATCATAAAATGACTGCATTTATCAGTTTTGGGCTTCCCAAAATATCTATGATGAATCACTTGTGTCTCACCGTTGTCATCAAATCCATGTGTGATCTCATGTCCGATAACCATTCCTATTCCACCAAAGTTAAGGGCCTGGTGCTGATGTTTACTGAAGAACGGCGGCTGCAGGATTCCTGCTGGAAACACTGGACAGACAAAAACAACAACAGTGTAAACACAATAAGTACTGGGAAAACTAAACAGGATTACAATGAGGAGTGACTGTGTTACCATAAAAAAAAATCTCTTATTTGTCACAGAGGCTCCTGGTGGCCTCACTGATTCTTGTAAAGCTCTTACCTATCTGGTTTCTGTTGGGTGAGTAGAATGCATTCACCACAGCAGCACCGATGATCCACCTGAGGAGTGAAGATACAACACTGTAAAATCCATATACAGAGTATATTTTGCACCATGAAACAAAATATTTTAACCTTTATTTTCAATGTTCTTTGGGGATTACTTGATGAGGACACAGAGTATCTTTCTCTCGTCTCTAAATTTGCAACAGGACATTCAATGCACCATTTCCCTTTTAGAAAATCTTTTTTGTTATGTTTTGACTGAGTGCAACCCTGTTTACTATCTTGGAAACAGGAAGAGGGAACAAAAATGTACGACACAGTTTTGTGTAATCAACCTCATTTAAAAGAGGGGTTTTTGTTGTCACCCATTATGACGTTTTATGTCATGCCCTGAAACAGTACAAGAGTTGGTGTTTTACAAATAAAGGCAGTTTGTACTGTCAGACGCATCAACAGCTTACAAGTCCGGGTCAACTGGTTCTCTGAGCTTCTTCAGACTCTTGTGCGCTTCAGACTTGAGGTTCTCGAGGATGTTCTCAAAGTAGTGTTCTTCGCTAAAATTAAGCTGGAAAGAGAAACAGGACAAATCAGAGATAAGTGACAAGTGCGTCTGTCTACAGATATTTACAGTATGGCTTGGAAATAGTCTCACTTCTTACTTACATGAGCGTACTCCTGGTCCAGCTTCTGGTTGCTCTCCTGTAGAATATGATCTGGATAGCCAATATGCTCCTTGATTGCCATGGCCTGCATGAGATGGAGAACAATCATTGTGATAATACCGAACATCTAGAGAAGATACATCCTTATTTCCCCAGCTTGGCTACTTGAACTTTACCTTCTCTCTTGCCTTCTCCTTCGAGGGAGCATCCATCCAGCTCAACTCCTCCAGTGTTTCCACATATGCTTTCTGGATCTTACTGATGAGGTCACTGACCTGTGAACAGTGCAATCACAATCCCATACAGAAACAACATGGTGAAGAAAATTGGCATAATTTGGCATAATAATAGTTGTAATTGCAATTTCATTACTGGTATAATATGTAAAAGTTGGGTGTGAAATGTATTTCATGGCACTTATTGTCTTTGTGATAAATGTTTTAGGTAAAGCAGAAAATGCACTTCATGTCTAAGTGTCACAAAAATGTTAACAATTAATATGGCAGAGAAAATTATTCTAAATGTATTTGCTTGATTTACTTTCACATAATGCATTTTGAGGCTTGAAAAGAGACACTTGGCCCCTCAATGTCTATTTTTTTGCACACAATTTACATCATTCCATGAATTTCTAACTACAATGCAACATGTGACAGTTACAGCTTGCATTCATTGTTTGATGTAAACTACTATTGGTAGTAACTGATTTTCATGGTCAAGGGGAGTTTATAGACCAGAGGGACTTACCATTTGTTTGCTTTCTCCAGCAAAGGTCTCACGCACATACAGAGCTCCAACTGCGTTCTCCATGCTGCTCTGGACGTAACGGACACATTCTCGCCACCAAGCATCCTCCACAGTGGTCCCATAGAGAGTCTGACCAAACATGCAGACAGACACACACTGCAATTTAGATTTTGAACAAGCGCATGTTAATATGTGATGTTCTGTTACGTCATGCTCATCGCACCTTCCTGTAACGGGCTCTGGCATCTTTGAAACGGCGGCTCAAGCTATTAACTCTGTCAATGATGAGCTGCCAGGTGAGGTAGTTCTGCATAGTTCTGCAAATATGAATTTGTTTTTGTTAAATTGTTGTGCTGAATTGTAGCTATTCTGTAATAATTACATTTTCATGGACTCTAGGACTGACCTGACACTGTGTCGGGAGAGAACGTCATTCATCTTCTCAAGGTAGGGAGAGCTGTACACCACCACCTCCTCCTCTAACTGGACCTCAATGGACACACTGGACAGCACCCCCTGAATAAATCGTGTCCAGTTAAAACCCTGGAAAACAAAAGGTAGGAGATATTTTACTTAACATCTTTAGTTTTACTGAATATTGTTAAAATATCATATGGTTAAATATGTTTTACATGATTTCACATGGAATTGCCCCCAGCTACTTGTTATATTAATTGTTTCAAGAAAGTGGGGGACGTTAACAATCTTAAAGTTTCAAGTTTAATCCATTGTGCCATGGAATAGAAAAAGCTACCTCCTCTAATTAGGCATAGGTACAAAAATAGGTACAAAAATAAGGCATTAATAAGGCAAAGAATACTCCACTTCACATTGTGGCGTTGCCTCTGCAGAGTCCATTATTTTCTGTATCAGGACATTGCAGTATAGCATGGCCACTTACACAGGTAATAAGTGTTCACACCTTCATTCACTATTAAATTTTGTTTGCAGTCACTTCAACTAAGTTACCTGTGAGAGTTAACTACATTTTAATTAACGTAGCACTAAGCAGAACTACTGTTGCTATTGTTACCAGCAGTCTCATATACCTTGTTAGCTGGTTGCTTGAACTACGCTTAAGGTTTCTGTTATGAAGTTTTAAAGGAATAGTTTAACATTTTGGGAAATATGCTTATTTGCTGAGAGTTAAATGCAAACATTGCTACCACTCTCACATTTGTACACTAACTATCTAGCTAGAGCCACCATCTGGTTAGCTTAGCTTAGCACAAAGACTGGAAACCAGGGGAAACAGCTAGCCTTGCTTTGTCCTTTGTCCAAAGGTAACAAAATGCATCTACCAGCTCCTCTAAAGCTCACTAATTAACATGTTATATCTTGTTTATTTTGCACACAACCTCATGGTGACGGCAAGACTCCACTAAACCTCTTGTAAAACCACAACGTCATTTTTACACTTCAGTTTTTGTATGGATTAAACAAACAAGACATAACAGGTTAATTTGTGAGCTTTAGAAGTGCTGGTGGGTGGATTTTGTTATCTTTGGACAGAGCCAGGCTAACTGTTTCCCCCTGTTTCCAGTTATTGCGCTAAGGTAACCAGTTAGCTTCATATTTACCGTAGAAAAGAGAGTGGTATCAATCTTCTCAACTAACTCTCGGCAAGAAAGCAAATAAGTGTATTTTCCAAAATGTTCCAAAACTATTCCATTAATGGCCACATGTCACCTAAATGGAAATTAGTGTTTTCCATGGCCATAGTATAAATGTGGTATAAACAATGTGCCTTCCTTACATAATTGCTATGGTTTACTACTACTTCCCTGCTCAAATGCACCTCAGCAGTATTTGTTTATTAAGTGTAAACATACACATTCACTCATAAAGTTTATCCACTCAGACTGTCAAACATACAGTGTACAAGTTATTTGAACCAGTGACCACTTTATGTAACACACCAAGAAAGAAGTGAAATCACACTTACATTAAGGCTGAATGTGCTCTGTAGTTCTCCAAGTGTCATCTTATTGTAGAGAACGGTGACATCTTGGCGCTCCTCTGCTGGTGATGTGGCCTGTCCAGCAACAGGAAGGAAAAAGCCTTCTATAAACTAATGCTTGGTTATATATATTCACATTTTGCTCTCCTTTCATCAGCAAAGTCTCATTCGTCATGCTTTTGACAGGCACGAACAAAAAAACTTGGCTGATCTCCTATGTCGACACTAAATGCAGCCCGGTTCTCTCATTTACTGGAAGCAGAGAGGAGGTACTCATTTTTCATCTTGTCATTATTCATTTTCCTTAGCCCTCGTCCCACAATTCAATTTCCTGTTGTGGCTGACACTCACATTGGCGATGTCTGTCTCCAGTTCCAGCACTTGCATCATTTCCTCCCACACACGGTCGTCATCCTGAGTCAAGTTCCTGTCCTCTCGGGTTATCTTCGCGATAGAAACCATGAAATGTAGGTAGGCCTCTCGAACCTATGGTACAATCACAAGCTATAAATTTTCCACAATAAAATGAAGGTTGTCTCAGAACAATGGAGGTGAATGGAATCATATTTGTACCACTCAAATAAATGGAAAATTACATTAGAAAACTCAATACCAAAATGTCTTTTCTAAAAACGAACTCATGTTTACTCAGGATAAACCAGAGACAATTTCTTCAGTTGAAAGTAGTTCTGTAACTGCAGCTGCAAATGTGACATTGTTTCTGTAAAGAGATGTTGCCGGTGAGTTTTTCAAGTATTGTTTTTTAATGCCATTAATACCACAAACAAAATCCCATTCACCTCCATTGTACTGTGGTGGAGGCAGGAATCTGAGAGGAGGATATCTCAAAACGTTGACAAATAAAACCAAAATTCTGTGCATGATTAGATTCCATGAGAGTTAAGTCAGGATTATTTTTTTTTCATGATTTGGGTGAACTGATCCTTTAAGGCCTCACCCTTTTGTAGTTTCCATCATTGAAGTAATAGTCTCTTGATGGCATTCCAAGTCCCGGCTGGTCAATCTATTCATAATACAAGAATAGCAATTAATAGCATTTTTGTGTGTCCATAATCTTTTTATAATATTTACATTTGGTGTGTTTTTAATAGTATAATTAAAGGATGTGGCCGGCAATATTCTATATTTTTCTTATTGTCAATAAATCCCATAAAAAGACCAAAACCAACAATGAACTGACATTTTTAACAACTATTGTTTGAGTTCCAAAGCCTGATATAGCTTATTACTCTGTGCAACAGACCTCTAATGTGTATTTATCCACCGCTGAAAATAGTCCCTAACAAATACAGTATTTACTCCTGTTTGAGTAATGTTTGCTAAAAACTACCACAGACAGGGTAGGGAAGTTGGAAAGTATTAAGAGACTAATATATTGTTGCATTTGGTCTTTTCATGGGATTTATTGACAGTAATGAAAATATAGAATAACACCAGACTTATCTATAATGACATTATGGCTGTAATTTGTCATTTGTGCTCTAATAGACAGCTATCTTACATAAACGATATGGCGCCGAGAGTCCCTGTCGTCCGTCCACACATACATGTCCAGCAGAACCTTCTTGTGGAAACGAGCGGTAAGCGTTGCCAGTGTGTCCTCAAGGCTCCATGCTTCCTCTGCAATAACAGCAAAAAACTGGCACTTAAATTAAACACAGCTGTAAAGAACTATTCATTGTAGCAGGGTGCAAAAGTCAGGCTCCCTGACTGCCTCTGCTGCACAGTTAACTGGGCTCTCTATGTAAATCTGTGTGTGCAGATGCAGCTATGTGTGGTTAATTCTGTTTGAGTCACCATCCATGATTACATTTAATTAAAGTGGCAAGAGCCAGGAGCGTGGGGAAGAGCAGAGTAGACTATTTAAAGCATTCTTCACAGTCCTGAGCGAGGACCTGTTCCTCTGCCCACTCATCACGCTCCCAAACTCCACACCTGACTGCTCTG
The DNA here is from genome assembly GCF_020085105.1 of Siniperca chuatsi. Lineage (NCBI taxonomy): Eukaryota > Metazoa > Chordata > Actinopteri > Centrarchiformes > Sinipercidae > Siniperca > Siniperca chuatsi. The sequence continues at coordinate 14,531,288 of NC_058043.1, forward strand.
CTGAAGAGCCTCGGCCGGCCCCTTGATCCCGCCAACAAAGCTAGTACTCAGCAATTCACTGAGTGCAAATATAGCTACACGGCCTCTGTGTGAGCACATGTATTTGAGTGGGAACGTGAGTGCTTGTTTGTGTGGATGTGTTGCATGTGCACATTTGCATGGTTGTTCAGAACAAACTGTTGGCATTAAATAGAGTGTGGTCCGGGGGTTATTTCTACCTGTAGTGGTGTTCCAGTCATCTGATGCCACAGGCCAGTCTCCGATACTGTCAATGAGTTTCAGGAGGGGCTGGGAGTCACGCTGCTCTATGAGGCCTACAGGTAAAATACAATATATATAATGTATATATTATATAAAACTTATAAAACATAACAACAACACTGTAGTCACTCTACTGTTCATTCTGTAAGATAACATGCCTTATTGAGATTGAAAGTTTGTTTTTTTTTTGCCTTGGAAGCAGCAGTTGACAAAAACAATCTCACAACAAGAATGAACTTTCAATCTCAGTTTTTAAGTAAACTTTGACCATCTACATTTCCATTCCAACTGTGAGCTCCATCTGCTGAGCAGGACATCTGCAGATCTTGAAAAGTCTTCAAAAGAACTGAATTTGGTTTCCTCAAAAAAATTTTTATCCGATTGTGGACTGTCGGGAGACGTTACATATCTATAAACTAAAAGTGTTGTTTCAACAGTGGATTATGCTGCAGGAGGCCATTCAATCCTCTTTTGTGGAATTTCAGTCAACACCATCAGACCTGTAACAAGCTCTGTCAATACTGCTAGCTACAGTCGCTAGGAAGCTCATCGTCTCATAATGGGTTATTGTCCATGTTAGCAAAAACTTAAATGAACTTAAATTAATCATTTTTAATTTGTCCATCCATCCATTTTATGGATGGATGGATGGATTAACAGGATTTATGTCCAGGCTGCAATAATTAAATTCATTATATCATTAGAAATTATTGTTATATACTTCTATACTGGTAAGTAGTAAAAATAATTATGATCATGAAACAGGTATTAAATTGCATTCCGTGTGCTATTAAAAAGATCTTAAAAAGTCTTAAATTTAACTTGGTGAACCCTCCAGAACAGCTCCAGAAACACAAACTACGTTGTCAACGCACCTTATGTTTTCTTGCCTACTTTTAGAAGTAAAATACCCATTTTTAGACTGCGTAAAGAGAGCCTTACTATCATTCATGCAGGAGTTGTAAAGGATTTTGGCCTTCCTTATGGCATCTCTTTCCTGTCCTGTCTCCATCTCAAGAACACCTGCAACAACAAAACACATGCAGACATTTCATCTCTGAATGAAACCCACACATAGCTCTGAACACTGCAGCCCACTGACCACTAAAGATTATGCTGACCTTTGAGGACAATCTCCAGCTTGTCCCTCAGAATGTCAAAGACGCTGTGACGGGAGCTCGTCTCCGGGATGACATGTCTCTCTAGCCAACCCCCGCAGGCGTACTGGTAGAAATTATCACAAGGCTTCACGGACTTATCCATGTTCTGCAAGAGCCGAGCGGCTTTAAGGTATCACAGAGACAAGAGGGCAAAGAGGGACAGGATGGTGAAGATTCACATGTGGTTAGAAAACAGCTTTTTACAGGGATGGGGGTTGACTTTGTTTGTGAAATGAAACAGCAGGAGTGCAAAGGAAAAACAGTTCCTCTCACCTGCAGTAACACAGTTCGCAGTTGTGCATACACTGTTGATGTTGGAGCGAAACAGCTGGCCTGGAAGAATCATTTTCAACACTTATGAGAAAGCATGGTCCAAATGACACCCCGGCCGAGACAAGGAGGATGTTGTTGTGTGAAATATAGAGCTAATTCTAAATAACCTACATCCATGGTACAGTCTGTGTGTGTTACAGGCACTGTCTATGTCAGCAGTGACTCTGTTCTTTCACTTTTGTGTGGCACTGCTGATCATGCAGTAAAGGGAATAACAGTATTACAGTGACTATCAGAGGTGCAGGCTCCAATATGACACATGCCAACCCACTTATCCCACAGTGTATCCTGTGTTCAGTTTACAAGCTTAAAGCGACCAACACTCACCTTCACCTGTTGAGCTCCTTGACACACTAGGCCTGTTAGATTGTTCTGAATTGGTTGGAAGAAACAGATTTCAGACATTAGACACAGTCAGGATGACTTTATTCAAAATTATAACGATAATTGTTTTTATGGACTGGTAACATTTAAGCAAGAGAAAATACAGTCAAGTCTTCTGCAGCAGTCTTGTGAATTTGTCCACAAAAAATTATCTATTCTTTCAAAAAAAGAGCCTGAAGTTGCAGTTCCCTACTTAAAGGTTAAGGTTGTGTAGAGTATATATGGTATCATAAGGCAAAACACTTATTTTGCTTATTTTGGTGAGTAACATTAACCTTTAAAAATCTCTAAAAACGTTAACCAATGACATGTGTGCATCTGCATTGCATAAAGCATGTCATGGTCACATCTGAAAGCATTTCTAGGGGTCAATGATCATTGGCTGTGTCAATGCCAGCTAGTAGTCACAAGAAAACAGAGCAGGGAGACACTTGTCATTACTGCTGCCATCTGTAATATCTGGATCTTTCCACAGTAAGCCTGACAGAGCCGTTACCTTTCACAACCGATGTGTAGAGGACTACCAGCCCGGCCAAGGCACAGCTGACCAACAGCAGCAGCACCGACAGACCGATTTCTGCAACAGTCCAACGGCACTTTCCAGGTTTACTTGATTTCTCCATGATATCCATTTGGCTTTCGGATTTGCCCATATTCCTCCTGACTGCCGACTCTGTGGGAAAGACACCGCTGGAGTGTGGGATGGTCCAGGCAGAGAGCTACCAGTGTGTGTGTGTTTATCTGTGTGTGTGTGTGTGTGTGTGTGTGTGGGCTGTGCAGCGATCCATCGGTAAACTGTGCCAGCTGACCTGCAGTGAGTGAGCTTCAACTGCTGAACACCTACAACAACTTCACTGACAGGAGTTGTGAAACTGTTGGTCTCGTTGCATGAAAACAGTTTGTCACTCTACATGTTATTCTTCTTCTAAAGTAATGTAAAACGTTTCAGCCCAGGTTTCATTTTTATAGCCTTTACATTACTAGTTTTTGAGCCTGTTGAATCCACAAACTTGGCCTTTGGGTCTTTCCTTTATCACTTTTAAAAATCATGAAAACTCAGTAGTTAGTGGGCCTACATTGCCTCTGATTTGTTTATTTATCATCAATGTTGTCTTAATGTGAGAGGAATTCAAAAGTAATTGGGAGATTTAGTGGGAGAGTTTAATTGTAAATCAGAAAAGAAAAAGCTGAAATGTGCCTTTAAGAACACAATGTTTGCTTTGTCTTGCTTTGCTATACTTTGCTGCTAATTTGTACTTTAAACGCCATAAGTTACTGGTTCCCAACCTGGGGGTTGAAACCCCAAAAAAGGGGTCCAACAATAATTTTGAAGGGTCACAAGATGATTAAAGGGGTAAGAAATGAAAATATTATTTACATGATACAAAATTATGTTTCCTTTTACTGACTTTACACACATTTTTGACTTTGTCATGTGTCTAGTACAATATCTCACTGAGAGCAGGTTTAGAAGCAGGTTGCTAACTGCAAGGAGACCTGTGTCGTAGGCCAATATCAATGTATACAATTTATTGTCCATTTTGTAAACGTAATTTGGTAGCTGCCTTTATATATTATCTAAGTAAACAATACATGTGTTAAAACACTCTGGTTTTAACATTATCAAGCAGTGCTGCAACACTACTCGACATGGCATTTTTCCATTCTGTATTTGTCTATACTGAATTCAGAAAACGTTCTCCCAGTTATACTAATGATTAGTTTTCTCCATATGGCCCAGCCCTAATGCCACATAACACCTTGGTTGTTAAACTGATTAGTTTACTATAATAATCATGGCTCTGCCCACCTGTTTTAATAACCTGACCATATTCCATACATTTTGGTCAGTGTACAAGTTAATTTAGGACATTATTTCTAACTTTATCATTGAGCTCCATCTGTTGTTATATAGTTTAGGATAGAGAGTCGTTGTGTATAGTGAATGTGACATTTATTCTGGAAACAATTTGGGGAGCAGTAAATTAACCATTAAACTTACTTTCATTGACTATTGTTTCACACACCAGCCATAAGCCGACTTCCAGAGAGCTAATTTCTATGCACAATAATTACGTATGTGTAAACACAATATTGCAAATGAGTATTTGTGCAGGGGACAAAACGACAATCACCCGTGGCTTTCAGAAGCATTGCTTTGCATCTATTCACTCTGCAGCACCTGGTTTCTCCATAACCAGCCCAATTGCCCTATCATTAGGCCTGACAGGGGATGGGCTGTAAATCAGAGGTTCACACTGCTGTGCCCCATTAGTCCTTCCTGATGAATACTCATGGGCACATATCTGGCACTACAGTGATGAAGAGCAGGCAGGGGCTTGTTAGAGCTTCACTGACATCCTCAGCATCAGACAGCACTAAAACTGTTTATGAGGCAAAATCCTGTTATACTGCATTAAAGACAGGCCTCACTTTATGGAACACTATGCAGTAATGTGCAGTCAACTGTGTCAACACAGTTGTCAACAATTTGTTGTCCAGTAGGAAGAGTTATTTACATCTTTAAATGTCCTCAGATAGCTGTGCTGCATTTCTGTTTAATTTCTCCCTGTTTTCAGGATACAGGCAGAATTTAGCAGTTTAGTTGAATATCTATAGTAACATGCAACAACCACAAAACCCATGCATATTAAGCCCATGGCTCATTTTCATTTCAATACAGCAAAATGATCAATAAGGTTCAAAATACAATCTTAATATTTTAAGCCTCAATGAAATGGCTTTACAAAAGGATTTTGCAAAGCAGCTGTTGTCATGATAAAAACTGAAATCATCAAGCAGGTTGTCAATAATCAGAGCATGGTGCTCCATGACAGATTATTATTGATTAACATGTTTTGTTTAGTTGAAGGAGACCTAAGACAGTAAATATAGAACACATTTATGTTGTAATTTGTTTGTGTTATAAACTGTTCTTTTACCTGACTATTTTTTTCTTGTGTTTTTGAAAAGCACTTTGTAACCTTGTTTTGAAACGTGCTATATAAATAGGAAAGTTTATTATTATTATTATAATTATTATTATTAACTTATATAACTAAATAACTTATAAACGTTAATTACACATTAGAGCTGTCACTTTTGGTTCAAAATTTGAACTACCATTCGAATGTGGGAAAAAATTGGTTAAACCCATTGCATACACTGACACCCTTTCAGTAAATAAGGCTATTATTTTTCTCTTTGTTAACGCAAAATGGAAAAAAAATAGTGAAAGCAATGACAATTGTTGAATGGATAATCATGACACAAAACCCAACAAAATCTGAGAGGTAATGTGAGGAAGTATTTTGGATTTAACACCACAGATGGACAAATCGTGTATAAAGGTGTTTGCTGACTTTGTAAAATATAACAGCTTTACAGTAACATCGACTGGTCACTCTAGTGAAGCAGCAGAGGCAATACGAATGAATGAGTCAAGTCTGCACAGTAGTTTAGGATTATGTTACAAATTACGTGTTAGTTTGTTTTAACTTGATTTTCTGAAAAAGATTCTGACAGACCTATTACACATTAGACAAAATATTGCTGGGAATGGTCCTTTTTCCCTCTCTGAGTAGTGTTTGCAGACTGTCCTGAAGAAATCCACCAACCAGATGGTTAGGACAGCCTCTGTGCAGCCTGAGAGACAAAACCCAGGGCCAAAAAAACAAAACAAAACATCTCACTGCATCTCATTGCTGTGAGCGCAACGTATTTGCATTTTTATCAACTAAGACAGACAGCCGGCAACAGAACAAGAAGCTGCAGTGACAGAGAAAATGTGCTTCTCTGCCTACAGCTACATAACTCTAAACAACATTCTCCAGCTTTATGCTCGTGCACCACAGTGTGGCGCTGGCCTCTGCAGATGATTCGTCCAACCAGAGATCTGGCCAAGAGGGCAGCATTAAAACATTGTTACAACAATCACTACAAACAACATAAGCCAACTAATCATTTTAAAAAAGGATCTAAAATAAAGCAAACACAATACATTTAAAAGCACACCAAAAGGTCCTGCAGCACTCTCTGACAATTTCAAGTCCTTCTGTGTTCTAGGAGAAACAGGTAAGGTAAGGTAAGCCTTTTTGCCCAACTCCATCCTAACTCTGGGAACATTTGTAGAACATTGTGAGAACGCAGGCTATGTAGCTTTTCTTTTTGACACATGCACTGTATGTACACAGGTAAGAAGGAACCAGCCCAAGGACAGATTTATATTAAAAAAAACACAATGTCACTCTCAGTCATTAGTGAGAGGATCATCAACGCAAAAAGCTACTGATCCAGTCAGTGACACTGATGATTCAGTAAACTGAGTTCAGCTCGAGGATTCTGTGTTAAAAATGTGTTTGTTCATGTGCTGAACACCTCCAGAGTGACTGAGTCAAATAACATTTTCCTTTCCCCAGCTAGTTTGACGTGAACAAGACAAGTAAGTAAGCATTTTACATGATGCATGAAACAAAAAGTGTTAACATACCAGTGACATGGTGTAATCTAACAGGTCAGAGGTTCAGTGTGTCAAAAATAAAATCCTTTCTCTGAAAATGAGACTAAATTGTTCTAAATGTTTTAAGGTCTCCTTGTTGAAAGCACATTACGATTACATGTGGATGTGTACGGTGACTGGTACTGTTCTTCTCTAAACTTAGTGTTCCAAACAAAACAAGGATTAACTCACAGGTCAAGCTGCCAACAATCTGCACACTTTCTCTAGTTTAGTGTTATTCGCTTAGCTACCTTCAAGTCTATAATAGTGACAGCAGCATTTATTTTCCACATGGAAAAATGTCCAAACAGCTCAAAATCATGAAGCTTGTGCACCTTTTTGTTTTTGTTTTTTTGTTTTGTTTTTGCAAATCTGTCCTGGGACTGCAGATAATCTGACATGAGTGATAACTAAAGGCTGCACTTTCAGGTGGCTTTAACTTTAACCACCTTCACTTTGGTACTTATCAGCAAACAGGAATCGAATCTAAAGGATCCAGAGGCTTACCTTTGTATGTGTATGGTAGAAGTCCCTGAGCCGTTTCCCCCACAGCGCGCTAATATCTCAAACACCCCTGCTGAGCATCCACTCAGAGCTGGTGTGTAGAGAAATGAGTCTGTGCTGCGAGTTGAAGGAGACGTTATCCAGTTCAGTGTGCTGCTCAGGGAATGAGTGAGGCAGCAGAGAGAGAGTGAGAGCAAGACACGAGGGAGGGAGGAAGAGAGGAGGCAGATGGGAGGAGATAGCACTGGATTGTTTTCGATTACAGTACTGCGATAAGAAATGTTGGGGATGTGTGTGTGTTATGAGGGGTTGAGGTGGGTTATGATAAGCGTGTGTGTCTGAGGGGTCAACAGGATGTGAGCATCAATTTCTTTTTCTCACTATGGAGTGTCCCCAGCTGCTGAGCTGAAAGGGCAGGAAAATCTGGAAAGCTTGCAAAGAGATAAGACAAACACAATCTTAAAGCGCTCTGCAGACAGATCATCTAGTAGACAGAGTTTCTAAACCTGTTTTAGCTGTTTTTTTTATCATCCCTGCAGCCACAAACGTGTGGATTTATGCCCTCCTGTTATCAAAACAAATAGCACTCATTACTGTTGCGCATGTCATCCCTCTCCTCTTGTGTCCAGGAAGACTCATCTTCCAGGAGATCTCGGATGCCCACGGTGTGCTTGGTGGGGATCTGAACCTTGCCCTGGTGTCAGATTGAAATGGCACGGCGCCCAGGCTCATTATCAGCCTGATTAACCACACTAATTAGCTGATAATAAAAAAAGGGGGCCACTGTGTGTTTGGCTGATGCTCATAGACACCCAGTTGCTCAGGTGCTGTTGCTGCCCAAGACAAGATGAAAGTAAACACATTTAGTGGAGAGTGATCTCGATCCAACCCAAAATAGAACATGCATTTAAGATGCGCTAATACGTTAAAGATCCCTTTCGTTGCTCGCATGTAGCATCATTTAAATGTACTGACGAGGAATCTCGCAGAAAAGTGAAGACGTTTGCAGTCATTTAACAACAGCGTGATGGAGTGCAACACAGCGGGGAGTCGAGGTTTGCAACTGAGTGAATAATTTATTCATAGATTTTATTTAGCAGAGAGGATGTTTCGTCTCATATAGTCACTGTCAAATATTTTGCATTAAGTACAATCTAATTTATTTTCATGATCCTTAATATTGAATTTGATGTTGAGGGTCACAGACATTAAGAGATTAATTACACTTCTTGAAGGTTTATAATTGGAGTAAATATTCAGGTAGATGGGTAAAAACTGCACTTACAATTGCAAAAAAATATTGCTCTTTTTGAGTTTATAGCCGTTTATTATATTTCATACCTACAATATCTTGAATACATCATGCAAATCATACATTTGACAAATTGGGATCTTGGGGCAAGTCCTATTTTGCCTGAAAAGGATCATTATTTTGGGGTTTAATGCAGCTAACAAAAGGTCCCACAAGAAATCTAAACACTCGGCCAAAGCTCTAGCAGTATAGGTTTTAAATATAGTGTGCATCATATTCCTCATTTTTCATGACTTTGACTTATTCATCTTCTAAGACATGGCATATTGGTCACATGTGAGCACAGTCTTCAGTGACAGGTTAAGGTCACAGAAATCAGAAAAGGCCAAGAGAGCACATGTAATCAGGCATAACAGTGTTCAGTCATCTTTTCTGTCTCTCTGAACTATGAAGTCATCCTACAAGCATGGTGGCAGGTACACTGCAAACAGGAGACTCATACATCTGTCTATGTGACTGTTGCAAAGAGCCATGAAAAGTAAAAAGTAAAATTGATGCTTCTGAATATCCTAAAAGAAAGCTGCTTTAGCTTAGTCCCTGTTTGCAGAAGAGCATCTGCTCTGACTAATGTATTTCTACTCATTTGAGCTTTTCAGAATCAGAATCAGAATCAGAAATATTTCATTGATCCCAGAGGGGAAACTCTTTTATTCAAAGTAAATGAACAACAGAGCTTTTAAAGGGTTGGTTGCTTTTGGTTTTCTTTTTTCCCCTCTTTCCTTTGAGAGCGATGCTGTGCTGGTAAGATTTTTCTCACATTTCCAGGAGTCACAACCTTTTGCTTCTTGTCAGCTGTGTTTGTGCGTTCTGCTCTGTGTTGCAGCACTGTCAGCTAATGTGTTGCTCGTTTCATTTTTGTCATGATCATTACCTAACTTCAAACAAGCTGTTTGCAAACATCAAATCTTTACTTTGCTGCAGCTTCCAGTCTGGATATTGCATGTTATATACGTGAGTAAAGACAATATCCTCGGCTTTGCAAGAGTAAGTCTAATTATGTTTAAGTAGGGAACCTCAAATTCGATTATTGAGAGATTTATTTGCTGTTAGGCAGTGTATGTTTGTTCTCACGCAGGCCATAAACAAATACTGGACTGTCTCGGTGATTAGTGGATCTGAAAAACAAGCTTGAAAGCTTTTTAATTAGGCTATTGTTGATGAATGCTACTGTATGTATTTGATGGAGAAGGTTGCTCAACTTTGCTAAAAGCCTGTGGCAGAAAATGTAATGTGTGCTTGGAAACTCTCAAAGTATAAAGAGGAGAAAGGGTTGTTTTTGTTGTAGGATGAAGTTTACATATTTTGGTAAACACCGCCTCGTAAAAAATGATATCAAATTACAGGTTGCGTAATATGGACCAAATATGGTAATGTTTTTTTCTTTGGTTCACACGGAAGACCTAGATATGAAAATGTTCTTATTTGTAGCCAGATTCATTAATCAGCATTTAACATATAGTTTTTCATTTCTACTGTTTTTGGTTTTGTCTGAATCATTGAGCTTGACAATAGTAGTAATCACTGCTTTACTCTCCCTGTTAATTATTCTCCATGTTAAATGCTGTCGGATTAGGCCAGCAGTCAGCATGTGCTTAAGCAGCCCAGAATATCTGAGTTTTTAATTGCAGTGCTTAAAGATGTGCCATTTTCGAGCAAGAAGCTTATTTATTGTGACTTTGTGATGAGGTGATACTATCTTACATTTGTCCCTTCTTACAAATACTAACAATGTCTTGGTTATGTAAGGATGGCAGCAGAAAGGCTGGATGAAACAGTGGCATTTATTCTTGTTTGACACAGGTGGCTGCTGAGGCAGTCCGTCTGTCTGACGTGACAGTGTTGGCTGTCCTTACACACTCTCTGTCAGCTCGGAGGCGTTCAGTTAGATTCATTGTCGTCCCTCAGCCTGAAACAAAGGCTGTGATTAACTGGTATGTTCCTCCTCTGTTGATTTACTGCATGTGTTAAATAGGCCTCAGAGAAGCACACAGGTCAAGCACAGCAGTGACATAAAAGCCCCGATATGAAGTCCTACTGCTGACTAACTCAGAGGAACCAAACCTGAAGCAAACCTCTTGGTCTCCATCCTCGTCTCATCAATCAACGTCTATTAGATCACCGTTTCCAGGTGTAATATGTTGAAATACGGGCGCCCGCAGTGTGATTGCTGGTGTCACTGTGGACATTTTCACTGGCATCCTCACCCTTAGTCAGGCAAAACCCGAACATGGCTGAGAATAATTCTCTGTAAAAGAAGTAAAAAACAGGCCTTTTAAAAAGAAAGAGTAATCTGCTTATGCAGGGGCCTGCTATACAGAAAATGTTGAGTGTGTATTAGTGTCTTTTTCTCTGTGCATGTTTGTTATGCGCATATGTGTTGTGCTTATTACCTTCAATTAACTTGGTGCTGTTGCAACAATATAAAAAGCACAATGTAGATGGAACATACCCTGATTTCAGCTTTTTAAAAAGCCTTTTCCCAGTCTGGTATCCATTTGTGAATATTATCTGTAGCATGCCAGAGACACTAACAAGAACAAATTGTTTTGTCCTTTAATTATTTTGTCAAACAGATGTAAAACTACACATAAATAATAAGAAAATAATAACAAAAGCGGGAGCAGTGGAAGCAGCATAACATATTTTTCTATAAAAAACGTTTTTGAAATAAAAAGTCAGATAAACAGTGTATGAACCCCAAATCAGTCTCATCAGTCTATGGGGCATCTTCAGGCTGAATTACTTTAGTACAAATTTGAGGTATTTGTACTTTATAGGCAATATTGTACTTTTTACTGCACTACATTAACAGCTATAGTTACTTTAGGAATGAAGATTTTACATAAAAACATATGATGAGCTCATAAAATTTGAAGCATTGTTATAGATTAAATTACCCAACAGTGTGCACAGCAGTTCAAATTCGCTCCACCTCGACCAACTACAACAGTAAAATGCTACTTACAAATTAATGCATCAGTAATAATAATCAAATTATATATTATGGAATAATATAAATGTCGTAGGTAACATTTTTCTGTATTGAGTACTTTTAGTTTTGAAGTAAGTACATTTTGCTAATGTTATGAACTTTTACTTCAGTAACATTTCTAATGCCGTACATTTACTTGTAATGGAGTATTGCTACTTTTACTTAAGTGATGTATCTGAATACTTCTTCCACTGCTGATAAAAATGTTAGAGTTTTGGTTGTCTGTTTTTCAAGATCATGACAGAGCTGCTTGGGGTGACAAATGCTGCTTGGATTGCTCTTAATCCTAACAACAATATCCTATTAAATCATCAACTCCACATGAATCAGTCTCTTTGGTCACTGAAAGGCGAAGTGACAACAAACCTTCCTCCACCTGTCCCTCAGGTTGTAGCAGCTAGGACAGCGATGTGGCAGGTCTAATCCTCCTTATCTTAATGGCATCCACCACTATCGCTAGAGTGGTGGGGACAATCGACCCTTTCCCTTTCTTTATCAGCAAAAACCACTTCCCTCACCAATCCTGTTGGTCACCCCCTTCTGTCAGACACCTCCACCCACTGTCAGGCTCCTCGGCTGGTCTTTCGCTCTCTGATATTACCTCATCTCGTTGTGCTTTGTCACAGTCTCACCTAACTAGTAATTATTTGGAAATGCCTGGTTCCAGGAAAAAAGCTTGTTGCTGCTGTTGAAAAGGACAAATGGACCATGTTTTCAACAGAACCACAAGCTCACACACTCACACACACACACACTGCACGCAGGGTGGATGGGTGGATGTGTACCTTGGCTCCGGGTTGTTTTTCTTTCCCTTCTTATATTCCCACTGTGACGATGGCCACTCTGCAACAAGGGAGTCAAGAGAGACTTTTCAGATCAGATAAAACAGCAGAGATAGCTGCAAGCAGCGGACCGTGTCGTAATACCAAGTTTTCTTTTCAAAGCCCTCACATAGTGCGGTTTGTAGACCAAACTCGGTGTTCCCTGGACAATTGCTCAACTTGAGATAAGTGTAGAATTTAATGTTTAACAGGCATACTTTTCAAAGTGATGTCAAACTTTATTTTCATACCATACAGTATGTACAATGAAACTCAGTGTGCTTTACTTAAAACAATTATTTACTCAGATGGATCTTGACTGTTTGTTTCTGGCAGCTGATTAACTTTTAGCTCAGCCTAAATACAATTTCACTCTTATAATTCCCAGTGTGTTTCTCTCTCTTTGCCCTCCACTGGGAACTGGAGCTAGCTAAGGTGAAAGTGCATAATTTTCATTGTCTAATAGAAAAGGACACAACATATAACATTGTGCCATGGCTAATAATCCTGACTATGGACAATAATTACCGATGCTTTAGGTATGATTTGATACAAACCCACAATTTATACTGATCTTACTGTACTATTAAGGAGCTGTGCTATCAGCAGCAGTTTATAATAATGTATCCTGTTCTGTGCAGCATATATGACGGCTTATTCAAGTAATGATAAATTACTCCAATATCAGACATTTAGCTAAATTCTCTGACTGGGATATATATCGTAGAAAAGGTTTCAGTTGTAGTCATCTGGACACTGTTTTTAGAATCAAGACGTTTCGGCTCCCATCCGGAAGTCATTCTCAATAGCAGTCAGTCTCAATTCTATTGGTGAAAGGTCATGTACATTCATGCACCAATCAGAATTTAGCAATATTTAAATGACAATCTGACGACAGTTGTGGAGTCACTTGCTTATGTTGTCAGGTCACAGTCAAATCTGATCAAACAACAACCGCACAGTCCTGATGAAGCAGATTAGAGTTTGAAAGTCATTAAGTGATAAATTCCTAATAAAAAAAATACACATGAATGTTTTTTCGGTGTATATAGATGATTATGGTTTGTTCTAATAATATATAACTTCTTCTAAATGGCTGACATTCGACTAATTGATATTCTGTGAATCACTTTTAGAGGATGCAAAGATAAATTGTGATTAAATAAAGTATTGAGATTAAGACTATCAGTTGGAACATTGTTCTGTCAGACTGCATAAAGTTTTGAAAAGTCAGCCCTAAGTTTAACTAGATTACAGACTAGCCATGTGTTTTTTCTATTAATGAGAACCTAATGAGAATACAGTTTGTCCCCTAAATATACAATATTTGTCTCTCAAAGCACTAAACTCTGTTTTTAAAGGTGCTATGTAAATAAAGTTATTATAATAAGGGGTCCTCACTGCACAGGACAGGACTTTGAACAAGATACAAAGACACATGACATGTTCCTCCTCAATATATCAACACGAATATAAAATATTCATTAATGTGCTGCTGCTGGCTAACGTTTCTCTGGGTTATGTGATTCGTTTTCCAATAATTTTGCCAATTTTCTCCTAAACACACCTTTGATTTCCTCAAAATAATGACAACTAAATAATTTTTCTTTTGATATTTTGTTGTTTCGCAGAAATATGAGCAATTCCGCTTTTTCTTTTGTTTTTGTTGTTGACGTTTCCGTTATCTGTGCCTAATGAACGATGAAGCGTTCTGGCGGCAGGCAGTAATTGCTTGGAGCCCAGCAGTGGGGGTGTAATTAGAGAGACAGGGAGGAGTATATGACTTCATGACTGGCACTGTTTAATGATAATGGGGTGCAACTCCACACTACTGTGGTCAACTAATCATACTGGACTGGTCTGGACAGCTCTCAATGCAAACGAGCCGTGACTAGAATACTGAACAGCAGCTCGTCCACGCAGTTCCACACCATTCGCTCCACAGGGGATCAGGCATATGATTATGGCTGTGACCCTGCACCACCTGCATCACTGTCATTAGTACCACCATGGATGGACAGGTTTAATGTAAATAAACTAATGTCATCAAGCCACTCAGCAGAGGATGAATACGTACTACTGTCAGCACTTACAAGCACAGGTTGTCCTTTAAGAGCGATATAGTGAGGAGAAAATCAACATCCATCAACTATCAGGCAACATATATTTAAAATAGGAAATCAGCAAGAAATGATGACTTTTACCTCAATCTACTATTATATCGGCATACATGCATCTGATCAAATAGGTTCAACTTACAGCGGCAACATGTAGGTTACAGAATGTGCAGATTTGGTAATATGCATTACAAACACTCCAACCTATCAAAAAGTTCAGATGGAGACATCACACACAAAACTGTAATCAAAAAAGGAAACAAACTGCAATGCGGATGGGCATTTGTTGTCTGTTCTTATTATCAGATCATCTTTACAGAAAGAGGTAGCATACTGTATGTGACGAAAAGCGGCATGAAATATGAACACATTTATATAAACATATGGAAATACAAGTGGATTAGAAACAGTACAAGCAAATTCTTCCACGCCATTCAGCTAACAATGCATAACCTGATGATGGGTGGTGTAGTCCTAGGTGAAAATGGTTAGCCAGGGCCCCTGAGTTAGGACCCCTGCAGCAGCGAGCGTTTGGTGATGTAGAAATATTTGGTGTTTAAACACGCTGTTTTCAAAATCTACACAGATGAAAACTTTCCCCAAAAGTAGTAACTGTGTTTTTTTCTGATGAAACAATGGAAAAGTTGGAATACAATTTAGGTAGGTGTGTAAACAAAGAGAAATGTAGCCTACTGCTGTAAGTATGGATGTTTGAGCCAACTGGCACTGCAGACTGATGGTGTCAAAATCTATATTTTCAGTTACAGATTTTCAGTTTCTGTTCATTTTCAACCTTACTTACTTTTTACAGTTCCACTAACTGATATTTTTAGCAGTGGATCAAATGATTATGTGTAATATTGAAGGAGTCGCTCATAGTGATGAACCCACAGAGACTCACCTGACTCTGCTGTTCCCCTCGGCATGTGAAGCGTGTTATCCTCTTTTAGCTCATTGTTTTTGGTTTTACAGCCCACAACTTTACAATTTTGGTTCAGTTCGCAATTCTCATCAACCTCGTTTCCAGGCACAGCAGGTAACTGCTTACAGAAAAAAAAAGCCCCAATAAACCCACTGTGCTCTACCTGCGCAGCACCTAACAACAGACAGAAAAAGTTAAAAACTAATGTTAGCTGGTGAGTATAGTGGAGCATTTAGTGATTTAAAGAGTCAGATATTTTCTCTCAGAAGTTGGTGGAAACAAAAACAGAGCTAAAAGGAGTGAATACTGGACTTACATACATCAGGTCGCCTGAAACACAACTCTAAATAACTGATTATGTCCCACCGTGTCTGCTGGATGTGTAAATTACCAACAGTTTGCTAACACGTCCACAGATTCAACTTTAAGGTAAAACTGCAGTTTCACAATGTTGTGTACTGCAGGTTATTGCGCTGCGCCCAAGTGGCCAAAAGAAAATCAATTAATCCAGGTTTTAAAGCAGTTGTGACCAAAAACACCAAACTTATTCTGTTGGATGAAAATATCAGACGTGACACATAAACATACACTCAGTGGCCACTTTATTAGGTACACCTGTAAAATTTTATTCCATCCAATACATCAGCTCTACCACATATTCTACCTTTACGAAGCTTATGATGGCCAGTTTTTGTTAAAACTTTCAGAGAAGTCAACTATATGTTTATTTCTGTGGTCGTTGTACTGAACTGCATTATACTGGCATGTATTTCTTCTTCCCTCATGTTAGTAAATAGGGTGGGCAAAATATTAGAAACACCTCTTAATATAAAGCAGGCCAGTTCAACACCAAAGCAAACTACAACCTCAGTAATAAACTGAGACCTTTGAAAAGGTAGGATTAATGGCTGAGCTGTTGTAATATACTGAATTTGATTGGCAAGGTGTGCCTAATAAAGTGGCCACTGAATGTAAAATTCAAAAGGCTGCACTGATAAAAGTTATAATGGAAATGTAATGCCACTGTCTAGGATCTGCTGTCATTTACAGGCTCGTGCAGAAAGGGGATTGGTGAACTTCTCATCTGACATTTCAAGATGTTCAAGTTTGAGTTCTTTCTTGCGTGTCCTTCGTCCTCCCTCCTGACAAGGAGGATGTCAGACCCTGAAGTGGATTTTAGCAGCTTACGTTTGTCTCCTGACAGGGTGAACAAGAGGAAAGTATAGTCTGTCTCTACATGCTGTAAATCTCTGAGGAAGTATGATTTCAGATACTTGTTCTTATAAGCCGCTCACAATTGTAACCTAAATTGATCATGAAATTAATTAACTTGAATTGTGAATATATGGCGTTGAGGTCATTATTTTGTCCTGGCACCTCTTGCAGCTGTCCTCGTAAGAGTTTCCTCTTTAAACTGCCTGGCCTGAAGTGTATTCCTTCTTTCTACCAAATATGGTTTTCTTGGGAGTATTTTGTCCCTGTTCTCTGCCCCTGGGGATGTAGTGGTACTGTTTAGGCTTAACTAGGCTTTGAAGGCTTGTCTTCAACAGACTATGTTGTTCTTTGTTTTGTTTCCTTGAGTTTTTGTGTGAATTACAGTGTTTAAACATTTTGCTTCAGTTATTAGGAAGATTTAGTTGGGTTCAGTTTTTGTTCAAATCTTTGAAAGATGCTGTTTTTAACAGTAGTTCTCCTTATTAACTAATGGTGGAAAGCAAGTCAGAGTAAGTAATAACTAACATTTAATCAAGTGCTATACTTAAGTCCACTACATTTCAGAGGAAAATATTGTAGCCTACTTTTTACTCCACTGTATTTCTTTAACAGCTGTAGTTTACTCTGCAAATTCAGATTTTACTACAACGTGTATGATCATCTGATATCAGAAATACTTTATTGAAACTCTTTAAATATTTAATATGATGTGTGGTTATAAATTAAACTACACAACAGTATATAGATTCATTAAATTTGCTCCACCCTAACCAGCTGCAACATTTGAATGCTTGACTTGTATATAGACATTTTAATTTTCTTGTTGGTCATTGCTGCTTTTATTTATATATACACACACCTATTTTTTCACACACAACAGTCCTGTCTATATTTTTTTTCCCTTTATTTGTTCAGCTTTGTTGTCTTTACTCTTAGCTGTTATGTCTATTTCTGTGTAAGTACATTGAGAACAATGAAAAAAACGGAGTCAAATTCCTCGTATGTGTACACATACTTGGCTAATAAAGATGATTCGGATTCGGATTACACATAAACACATCGGTAATAATAAAACGATAGTATAACATGATAATATAACCGTATAAAACGGGAAACTGTACAGAATGGGTACTTTTTTTCGCAGCTGATAATATTACACGAATTAAATACACATTTGTAAGATCATTGAAGGATAAGGCTGGCAATACTCTATACTTTTGGCATAGCCAACAAATCGCATTACAAGACCAAAACTAACATCGGTTTAGTCCGAGTCTCTGTCTGTGGCACCAATAATCTGCATTATACCTACTGACCATCATCAACTGTGTCGTGTCACTAATTAAGTAAATAGCGCCCTCTGTTGTTCAACATCATGTCCTGTGGTTTAAATTAAAATGCGTGCCTGTCACTTTAAGAAAAACCTCGGGCGGTTGCAAGGCATGATGGGTAGAAGGTTCAGAGCCAATCAAGTCATTGTTGTCCACGCGTTGTTATGGAGTTGGTGGGGTCTGGTTTAAATCACAAAATGATCTGAAACGTTCGCTGTTTAATTCATCCTCGGTTACATAAACGTGATTTCAACGTGGTATAAATTTAAATAATGTCCTCGACGGACCGGCTGGACGTTTTACGAGGGCGTAACAAAGATTTATTGAACCAGTTGAAGCAGCAGAGAGAGAAACTGGAGCGGCTGACCGGCTGCAGTCACAGCCGCAAGAGGGAGAGAGAGGACGAGGACGAGGCTGAGGAGAGGAGAGACCCTGCAGAGGTCCTGACCCTGACCGATGGAGACCGCGGGGCTGCCAGGGCTGCCCTCGCTAAACCTACCGTGAGATTTGCGGGTAATTAAACTGTTTGTTTACAGGAGGCCAATGAGAAGTCTGCAGCTATTAGCTAGCTAAGTTTCAGTACGTGCCAATCATCCAATAGGTCCTCATATGTATTATATTTAAATCTCTGCACTAAAGTCAGTAGGTAAAACATAGTTAGTCGTGCTTGAGCTTGACCCAGACACCACATCACAGTAAACACAGAGCTTGAATATATTTTTTCAAAGTTTCATACCCAAGTTTAACTCCTTAAAGGGACAGTTCACCCCCAAATCAGAAATACATATCTTTCCTCTTGCCTGTAGTGCTATTTATCCATCTAGATTGTTTTGGTGTGAATTGCAGAGTTTTGGAGATATCGGCCGTAGAAATGTCTGCCTTTTTTGAATATAATGGCACTATATGGCACTCGGCTTGTGGTTCTCAAAGCGCCAAAAAATACATTTGAAAAACTCAACAGCAATGTATCTTTGCAGAAATCATGACCCGGTTACTTTGTTGTGAGCAGTTTCGTATAGGAACTATCGGTAGAAAGAAAATCGTTTCTACACGAAACTGCTCACAACAAATCTGTGGATTTTCTTGAGTAACAAGTAGCTAAATGTAATTCATTGTAAAGTACTTTGTAAACGTTAACTAATTAACTCAAGGTCCACTTACTAGCTTTTTCAAGCTAGTAAGTTGTTCACCATATATCAGCACATATGCTTAGCTGTAATGGAGATAGCTCAGATGTCTAAGTATGAAACCTAACTCGCATATTAAAATGTGGATTGGTTGAAAGCTCTGGAAAAAAGCTAGCAAGTAAGTAACCTTGAGGGTTGTTTTTTTGTCAAACTAGACATAATTACTGATGTAATTTTTTGATGTGAAATGATATTTTTGTGCTCTGACATTTTACTTTTCTTGTTGCACATTTAGTTTTTGTTGACTTTACATTTCACTGCAAGCCTGTCGTGTGCATGTGACAAATAAGAAATCCTGTAATCATTGATGGAGAAATCTCTTCCTCCGTGTCTCCATCAGATACATGTGAGGGACAAACTATTTCAACATCATCTTTGACCTCCAAACACACAGGAGGGACTGCTGAACATACAGCCAGCACCAAGTCCTGTCTAGCAAATCACAGCAAAGAAGAGGTAAGAAAAAAGAGCAGAGGACAGTCTACTCAAGTTTGTCTCTGTTGTTTAAAATTAGCTGTACAATGTCGAGTAGAACATCAGCACTACCCTGACCAAGTTCCCTAAATCTCAGTTGTCTCATAAAGTAAGCAGCATTGTCCAAACTGGTTGGCTTAAAGGAATAATTCATCCCAAACTGAAAAGGTACTCACCCCCATGTCGCTGGAAACTCTCAGGACCTGGCTGTGAGATGGTTTCCATAGCTCGATCTCTGCCGTCTTTTTACACCTTGAAAGAAATATAAAATCAGCTGTCTCAGAACAACTTTACGGACATAATTAAATTTCATTGAAGCCAAACAATTACACTGTGTGTCCAAAAGACCAGAGCAGTGTCGGTGAGGACACTGCTCTGGTCTTTTGGACACACTCACACACCCTACAACAGAGTTTGGGAGGTGACGCAGATTGAACGAAAGGGCTAACACTCATGCTGTGTGTGGGTTTCTATGAACTTAAATTTTACAGTAGGATGAATTATTTCTTTTACCAGCAGATTTGCTGAAAATGACCACTATTAGACTACTAATACTCTGCACTACTTGTTTGTTTTTGCAGAGGGCGGTGCGGCGTCGAGTCACATTTCAGTCTGATGAATGCGAAGAGATATCTGCCTCAGACAGGCTTCATTTGCAGCCTTTACTGGGGTATGACTGGATAGCAGGTATGCCTTTTTGGACTTTCCGTCTGCCTATTTTCTTCTTATACACACAATCATCTAATGGAGCCCTAACAGATGATGTCCGTTCCCTCTAAGGAGTCCTGGACGCTGAGGACTCCTTAATAGAGCGCTCTGACGAGTTCTTCAATGACCTGCGCATGTTTCGGTCACTCAATAAAGACGAGTGTGTCCACAGCCCACAGCCAGAGTGAGTGCTGCACACTTGATTGCGACTAATTATGTGTCTTGTGCCGAGTTTACCTGTGTTGATGATGGCTTCATTAAATTACACTTAATTGGCTCTCCTCATAGATTTTCTGAGGAGAACCATTCAGTCCTGCCGCTGCTAACAGACAAGGACGGTCAGGAGGCTAACATGGATACTCATCAGTGTAAGAGGGGTCATTTATTTGAAAAGGCTACTCTAATTTTTCTTTTTCATGATAGCTGAAGTAATTCTCATCTCTACTTGCCCACCTTTTGTTCAGGTACATTCTCTTACAGGATTAACAGCAGACTGTTCCCCGTTCCACTTCACTCTCAGGAGTGCTGCCCGGTGTGCAAAAAGCACAAATCCTCCCACTCTCACACTACTGCTGAACCAGCTCTCATCAGGTAATGATGATGTGCACTCTGACTGCCTTTTACGACCACTTAAAAGTTAATTGGCACCAGCCAGCAGACATTTTTAATTTGATATACTTTGTCCCTGCTTGATGAATCAAGAAGGTGATGGATCCCTTGGGTGCAGCAGAGACCTTTTTATACTGTGTTATTTTATTACAGTCTGAAACGAGTCCTGTTCCTGGCTTTACTTCAATGCCTGTGAATATCACTGTCAAATAATAGTACCAACAGAAGTTGTGTGTTCCTTTTAAACACATTAAAGCAGAATAAAGGGGCCATGTACCAAAGCAGTGGGTTCAGGCATCGTCAGGTATTCCCAGGAGTCACCACTAAAATGAGAAACACTTTAACAGTTGTAATAATAGTTTAGTAATAGTAATAGTCTCATTTTGTTCAAATGTATTTACTGTAGATTTTCCCTTTTTGAGAAAGACTAATGCATTATCAGCCCTTGTATAAGACTTCTTAACAAATCATATGAGTGGTCGATGAGACAAAATTGTGTGTCTGTGGCCTAAAATTTGTCTGTTTGGTGGTCCACGTCATGAAAAATGTTTGAGAATTCCTGCTGAAAGAGGTTTGTTAGGGCTTTAAAACCAATGAAAAGCCTGTCACTAAATTTTCTTTTGTTTTTAAGAGATAGCTCTTAAAATCCATAATCAGTTTTTGTCAAGTTAGATTGAAATCACATTTTACCACTGTAGCAGCATGTATATTGTCTCATGAATTTTGTTTTTGTGTCATTTGTAAGGGTCAGCATTCCTCGCTCCACCCTCTTGCCACCTTACAAGTACAAAGCTCATCGGCGATGCAGTTTTGACCCTTCTGATAGTTTGGGGTTACCGTCGGTGAGTAAGCGTTTGAATTAGGGAGCTAAGTGCATGACAATTTATGACTACTCAGCTTCCCTTTATGATCTTTACATATTGTGTTAACGCCTCTATGTTTAAATGAACATAATAAGTTTTATCAATGTGCCACAGTCTTTTTTTCATCTTCACGGATCTCTCTGGTCTTGTCCAGCACTGTCTCTCAGGCTGGTCGAACACAGGTCAGAGCACGCTGCCGCCACCCAGCAGCCTCGATCTGCGGAGCAGTCTGAATACGAAGAGCTCCACTGGGTCACAGAACAAGGAACTGGAGGTGAGACACTGCAGGCTCCCTACTGTATCTAAAACTAAAATATTATAGACCTTTTTCACAGCAGGTATTTTGACTTGTCATGGCAGGAAAAGCACAGGTGGAACTAATAACATTATCGATGGTTCAATTCCATTAAGTGTCTGAGTAAGCAATGACAGTGAACCAGCATGCACAATAGCGTGGCCCTGGAACTGGTTTATCTAAATGGAATGCAGTTATTAATGTTATTTATTACACCTGTAAATGAAAAAGGTCTATAGTAATCTAAAAACAATGATTGTTTGTCTTAAATGTGACTGGATATTGGAAAACAATGACAAAGAAAGATGTTGAATCTTGTGAGGACATACATGGCACAAATCTGAAATGGTGGTTTTTAATATTTTTCAGGGTCTCTCTGCGCCCAAAAAGTCCAGTAACCAGATCTCTGACCAGATATCGGATGTGTCTCGCTTGACTCGTCACAACTTCCAACACTTCTCTCCCAAAAGAAAACTAGGAAGTATATCTTACCCTTTGCACTGACAAACCATCAAAGAGTATTTTTAAGTGATTATAGCAGTTCCCATTTGATGCTTCCAAGAATTATTTCCTTTTTTTATGCTCATGTTTTAAGTATCTGTATTGTATTTTTTGTAAATGTTTTATTTCAGTAGTGCTTTTCTCTAATATCTCTACTAAATGTGAATGCTAAAAGTTGATTTTCCAATATAAAACTAACAATGATCTAATTAGAGAATGCCAAGAGTGCATCAACATTTGTAAGTGATGTTAAATAGATTTATTTGAAACATGAGATAATTTCTTTTCAACAATGTAATGAGTCAGAGAGTGAAATGCTACATGGTAAGCTGTTTATTTATTTATACATAATGTGATTAAAAACATGCTAGTTTAATGAAATGGGAATAATTTACATGACCGAGCAGCATATTTGTTCTCATCTGAATTAAAGTTGAGACACATTTAGACTCCACATGTGACAGCCTCGTGAACGTGAAACGAGAGATCCTGACATTACGCCACATTGGAAAGGAAAGACCTTTAACTCATGCTGATTGCTTTAGAAACACATAGCTTAGGTTAAATTGGGCTTGTTTTGTAAATTTCACAACATTAAGAAAATCATTTTGAGTCATCTCTGTTGCTCAGACACTGGCTCATGTTTCCCTTTCTAGCTGTTTGCTTTGGCATGCATGTTCAGGCATACTTCTGTAATTAACTTCCTTTGGCACTTCCTTACTGTGGGCCTGAAAACACTGTAGACGCAAAGGCTGAGGCTGATGTACTTTACAGAGGTTGCAATTCACAGGAAACCACAACCACCTTACTTAATGTCAACTACAGTAGCGATCCCACCCATGACACTTTAGTTTTTCCAGTTCGTGTCTTGCAGGCTAATGTATTTGAAGAAGTTGGACTGTATACACAAAATGTATCAGGGTGCATACAGTGAAAGTAACAAAAATGACCCACTTAAAATAAAGGAAATGTCAAGTTCAACAGGAATATATCTATGATTTCTTTTAAATTCCTGATGTCTTGTAGTGTGTTGAAGCTGCAATACTTGTTGTTCAAAGCAAAGTATAATGTTCAAAGCAAAGCGCCAGGCGTGTGCTCTTATCTGGCAGGCAGACTGTTGATTTTTATCGTAGAAGGGGGACTCCGTGACACTATGCTTTTGAAGCTCATTATATCATCATCATCATATCTTCAACTCCTCAAATGGGTGTTTTCATCCTCTGCTCATTTTCATTGGACAGCTATTATGATGCAAAGTTGCAGTGATGCAAGTTGACTTGAAACCACAACATCCTACTGAGAGATCGTTCTCAATAAACTGTAATCCAACACTCAGCAGTGATCAGATGCAGAAGCCAGACAACAATGATATTTTTCAGAAAGATAGCTTGATTGTTATTAATCCAAGGGAGATAAACCAGATAACACAGGTGATTTACGTCACTGGTAAATACTAAGAGTCTGCAGATAATGGCAGTGTCTTTTCCATGTTTTAGCCTAATTGCTTCAAATCATGAATACTACCAATCACTTTTCAAAGCATGCTGTACTGTTTTAGATGAAAATTGTATGTATTTCTCTCCCTTCAAGCAGCCATTGGTTTCCATTTCACACAGTAGGGAAAAAAACAGGATTTGAAACTTGCTTGAGACATCACTGCGGACATCATGTCTGCTCTTACTGTTTTTAGTTGTACATTGTGATTGCATGGTAATACTGATATAAGCACAGATGGATTTTAAAAAAAATCTGCACTGCATTACCACAGCAATAAAAATTTAAGAATGCAACTTCAGCAAAAGTAAAGCCAGACAGTATGTTCATACCTGCCTGAAGCAAGTTTCAAGTTCATTTAAAAATCTTAACCATTATGCTGTACTTTTGGAAATTACTCAGCAGTAAGGTACAATATACAAGATCAGTGCACCCAAACATGAAAAAAACAAAACATCTGTGGTCATTTAAAACAGGTTTTAACTTCTACTGGTCATGTTTTATGTTGTAGCAACAAACCCAGTAAAACACTGAACGTGTAAAATTAAAAATTGCCTCAGAATTACATGATAAAAATAATTCACTATAACAGACAAAACATAACAAAATCACAATGGACAACAGTGCTGCTACTGCTGTGCCAGAGAAATGTTGAGGACGTGGGGGGAAACTTTATTGTGAAATGTCAACATCTCACACGGGAAACAAAACGAAGCATAGGGGCATTAATCAGGCATCAGCATGTACTGCGGCTGAATTATGAGAAGATGTGTTTGACTACAGTAAAGTAGTCAGTAGTGGGGTAGAGTACAATAAAGTAAATATTTGTTTGACTTTATTCCCATGTCACCACAGGGAGGCCAAAGTGTAAAGATGGAGAGGAGGATGTGTAGCTTCAGTGCCTTGCTCAGTGATGCCAAATACTAGCAGTGAGTCACAGAGAGCTTAACCTTTGCCTCCGGTTTGAAATGTGGTTTCTGTAATCATGAATGTGGAACAACACCTTTATTATGTAAATATCAGCTACAATATCCTGCCACAGAATAGAAACCCAGCAGCACGGATCAGTTCTTCTTAAGAACACTTCTTGATATCTGCGAAAACTAAAACAAATGCTTTTACAGTTGATGCTGCGCACCAAGCTGGGCTTGTCTGTGTATAAACACAAAGAGAAAATCTAATTGAGTCCACTTTGTGTTTTTTGTAGTGGCTTCATATTTTTTCTCAAAAAGTCAGTGCTGCATATTTCCCACTAATTCATACCAATGACATGCACCACACACGGAGCAGCACAGAAAAAAAATAATTTTCACATTTCATTTTTCTGCAGCCTTCATACTATTCAAGTTCATTTATGAATGACATAATGAGATAATAACTTAATATTTTGAATTCCAGTCATGGGACCAGGTTATCAGCCTTAGATTAAAAGGATTTCTGTACACTGTAGACTTTGCAACGATACTGACTCAACAAAAGTTGGACTTTCCAGATTGAAACCCCTTGACTACACACAGGTCATCTCCATTTAACTAATTAATTATGTGACTACTTAAATCAAGTGGCTGCACCAGTGATGATTTAGATGTGTCCTGTTAAAGGGGGTAAATGCTTATACAAACAGGTTATTCATTTAGACCTCTTTGTAGAGATCTGTATTCTGTTTATCAGTGTCAAAAAGTCCCATTTCATCTACTATGATTCAATGTTGTAAAACAGGAAAACTTTCAAGTGAGTGTGAATACAGGCACTGTATCTTGCCTCTAATCAGCTGCAGGTCAAACAAAGATGAATTGATTGTATTTTCATGCTGTGCATATACAATAGATATCAATAATCAATGAATGATATCGGGAGGAAATCAACAATCTTGCATAGTGGTGCACAGAGAACAACCTACTGCTCAACGTCAGCAAAACCAAGGAGCTGATTTTCGAAAAACAGGAGTCAAAGACACACACTGCTGTCTTCATCACTGGAGCTGAGGTGGAGCAGGTGAATAGTTTTAGGTTCCTGGGAATCAGCAAAACCTGACATGGTCCTCTCACATCTCAATGCTAGTAAAGAAAGCTCAGAAACGGCTGTATTTCTTAAGGAAACTTAAGGAGGTAAAATTACCGTGCCAAGGTCTTATTAACTTTAACTGAGGAGCAACAGAAAGCATCCTGACTGGAAACATCACATACTGATGCCACAGTGGGTTCTGCAACTAAATCTCGTTTTACACCCCTGTGTTGTAGAATGATAAATAAATCTACCTTCTACTACTACTTTTACTGATTTAACCTCATCTAAACTCTACCCTCATTCTGGTTATTCACATCAGCTCAGTGAATGTAGGTTAGAGCATATCTGCTCGTCTCGTTTCCTTCCTTAAAACATTCGACTCAGTTCAAGGAAATTGCTCCTGTTTACACAGACCGCTGGCCCGCCTTTATAACATGATCAGTACAGTGCACACGCTGGTAGCTGTATCCTCTACAGTCTATAATTTGCTTTAAAGAGGCAATGAAGGACATACTTTTACTGCTGGTTCTACTGAATGCCCTAACTACCAAGGTAGGCTTTGTGACCGTCTGTAAGTCTGTCATGCATGTTTGCGGTGTTTGACAGGGATTGGATATCAGCAAGTGTCGGGATTCATCCGAGGACTAACATACTTCTTAAACACTACGTGAATTGTTAGTTTAAGTTTAATTTACTTGGATTAAAAGATGGTGTATGCGATTCTGGAGAAATCCAATACCATGACAAATGCCATGATATAGAGCGATACACAGCAAGTAATAAAACTAATGTTAGTTAGGTTGTGTGGTTGGACGAGACGTTTCCCAGAGCTCACAACTCTCCTGCCACTATAGCGGACATCACAACAGCAGCATATCTTGGCAAACGAGAAAGTAAGCTGAATGTCCGTGGGGAAAGTCATTTAACGTTACCTGACACACAAATCATGGCTGGAATAGTGTTTGTTTGTTTCCCATTTCCAGCTGTGTACAAACATCGGATTAGTGGACCATGAGGAAATACTCGCTGACAAAACGACGTGTATTGGATTAGGATCGCATACCCACCTGTAATTCAAGGGAGTGTGAAGTTAAACAGGCAGAATACTTTCAAAATCAACAAAATGTGTAAAGTTATTTTTTGTGTCATAACTCTGAAACTCTCTCAAATTTTTTTTAATTTTTTTTATTTAAAATCTTTTAAACATGTTTGTACTGCGGCTAACTTTGTCACCTGTCGTGGAGCCAACTCATTTCTCATTTCTTTTAAAACATTTCCTTTCTGTATCAGTATCAGTTTAGTCCTGAGCTTGACAATGTTACATTACAATAAAGTCTACTGTAGAGATTTAATGCATAGTTGTGGTGTGGTGAACCCGTATGAATATTTGGTTTCAGTTGCTTGGCATTTGATGCTGTTTCAGACTAAATGTCATTGTTAAGACACCCGGTTATAAAATGATACAGTAACCCCATTCATAGTCTCCCAGTATCACTGTGCAGTTCTGTTAAAGAGGATGCGTTAGTTTAGGCACGCGGCCAAGAGGAAAAGGAAAAAACAATGTTCTCTTCGATTAACTCGGTAAATTATAACTTCACAGAGGTTTATCTCTATCGTCACATCTCGTGCGAACAGTGGTCACACCACAAAAGAAGTCTCGGTTCAGCTTCTGAACCGAGGGCTTCTGGGTTGCTGCCTCTGTTTCCTGTAAAACGAGAAATACACTGCTGCTGTCAGCATATTCTAACTCTTGCTTGTCATTGGAGGGCAGAGGAAGAGTGTGTCAGCAACTGTACACTGTGTCATGACTTTTCAGCACACCAATACTGTGGTTCTAGCAGCTGTATTTCTAATATTTTGGTATGTGTGTGCGAGAGAGGTAGTATGTGAGTTACTGCATGGATGCATGTGTACAGTGCCCAAAGCCTGAAGATTTTGGAGCCCCCCCACATACCTAGAGGAAATGCACCTCCTACAAATACAGAACAATGGCTGCTTGTTTGGCCATGTCTGCAGTTCAGGCCAGCAGCATTACCATAAGGGAAAAGGTGGGCGCCAATGACTAAATTGTTGATTTTAAAATTAGTACCTTTGCTGGTTGACTAAGGTTTAGGCTTATGATTTACAGAGCAGGTGCATTTCAAGGAAAAATGTCTGGCTGATACATAGGTGGACTGCATTCTCCACATACAGTAATTTCAAAACTACTGAAGTCGCCTTGAAGCTCAAGGCCCCCCTGTAGTCTAAATGCAGAGGATTATGAGAAAAGACTTCTATGTTCTTCACTATCCTCATCTGAACAGCCGAAGATGAGTTGCTTTTAAGTTTCGTCTCTCTTTCCCATAGGTCTGCTGTCAGCCCTATAAACCAGACTCAAAGGGTGCCTGTCTCAACTCAACAACAGAGTACCTGTCAGATGGTTCTAACCTGTGCTGCAAGAAATGCCACCCTGGTAAGTGATGTCCTGTAAACACAGCAATGAGCAAGATGAAAGTTATTTACAGTTACAGATTGTGAAATATGTTGGTAAAAGGCGTGGAGGTGTGAAAGAAGATAAACACCACCTACTGCAGCTAAAGACATTGTTTCATCCTGACAGGCAAGGATGCACATTTATTGTGAACACTATTCAGTTGAGGAAAATTATATGTTTAAAGTAGAGCTAGACCAATAAATCAGATGGGACAATATATCAGCTGATATTGTTTTTCATACAGTATCGGTATTTGTGTATAAGCAGATAAGTAATGAGAAATGGCAAAAGAGATTTGAGGCAGTTTAGAAACAGTGGCACTTATAAATACTTTGCCCACCAAAAAGCACCATTGGTGAAAGAAGTACTCAGATCTTTTACTTAAGTAAAAGTACAAAAGTGTTAGCATCACAATATACTTAAAATACAAAAAGTAAAAGTGCTCATTATGCAGAATGGCCCATTTCAGAATAATGTATATGATATCACTGGATTATAAGTAATTAGTGATGCATTTATATGTAAACATCACTAATGTTGCAGCTGGTAGGGGGTAATTCCAACTACTTTGCAGGTTAGCTTAATCTATAACAATATGTCATAAAGTAACTTGTAATTTAAAATTTTGACTTTTTTTTGTGACAACATTGACAGATTAACCACTCAAAATTCTTGGCTTTTTAAACAACAGGCCCTAGATTTCAGGCAGAGGAAGACAAAAGCTGCATTACTCTCCAGCGACCGCTGATTTTGTTGTCAGAAATGACAACTGTCGTTAGCATTTTTTATCATCTGTGGTTAACTAGCTAATTAAGCTAATATTATCTCCATGAGTTGGTTGAAAACGCTGTCTCCGACTGACTACTTGTTGTTTCCTGCTGACTTATCCTGTAAAAGGGTTCTTAAATATGCACTTAATGGCTGCATACATGATACAGTGCTAGAAGACTGAGGCTAATGCTGCATGTCTCAGACAAAAAGTCAGTTGATGAGCCACGTGGAAGTGAGTTCTTGTATTGCAGCATAAAAGAAATGTAAAATCAGACTTATCATTTTGTTCTAACATAACCCTGTTTGGCCGCTTAGGTTACATACTTGTTTGTATTTTACTATAAATGTTACAAGAGAAAAAAGGCTTTTAGGATGAGGACTAACCAATGTGTTTGGCAAATGTAAGACTATCTTGGGTAATGTTGCTGGAGTGTACTGTATCACAGTGTGGAAATTCTACACAGTGAATATGCTAATTGTGAACTGGGCTTTTTTGCTTTTCTCTCCTTTTTTTTTTTCTTTATTGACTTCCACTTCTATTAAGCAATAGAGATGAAAGGTACAACTGTAGCTTATGGGGCACAACAAGTGTTTTGGCTTTGAGTGTGTCCAGCAGCGTAACATGCTTGAAAGCTGCAGCTCATGAAGAGCAGGAATGCAGACATATTGTCGAATGTATCCACGTTAACAACATGTTCTCAGTGTGAATTTTCCTTGGAAGCTTTTTCATCAGATCTGTCTTCCACACACCACCCCAATCTTCTTGTAAAGATTTGGGCTATAAAAACTGCTGATGTGCTCAAGCAATAATATGATCTCATGTGCCTGATAACCTCATCTCTCCCACTCAGTGTGGAGTTAATTGGTTTGCATCCCACTTCTCTACTATGCAGTGAATGTCTTTTAGCTATTAAATGTTTGTACTAAATTGCATAGCCACAATCTCTTACAGCACTCAAGCACCCGAGTGAAAAAATGAACACTTCTAATTGCATTATTAAAAATTATTCACTGACATTTCATGAATAACAACCTCCTCAGACATAAAATGACTTACATGTAAGCCGGTATTCTGTGTCATACAAACAAGTATGTATCACCATTTCATTTTGGACTGCGATGAACTGTTTTAGGCATGAAAATGTGATGACCAAGAAAACAGCATGGTACTATAATGAAAAATGTATCATAGTGGAAATTTTTCAGTTAGAATGTCCATGTGCTGATATAAAATGCATTTAAAGTGACTAACATGTGGATTAATTCAAGTTTATATTATAACAGGGGAGCGACAGAAAGAAGAATGTTTGAAAACTACTGAGACTGTGTGTGAACAATGTCCACCAGGCCAGTACATGGAGAGCATGAACTACTCTCCAAACTGCTTCACCTGTGCCAAATGCAAATCAAGTCAGTAGCTGCACCGTAAATCTCTGTAAAAAAATGCAATTTTTATTTATTTATTTATTGTTTTGTTTTATTTTTAACACAAGCAAAACACTTTTTTCTTCATACAACCAGGCAAAGGTCTGCAGTATAGCCAGAACTGCTCCCATACCACAAGGTCCAGGTGTGTGTGCAAGCCTGGGATGTACTGCATCATGGAATTTGATGACCCATACTGTGCAGAATGTAGCAAGTACAAGCTATGCAAAGCTGGTTATGGAGTGACTCTGCCAGGTACAGCACCTGCTACTTTTCAGTCATCACTGTTTGTGTGTTTACTATACATGTAATTCTTATACATACATATTTTATTTTAAAATTTAGGGATACACCCTTTGTGATATGAGCCATCTTGTTTCCGTAAGGTTCCCTTGTAATTATTGCAAATTGCATGTGTCAAGAACAGAATTACAGTTTGAAGAGTATGGACTCCAGTATAAAGGTCAACTCACAGGAAGCGTTTCCCATTGAATATCAATGTACCAATGTTTTCATACATATTGGAATAACTATGTAATAAAAGTAATTCTATATCAATCGCATATACTGTCAAACTTAATTATTAGTCTATTCCAAAGTATAACATATTACATACTGTATTTATCATAGAGTTAAAATGAAATGTGATGTCTGACAGTTAAATGTTAGGAACTGGCAACATGTTTGGGTGTTGTTTTCAGGCACGGCAAACTCAGATGTGAAGTGTGAACGGTGCCCCGATGGGACATTCTCTAATACAGTCTCCTACATGGACCCCTGTCTGCCTCATACAAAGTGAGTGAAGGATAGTCACATCTGTATACAGCTGTTTGGAGTTCAGATCTTTGACCTCTCTTCTCTTCGTTTTCTCCCCCAGCTGTCATGGGAGGGTTGTTGCTAGGAAAGGCAACGCTACCTCAGACACCGTGTGTGGACCTGCAGAGTTTCGGTCCAGAAAACCGCCTCAAACCTCAACAAAAGAGCCTCACAATGAGACAATGATGAGCACAGTCTTAGCAACCTCAGACTCTAAGGCTCCACGTGGACCGACAGGCCCCACACCGTCTATCAGCCATCTGCCATCTGTTTCAGAGGCAGTATTCAACCATTCAACAAGAAGCCCTCCATCAAGCCTAGTATCTGACAGTAAACTGGGTACGGTAACTGATTTAGTGTTTCTAAGCAGTCATTATGAGAAGACTGATGTCTAATCATTTCTTTCTGCCTCTGTGTTGTGTCTGTGTTTACCTCTCTGTTAGCTGCAGCCATTGCCAGTGTCAGTGGATTAATAATTCTCCTTTGCATCGCCATCATTCTGCTGTACCTTTGTAAACCAAGGTGGAAGAAAGGTAAATGTATCCTTCATTAATCATGTTCTTGTTTAGTGGAAAAGCTATGATTGCATCTACATTATATTTATTTTCAACTTGAAATACAGAATGATAATGATGTTAACAAGTGATGGTCATTATCAGGAACTGTTTAACTCACATTTTCACTACCTTACTCACTGTTACTGCATGTTCACTCTGCTTTTTTGCCCAGATCCTGCAGGATTTCATCCTAAAGTAGATGCAAATGGAAATGTTGACAGTGGTGATAAAGTGAGTCTTCCTTGGCTTTTTTTCTTGAATACCTCTGAATATAGCTGTGGCCATAAATAATACTGAGAATGAACCTTTTCATGTCTTTCTGCTGCAGATCAATCAGGGTTATTTGGGTGAAACCAAGTTGACTTCATTCACAGTTACGCCAGCAGAGCATCAATGTCTGCTGGAGAAAGGGGAAGCCTGCAGTGACCAGAGTCAGTATAGTAACAATACTGAAACTTTAACCAGAACAGACGGCTTCAACAGCCACGACTCCATCGGCCCTTTGCAATCCACCATAGCTCTTGACAATACACACTCTGCTCTATCGGAGCCCATGACTTTACGTTCCAACACAGAGCCTGTCACTCCCCAGTCCAGCGTCCCCACACAGTCCTCTCAGCCCACCAGCCCACAGATCATCAGCCCTGTGAACACCAGCCCCCACGTCAACGTCAACATCACTTTCCACATAGGAAACGGGACACAGTCTGTCCTGCCCACAGACATGATGCAGGTAGACTCTAACCTCCGCTTTGGTGAGGAAGAGGAGTCCTTTAGCATCCCACAGCAAGAAGCCGGCAAACAATCACTGATGTCAGTGCAGGAGAGTGCAAGTTACAGTGTATGAAGAGTCACCTGCATGACAACACTGACAAATCCATTTGTTTTTGCTTCGTGTCGTACAACACTGAAAACAATCTGACTGGTTACAAGATGCACTTGTAGTTAAAGGCATATTTTTACGAGGACAACAAGAAAAGACTTAAATCTTTATTCTCTTTCCATATCAAAGTCATCAACTGCCACTTTGTGTGTTTATATGTATATACAATATGCTGTAAATAAATGTGAATATTCTCTTTCCTTCAGTGATGTAGTACAAGTAGTGGTACATTAAAAAGGGATATAAATTATGAGGGTAGTTTTATTTAATCATAATATGCAAAGTAACTAAAGCTTTATGAAATTGTAGTGTAGTAAAATTGTAGAGTAAGTGCATTTGAAATGCAGTGGAGTCATAGTATAAAGTAGCATATGAAATGGAAATACTCAATTATACAAGTAACCTATGTCAATATTGTACTGTAAATGTACAACACCGATGGTAGTTTAGTTATATACAAAACATGTAGCATATGTGACACTAAACTGGTAGACCTCATGTTAAAGACAATATACACAAAAACGGTAGGTCTACATTTGTTTGTGATTCAGTACTGCACTTTCTCAGAAGAGGCAGATTAAACCAAGATTACAAATTTTACAACACATACTAACCAGTGATTCTCCTATAATTCTTATATGGGAGTTTAATGGGTGTGTATATACACTATAAAAGGTGTGGATGTATTCTTGCTCACCACCTGTACTTGGAAGAACATGGTGCTTTCTGCGTACGCTCCTGACTCCTGCTGGTTGAAGGCGGACACTGCAGCCTGTGGAAGCCGCTGTCGTTCGGCTCATGAAAACGTTTCAGTGAACAGTGACAGTCCATTTTTATTGCATTTCATTCACTTATTTTGTCAAGTCAAACAGTGTCTTATACGGATCTAGTTGCAGTTCGTGTATTTATTTTACTGTGTTCTTAAATGTGTTGTACATGGTGGTGGTAATCATGTTAGCTAAGCAGTGATGCTAACCGGGAGAATTGGGAGAGAGGAAGGCTGAGCCACTCCATTTTTAGAGGGAGATACAACTTTATATTGTTATTTTTTAAGCCTCGTATCCACCACCAAATCACTTAAATTCTAATTTAATACTAAATTAAGTATAAATTAACTTCTATTTCCTTTCGTAACGTATTTATCGACGAATTGCAGTTATCTCGCCAATATTATGTTTGATAATCCCCCCCATCGTTCAACACAGTTGGGTGCGTCTGTTGCAGCTGTGTGTTGGTCTCCTTCCTGAAAGACACTTGCATTGGAGCCGCTGAAGTCGCTGCGGAGAGGCTGGTGAGTTGAGGCTTTTTTCTCTATTCCCATCTATTCTGTCGTTTATGAAATGTCATGTTCAGATACCCTTACCCCTCATATGCTTCCTCCCAATCCAACTTTTTTAATATGCAGCTTATTAAATTAGTGTTTTGCCCCCTTTTTTGTGCCTCTACCCCCCTCTCATCCTCCCGCTGTGGTGGTTGGTGGTGTCGTGGTCCTGGTCGGTTATGTTTACAAATCCAGCTTACGTCCAAGGTGAAGCAAGCCAATTAAATAGCATGTATGCTAAGCTACAGCACAGATGTTGGCTCGACAGTTTGTGGTAGATGGTAAGAATTAAAAAAGCTCAGTCCGGGCTGTTGAAACCTTCTTCATAAGGGAATTTAAAAAGACGCTTCTTCACAGCGGGGTGGGAGGAAGACCGTAGCGGAGATAATACCGCTGCAGGTGTTTCCCTGTTGGTTTGTGCAGACAGTTGGCTGTGGAAATCAACAGATCCTGTTAGATGTAGCAAGGTGGAGAAGTATTTTGATAAAAGCATCAACATGTTCAGGTGTTTCCTCAGGTAATGAGGACGCTAACAAAGTGAAACTGGACTGCATCTGCTCTCTTATGAAAGCTAAATGAAATTACATTAAAATGGAGTTTAATGTTATTGTTAAGAAAGCAAGGGGTTACAAGAGCAACCTATGTTGCAGGTTCTGTCAGATATCATCATTAGATTGTGCAGATTTTTAAGGTGATTTGATCAACAACACAAGTACTCTCTGAGTAAAAGTGCTTTCAAATAGGGCTACAACTAACGATCATTTTCATTATCCATTCTGCTGATTGTTTTCTCAACCAAATAATAATTTGATCTATACAATGTCAGAAAGTTGTGGAAAATACCCATCAAATTTTCCCAAGGTGACATCTTCAGGTTAGTTTTTTTGTTCGACTAACAGTCCAAAACCAAAAGATATTCAATGTACTATTATAAGAAAACCAGCAAATATTCAGATTTGAGAAGCTGGAACCTGTGAATTATTTGGCATCTTTGCTTAAAATGACTTACGAAATAGACCAAATTAATTGGCTTTCGTAATTGTTGCTGATTGATCTTCTGTTGATCGGACAAATCGATTTAACAACTACTTGTTAAAACTCGACTTTCAAACACAGGTTTAGCCGATGTTAGTGGTATGACAGCCCACTGAAATCTCTATGTGTAAGATTAGATGTTAAATGAGCTCTCATTGAAGTCCGAATGTCTGAATGTTAATGTGTAACCAAAAGAATCTGTTCCTGTTAATGATTTTTATTTTGTTAGAAATGTATCAGACCAGTGCACTACGTGCATAACAAAAGATTAGTGGCATCTTATTGTTGTTATTTGCCATATTTCAACAGAGACAATAAAGGTGAAATCCCAAGATTCCTGAAGATCTCGTCAGTCAACTCCCACATGCCAGTGAACCACTCACTTGAAAATTAAACCAAGTATACTCCGCTCCAGAGAATTGCCCTCTTAGATGCCGCTCAGTCTCCGTGTTTGCAAATGGCTTGCTGTCTAAAGGACGAGCTCCTCTGTTCCATCTGCCTCAGCATCTACCAGGACCCCGTCAGCTTTGGCTGTGAGCACTACTTCTGCAGAAAGTGTATTACCGAGCACTGGAGCAGGCAGGAGCCTCACGGAACGCGAGACTGTCCTGAGTGCCGACGGACCTTCGCCGATCCCCTCCTCTCGCCTAGTCTCAAGTTGTCCAACATTGTGGAGCGCTACTCGGCCTTCCCGCTGGACGCCATCCTCAACGCCCAGAGGAGCTCCTACCCCTGCAAAGACCACGAGAAGGTCAAGCTCTTCTGCCTCACAGACAAAAGTCTGGTGTGCTTCTTCTGCGACGAGCCGGCGCTACACGAGCAGCACCAAGTAACCACTATTGACGAGGCTTACGAGGAGATACAGGTCAGTTATCGAAGCACACGCATTCTGACAGCTCATTAGCAAGGGTGAGGCTGACATTCTCTTAAAACCCATAAGCACTCTGCGCCACATTCAAGCAGTTGCACTCATTAACTCCGTGGGAGCTGCCCACACTGTTCGGCCTCAGTCCTCTGCCGCCACAGAGCAGCTTCGCTGAAGCCGTTAGGGGATTTTGTGCTTTGCTCATGAGTACTTTGGGTACAGTAGGTGCTGAGGAATGAAACATATCTAATTTACTTTTCACTCCCACATTACCTGGCTCATCTGTCAGTTCAGTTGTCAGGTGTCGTTCCTTCTGAAGTAAATGTTTTTAGTTTTGTTTTTTCGGAGAAATAAATGTCAAACCTGCCTTTTATATTGCCTGCGATGGTTATTTTAAATTACAAATTTGTTCTAAGTGTTTTAGATGCATTTTAGATCAATTAAAACAACTGTGGTACCTCTCAGTAAAGGGATTTTGACTCTGCAAGTAAGGAAGAAGAAGTGCACGAACAGATGTCAAGTGTTTGTCGAGATGAGAACGAAAATAGTTGAGATCAAGAATATTTTTCATGACAGTGACTTTGAAGATATGAGCTTCCTTACGAAGCTTATGTTAATGTGTCATAAGTGTTTACACTGAGTCATATTTTCTGCATTACAGGAATGGTTCAGTGTTTGCTTTCCTCTCTGTGTTTGGGTAATTCCATTCCCACAGAGCCAAAATCCAATAACTGTGAAACAAAGCTCCTAATCCTGTTTCTTCTTTGCACCAGTATGCAAAGAAACACATCCCAGTGTCATTTTGTATAGTCTGTCTCATTTATTAAGTCTGCTGTTACCAATGTTGATATTCAGATCTGCTCTCTGTAACATAAAAACATTTGGTTTCCAGTTCTCTTGGCAGACAGCGAGGTGAGCTCTGATAAGAAACAGACCAGAGCATTGATAGTTAACACTCAGCTATGCAGTTTTGAAGCGTTTACACTCTTCCATTGCAGCTCAGACCAACACTCAGGCCACATTGGATGTTACACAAACATAATCTGTGCTTGTGGTTTCACAGTTTTGGTGATCCAAAACTTTGAGTGTAATGTTATACTATCATCATAGCTGTATGTCTGCATTTTTAAAATGCCACAGACTCTGTAACTTTGAGTTGTACTCTATTATCCAGAGTCCTCCTTTGCTGCAGAGACTGTATTAATTAGATTGACAATACATTACATTGACCTCTTACACTCCTCTGAAAGTGTATCTTTGACACTCTATGCAGACTGCAGCTGAATTATAAATTCCATCTGATGGTAGAAATAGTGATGGTATAAAATTTGATGAACAACATTTCTTTTGTCAATTAATGACGCTACAAATGCCCCAAATGTAGTCATTTCAGAATTTTCAATTGCCCACATATTTAAACTGAGAACATCTACAACAACCAATGACATTTAACCTGAAGCTCAGTCAACCTATCAGCTATCAACAGTTCAGTCCTGAAGTCCATTGTTAATTGGTCATACTGTAATTAATCAGGACAAAAGGGAACGCAAAAAAAGAAATATCATGCATTTATTTATTTAAAAAAGTTATCATTACATTTAATTGTTATAAGTAAATATTGGTTATCTATATTTATGTTACATTTATATTTGTTCTAGATTTTAGATCATATCTCATAGCCCTAACATCTACTAGCCTGGTTACAGACCTCAGAAGCTGACAGCATCTTAGATTTTTCAGAGATTGAAGTAGGTCTGGTGTTGTGCTGATTGACAGCTGTTGGAAAACAACCAAGCCAATCAGAGCTTTGTAAACTGGATTAAGAATTGGGACATCAGCTTTCTATGCCAGAGCCAGAAAAATGACCACAAAATAGCGAGTGTGAAGTGTGAATAACAACTGTTAACTGAAAAATAAAGTTAACTGCTCCTAGCAGCTGTTACTGCAGCTTTCATGTTGCCTGAAATGTAAGTTTCAGGACAGATACTTTATTGGCGTATTGGTTATTTATCTAAACAGCTGATTGCACTAGACTTATCTGATAACATTACTGGTATCTTTGCACACATATGCGCACATATGACCCAGCACACTGAACCTTACTTATTCTGTAGTATATATTGCTTTTTGTGTATTTGTATATTAGTCAATATATTAGTCATTTGAAGCGCTTTTTTGTGATCTTCTTCAGCTATCTAATCTTATTTTTCTGTTTTATTGCTGACTTATTTCTTTACTTTGCTGTTCTGACACCTGCACCAAAACAAATTCCTTATACATATGAACTCCATTGCGGTGGTTGTGAGGAGAGAATTAAGAATTAAAACATGAAATAACAGACAAGTACAATGAATTCAATTAATAGATTACATGTAAACAGTGAGGTGATTAGTGGGTAGTATACAGCTACAGTTGTGTCATCCTGTGTTCTGCATTAAATATAATTAACAGCACTGTGAACATCAATGCTGGCCTCCTTAATTTCCAATCATGCTCTGTGTTGGAAGCCTGAGAAAGGTCAAAACTGTGTAATCTTGGAGCAGAAGTAATTAGGCCCAGCACAAGATGTTTCTCTTTTCTTGGATACCAGCTTGTCCCTCTGCTTGGAGCTCTTTTCAGGGCGGCGATCTGGCATTTTGTATTCTGGCAGGAGTTTTGGAGGCTTCCCAGATCTACAATACTGAAAGAGAGTATGAATACACAGAGGCCCCATCGGAAACAACCATGTTCCATGACGAGCTCAGCATACTCCCCCTTTTAGGTCTACAAGTGGGGTGGTTTGTTACTTAACGTCCCGTCCTTACCAGACTAACACAAACATCAGAACGAGGCAGCAGATGGTGTTGCGTTCATTTGAGTTCGCAAAGTAAATTTGATTAGGAACATGTCTGCTGTCACTGAACTTTATTCTCTGAATTCATTTGTTGTAGGACGGAGCCCATGTAAGTAATACTCAACTTACAAGTTTACTTGCAATTTCTTTTTTCTTTCCAGTGAGCAAACAGGAGCTGTGTGTCAGATAGAAACAAATGTGTGAGAGCTATGCCTGTAGGCACAAACTTCACTTTTAGCATGAGGCTCAACAATGCTTAACTAAAGTGCCAAAACAACATGGTGAGGATGTGTGAAAGTGCAGCAGCAATCAGCTCCACTATCTGGGCCAGACGGGGCACATGCCGTGCCAATTTGGTGGCCTCTTTTTAAAATGAACCTTAGAGTTTTTGTAGGGTGGGAAAGTTTGTAGATGAGGGGGAAAGGATTTGCTAGGTTGAGAGCCAAAGCTTGGCCTTTTTGTGTTGAATTGTTTGACACTTTGGCACATGGGATTTGGGATTTGCTTAAACTGTTTCTGCGTCTCTGTGTTGCTCTCTCCTCTGCCTCCGTTAACGTGATATAACTCATCATTTGTGTGGTTCTGCAGAACTGTGATTCCTCTGTAAGAGGAGGAGGAAAATGTGTGCGGTCTGCTTAAAATTGACAGATATTCTGTGAAGAGTCATGATTTTGTTCTCAGGGAAAAAGGAAAAAAGAAACCATTCTGAGTAATAATGGTTAACTATTACTGTCCATTTTCACAGCACAGTTTGCTTTTAGGTTGCGTCATCCTCTCATCTCATCACCTGCTAGAGGAGCAGGATGACACAGACATGTCCTCCATCATCTTGTGGTTGTTAACCCATCTATCTTCATACAGCAGAACAATGACAATTAGTGTGTTTCACAATCAGAGCTTCAAGGACGACAAAATCAATTTTCAATATCTACTATACAGTAGACCAACCCTTACAATGGGCCACCAATACAGGAACATAAAGACGTAGTCTCCAGAACTGCTGTGTGACTTCCATCTTAGGTCTCGCCAAACAGATCTGGATCTCCATCAGACTTGCTGAATAAATAAACCCTAATTTTGGTGACGCATGTAATGAGGAGCACTTGAACCATAAATACAGAATTTCACAATGTGAATGCATTAATGGTTTATATTTTATATAAGCTACAATCCACTTACAACACAATTCAGTATTCAAAGCTTTTGATATTCTCAAAGGGACTAGATTCCCAAAGGGTTCAGATATACAACACACTTGTGTTAAGTCATGGCACTACCGCCTTAACTCTGTGTTGACAGTGTGTTTTGCTGGCCAGTGTCTACTGACGAGGGCAGCTTTTGGTTGGTCTGAGGCTGTAATCTCCTTAGTCTGGCATGTCACTGCGCTGACCTCAGGCCTTGAGTCTTGTTGCTGTGTTGAGAGCTTTATCTCCTGTTGATTTGCATCCTTTTCCCCGTAAAACACTCCTGAGACCAAATCTGTAATGCACAAACACAGCCAGCACCCAACACATCTGGCAGACATTCACCCAACACATAATTGCTTGCTTGCGCATATTTCTCAACATAAAGGACGTTTAGGTAGGATCGAGGAGGATTTGTCTGCGGCCCAGCCATTTGCTTCAGTGAGCTGAGATTTCACAGGGAACTAATGCATTCTGATTAGGAGGGGTTTTATTCCACCAATGATATTAGCATTAGACACCATTTAAATGTAATGTACAAGAGCAGAAAGCACTGTTAATGCAAAATGATTGCAATTTCTTGAACTAAAACATTAAACTGAGCCACAATCAGCACTAGAAATCTCCAGATTCTTAATACACACCAAGCAGTCTTATCATTTTAATCTGCTGTTATTTTGATGTGAAACGTTTTGGCCTGTCAGTTTTACTTTGTACTCATTAAATGAGGTTATAAACAGAAAGCCAGACATTCTTATCTACATCTTTCATCCTGTAAAGTACATGCTGTATGTTCTGGGAAATAATGCCTTTATTTTAGGCAACATGGTTAATGGTGATGAGATTACAGTTCCCTCCCTCAGTCATGCTACACTTGGAGTGCTGGCGCCATCTTAAATAGAGGTTGGCTGGATCGCTGTAACCATGATTGGAGCTGGACGAAGCTGTGCACTTATTATCACACTACTGTGGCCTGAAGTTGGCAGTCAGCTTCCGCGGAGGACAGAGTGGAAGCCGCAGCAGGCACTGTGCCTTAATTGTGATGATCGAGACTGTCAGTGGGCTGTGTGTGACCACAGTATTGCAGGACTAGACACTCTTCCTGCTGTCTGTTTGCCCTAGGGACGTGTTTCCGCTCTAGTTGACAGTGGTGTTAGACTAGATTCGTAGGGAAATAAGACTGCAGCCCCTGGTTCTCCATGCATATTTGGGGACCTAACTTTGTTCCAGAGACTATTGATACTATAGATGGTATGGCAGCAGGCACTTGTGCAGTGATGCTGGTCTGAGTTCAAATAAAGGCCCCGAAGCTGAAGAATTAAATGATTACTGTGGTGTTGAGTCACTCAAAGTGTCCGGATGCAACTGTATACTGTCCTTGATTTATCCTTTCTCATACCTAGTTATTTCTTTCTCATCAGACCACAAACACAAAGGTTAATCATGATAACGTATCAGCACGTTTCTCGTCTGCCTCGCTGTAATGCAGGGGTGGCGTTTGAAAAGGCAGAATGAGCATGCCAGCCTTTGAAGTGTTCCTCCTGGTGGTTTGAAAACAAGGCTGTCTTTCACTCTCCGACTGTCAGAGCCCGGCCAAGAGCTCTCCCTGAGCCTGCCATCACCACGCGAGGCCGTACTGCTGCAGAAATGAGTCAGGCAATTTCAAGGGCACCCACGACTGCCATCTCCCCTGTGGCTCGCCTCAGTCTGCTCTCCTCCTCTCTAGCATCTCCATCTCTCTCTCTCTCTCTTTTTTTTTCTCTCCTGCGTTGTCTCCTCTCAGTAATCTTCTCGTTTCTAAGCTGTGTGCTTTATTAAATGCCA
Organism: Siniperca chuatsi; assembly: GCF_020085105.1. Lineage (NCBI taxonomy): Eukaryota > Metazoa > Chordata > Actinopteri > Centrarchiformes > Sinipercidae > Siniperca > Siniperca chuatsi. The sequence goes on from NC_058043.1 coordinate 14,573,263, forward strand.
CAGATCTTGTTTGGTAACCAATTTTTTAGAGAGAGTTCCCAGTCCCCCACCCTGCTAATGTCCCACCACCCACCCACCCCAAACAAATTAGTTTGTCCAGCTTGGGGGTCAGTCAGGGTGGTGTGGCAGAGAGGCCGCATTCACGCGGAAATGGAGCCATGGGGAAAGACAGAATAGTCATGTTCCATTAGTAGAGTGCTGGCATAATATCCTCATCCAGAGAAAGGCAGTAGCTTGTACTGCACTTATTACTGATACCACTGATGATGCTTGAGGCAGGATAGAGCCAGGCTGCATGCTTACTTCAGCTCATGTGGTTGGTAGATTAGCAGATGAACAGCTGCATTGATTGGAGAAAGCAGAACTGGTGTTACGTCCATCACAAAGAACATTTTGTCTTGTTTAGATGATTACTTTGGCTCGCGCTTAGGTTAATTGAGTCAGATGTCGGTACATCTGTTGTACATTAGAAATGTTTATGTAGCCTTCTGCACAGAGGAGTCTGTTTTGCAATTTGCCATATGTTTTCTAGCAAATAAAAATTATAGAAAATGGTTCACCTAAGTAGCAGGCAGGAAACATGCAGGTGAAAGATGTTTTACAGCTACATACTGTAGGTACAAAGAGACCAGAGCCCCGTTTCCCACAAGTATCTTAAGGCTAAGATGATCGTCAAATCCATTTTACAAAGCTTCTTAAGCTTAACAGGTGTTTGCCTGCAGGAGGAACCTCAAACTGCATGTTTCACTGAAGTTTTTTGTTTGTTTGTTTGTTTGTTTTTAAGTCTATACTTTATCATGACCACTTATTCTCTGCATTAAGTCTGAAGTAAAAGGAGTGATGATGTTTAAATTACAAACTAAACTAACTTACACCTTCACCAAAAAAAATTATTGAACATTTGATTTGTGCAATTGATCTGCCTGTTTTTGTTGTTATCCTCTCCTTCGTCCCATCTAATGTATTAATCTCTTCTGGCTGAAATTCCAATTTCCAGACTTTTTTTTTTAGTTTCCATATCTTCGGTTTTCTTTCTTCATGTTACGTATGTTGTGTTGCCACATGCTCATATACAGTAGGTAAAACACAGTGTCATATAGATATTGCAAAAAGTAGACCCTCATCAACACTCAGTGGAAGATATACTAGCTAAAACTAAAGCAGTTTAATACAACAGCCCTCCACTAAATTATACTTCATGAAGGTTAGAATCAGTTTCTGTTTAAACAGTTTTAGAGCGGTGTTGATTCAACTTTATAATCATTTTGGAGGATGTAGTTTGCAGTGCTGTTGGGCTATGTTGCATTTTGCTGAGGGGTGTTTCTAATATCTAGTTTACCCCATGTAAATAGATTGGACAAAATATTAGAAACACCTCTCAGTATAATGCAGCCTCCAAACTACAGCTTCTGAAATCACCATGAAGTTGAATCAACACCTCTCTATAACGGTTATTGCATCATCACTCTCACAAAGGTAGGATTCATTGCAGGGCTGTTGTATTAGACTGCATAAGTTAAAAAATAGTAAATTAGAAATTTACTTAGTAAACTCGCAACTGAGTGTATATTTGCTTAGCAAGATTATAAATTATACAACCTCAAAAATAGCCACTTCTGAAGAAGTGTGTTCTGCTGAAGTGTAATTTGGCTTCTCTCACACATGACTATCCCAATGATTCATTATAAATGAATGCATTGTACCTGTTGTATGACATCAGTAGTTGGACATACAACTGTCTGCCAGTTAAACCTGTAGGTCACACTAGTGCTGTACATGTTGTAACTGGTCTGACAGGCCAGAGAGGGAGAGGAAGGATCACTGGAGTGGAGAGATTTACTGATCATCTCATTGAATGAAAGGGGAAGTGCTGTCCTTAAAGTTTTGCGGCTTTAAGTGAGGCTTAATGCTGAGCCCCAGCCTCCCTAATGTGAGGCAGATCAGCAGAGAGAGCAGCCTGCACACCAGGGACACCGCTATAAAGATTTCATTAAATGAAAAGACCAGGCAGTGAACGATGTTGTATAAATGGTTACTTTTTCTCCAACTCCCTTAGAGGTAGAATAGCCTTTTAAAAAGTGGTGAATATGAAATGGGAGTTTGAGGAAGACGGGTTTTGGGCAGTTTCGTATTTTGGTAAAGGTTAAAAATCCAGTGGCGAGTGATCGCAGAGCAGCCATGAGACTCTGAGCCCTGCGCTGCTTGATTAGCGGGGGAATTAAGATAGATTATAGGCCATTGTTCTCGGGGGTATGGGCAGGGCCGGACCGAGCTGTAATCTCTTGTAATGCCCTGTCTCCGTGATTTGCTGCAGATGATTTAATTAGACATGCTTCTGATAGGAGTCCTCTTGTACAGCTTCCAATCAGCCAGACTCCAATCTGACCCCCTCCCTGAGCTAACCAGTTGCTGGGAGGGAGAGAGAGGGAGCCTGAAGATGTTTACCTGTTAAATGCCTCTTCTGTCTAAATTAGAGAGTCGAGCTGTATTTCTGTTTACCCGCAAACCTGCGGTTCTCGCCCACAGTCCAGGTGCAGAGGGGCAGGACGTGATTGATAGGCAGGCAGGTTCTCTCACATGCTCAGTCTCAATCTAGTTTTAGCTGTGGGATTTGGGAGATGATGTCAAAGTAAACAACAGTTCTTTACAAAACATTTGTGTAATTATCAGAGTTGAGAGGAAAAAAAGCTTGTTAAATAATCGGTTTTCGTGATTATGTGTGGAATGGGAAAACACCCAATGAAAGTGAATAAAAGTTTTGCATGACTGCCCTGGTTTGGCCTGTATAATAATTGATATCCCCATTAGCTATTTTAAACACCATAACTCCTACATTTCTTGTTTATGTGATGTATGGCCAGTTCAAGTTTCTCTGGCCAGGCATTCTCAGAGCTTGTTTATTTCCCATAATGCATTTAGTGTGCTGATCAGTGGGGAGCAGCCAGCTTTATTGTCTGTCCTCACCCTGGTTCCTCTACTCATCATCGCTCTGTCTGCACATTAACAGGTTTCCTGCTCTAGCAGCTGTTTACAGTTTAGGCATTCAGCAGAAGCTCTTATCCACTGCGACTTACAATAACTGCAGCTGTAAAACAAGTGAGCATTTGTCAAGCGTTAAAAGTGTAAGCTGCCAAATAGTTTAGAGGGCTGTGAAAAGTGTTGCAGCTTTAATCAGGAAAAGTCAAGCAAGAACATCCGTCTGATCGGCACTCATATATTGAAGTGACAGAGAAAACCCTCTTTTGAAATACAGTCATTGCCCTGTTGTTGTTGTTTTGTTTTTTACAAGTAATGCTATCAAAAGCTCATTTCACCTTTTCTAACTTATGTCTTGGTGGTGGTTTAAAAAAAAAAAAAAGGCACCGTTTAAAAGAGAGGCAGAGGTGTTTGGGAATGTTCACTTCATTGATTCGTCTCTCAGAAATTAGACAAAAGCATCTTTTTCTCTTCCTTTTTAGCCGTTTTTTGACACTCGAATAATGAGCTATTTTTCAAACCGATTTAAAAAGCGTGCATTTCAGTGTGGACTGAAAAAGATAAGCATTTTTTCAAGAGGTCTTATGGAAAGCTGAAGTCCTGCCCCACTTTCTGGTTAGCTTCTGTACCATTATCTTTCGGTTCTTCACGTATGTTGATTTAGAAGTTTTGCTTATCTGACCTTGGGATTTTCTGTCGCTATTTTAAGCTGTGCTGGACAATAAATTTGGGGAGTTTCATTTTAACGAAGATTAAATGACAAAGCATTCAGTAACTACAGCTCTCATGTGTCATCTTGGTTAAAGTGACTAGCTGCCCAATTTTTTCTGTACATCAGTAGATTTACATTGGGCTGAGAATATGAACAGAAACCCCTTTTTTCAGATTTTTTGAGAGCCCAGTGAAAGCAGTCCACAATGGAAAATTTATTTGTCTGGTTGAATCAAGTGAAACAGACACCAGCTTTAAAAATGTGAATTACTTTGGCTCTCTGTACTGTGGTAGTTACTTAAGTGTACTGATTAATAATTTACTCTGTATTCTTTATTTTCTGTATTTTGTTTGCACAACACACAATACTTGTATATGGCCTTGACTTCCATATAATTTAGAAGTAAAACACAGATAGTGTGTTCTTCGGGATTGATCTTAATCATATTCAGCATATCAAGTTCTGGAAGCTTGATGAAGACCTGTGTGGGTTGAAACTGTTCGATATTGTACAAACAAGACATGCATTAACACAAACTAACTGAAATTAGTTTATTTTTAATATGATGATCCAGGCTACAACATGTAGATTACTGGAAATCATCAGGGGAGTTAATAACATGCAGACCTGACTGAAGGCTATACTTAAAATTAATGGAACTGTACTGTTTATTTGATGTCCGGGGACTGAGTGAAAGCGAGCAGATGCACACTTTATTTGGTCAGATAGAGCTGCTGGCGAGCTGTAGTGATCACGCCTGAGAAGTGCATACACAACAGCTACAGCAGAATAGTTTACAGCTGCTCTCATACTGCAATACGAAGTAGAGGCAAACAAATCTGTTTATCCCTGCTGTGTCGTGGTGCCTGGCATGCAACCACAGGTGATTTATGCGCCCGCCTGACACATAGTACATGGTTTTATGTTGAAAAACATGCTGACTATTAGAGGTTTCACTAATCCTAAGAAGCTTTTTATAAAAGATGACACAAGATTGTATTTGGTTGTGGTGAAAATCTGCTGGCAGTCAAGCATATCCAAGGGTCATTTTCAGGATGTGTTTACCCAGTGTGACCACAGAAAGAAGTCACTGTACAGCAGAAAAACGATAATAGTGTTTGCAAGAAATGCAGGTGTGTTTTTATGCCTGCATTTGAGTTTTCTTTCTGTGTGTTTTGTTTATGCATAGCCAAATAGAGCTTCCAAATATAGCTGTTTAAACTAGTCTGGCTAATGACCCTTTTCTTTAGAGTCTAGAGTCACCAATTAACCTAACCTGCATATCTTTGGACTGTGGGAGAAAACTGGAGCACCTGGCGGAAACCCACGCAGGCATGGAGAGAACATGCCAACTCATTTCCGGGATACAGTTTCATCCACTTCAATAAAATTCACCAACACTATCTTCTAAAGTAATCTGTCTTGAATTTTTTAGCCGCAATCTAAAAACTTGAACACTGTTCGCTCCTCTCTGTCTGTTATTACAAAGATGTCTGAAGTCACGGCAGCCCCTCGCCTCACTCATGGACTCGCCTCCTCTGTGGAGCCAGGACTTTCAACCCGTGATGGTCTAGGCCAGACGGGAAAGGCAGTTCCTTAAAGGCCGCTAAAAAACAGAAATATTGAATAATTAACAATGTTTTTAAAATAAAATTACCCCTGAGCCTAAAATATGTTAATATTTTTTTTTCCTCTTCCGTCGTTTGCCTGTTGAGATGATGTATAGCCCTCTCCAAGATCAGCATCTTGCTCTTGACAGAGTTGATTGATAGCTCTGCAGAGATGGGTTGAAAGAAGAAGAATATTCCGAAATTTCATATTAGCCCCATAAGCATTTATATTGGATGTCTGTCAGATAAATTTCCAACTTCGGCTGTGAAACTTGTTTCTATATCTTGGACTCTAGCTATTTAGAAGCTAGTTCTGCTCAGCAGTCAGGAGAAGACGAGCTGTAACAGCCTCAGGACTGATGGTGAAACACTGAGTGGCATCTGTCAAGCTGGTGACTCTTTACAAACAGCAGGCTCGCTCTTATCGCTTGACACTTCTCAGATTTCCACTCCACTGCCAAAGACAAACCCCATGTTCCTCTTAAATGGCTTGTCCTGTTCTGTGTAAATTATCAAACTTAACATTGATTGCTTTGAGACCTGTTTGTCTTCCGCAGACATCCGACTGCTTTGCTGCCCTGCTAATGCCACACACTCTGTTCTTACTGCTCCCTCAGCTTAGCGTGTAGACTCTGTGGACCTTCTCCCGCAATTCAAACATAATGAATCTTTTTCATTTTAATGATAAAAATTTTTAAACTGACGTGCAGTGTTGTGGTTTTTTTTCCTTAGCTATTCATGCTTGGGGTAATACATTTGCATGCTGTGTGCCCTTCCTCACTCCAGGAAGTGGAGCAGCAGCCTCTGAGCATTCATCATTTACCTGACATGCCCTATATTCAGAGGACTGGAGGAGGCCGCCAGCATCAGCGCTTCCACTCATACCCACTGCTTTTACCAAACGTTTCCTGTAAAATAGATGTTGTACATGTGGGGGTCATTTGTGATCTGATGCTCAGACCCAGGATCAGTCACAGCAGACCTGTTTCATCTGTCAAAATGGTTCTTATGTAGATATTTCTGTCAAATACTGGACAATTGTGCTGAAATTGTAGCAGCAATAGATTGTTAGTAGATTATTAATAGAAGTGTTCAGTAATAAGGCTAGATGATGAATTTACCTTTTGTCTTTGCACATTTGTCAGCTACATTTCCTTTAATGGGAATTGAACAATTTAGTAATTAGTATTATCGAGTAGTATTATCTGGGGATAAAAATTATCACTGAAACATTTAGAAAATCGTCAAAATTGACATACATTTTGATCGACTCATCTTTAATCGTCATTTATCAAGTAAAAATGCAAAGCATTTCCTGATTTCAGCTAATACAATATGAGGATTTGCTGGGTTTTTTTCTTTGTTTTATCATTGGAAATTTTATATCTTTGGGGTTTTTCACCTTAGGGTCTAAGAAATATTACTGTTTTCTGACATTTTATCGACTAAACCATTGATTCACTTAGGTCTGAAACTACCTCTTATTACTCTTATACTATTCATCTATTTATTAGTTTGATATATTGTTGATTAATCCATTTAATGTTTAGTCTATGAATCATCAGAAACTATTCAAAATTGCTCATCACAAGTTTCCAGAGCTCAAGGTGACATCTTCAAATTGCTTGTTTTGTCCTACTAACAGTCAGAAACCCAAACATATTCAATTTACAGTCATACTATTTATATTTCCTGTACATTTGAGAAGGTGGAGCCAGAGTTTGACATTTTTGCTTGACGTTCAACTTAAGTATTCAATGGATTATCAAACTTGTTGGCATTTAATTTTCTGTCGATCGATTAATCAATCCTGTAATCTTTTCATCACTAAACTGAGTCAAAAATATAATCAATAATGAAAACAATTTTTAGTTGCAGCCCTATTAAAAATGATCATATATGACTATCTACAAATTGTCTCTAAACAAGACCTTCGTTGTAACTGAGGAGTGAGTGGACGTTGCAGGAGCTCTGACATATGAGATGAACAGTAGAAACCTCTTTCATATCTTCTATCAGTCCAGAACTGAAAGTTTAGCAGCACCACAGCCTGTCCTGTGTAGTAGATGCCCACATACTGTACAGGCTGTTCTTGTCTCAGGCTGCCTCTGTCTCACTAGGACAGATGTTGGAGGTGAATAGTGTGTCTCTGTCCTGCTGCGCAGTCAGCTCAGCTGGCCTCTGCCCGTTCCGCTGGCTGAGCTCAGGCTGCAGGGACGCACTCGTCCCCCTGGAGAGGCTGCAGACTCTGCTGATGCTAGAGGAAACAAAGCTCCGGGATGGAAGGTGCAGCTTGAGCTTAATTCGATGTCTTGGAACAAATACACCAGAGTTTGCAGCCTGAGACAGCATTTTTGTTGTTCTGCTTTTTGTTTCTTTTCACAAGTTTTTGTTTTGGTTACCTCTCGGGGCCACCTGTCTGTCACCAGACAGGTGACAGACAGGTGGCCCCTGATATTGATGAACAGGTAGAAACAGGATTTGATTGCCCTCAAATCCTTTGTCCCACAATCATATAACTTTGCAGACAGCTGAAATAAACCAGCCTCAGCCTGAAAGTGATGACTTGTCTAACATAAATAAAGAAACATTTTGAAAGGCTGTGTGCTTACACAATGTGTTGTATTCCCAGAGGTCATTGGTCGGCATTTTGATATTTCACTGAATGGCACTTCTTGTAAGAACAATGCGTCAGAGAAGAGGGAAAAAAATGAAAATACATTGAAAATCTTGCACCTCAGAACACAAAGTTCACATCACAGTGAGTATTTCTGTTGTTGTGACCTCCAGTAGTTTTAGTTTGCTTGTCTAGGTCTGCTGTTAGCTCTTTCACTGCTGCCTGTGTCAGTGTCTTCGGGCTGCACTCAGTTTGGCATTGAGTGCTGTGAAAGGGTTCTTGCGCTGTGAGGACAGGACCACGCACAGGCTAGTCACTTGTCATCGTGTTTCATCGGGACAACCTGCTGCTGAGATGGCCAGCACAGTGCACAGTTGGTTTTATTTGTGTATTTTCACTCCTAGCTTCTGTATCCCAAATAGAAAACGCAGTACTTTGTAGAATTCCACTTGCTTTGGTCTACTAGCAAATTATTTATCTTGGCTCTCTCACCTCTGTTTGCTGTTTTGTTTCTTTGCATTTCGCGTTTGTGCGTATGTTTCCCTTTAGCTGAATCAGAATCAGAAATACTTTATTGATCCCTGAGGTGAAACTCTTTCGTTACAGCTCACTATCATGTCAATGCACACAGGAATAGAAGGAATAGCAAATCAAATATAATACACTATAATACAGGTCAGATAAATTAAGTACAAAGTGGATATAAAGTATAAAAGCTAAAATAAATGTATGATAAAATGTATGTACCAAAGTGTATTTAGAGGTTGATAAGTATCTAGTAATGACATGAGCGTTGACGTTTCATCTTTCCACTTGCTGTTTTATTAATTCATTATTTTCTTCCTGTAGGCAGGAATCACACAATTCACCACATGTGGTCGAGCAGGATTGAATATTAGAAAATTATACACTTATCGTGGTCACTTTCGTAGTTTAATTCATTCAGTCCAGACCAAGAAAAAAAGAAGATACATTGTTGCCATTTAGTTTATGTTCACACTGACTTCTTACAAACAAAACAGGAGCTGTAAGCATGAAGTTATATGGACTGACATGTAACTCATTGATTGGCCAGTTTTGGTGATCAGCCTGCATCATCAGCACATAGGCTATGTGGAGAAATCAAATTACACTGACTGACAGCAAGTCATGCAGCGCTTTACTGAACCTTACATGTTTATTTATATTCACTAGTGTCACAAAGAGCTCATGAAGACATGATTATGAGCATTATATATCATAACGTAGACAGATATTGATCAGAATCAGAAATACTTTATGAACAGGTAGAAACAGGTATTTTGTACCATAATATAATGGAGGGATAGTTGCTGTGTGTCACAAATTTTAATGAAGAACTGCTAAAAGACAAAGTACTGTAGAACACAAGCTGAGAACACCTTTGTGTTTACTCCTTGTGGTGACCTGCATAAGTGTTAGCATGATTACTAAATGCTGTTGCATACATAAAGGCTATGTATCGCTTATCACCTATAGATGGTGAAAGCTAATGATTAGCAGATGGATTTAATAGTAGTTTAGCTTTTGAAATCATGCTAGAGTAACCTCTGCATAATTTGTGTGTTGCTTCGCTTGTAACATCCAAGCTGATAGCCTTGAACTTGCAGTATGTCGCCCCTGTGTCTCTGTATGTGGGTGTGGAAGACACAGTTAAGACCTGGTTCATGTTAAATTAGAACAAAGTGTGTTCACTGCTTTGTTATTGGTTGGCATCCTGTTTACCCACCCTGTGTGCTACCTGACAGAATTATACTGTCAGCTCATTGAAGGTTATGCCAAAATCACTTTCAGTACATTCATTTTATTTAGTTATTGTGTGCTCTGCTGGGGTTTGCATTATCTGTCTAATGATAAACAAATGAAAGAGATCCCACTGTAATTCTAAGTAGCATATTGTTATAAATTTCATCCCTGTATATTTCTTTCCTGTCATCAGTGCATGTGAATGAAATCACTGGAAGCTAGTCTTGTCTGTGTTTGAGAGGAAGTTCTCCATCCTGTAGGCTTTTTATTATTCATGGTGTGGCACTGCATGTTGTTTTGTTCGCCTCTTCATCTGGGCTGGCAGTTTGAAGCCAATAACGCTCTTTAAATCCTGAACGAGTCGCTGAATGTAATCAAGCTCGTAGCTGTAAGGAAGATTTGAGGAATTTTTAGCCCCATGCATATTATTTTATTCATTTATTTACTTGTAAATATCTACCAAAGCTACTAACATGACAGGAAAGGAAGAGGAAGGTATTGACAGCAGGATGAAATGAGTTTTAGATTTATAATCCCCCAGCCGTGACCCCCATTTCCTGCATCTTGACGTCCTGGGGAAATGTCATGTCAGACTTGTGTTGGCCAGATGAGACAGACAGGAGAGAGACACCTCCCCACACAACACAAAAACACACACTTGCACACTGTGTGCACACACAACCTTCTCTGTCAGTCTCTGCTGATGCCAGCATTCATTCACCTGCATTTTTTTGTTTTTGTTTTGTCACATAATAATGGTTTGCTTTCCGTCATGCACACTTTTCCTCTAGATAGCAGTGAATCACATCCAATTCAGATCTAATTCCTTGCCCATGTGTAGTAATTGGCACTACAGCTGTGGCTTTTTCTCTGTTTCTGCTAGAAATGTCATCACAGAAAATGTCCATCTGTAGGACACTCAAAGGACGGTTTTTGCTTCCAGGAAGATTAAAGAGGATTATGCAATTGCACGTTATGGAGGAGGCTTTAGGGCCTTGCAGTGTGTAAAAATGATTTCACAAAGGTTGATTTTTGTTAATTCTAAAATGCAGTTTTGCCTGCTAAAATCTAAAATTTAGCTTAAGTACTGACACATTCTCCAGTGCATTTTAATTTTCACAAGTTCTATTCAGTAACAGGAAGAGAGTGGATATATCCTTTTTTTTTTTTTTTTTTTTTTTTTTTTTTTTTTACACACTGTAGTTCAGAGGATGATGCAAAACTCCCAGACAATGTGAATCTAAAATGTGTGTCTATGTATGTATGTATGTATGTACAGCTGTGTTTATTCTGCAGATGATTTGGGGTTTTCAGAGATGTGTGGGTTCATGTTGAAACAGTTAAATTTGCCCTTCTCTGACCAGTCAGTCAGACGATGTGCAGCAGGAGAGTGGAGGAGCATGTTTTCTCTGCCAGTCTGTCAGTGTTGGTCTATCTCAGTGTGTGGGAGCGGCCTTTGACCCGCTGCAGACAAGCGCGTAGTGATGACGAGGGAAAGCCTGCTGAGCCTGCCGCACTTCTATCATTAGCATGGAAAGTCACGCTCCCCCTCTGCACCAACCATTGTTTTCCACTGTTTCTGTCCTTGAGAAGAAACATGCTTCATCTTAACCAGCCCATATTTGCTCCCTTTTAATTTAGCAGCTAATGATTAAGGTCAATGATTTTCTAATACATCACAAATTGATGCATGGCTTATTTTTTCCTGTCTGCTGGTACCTTAACCTTATTTTCCTTGTAGACTAGATTGTTGAATTATTATGCATTTTTCCTGTCAATGGAAATCTATTCTGGTGTTTATTTCAGCCTGGTAGCTGAGCGATTGTTTTCTTAGCCCCGCTAAGCTGACAGTTCCATTTGGTGGATTTTTGCTGCAGTTGGTTTTCAGGGGAGGTGACACTTTGTGGATCACAGAGATGGTGACACACAGGTTACATGAGCAAAGAGACCAGCAGCAGGGGTGGCTTAATGGGGGGTATGAAACAAATGAGGCTTGTGCCAGGTTTTCCTTTTGATTCAGTTTTTCATTTCCCTCCTGAATTATAGCAAATTGAATTATGTTGCATTTTTACTGCCACACATATATATTGTCATTTTATGTATGAGGTTTGATGAGATGAGATGTATAATTTTTATAAAATTTAGTTTGTCAACTCACAGCTTTAATTAATGAGCAGAAATCCAGACTCTCTAGACAGTTACCAGAATGCTATTTTACCACCAAAAAGACTTTCAGGTTTTAATAGTTTGCCAACTCATTAAATGCTGCAGTGGTTCAAGCTTGGATCGGGCTAAACCAGAATCCATGTCACTTTGACAAGGGTCAGATCCATGATGCAATGTATCATTCTAAATAAAAATGTCATTTGTACATTATTGTTCATTGTAGTAACATAAGTTAGTAGTTAAATAAAATAGTAAACCGAGGCCATAGTATTGAGATTTTTGGGTGCTGCTATCGTCATTATAAGTCAGTTCAGAGTTTCTGTGGTGTTTTTTTTCATGGGGTCTGCTGTCATCTGTTTGTTTCTAGTGTTTTTTATGCAATCAATTCAAATAGGTTATACAAACATATCACCAACAATATCAACATCTTCAAATAATGTCTTTTCATCTAGCACCATCAAAATCATTTTGATTTGTCCAATACTTTGGTTTATGACCAAATACTTGCAGAACTAATGGCATACTCATCAGCATCAGCTGTGCTTTGTGTTTTGTGTTAAACATTTTAGCATGATAACTTTTGGTAATTAACTAAGATGGTGAACATGGTAAACATTATACATGCTAAACATCAGCATGTTAGCATTGTCATTTTGAGCATGTTAGCAGGTGACATTAGCTGGTTTGGCTCTTCTATTGTTTCAGTACAAAATGACAAATTCCATCCTCTTTTAATCTCACTTCATAACGCATCATGTACCCCAATGAAAACTCAAGCAAGACTGTTGTATAATCCAAAAAGCTGTTTTTTATTTTCACAAAGCTTGCTAGAGATTTCAAACTCTCTACCATCTCATCCCTCATTATTTACTCAGTATGAAAACATCAGCAGAGTACTGATTAACAAAGTGCAGAGCTGTACCTTGAGTCTTTCAGTTCTTTGTACATTTGTATAAACAAGTCTCTACTGAAGAGAGGGCATCTGCTGAACCACTTCTGTCCTAATACCTAAATCTGAGTGCGCCGGTGTTGTTGGCACATGGGACCTGCATAAAACCTCTGCACCATTCGTGACAGCAGCATTCCCAGCCAGCTCCCGCAGAGCCTCTTTCCTGCCTTGGGGAGACTTGGAGGTGGCTGAGCGGTGCAGGTTCTGCCAGCATGTGTCTGACTAGAGAAGAGACCCAGTTTTCTCTGACACAGCCCAACATCTCCAGAGATTTAATTTTATCTCTTTCATATCTCTCTCTCCATCTCCCTTGCTTGTTTTGTAGCTGAAGCTTAAATCTTTGCTGCCTCGAACCCGAGCAAAGAGAGTTGTTACACAAATAATACAATTTGAATAAATATAATAGAATTTTAAACTTGCAAAAATATCTGTCTGCCAAATATATTAGTATTATTTTTATGTAACTGACAGTGTTTTTGAGACATTATTTGTGCAAAGCAGAAGTGGAGTGTTTTAGTGTCATACAGCATTTAATGAAATCCTCCAAATACATTGAATGTCTTCTACAGTTCTGTTATATTGAGTTCCAATCACTAGTTACTGACTGGTTGTTTGTTTTTGTGTTGCAGAGAGAGATGAAGGAGCAGCTGGCCACCCTGCAGGACAGTGAGAAGGGACACACTGAGGCCCTGCAGCTCCTGCAAAGACAACTTACTGAGACCAAGGTACTGGTACATTTCTCCTTTTTAAAACAAAATGATTCTCATATATAGAGTTGCACTAGTAGCAATCATTCAGCTGCATACTGCTTCAAATAAAAATAGTTTTCATTATCTATATAGTTGCCAAAAGTGAGAAAGTCAGAAAATAGTGAAAAATGGTCATCACAACTTCCCAGAACCTAAGGTGGAGTCGTGCTTTATCCCAGCAACAGTACAAAAATATTCAGTTTACAATTATATAAAACAGGGAAGCAGCAAATCTTTTCATTTGAGGAGCTGGAAACACGGAGATTTGGCATTTTTTCTGGATAAACGTCTTACTAGTGATCAATTCATTTTTCAAGCTAAAATGCCAAATTTTGGGTGAGGGGTAAGTATATCAATACTCTTTCTGAAAAAGGAACAAAACAGCTATACTTTCAATGCTTGAGACTATGAGGTCGCCCAACCACTTGTACACTGGACGTACAAACAAAATTTGCAACAAAGGATTCATCAAAGAAGTTTGTTGGGTTTAATACATTAGATGTTGGGCGCCCCAGTAGCTCACCTGGTAGAATGCGCGCCCCATGTACAAATCTGATTCTGCAGCGGCCCGGATTCGAATCCTTTTTTGCATCTGAAATATCCAAATTGAGACAGTAATACTCACTTAGCAAAACAAGTTCTTATAAAAAAATGTCAGGAAATAAAGGACACCTCTGTTTAACGTGTGTTGTCTTTCAGTCACTGATTATCGATCTTTTCTTCCAAAGTGATTTGGATTGACAGCTAAATTCCGACACGTAAATTGGTTTATTGAGCGGCTGTTTAATCTCGACACCTTGTTTTAATCAGCGAACCGTGAGCATCCACTCAATATGTCAGTCTCCCCCCCCCCCACACACACACACACACGTCTCGTCTCGTCTCTCTCCTGTAGTGACAGTGAGGCTATTGACCAGGGAAGGCAGAGTCTCTGGCAGAGACAATGTCGCAGCTGTCAGGTATATTTGCCATTTAGGGAGCATTCCTGTTTTTGTACCTGCTGTCTGATGTAACAGCATCGCTCATCTTTCTTTTCGAGTTCTGCACTGCAGGACCATCCACTGCCAGAGAGAGCACCAGGCCCCTGGCCATTTCAGCCCGTCCATCGACTCACTTTGACTCCTAGATGTAGGCCTTTCAGCCGCCCCCACTCCTCATTGGAAATGAGCTGATCTCATTAGATTTACATTCATTTGCACAGAGTGCTCTGCCTGGAGGAGAGCCACACTGTGACTTAATTGATCTCTGATACATTTAAGTAGCTGACAATGAAATGTCTCCCTGCATTTCTTCATCTTGCTAAATTTTAGGTTGCTTGAAGTTATGTTTCTTCTTTGTTTCTACCTTATTGTTGTTAAAAGAGTAACATCGTCGGACTCTTGATGGACAGTTTAAAAACATCAAAATTAATGTAACTGATCAAGAGATGTTTTTTTTTATTCTATACATTCTTCTTCTTTGTCAAAACCTGGCACCTCAACCAGAGATGAGGAGCAGGCTACAGAGGTGTGGTAACATCACTTCTTTCTAACTCCACATTTTTATTTTCTAACTTGTAGTCTTCAGCTCAAACCGCCACTGACTCAAGTAACCTCACTTGAGGAGATTTCACAACACCCTCTGGAGCAACAAAAAGCTTTATACAACTTTTTGCACATAGATAGTAGTACTCACCAAGACCTGTAAACAGACTTTGGTGTGTAAAATTGGTGGAGTTCCCCTTTACTGTTAGACTGATTTGCATCTCACTTCTTGTACTAAGATTAAGAAGAAACCACTGTAGCAACCCGGCTCTCATTTTCACTGAATGTGCCTGCCTTGCACTCCAATTTGAGTTTGGCTCGCGTGTCTCCGTCTGAAGGATATACATTGTGTCCTATTCACATGCCCACCGGGGATTTGCTTGATAATTACATGCTTCCCTGAAAGGTAGCCAGCCTCCTGTCTCCAAGGACTGCAGACACCCTCTCATTGCGATCACATCTTGCTGGGCCAAAGCAGCACACATCAGAGAGACTGATAGGTGGGCTTCTGCAGTCCTCCTCCTCCATACCATCAGTTTTCAATTCTTAACTAGGTAGGAGGGCTGGGATACAGCCCACCTTAATGTCATAGCTCTCGTGTTTGCTTGAAATAGTCATCTGAATAGGTTCCCACAGGCAGAGGGAGAATACCTTCCCCTGGACTCTGACAGAACAAGAGGAACAGGCCTGCTGTGTAATTAAAACCTCAGATCACAGTTCTTAAATCCAGCTCCTGAAAAGATCAGAGGAGTGGTTGAAATTCCCAACAGAGAAAATGAACAAGTTTTCATCCAAAATTCTTGTTTAGATGAATTTTACTGTGATTCATTAGACATTAGTTTTCTCTTGTTCTGAGCTGCTCTTTGATGAGCAGATGTTTGGATTTATTTTGAATCTGTGTACAAATACAAGTTCAACTTTTTGAGTAAAATGATGACCGTTAAGTACAGACAGGGAAACTTTTAACAAAATGTCTGAATGTCAAGTCCAGTTGCTTTCCTCAGAAGCTTCAAATTGAAAGGCTCCTGCTCACGTCACACCCCTTTGTTCTGTCTCTCTGACACTCAGACTGCTAACACTCCGATGATTCATTCTCTTTGATGTCCACCTTCCCATTTTTCCTTCAGCTACAAATCAGTTCCTTCAATTCTTGAGCTCCCAGTCTGCTGTCCCCTGCAAACTGCTCAACTCTGTCTGTAATAGCTTCAGCTTCTCTGCCTGTCCATCGGTCTTGTAATCAACCATCTTCACACACTGGACACACATTTGCGACCTCCTGGTTATCTTTTTTGGGTTATTTCTGTCACAGTGTGTTCTTGTATGTTTCTCCTCACTAAAATGGTCTAAAAGCTGCTTTATTTTCTTAGTGGAAGGTTGTACACACACTGTTCTCAGAAAGCCACTTAAAATCAATACAATTACAAGCTGAGTCAATGAATGAATGTTAATGTAATATTAACACAATTACGAGCACTTTGTAAGCCCTTGAGTTAGTGACCTGTGTCTAATTAAGAGTCGGGCTATTGTGACTGAAACACTCAACAAACCCAGCTAACTACAGTACAAAGTCTATTTCACAGTCCTGTAATGACAGTTATAAATAACCCAGCTGAGGGTGATTGATTTATTTATTTATTTTTAAGTAAACCGCCTTTTGCCTTTTTTTTTTTTTTTTTTTTTTTTTAGTCCTCAGCCAAGAGTCTGCGTGCAACCATCGGCGACGCATTCGAGCGCCTTCACCGCTTCCTGCGTGAGCGTCAGAAGAGCATGCTGGAAGAGCTGGAGATGGACACTGCCCGCAAGCTGGCCGACATCGAGCACAAGATCCAGCGCTACAGCCAGCAGCTGCGTGACGTCAAGGAGGGCATCCAGATCCTGCAGGAGCGCCTCAATGAGTCGGGAAGACATGACTTCCTAGAGGGAGTAGCCGTCACATCTGAGAGGTGCTTCACCTGCCCTGAGTTTGCTAAAATAGTCCCAGTATCACTACTGCAGTCCAATAAGAAAAAAAAATGTGGTTGGGAACACATTTGCTTCGAGAAGGATCAGGCTTTATCAGCTCTTGAAGTTGCGTATCAACACTTCATGTAACCGTAAAATATTTGTAGTTAAAATTGTTGATAATACCTCACAACATGCCAAATGTGTCTTCTGCTGGTGCTAAACGTAAGGTTGCTTAAATTTTGGAGAAAGTACAGATTTGAGCAGCAGCATCAGCTAATCCCTGAACAGATGGTGTATTAGGCCTGAAATAAAGCAGCTGTAATGTTTAATCTGGGAGGGGTACTTGAGGACGATTTAATTGAACAGTTTAATACTTTAGAGCAGATTAATGAGGTTGAATATAGAGCTAGCAGGAGTGACAGAATCACCACAATATCTTTTTAAAGTTACAATATTAAACATTTTTTTGGTACAAATATTATTTAATCTAAAAATGGATGATATCATGCCTGAGAAGAGTTTGTAAACGGTCAAGTTTTATATGATGGGAGGGGTTAGCTAGTTGATCCCAAATCTCCTTTGATGGGATAAATTTCTGTTTATTCCCTCAAGTTCAAGATTGTTTTTACAGGAAGAAAAAAAAAGGTACTTTGAATAATAATCCAAAAAAAAGTTTTTTTGATTTATATTTGACATACTGTATAACAAGCGATTAACTGAACAATTTACACAGGGACGGACGAAGTTGGAAACAATTTTTTATTTCACTGTATCATTGAGTCACACTTTGGCAAAAGAAAACCCATAAATAATTGCTACAGAAGAACTCTTATCATTCCAAAAATTTACTGTGAATGAGTGGTACTTACAGAAACATTGTAATATTAATTTATTTTCATTCCTTCTTGTCAGACAATACACCACAAATAACCTTTTCTGCACAAATGTATAAGGTCCCTTTTACAACATACTGTACTGTTATTTTCAAGATTTCATTGTGTTAAGCAACCCACACAATGTCTTGCTTGAACTCTGGACTACATGTAGGAGTGCACTAAGTGATTCATGTGGGGGTTCATATTGAATCATTTTGTAATGGTGTTAGAGCTGAACCCATCTGAACCTATCTGAGTCATGAAGCCATTTGATTCATGAATTGCTGGAGATTCATGAAGCCATTTGTTAGCTGTTAAATGTCAATAATGGCACATTTCAGAGACACAGACCAGCATTATAACTTGAAGCATCGACTTTGTGGGTTGCACAACAGGCAGTATTATTTGGAAATAGCAGCAAATTGGGTTTAGACTGTTATTGATCTGTTTTTCTGTCACAGGATTAAAGGGAAGATACATGAGACCAATCTGACGTATGAAGACTTCCCAACATCCAAGTACATGGGGCCCTTACAGTACACAATATGGAAGTTGCTCTTCCAGGATGTCTCACCAGGTATGTGAACATGTCTGGAACATGAGATGTATGGAACTCAAACATGCTGGTTAGTAAATACACAGCGTTCACTTGAGTGTAAAGCACACTAGGTGTTAAAGGAATGGTTCAACAAATAGGCTTATTTGCTTTGTTTGCAGAGTAAGATGAAAAGATCGATACCTATCCCATGTCTGTCCGTTAAATATAGGACTACAGCCAGCAGCCCGGTAGCTTAGCTTATCATAAAGGCTGGAAACAGCTAGCCTAGATCTGTCCAAAGGTAGTAAAATCTAGTGACTACCACAAATTGTCACTTACACTTCGGTTTTTGTACAGATTCACCAAACAATATATAATGTGTAAATTAGCAAGCTTCAGAGGTGCTGATAGGAGAATTTTGTTACCTTTTTGGAGAGGACCATACAAGCTGTTTCCAGTCAGTCAAAATGTGTAACTGTTCCTTTTAAAAGCAAGTTCATTATCTAATTTTCCTTCAGTAGCTGAATGTTTGACTTGAAAAACACGGAGTGCAGGAACTAATCCTGCCCTGTATCAGGATTTCTTGGATTCTTTGAGGTTCTTTTCCTCCCCTGATGAGAAATGGTGGTCGGACCTGGAGGCCGGCGATGCCCTTCTGTGTTTGACAGTGCCAAGAGAAGCTCTACTCCCTCTGCCCTACAGCCATCACTCACTCACAGGAGATTATTTAAATAATATGCTGAGGAATTTTTTACTCCTTTCAATCAATTCTCCTATTTCAGCCCGCTGCCGGCTGAGGGGAGGCCAGGCAGTTTTTTAGTCTCCCTTGACTGGCTGCCAAATGGAACAATTGGTTATGATCCATTGCCAGCGGTTGCCAGAGACAAAATAAAGACATTCCTCCCATCACCCCTCATCCTTCATCCCTCGCTGTCACTGATGGGTTAGCGGGAATAACTACCAGACGCTATGCATTTTTTCCTCCCCCTCATGTTCAGCAGGAAAAATAGTTTCTCCGTTGATGTGTGTATGCTTGCAGGTTTCTCTCTACGACACAAAGAGGCACTCAGGTTATGAAATTTTAATGACTTGATTGTAACAAACACTGGAGATGTCATTGACCGGAGAAGGCATTGTCCTGTCCGCTGGCCAGGCGCCAGGCATTTCACCTCCATTTATCCCAGCTAATATAAATACAGAGGAACTGGAAAAATGCCTTTCCCATTCCCACTCTTTCCTGAGTCTGCTTTATGTGAAAGAGAGCAAAGAGAACAAGCCGTTATTGTTGTGCCTGATATGGTTCCCTAATAAGCAGACATGGGTGCAGATTCTCCCTCCCTAAAACTACATAACTGCACAGAGAAACAGCCTCCTAACGGCCTGGAGCCTGTGGAGCGAGCTGGAGCAGCTCCTCCCATCGCTGTAATTACTGCTTCACTGTATTGTTTGCACTCTTCGCGTGCCCTGATATTGCTCAAATTGAGCTACCCTGTCAGACTCTGGAGAGCGCTTGGATTTTAAGACTAGTTAATGCATGAAGGTAAAAACAGATTATAAAAATTGTACTGTGGTGTGCTCACAGTCACACTCGTCCCACAACTCCATGTTTCGTTTTCCTAAGGTAAGAGTCGAGCAACAGTTGTGTGCGCCATATAATAACAAGCCATCAGTCATCTTATACCACAGGGCATGGCTTTGACTCTGGCACTAGTGATTATATAATATGTAATGTCTACACCAGGTTGTTGGTCTTAAAGGGTCAGGGTCACCCAAATGACGCCAAAAAAAAACATTTTCTCACTTTCCTCTGGTGGTATCTTGGCATTAAATAATTTTTTGTTTTATTTGTACTGGTTTAGAGATATCTGTCTTCTATCTTTTGAAATGTCTGCCTCCACTCCAAAACAATGGAGGTGATTGGAATTTTTATGGAATTCAACAACATCTCTTTTCATTTAATCTATTTTCAATTTTTCAGTGAAAGCTGTCCTAAGTGAGGCGGATCATCCAGGGTAATGTGGACATTGTTTCTGGAAAGATAATGATACTTTTAAAAAAAACGTAATAGGTTCCTGTGGCCTCCTGGTCTAAGGCGCATACCATGTAATCGTAACGTCCCCAGTTCAGTTCTGGCTGGGGACCATTGTTGCATGTCATCCCCCCTTGCTCTCCCCACCTTCCCTGTCTGTCTCTAATGTCAAAACTATCAGATAAAGGCAAAATGCCCAAAAAATCTTTAAAAAAAAATCAGTTTCTCAATGCTTCGAGCACCGAAATTAAAATTTAATTCACCTCCACTGTGTTACTGGGATTCCACATTAAAAGCTAGAGTGCCAAGTGTTACTGACGCTGCCGCTCCTGAAGAGCTGAGAGGACAGGACAGCTGACTGACAGCACAATTTACTGGACAAAAATAGTTTAGAGGTAGGCTCCATGCATTATTTTCAAAATGAAAGCGTGTCTGTTTCGTTAGTCAGACAAATGATGGATGTCAAAAAGGCTTTCTGTGTTGTTTACCCTTTAGGGTGGAGGCAGAAACCTCAGAGACATACAGTATATATCAAAACCTGGGAAAATAAAACCAAAACCCTTTTCAATGACCTCCTGGTCAAAACATAAAATCTTCAGTATATATTTTCCAACCAGACAGTGTCCTTTTGTTTTTAATCTGCTGCCTGTGATGAAATCTTTTCAGTGGGAGAGTTTCAGAGATCAGTTCATAACCTTGACCCCACCTCTCCTGTAAAGTGCCTGAGCAGCCTGGGTGTATTTACTTACTGCCTCAGCATAAAACTGTTCACACAGTGTCTGCAACAGTAAAGGAAAAATGAGGTCGCTGACAATGACACTGCAGTCCTCGCTTTTCTGTTTGGCTAAGCTGAGTCATAACATATTGATGATTGTTTTGTTGTTTTGTTTTTTTCTTACTTACTCATATCCATGACTGGTCTGTTTATCTAGGAGTGTTTTCTCTCTACAGTGTTAAATCAAAAACTGAAATAAATGCTGACTCTTTGTGCTAAAACTGTCTCTTCCTGCGTCTCCCTTTCCTTGTCTTCCTCAGTGCCAGCAGCATTGACCCTTGACCCCATCACAGCCCACCAAAGACTGATTCTCTCGGACGACTGTACCATAGTTGCCTATGGGAATCTCCATCCGCAGCCCCTGCAGGACTCCCCGCGGCGCTTTGACGTAGAGGTGTCTGTTCTGGGCGCTGAGGGCTTCGTGTCTGGCGTCCATTACTGGGAGGTGATGGTGTCGGAGAAGACCCAGTGGATGATCGGTGTGGCCAACGAGACAGTCAGCCGCAAGGGCAGCATCCAGATCCAGCCCAGCCGCGGCTTCTACTGCATCGTCATGCACGATGGGAATCAGTACAGCGCCTGCACTGAGCCCTGGACCCGCCTCAACGTAAAGAGCAAGTTGGAGAAGGTGGGGGTGTACCTGGACTACCCCAAAGGGCTGCTCATCTTCTACAATGCAGACGACATGTCCTGGCTCTACACCTACCGGGAGAAATTCCCCACCAAGGTCTTCCCCTACTTCAGCCCAGGCCAGAGCCATGCCAACGGCAAGAACGTGCAGCCGCTGCGAATCAACACCGTACGCCTTTAAGAGCTACACACATCTTTGGTCTCGATTGTCCTGACAGATGAATCCATCATAGGTGAATTCACAGGACTTGTTTAGGTTTCAAAAGATGTTCAAGAAATCCGTTTAAAAGATGTTTAATAGGGTGTTTTGAAATGTTTATTTCTTTTAGTTCAGTTAAGAATTGTGCTTGATGTTGCTCTTAAAACCGCTGTTTTTTTTGTGAGTTGAAACGACCGTACGATAATGGCCTGCACTTGAGCCTCGTTCCACATCTTTAATTGAAAAGATGACGCTAAGTGGATACAGAGGGACCCCTGGGCTCCTCTGAGGTCTGTGGCAGTGATGTAAAAAGAACAAAAGTGATTTCCCATCTTAAAGTGACTGTCCCAGGCCCAACTTGCACACTCCCAGGGGGCACCGCTCTCCTCATCAAGCTCCAGGCCTGTCAGACTTGACGTCCCAGCTCTGTCCATGCAAGCGGACACTGAAGACTGGTCACTTCTCTTCTCTGTGCTGTACAGTTGGCTTAGCTTTGTGTGTGGAATGTGATTGACAGCACTCGGCTCCTTTTTTGCTTTTGTTTGTCCACTCTGAGCTTGTCAAGTCTGTTTTACTTCTGTCTGAGATGATGATGTCATGATCACAGTTACTGCTCCAGGTCACATCCACATGTGTCTGTTCAGTCTTTGTCATTACAAGGAAAGCTCTTGTTCTATGTGCACCAGCGATTATGTCACCTAAAACAAATAAATTAATCAAAGTATTTCATAGTCTGCCCAGTCCTACCCACAAGGAAGTCTGTTTGGAGATGGAGGTTTTCCAGAAATATGCTGCTATTGATTAAGAACTTGCATGTTTGTATATAGAGTATCAGGGGTTAAAAGGAATAAGTCTCTCATCATGCTGGCTCATGTTAAAGTTTCCGTTTTTTCCCCTTTAGCATACACTACAGTCCACTACAATGTTGAATTCAAGTACATTTCTGCTGCCAGTCATGATGTTTGATCATTTTGTCTTAAAATCAAAAGCATATAATCATGCTGTCTGCGTAGATCACCTCGTGAGGCAGAGACCTCTAGTTGTAAAAGCAGAATATGAAAATCTGAAAGGTTAAAGATGAATTATTGCTTAAAGATGCTACAGAGACCAATTGTTCTCTCTTATTTTAAATCATACCATTCATGTAAATGAAGTCAAGCTGTATGTTTTGGGAAATAGCCATTATCAAAGAAAATGGTGATGGACGAAAGAACTTTACCACTAATATACTATTCCTGTGCGACTGGCATTCCCAAGGCTGCTGCTGTGTTACATAATGACAAAATCACTGATAATTCCTCTGAGGCTCACCCATGTTTATTTCTTCGCCCCACGTGCCTCAAGTGCTCTTGTTTATCAGTAGTACACAAGTCCTGCAGAATCTGCTCTAAGAGGCTCCGGTCGCTCAGCCAAGTCCAGCATACTCAGATGTGTGTGTGTGTGTGTGTGTGTGTGTGTGTGTGTGTGTGTGTGTGTGTGTGTGTGTGTGTGTGTGTGTGTGTGTGTGTCGGTGTGTGTGTGTCGGTGGGTGGGTGGGCGGGCGGGCATGTCACATGTGCACGGGTATGTTTGTGTGGCCTGGTTCAGCTATAATTTTAAATCCAGCTTTGGTTGTGCTTGATAAAGCCCATCTGGCTGGCCAAGCATACCCATGCAGTGGCCAAAAGTGATTATTACAGAATACTTTCAGGTAGAACTTTTTTTTTTCTTTGGTAAATCTACAACAGCAAAAAAAAAAAAGAACAAACAAAAACAAAATCACCTAACAATTCATTTGCCACTGTACATCTTTCCATTTGTATGTGTGTTGTCTGCGTTGTCCATTTAAAAGAAATTTGGGGCAGTGCCCTTGTTTTTGTAGGATATGATTCCGGTATTTGCAGTATGATTCAAACGAGGGTCAAATTGAGCATCTGCAGGGGCCTGTTCCAAGAAGCAGATCTACTGAGTTGTCTGAATAATGTTGCTGAATAAAACCTTTTTCTTTTTTTTTTTTTTTTTTTTTTTTACATCAGTCTATTTTCTGGGATTTACTGAGCAACTTTATTCAGATAACTGGAATAATATAATTATGTGTGAAGATAATAATTACCAGAAGGTTTAGACAATCAGGACAGTATTTCGTCATTTTACTTCTCTCTGATTGACACTATGAATTGTCCTTGAGAAGTAAATCCCAACCAGCAGGTGCTTCATGCAGGTTAAAACAAATGCTTAAATTTGACCCCAGTTTGCCGTGTTGCAGACTTCAGTGGGGTCTGCTTCATTAAAGACTTTGTCTCTGAATATTAAGAAGGAGATTATTGTGATGTGGTGTTGGGTTACTGGTGGTGGTGACGGGAATGGTTAAAATGATTATGATGATAACTATGATATTTTTAATTATTATAATGATGATTGTGTCTTTTGATGATGGCAGCTGTGCACCCATCAATGTGTGAACACACTCTAGTGTGCTTTTGCTGCTGGAGGTTTGTGGGAAATGTTTTAATGTACAATAAATTACTGCAAAAAATCAGCCAGTCTCTTTAATTTTGTCCTGGTTTGGATGTGCATCAACACAAAGGTTGTATTTAAAATCTGTACACCCCTCTGTGTGGAACTTACTGGAATCATTTTTAGGCAGGTAACATGAGCCAGAAATTGCTGTGACTGAATGAATGTAACTGATAGTTGGCTTATTTAATGTGGATGAGGTCATGTCGTGGCCGATGCCCGATCCACTTGATAAGCTTCATAATGGGGCAGATGCCGGTCTGGCAGATCACTGCATCCATAGTTTCCAGCCTGGGGGTTTGTAACAAGGGTTCACAAGATGATTAACAATGTAAGAAAGATGAAAAAATGATTTATCTGCTACAGAAAATTAGTTTTCAGACATATCTCATATGCTATTTTCTTATGAAATACTGGATGGTTTTACCTCCTCAGGCCTAAAGAGGTGACAGTGACAATGCTAACATGCTGATGTTTAGCAGGTATAATGGTCACCATTTTATTTTAGCATGTTAGCTTAATTAGCACTAAACATAAAGTACAGCTGAGGCTGATGGGAATGTCATTAGTTTTGCCAATTAGTAAGTCATTTAGTAACCAAAGTACTGGACAAATTAAAACGTTGACCTTCTGGTGGCACTAGATGAAAAGTCAGGGGAATACCAAAGTCAGTGGGATTCATCCTCTGGGGACCATAAATGTCTGTCCAAACTTTCACGACAATTCATCCAGTAGTCGAGATATTTCAGTCTGGACCAAAGTGGTGGACAGAGTGATATTGCCATCCATACAGTCACTCAGTTTCTGTGGCTAAAACCCATCTGAGAAGGTTTAAATCACTCTTTGCTCACAGCACATTAAAAATCTAATCTTTGATAAGGGCTCACGAGTCAGCTTGCTTCATTTTAAAGGGTCACAAGCTAAAATGGTCCTGTAGAGGACATACATGTCATTTTGTTTTAACACTGACACTTATTTAATGTTTGTCAAAGTCTTGAGTCAGAGAGTGAGCATGATCTATCACATTACATTGAGAGCAAGAATATCAACATAGTTGAAATTGAAACTCTCAAAATGAAACAGAACCGGGAGGCTGACGAATCTTCTTTGAAATGCAGGAAGGTTTTGCCTCTGCTTGTCAATACCTGCTCCAGTTCAGTAAGAGTTTCATGCCAGACTTTTAGTTGAGATGTGCCAAACTCTCAGCCCTGCTAAGCCATCCTGCAGGGAGGTGGGAGGTTATGCACTCTTTTTATTACTGTTCCCTATTTTGGCATCGGCTGAGGCCCAGGCGTGTGATACGATGAATAAAAAAGATGTCTGCATGGGTTCAGTGTTCCCTCACTGCGGGTGAGCCGCAGCTTTCAATAGGTCCTCTTCATTTGCCATCTGTGATGCGTTTTAATGAGTGGTTGTTAAACTGGAGGGAATAAATTGTCATACAGTGTGAAATCATGACAGAAAAATAAGATCTGAGTCATACACTGCATCAGAAACCCAGAAAGTTATGTTATTTGTCTAACTTTGAACCCTGCTTCTTTTTTATTTCACACTCCAAAGCAATTGAGTCTTGTTGCATCATGATTACAGCTGTTCCATAACAAACTGCAGTTTGAAGCAGTTTGAAGAGTGCCGTCTATTCACAGCACACCCTCAGGACAGGTGGCTTCATATCCTCAGCTTTGATGAGTACTTTCCTCTTCTCACTCCTGTGATAGAGACATTTTTATCCGAGGAGGTGTCCATCCTGTAATAGACATTTTTACTCGAGGGGAAAGTGTCCATTTAAATGTCACTGAGCTCTCCTTTGAGAGACCCGTATCTGATTCCAGTCTGATGTGGCCCTCCTGAGGCAGTGGTGTAAGGTTTTTAATCTTGTGAGTGATGGAAAAAGCAGAAATGAAGGCTCACATTTGCCATCACTTACAGTTATAGAACAAGAGTTGCAGCTACAGTATGATGTCGGTGGCTTGAATAGATCTATCGTCCCTATTATTATATTATTATGTTTCAGGATTATGTATTAGATTAAATATTTCTTGGGGTCAATGATTATACAGAAACAATAACGACAAGAAGGTTTTTAAGCCATTGTAGTGCTGAAATAATTAGTTGATTTGTTAATTTGCAAAAATACCAACCATTTCCTGGTTCTATCTTGTGAAATGTGAGGATTTTCTACTTTTCTCTGTTTTATATTATGGCAAATAATATACATTTGGGTTTTGGAATGTTGGTCGGACAAGACAAGCAACTTGAAGATGTCACATTGGGCTTTGGAAACTTGTGATGGACATTTTTCACTTCATTCTGATATTTTGTTAGACTAAACGTTATTCAGTCATACAAAATTCATCCTACATTCCTGGAGGATGTACAGTATGATGGTGAAGTTATCATATTACACCTCTCTTGTTCTCTTCTTAATTTTATATATGTTAAAAAACATGTCCAAACTTTGGAAGAATTACAGGAATACCTACATCTATGAGTTACTTTAGCAGTCTGTTGTAGCCTGTTTTTTTTGTTTTGAACACTAAAGACCTTCTGAAATGAATATAACCTCTGAAAACCTGTGCTGAGCAACTTAAGAGTCTCCAAAATCTTTGAACGTGGACTCATCCTGCCTCAGAAAGCAGAAAAGAAAGAAGTCACATGAAGGTGAATCAAGAGATTACTCGTCTGGCTGGGAGCAGTTAAATCACTTGGGTGTTCTGTTAAAGCAATAAAATGAAACACCATTAGGAAGGAAATTATCTCATCTCTTATACTACCACACAGCTTCTTGATATTTCTCACACCATTCTCACAGAGCACAGTTCCTGCACTGAATAGTAACAACTTCATGACTGAGGAAACTTACAGCAACTAAGACATTTCCTCTTAATGTCATCATACCCTAATTAAAACAAAACAAAAAAAATCCTCAAAGACATTCACATTAACCTTTTGTCTGTTCACACACACTTGTCAGCAGAACATGTGGTCTTACAGTTATGAAGCAATGATTTGCCTCGGGATACATCAGGGCATTAACAATATTTCTATCTGTCCTAAGAATACGCACAGCAGAGGAACATGGCCTTCTTGTTTAATCACGCCAAAGTCCGTGTGAGTTGCGGTTTAAGTATTCGTCTGCACAGGTCTCTGCACTCTCTGCAGAAAAGGTGTGCAGGCCGTTCTCTCTGCCCTCTGGCTCCATCAAAGGTAAGACAACCTAAAAATGTTCTTTTGTTTCCTGAATCCCCTTCATCCCTCTCCTGTTACTTCCTAAAGCTCATCTATCAAACATTTTAGGAGCTTCAAGGGCTTTGGTGAGTTGTTGTTATTGTACCGGAGTGCCCTCTGGTGTTGACATCTGTGTCCCTGCTCACCTTTGGATTATCTACACTTGTCACTTCAGGGCAGCTTGATGAGTGCATGTCTGTCCCTACATGTGAGAACAAGGCAGTTGTCTGCGTGTTTTGCTACGTTCAGTTTCTGCAGTCACACAATACATCTCTTTGTATCATTTCACAGAAGCAGTAAACCTTTGATTCTGTCATTTAAAGAAATAGTTAGACAATGCGCTGCAATTCGCTTTGTCGCTGAGAGTTAAATGAGAGGATTTATATAGGCTACCACTGTTTGTCCATTAAACATAATGCTACAGTCACATCAGCAGGTTAGGTTAGCTTAGCTTAGCATAAAGACTGGAAACAGCTAGCCTGGCTCTATAAAAAGGTATAAAAAAAAATTCAGCCCACCAGCAAGTGGTATCAATCAATTCATCAAGGAAGCAAATAACTGTTTTTCTCAACATGTCAAACTTCTGCTTTGAGTAAAAGTATCAATACAACAATAAAAATATTCCATTTAAACTGACAGTCCAGAATTCAAAACCCTACTTACTTGTAAGTAAAAGGACAGACATATTTTCAGCAAAATATACAGAAAGTATCAAAAGTAAAAGTTCTAGCTATGCAGAAAAATTGCCACTGAGAATAATATATATTACAATATTAGATCATTAATACTGATGCACCAATGTGTAAGTATAGCATTTTACAGTTGCAGATGGTGGAGATCGAGCCACTTCTAACTACTAAATATGCATTTAGTTTAGACAGTATGTAGATGTAAGTTGGGCTCCCTTAAGGTTTACGAGATACATTTTCTGGCAGGGGGGTTATAGGATCAATAGTTAACAAGTTTGTATTCATATTTTTGGATAATTTGACCTGTTTTGGCCTCGAACTGGTATTTAAATAAAACTATCTGAGAGATTCAGAGGATAAATCTCTCTTTGGTGGAACTGTTGGAAACTAATGGGCATCTGAAACTAGACACTGCTTTTTTGTCACAAGCTAAAAAGGTTGGAAACCGGTGGTTTGATATTTAACAATACTTTGTATTTTATAAGCACATAATTTTTTTATTTATTTTTTTAATGTAAAATCTTAAGCTTAAAAGTAACTAGTGACTACAGCTGTCAAATACATGTAGTGGAGTAAAAAGCAGAACATTTCCATCTGAAATGTAGTTGAGTAGAAGTATAAAGTAGCATAAAATGGAAATACTCAAGTACAAGTACCTCAAAGTTTTAAATACAGTAATTGACTAAATGTACTTAGTTACTTTTCACCTCTGAGGAGTAGTACAATCCTTTGAAACCAGCTGATTTAAGAACAGACTTCAAAGAAGAAAAACATCTGTGCTACACCCTCAAGTCACTCAGTATTTATTTATACATTGCTTTATGCAGGGTTTATGTGATGCAGCATCCGCACACTTCAGCACCTTCCTGGATTAGTCTTATTTAAACTGGAGAGGCTTGTTCTCTAACCCGTTGTGTAATGACAAATCGCTGCAGATCTTAAGGTTCCAAACAATAAAAGCAGGCCTTCCAGCCGTCTGTTTCAGTCAGGTTTAGTGTCTTTCTACGGAGCACGCCTCAACCTGCCTCCACTGCACCTTTCAGCAGTTTTCACATATTATTCCTCGCATGTGAATAGCTACTCAGAAATGTTTATTTACACTCTATTGAAACCAGTATTGACATGTAGACCTGCTGTCTGCACAATATTAATCTGGTGATCCAGTTGCAAATAGCCTCCAATGAGCGTCCACTTTTGCTTCTCACCGGTCTGTTTTTAAACAAGTCTTTCATTGTGAGAGGTGGATGTGTTGCTTGAGTTTACTGCGGATGAAACTAAAGATTTGATGCACAGCTCCAGCAGAGTCTCTATAGTCCTGATCAGAAGAATGTTCACACTGAGGTTTAGAGGCAGCACAAAGATGGAGAGCACACCCACGAGTCCTATCATTACATTCACCCCCAGGCAGGGAAAACCCCACTGTCGCCACCCACACTGGCTCCTGTGTTGTGAGTCCACATGGTCCTTCGTGATAAATGTCAGAGGTGTACCTCTCTTTGTCCTTTCGTGCTTCTGTCCTCCCCTCTCTGCAGACAAACACTCGGAGTAGATGAGGACAAAGTCTCCATGGTGACACGGCGACATCTGCACGCTGTTCCAGGAACACACTCTGTGAACAGTGCAGCTGCTCTCTGTTGTCTCTGGGTCAACACACTGTGCTGCCTCTGATACTGACATCCCAGGGTTCACAGGCTTGGAGGGTGCAGACAGTGCTGGAACAAGATCTTGCCAGCAACTGTCGCCGTTATTGTTAACACTGTCTGTCCTTGCCATCTGTGCAGGGACCCGGTGTCGCCTGTGCAGGCCCGTGCTTGTGGCCAGGAGGAGCAGGAGGAGGGAGAGGAAGGCCACGCCCCAGCAGGGATTCACAGTGCTGGACATGGGGCTGAACAGGTTGGGCAAACATCTGATGAGGGAGTTGGTTGTGTGCAAACAGGCAACAGCCCACACTTCCTCCAGCTTCCATCGACACCTGAAATTTAGGGCGACGATGACCCACACCGACAGGCAGCAGAGGTAACCGACAACATGAGACAAACTCTTTTCTTTGTCTGGGTTGTCACTGTCCTCCTCCTCTTTCACAGTTACCTCCCCAACATAACAGCGTTGTCCATCAGAGCCCGCTGTTTGACTCACCGTCCTGTGAGCAACAGGCCACAGCAGTCTGGACACAGTCTCCACAGCAATCAGAGGTGTGGTCAGGAGGAACACCACACCGTATGTGTGGCTGAGAAAGAGCAGGAAGCGCAGGGCAATGACATCACCTAGTGGGGTCAGATCAGACAGCCAGGACTCAAAGATGCAAAGGAAAGTCAGAAAAACTGTGGGAGAAAAAAAGATAAAGTGTCAGTGATTCCCAACCAAGAGTATGTGGAAAGATTGTGGAGCTGCTCAGTTAATTTATAAACAATTTCCCTCCAGACACGTTTAAATAATTTGTGTCTGATAAATTTTTTCCACAGTTCAATTACCTAGTTAGACATTCTTAAAATTGCATCTCTACTCCTTCTCCCTCAATGAAAAATCCGGAATCTATGAACATGCAAATATTGCTCATTTTAAAAGTTAGTTTTAAAAGTTCTGGACACGAGATGTGTACATACACGTGGTAAACTGAGATTTAAGGTGAGCACAGAGAGGTTTTCCTCCTTCAGCAGATGAATGTTAAAAACAGTCTGCATATACATCATTCTGCACAGTGAAGGTCAAGCTACAAGTGAAGTAACAATATGCAAAACACATTTTTAAAGGGGGACAGAAAACATATATGTATATACATATAGCCACATATTTGTGTGGAGAAACCAAACCTACTAAAAAAAAAGAAGAGAAATAAAGACCAGGCTGAATTGAGATAATTCCAGGATCACTGTGTCTTGTAGGTAAGATTATTTTCATTATCAATTAATCATTCAGTCTATAAAATGTCCACATGTCTACTAATGCCCATCACAATTCCCTTAAATCAAAAGTGACATGTTTTGTCCAGCCAACAAACACTCCAAAACCCAAAGATAATCAGTTTACTGTCACATAAGACAAAGAAAACTAACAAATCCTCACATTTGAGAAGCTGAAACTAGGAAATGTTTGGCTTTTCTTCTTTAAAAATGACTTGTTGCAATCATTTTGTTGCTGTCGTTCATCAAATCACTTAATCAACTAATTGTTCCAACTCTAATGTCTTGAATGAATATAATATTGTAACAATATCCACTTTGACATAATTAATAGTGTTAAATAACATCCTATTTAAAATCCATTCAAAAGAACACATTTGGAACAGCACAGATGGTGTTGATGAAGCTTTTGAGCTCATCTGCAATGGCTGTGGGGGTACGTCAGACAAAAAAAAACTGCGGTGATCACTCCACCTGGTCATGTCCTGATACTCACCTGTGACCAGGAAGTCGGTGAAGATCAGAAGGCAGCAGCAGCAGAAGCTGACGGGACTATGGGAGGCAGCCAACGAGGGCAGGAAGAGGAGACTGCAGGCCAGTTTACATACACACAGCACCACCGCTCCTTCCAACACACCATCCATGACTACAACAAAGCAGTACGTACACGCAGGTCAACATATAGAAAAACTGGTTTCCTTTTTGCCTCAGGGTGAAGGAGCTCAGGAATGCCAGGCACTCTGCTGACAGTAAATCCCCCAACATTGTTAAATATTTCTGTATAGCTTCTGTAAAATTTTATAAACTCACATTAATGTTTTACGCAATCATTCCACTGTCCGTGAATGCTTTTGCCTCGTGGTTGCAGATCAATATTTTCATTATTTACATTAGTAGTGAACTCTGGACTAGACAGTTGTTTACAGCTGATCAAAATTGAGGAAACTCGGGAATAGGTTCAACTGTCTTCCACTGTCAACATGCAAAAACGATATTTCACACCAGCAGTGGGCAAACAAATGCCATGAAACTCCTCAGTAATGTGAACACAGATGCAAATTTACAGCACACTCTGTTGCTTTGACCTGACTGTAAATACTTCCACTACCTGACCATGATACTGTACAATCAGTACTGGTTCAACCTGTAAAAAAAATATTCCATTAGCTCTATCACATGTTTACAGTATGACAATCGAAACATGTATCAGAAAAATATGTATCTAGATCAAAACCTGCTGTGGAGTTCATTAGTTCTTACCTGGACTCACAGGAGCCTTCAGAGCAGCATGTCATTATGAGCTTCAAATGTTTCATCCAGTTCTATTCACCTCCCCCCTTTTGCTCCACCCTCATGAGGATAATGACCCTCCCTCCTCCTGTGCTCCCTGCACCTGGGCTGTGTGGAGGTGAGAGAACATGTGCGTCTCAGAGGGTGTGGCACTGTTTGTACTGACAAGAAAACCTGTCCAACAACTAACTAAGAGTGAGAGATGCAAAGTGCATGCGTGTGTGTTGAAATAAACTTGTTGACATCAGTAAAGGATTTACTGGATGGAAGATGTTTTATTTTCGCTGAGAAGGGACAAACATTCTGGTGTTACACCCACCTTGCTCAAACTACAGTATGTTATTTCAAAGGTTACAGCAAATGCACTCATGCAGGGTGTTTCATAAAGCAGGATTAGACTGTAGATCACAGGTGATGCCATTTCTTGGGATTATTCTTTTGAAACTATACAGCAAAAGTTTAATATTAGGTTTAGCAAAATTAATCATTCATGCTTATCAATGCTTCATTTTAACCTCAGACCCTATTTAAATGTTGCTCCCTATAATTTATGAATCATAAATGATGATGATCGCTTTGGTTTCCAGTAAATAGCCACTGTACATGTTTGGGACATGTGGGATGGTCCTATTTAACCAACAGAAGGGAGTTGCATTGTATGTTTTTGTGCAATTGTCAAATGCGAAAAACATTCAAGTTAAAATTTCTTTTTCCATTCGAAGAACACATGAAAGTTCATGCTTGACCTTGGAAACAGCAGTTGACAAAACAGTCGACACCACAAGGTCAGTGAAATAGCTGTTCCGTATCACGATCTTCAGCTGATGGAGTTTGCCAAATGGTCATGAAATTTTACATCTTTCAATTTCCATTTTTCTGAGCCCTTTGAGGATTTCTCATCCTTGTTGGCTCATACATTCTCGATGTGTATGATAAGAGCCTGGAGCTTTTGATCGATCTTAGACATGCACATTGTGTCTATATGGTCTATTGATACAAAGAAGAACCACATTTTCTTATCAAGTTTTATTGACTTCTTTTCTCTTAGACACATGTGCAGCAGGAAGTTGTGCAAAGTATAGTCAAGTAAACCTCATAGAAAACAATGACTTGTCACCTTTATTGTTGGCAAAACAGAAAACAAACAAGATTTGTTCTTGTCTTTGAAGGCCTAAACAATTGTTTCATCTGATCATGTTTTAGCTCATGACAAGCTGCAGCAGAGAGGTTCGTTTCTTTAAACCGTCAGTGAAAAATGATGTGGAACATTTTAATAGTATCTATATATTATTGAAGGGGCAGTTTTGGAAGTGCAGTGTACCTTTTATCGTCAGCGGAGGGAATTGACCCATAGCAAGGTTTTAAACATCTAATAAATACAATTTAACAGCATAAATGTAAACTGCTTGTATTTAGTTTTAGTAATAGCCATAGAGATTACTGCTCTCAGGTTCTGCTCTACCTCTCTAATTATTGTTGCCACATTTTTTATCACACTTATTTATCTTCACTCTGACTTATGTCAAAGATATTAGGAGTCCTGTTGAGTTTTGCATTTGCTATAGATATGTATGCAGAAATTTGAATGTGTGTGTATTAGTTTGTATATGATGATGCAGGTAACAAAGCAGCCGTGTGTGTGCAGGGTTGAACAGAGACAAAATGTGGCCTGCTCAGAGGGATAAAGTCATGATTTAGTGCAAAAATGCCAATGACAATGACAGGGCCAGTTTATATGCTGACGATCACATTTAAAATGGCATGGTGGATTTACACTCAGGTGGCAGTTCTTTTTAACTAATGCAGGCTAGCCCTCATGAAGGTTTTAATGTTTGTGAAACAGTTTTAGGGAGGTGTTGATTCGGAGGCTAGTGTTTGTGGTGGTGTTAAACTGTTTAGTGTTTCCAGTAAACATTAGGCAGCAAACAAGTATAATAACTTGAAAAGACGCAGGAGCACTTTAGAATGATGCTGCAGCGTATTAGTGTCCGTGGAGAGAGCACACCTCTCTGAAGGTCTGAGCATGAAAGCTACGCAATGAGGTTTCTCTAATATTTTGTCCACCCTTATTGATATAAACTGGGTGGAGAAAATATATGCAATCACATTCAAACTGCAGCCTCCAAAATGACCACAGAGTTGAAGCAACACCTCTCTAAAAACTGTTTCAACCTTACAAACTGGCAGATGAGTGTATTATTTCGATCTACAAAGTGCCTTCCTAAATAATAAGATTTAGGTTTTTTTTTTTAATTGAAATCTGAGCACCATGTGTGGTTAGTAATGTAATGTTATACCTCCTCCTATTTTCAGCCATGAGGCGCCATGCTCACTACTAGCTGTGGCAGCAGTGCCATCTCCTGCTGAGCTAAGCACAGAGCATATTAGCAGCCTGTCATGATGCTGCTGAGAGGATTAGCTTTAGATTTACTGCACATGACCGTCGTGACCAGTGACAGACAGACAGACAGACAGCTTTTACACAGAGCTTGAAAAAGATGGCACCTGCCTGCAGCAAATTATTCTCACTTTAGCTTTAATACTGGAGCTCTGTCTCTCTGGTGACAAGTAGCTAACAGCAGCCTCATCTGCGTGTCTGAGACTATTGCTAGTGATGATGACACACGTAAGAGAAAGCCAGCCTCGCACGTGCAATACTATAGCTATTAATACCACAGCTGTCACTGTACAGGAAACCCACGCACAGTTTCATCTAACGCTGCAGCCACAACATGTGCGAGAAAATAGCCAGTGTTTAAACTGGAAACCAGAAAATGGGTTAAAAATCAGTTTCAGCTCAGTGTTTTAGACGCTGAACAGTCCCTCGCCTGCAGCACCCAGAAGTGAACAGCAGGCGACCCGGAAGGTTTGAAGTCCGACTGAGAGCGAGCAGAAAGAAGAGTCTAATCCTTTATAAAATATTTCTTCTCTCGCTGGTTCAGGTAGGTTGGCCGCTCGATGCAAATTCTCTGCCTCTTTTTTTTTGGCTCTTTTCTCTCACACACGCAGCTCTCCTGTGCCGCTTCGTCACCGTTTCTATGTAAGTCGTGCAAAAGTTGTAATAAAAAAAGAAGAGCATTTGCAGCGCAGAGGTGATAAAGACTGATTTCCTTTCTTCTGTCGTGCAAAAAAAAAAAAAAAATGCTTTCATTTCGCGCCAGTATTAACGTCGACATTTGGATTTGTGGCTCAGCTGCTGCAGAGCATTCAGCAGAGGCATGATGATTGTTGTAGGAAGTGTCAGGCTTTTTTCTCTCTCTCCTCAAGCCGGGCTATTCAAACCTGCAAATCAAAGTAAACAATCGTTCGTACGCTTAATGCAAATACGACACATCCCGACGTATCGCAAAGGCGTTTAATTACATCAGGAGAATCATCTCCTTATAATATTCGGATCTGCAGAATATGGCGTCCAGTGCTTATAAAAATAAGACAGGGCTGCCATTTTTGTTTTCCTTTTGTCTGAAATTTTTTAATAAACTGTCTGAGAATGTGGGAGAGGCGGCGGAGAGACCGAGGCGCTGCGGAGGATCGTTTCTCTCTGGAGGAGATGCTCTCATTTAAAGCCGAGAGGGTTCAGATTTAAAGATCTGCTGCTGTTTCTTGTGGGGATTTTTGAACGGAGGAATAATTCAGCACCGCAAGTACAAAAAGGGGGGAAAAAAGTTCACCTTAACTTTAGTTTCAGAGATGGACCTGTATTTCTTTCTACAGGTGATCTGATCTGTGTTCTGCTTGATGCTGAAGTATTGAGATTTTTTTTCTGTCTACAGAAGACGTGCTACCTGCACATCACTGTGACCACACACTTGACCCTGATTACTGACCATTTATAGGATTATTATCACACCTAAGAGAGCATAGTTATAGATTCCTCTACTTATCTAATAATAATAACAGTTTATCTAAATTGGTCTTATATTACTTCAGAATCACTTTCTAATATCCTTTATGAGGGTTTTTAAGTCGTAACAAATGGCTTTAAAAATTAATAATTTATAGATCAGTTATACAGTAAGCCATTAATAAGATCTTTTGGGTTGCCAGGTTGTGTAAAATCCCTCTGACTCGTATTTATCTTTTCTGTTTGGTATTAATGCAGTTATACATGTTGTTAATCCATTTAGAAATGCTCATAGAGTTTGCACTTGAGGCCCTCAAGTCTCCAGTTATTAATGTTAATAAGTCATTAATAAAGGGGGTTTAATCCACTTTGCAGTTGTATGCTTATAAGTGAATTGGTTTTGGTCCAAGTAAGTAGTCAAACTGTTTAACCAGTTTTTAAGAAATGTTTCACAACCTGACAACCCAAAAATGTTCTAAATGGCATAAGTGATATATAAAGCACTGTAGAGGATTTATTAACCATTAATAAAGCCATTAGTTACAACTTATAACCCTTTATAAAGGATGACTTATTAGAAACTACCATTACTTCTGCAGCGCACCAGATTCATTACTTTTGTAATGATTAAAACATTTGTAAAAAGGGACCAAAACTTAGTTCGATAGAGTCAATCCATAAAAAAATCAATCTATAGCTACAGTATTTTGATGATTAATTAATAGTTTCAGTCATTTTTCAAGCAAAAATGCCAAACTTTCTTTCCTTCCAGCTCCTTAAAAAATTTGATACTTTCCTTTGTGATATATTTTAGTAAACAGATTTTTTGTGTGTGTTTTAGACTGTTGGTCAGACGAAACAATAACTTTGAATACATCACATCGGGCCCTGGGAAATTATAATGGGCATTTTATTGATATTATCAAGAAAGTAATCTACAGATTAACCGACAATGAAAATAACAGTTATTTGCAGCCCTAAAGAGCAGTGTGTAAGATTATTATTATTATTATTATTTTTTTTTTACAAGATATTGAGCTCCCCTCTAATGCATCAGAAGTCTTTTTCCCACCTGCTGGAAATTCTTCAAAACTTATTACTTGCAGGCTTTAATATTTAGGCCCTATAGAAACTCAGCTACATTTGTGCAAAAACATAAATCTATTCTGGCAAAAGTGGCACAAGTAGTACTAAAGTAAGTCCACAAGCAATAGCAATGCTCTACAGGTTGGGAAAATGAACGTGACATACATACAGTACTCTCTGTGAAGCGTGTCATTTCAAAAAAGTGACACAAAGATGTCTGGCAGCAGTCAAACTCCTGAGCCTGCTCCCCCAAGGCAGAAAGCCTCCAGGAAGTGAAACCAATCCCCACTGGCATCATTAGAGAAATATTTTGTGGGGTTTACTGTACGCTCGTACCCCTGGACGTATCATTTTTGTTTCTCTTGGCTTGCATATGTGGACTGTGTTATGCCTCTGCTAAGCCAAACAGACTTAGGAATGGTGAAGTGTGCCAAAGCACACAATGCAAAATGTTTTAAAAAAGAACTTCATACAAGGTTGAGAAGAGAAGCTATGGAAAGAAAGGCCTTTCAGATCAAAACTTCAACAGCAAGCAGCTCTCGTCGTAAAAACATTTAAGGTTGCTGTCCATCTGGCCAAACACAGTGTGGAAAAGCAGCTTGGTCAAGCATTGTGCTTAATTGCAGCCTATTAAAATCCCATATTCTCATTTATAAGAGAATATGCCATGCTCTTACTGTGTAAAAAAGGACATAAATAACTGCTGTGTCACTTACAAATCAATGTGCAGCATCCTCATTTTAGTTATTCCACGTTCATTATATTTAGTTGGAGGTGAGACTGTGCAACGTTTCTCCTGTTTCTCACCAGACTCTGAACCAGTAGTCGGGGGCCCATGTGTCGAGGAGGAGACAGACAGTGACAGATTAAGATCTGAGCCACATCACTTTTAACATTTCTGTTTTCTCTGATAACCGTTTTGGAGAGTTCCCTAACTAGCTGTTGTAATCATGTGAGAGCCTATCTCTCCGGCAGCATGCCCATCATAAAGTCTTGTGGTTGGAAATCCTAACGAACATAGCTGCTGGACTCTTAACTCACTTACACTCACTTAAAAGTCCTACTTTGAAAAAATATTCTTGCTGATTTGACTTACCGCAGCAACTCAGAAACATCCTCTCTGTTGTGTCTGATGAAGCGCCGGCTTGGACAGTGTAAAGACACAAGGTCTCCTCTTGCAATTTTAGGAAAGGAGGAGAACTTAAACAGAACATCTTTTTAAATACACTATCACAAGACTGGGACAAGTTATCTCAAATTATCACATCAAACAGTCAGCTGCTGCTTGGGTGGAGAGCTACTGACACAAGTTTTTAACCGCTGTTTTGTACACTAACAATAGATCTTCACATACATTTACAGGAGGCATTTTTTTAGGAATAATATAAACAAAATAAACCTGAGGGGTCACAAGATGATTAACAGGAGAGGAAGTTTTCAAATGTTCCTCTAATCTTTGTCCTTCTTGTGTGTAAATTACAACTCAGAACATTAAAGATTAATGAAAGAAAAAAAAATCACTCACCTACTCAACCATTGATGAGGCATCACAAGTAAACACTGTTTCGTTTAAGAGGTCCCAAGCCAAAAAGGTTGGGAACCACTGTCTTACAAGTTTGACTACAAATATATACTCCATACATGTACTTCCAGTATTTCACTGATGGAAAGATGGAGACGCTGTCCTCATCTTGTTTATGACCCTTGTGTATTTATTTCAGGATGGCTGAACCTCGCTTTAACAATCCCTATTTTTGGCCTCCACCTCCTACTATGCCTGGCCAGGTGAGTGACTCTGGTATTCACACTTTTTAATGCACATGCTAACCTTAGGCAGTAAATCCATTTACATTTTATGTGTAAAGGTTTATTGTTTAAAAAAAAAGGATTTTAAATAATGCACTATTTAAATAGTTTGATATGCTCATTCCCTTTCTTGCCGAACGTCAGATGAGAATATTGATACTCGCTCGTCCGTACAGTAAATATGAAGCTATATATACAGCCAGCAGCCAAAGGTAACAAAATCCGACCAGCACCTCACAAATCAACCTCACAAATGAACATGTTACATGCTTTTTGTTTATTCAGTACAAAAACTGAAGTGTAAAAACATCAATTAGCCTTTTTATTTTATATATTTATTGTCATTAGTTAATGAATTGTCAGTTTTACACTTTTGTTTTTGTATGGCTGAAACAAACAAGATATAATGTGTAAGATTAGAGAGTTTTAGAGGTGCTGGTAGGCAGATTTTTACCTTTGGACAGAGCCAGGCTAGCTTTTTCCCCCTGTTTCCAGTCTTTGTGCTAAGCTACGCTAACTGGCTGCTGGCTCTAGCTACATAGTTAGCCTAAAGACACGAAAGTGATATCAATCTTCTCATCTAAATTTCAGCAGAACGCGAATAAGTATTTGCCAAAATATCAAACTATTCTTTTAATACAGTGGTTCCCAACCTGGGGTTCAGGGGCCCCCAAGGGATCCCAAGATGAATCTGAGGGGTCACTAGATGATTGAAGGGATACATTAAAACAATCTGTCAGAGAACTTTTTTTTCTTTTACTTTTCTCTAATTTTAGCTTTTTTCCCCCTTGTGAAATACTGGATACTATCTATTCTGGCCTCATGACCACACTAAGTCCATAACCTGTGATGAGGGGTCACAGGTAGACATTGCTTTATTTTAAGGGGTCACAAACCCTTAAAAGGTCGGGAACCACTGGTTTAATACAGCCATTGATCCTCAGAGAGTTTACAGTAAGGAAGTTTTGGGTGCAATGTCACGTATCAGCCATTAGAGGGAACCATCGCCTCATAAAGTGACACTGACTGAACTGATGGCTGTTCTCTTGTCACAAATGTTGTTTCCTGGCTGTCAGCTGGATAACCTAGTCTTGATCAATAAAATCAAGGAGCAGCTGATGGCAGAGAAGATCAGACCGCCGCATCTGCCCGCTTCCTCAGCTCCTTCTCAACAGCCCTTACTGGCTCCCCCCAGCCAGGCGGATGGCAGCCAGCACGGGATGTCCAAAGCCCAGCAGATGCCGGTTCTCCACAGCCACAACCCGTCTCAGCCTGATATAGCCCTGCACGCCCGCCCCGCCTCCAGCTCAGTCACAGGTACTCTGACTCCCCACCTGCCTTCCCAGTCCTCACTATATATTGATATCATCCTGCATCATCAGAGTTGGTTCAGCTTCCTCTCAGTATCATTTTGGTACTTTAGTTTTGTTTTGTTGCATTGACTCTCATGTACTGTTTGTGGTTCTGGAGACTCTGGGCCCTCTTTAGCAGCTCAAATAACATACTTAACATTGTTTTATCACCTTGATACTTCAGAACTCTTTTATTGCTTATAAACATGATTTTGAACACATGACATGTTTCAGATGTCCGCTACAGAAAACTAAACTTCATTTCTGTTTTGGTCTCAGAATCATGGTTAAATACAGTGAGCATTTGGGGTGCTCTGGTTGAGGTCGAGGGGTTATGGTGCTGACCGAACCACAACGTCCCTGGTTCATGTCCGGCTGAGCATTTCCCATCTCTCTCTTCCTCATTTCCTGTCATCTCTCTACTATCGGCTATCTAGGCACTCTAAAAAATAAAAAATACAATGGATTTTCATATGTTTTATATCTGTGATTGGTGTTTTGACAGTACTGTTTTTTTTTTTAACACTGCACTACCCCACCCAAATCCCAAATAAGTGTACACATACGTATGTGTGTGTGGGCGAGTCCCCACACAGGTGCATGTGAGGATCCACGGGAAACTCTCTCTCCTGCCGACTCACAGACGTTTGGAATAAATATTCCAACCAAAAGAAAGATATATATTTCTTCATAGCTAGTGCATGCTGTACATTTCCTTATATGGTGTAATAACGCTTTGTGATAATTTACGTATTTTGGCACCTTCATCAAATATGCAATCTCAGTTTGTGGCAAAGGGAAAGGTTACTACTTCAATCCTTTTCTACTGATTGGGTTTAAATAAGGTCAGAAGGAAATAAAAAGATTTATTTTTTCAGTTATCATTATTATTATTATTATTATTATTGTTATTATTATTATTATTAGTTTGACACATAGCATAGGGTTCTGTGGGACCCCAAACAATGAGTAGTAAAGTCAATGTCAACAAAACACAGGGGTTAAGACTGTTTATATTGCTAAATGATGCCCTAAATGAAAATATATTGTGTTGAGTGTCTTAATGTCAACTGTAAAATGTTAGTATTAAGACACTCAAGTTGATCAGGATCATGCAATGTGAATGTATTTTGTAAATATGAATTTCCTGCACATTTTATCAGGTCGTATTCTGGGGGATGTAAATTTGAATCTGGATGACAAGGCAGCTATAAAAGCCAGAGGATTATGGGAAGACTGGCATCTGCGTCAACTTATAGACCATCCCTCCAGGACAAACCACGTATCAGGTAACACACAGTTTGTACAGGCAGCTCTCAGTGTGGTACTCCCTGCTGTACGTCTGCAGTGGGTGGGTTTCATTCATCTTTAGTACTGGAAATTTGGATTTCTCTGTGCTGTATGTATGTGTAGGAGGTAGACAGAATAATGTAAACACGTAATAGATAATTACTTTAAAGTTATTCAGTGGAATTTGCAAACACTGCTACAAAGGAGAATCATATTACAATAGTCTGCATGCCAAATATCAGTGTTTGTCAACCATCCTACCATATGTCCATTATATCTATTTGTCGGTTAGCTGCTTGTCCATGTTGTTATAGTTTGTCTATGTTTGGAATACTAGGTTATCAGAATTTTTGAGACTGTTGCCCTTGACATATTAATGAATTTTGCAGTGTTTTCAGTTTGCAATTTGCTGATAACTTGCATTCAGCCTTAAACAACCCTCATTTTTAGAAGTGTTGGTAATTATTATTAAGATCTTTTTTTTTTTAAGTTTTTTTTTTTATTTATTTGTCTGCTCAGTGTATATATGCACTTAGCACTTCTAAGTCTCTGAATTGCTGCCCATACCTCTTCATTTGATTTCAGTGTAGTGAAATCAAATGAAGTGGTAATTCAATCTGATTATCAGGCAAATAGCTACTGTATATACACACATGTATGTTTACATGTGTCAGTCTTTTCCACATGTTTAGAATTTTCAGTATTTGAAGAGGTGAAATTCAAAAGCTGCAACATCTGTGCACATCTGAGAGTCAGCTACAAAACACGTTCACAAGCTGACTTCCAATTGGACAATTCGGTTTTCCATCTGTACAGTTGCATTTAAATTTTTCAGATCAGTCCAATCCACACAGAACTTTGAAAGCAAGATATTATAAGTAATAATTAAAAAAAAATGTTTTTGGGTGTAAGCAAATCTGTTTATCTATCCAAACTCTGTGTGTATATATACAGCATATACAGATAAATATAGGATTATCCTCTCCATGATCTTATTTCTAGGTATGTCTGTTTTTATACTTTTAGTATTTATATCTAAATCTTTTGTTTTTTCTGCTGTATTTTAAAGGGGAAGTTTAAGTCTTTTAAAAATGTAACCCCTGGATGATAACTCATTGCAATCATGTCTTTGTCTTCACTTTTGCACCCATCAGGTGTGGCGC
The DNA here is from genome assembly GCF_020085105.1 of Siniperca chuatsi. Lineage (NCBI taxonomy): Eukaryota > Metazoa > Chordata > Actinopteri > Centrarchiformes > Sinipercidae > Siniperca > Siniperca chuatsi. Next base: position 14,616,463 of record NC_058043.1, read on the forward strand.
TGGCATCCAGAACAGGCAACCTCAACACTTCAGAGATCATCACCCCCACTACACCCACCTCAAGCAGCCACAGCCGGCTGGGCGGAGCCCCCACACCTCACCTCATCTCAGGGTTAGCCTGTGGTCATGGGATGGAGCCTGGGAAAAACAACGGGGGCCTCGTGGGACTCCTTGGCCCTCCTCCAAGGGAGGAACGAGGGCGTAAGAAGATCAAAGCAGAGAATGGGTCTTCTCTTTTGGTGGTGCCCTACCCGATCCTAGCCTCAGGCAACGACCAGTCCTGTGTCACCATCACTGCCAAAGAGGGAAAAACGTACAGGTAAGAAAGGACCATTTTTAATGCAGCTGCTCTCACTTGGTAGTGTCACATTTCTTCTTAAATAATAATGGTGGTAACCAGTATTATTTTTAGATAGATGCATAGATAACAAAGGTACAGTGCTTCTGACTCGTGGCTCACAACAGTTAATTAGGAGTCCAGTAGATACAGCAGGTTTCAAATCTCCCTCTGTACAGCATCTGAAATACAGTGATTTGCAAAAACAATAGTTACATCTACAAAATAGAATACATAAAAGCAGCGAAAAAACATGTAACATATAGAACAAGTATGGTAACAGAACATCATTGGAGTATAAAACACAGTACAGATGTTCATGGCATTATCTCTTGTCCTCACAGTATGCATGTCACCTTTTCTGGGGTCGAGTCATGACAAGATATTTACCAAACACAGACTCCGGTGGGGGAAGAAGTACTCAAATTCTCAAATGCAAGAAAACAATGCAAAAATACTTCATAATAAGTAAAAGTTTTGTATTCAAAATGTTACTTAAAGCCTCTATAATCAATTATTTATTATAACAATGGATCAAATGACAAGGTCAAATGTGAAAGGCGTCGCTCGTAGTGACAAACCCCAGAGAGAATTAGAACCTGGCTCTACAGTTCCTCTTGACTTCTTTCAGCTCATTGTTTTGGTTTTCCGGCCCACAACTTTTCTGTTTTGGTTCACTCCCACCATTCTTGTTTACAGCGAAAACTAGCTGGTGAACATAGTGGAGCATTTAGCAGCTGAAGAGCCAGATATTTCCCTCATGAGTTGGTCAGTGTTGTTTCAGTAATAATACAGAGGTATTGGCAGTTAAATATTAAAAGTAAATGTACTCACTATGAACTGATCATATGTTTTGTATATAATATATTTAACTGCAGAGTGACTTGTAACTATAGATGCTATACAAATATAATGGAGTAAAAATTACAAGTTTAAAGTGGAAATTTAAAGTAACATGAAATGGAAATACTTACTACAACTACTTCAAGAAATACTTAAGTACAGAACTTGGCTAGTTTCACCACTGACAGACACAATGCATCCACAAAATAACACAAAAAGTTTGAAATATATACACTTACTGCTTATAGGCATGCAGCCTTAAAGGTTCAGTGTGTAAGATTTAGGGGGCTCTTTTGCAGAATATGGCAAAAAGTATGTTTTCATTAGTGTATAATCACCTGGAAATAAGAATCATTGTGTTTTCATTACCTTAGAATAAGCCGTTTTGGTTGCAATCTGCAATTTCACCGCTAGATGCCACTAAATCCTACACACTGCTCCTTTTAAATTACCCACCTTTATTTAATGTTAAATTTCTTCTTGATGAATTGATAATGTTTTTGTCTACTTCGAATATCCAGGTTTTCCAGTGTTTCAACATTGTTACACACAATTGAAATTCTGAGAGTGAACAGATGTGCAAAGAGGAAGCAAACGCAAACATCTAGAAACTCAATCCTCGTACAGTCAAAGTCAAAAGTGTTTCACAGGCTACACTTGGTCTTGCTCAATAATGCTGCTGGGAGCAGCATGCAATATATGCAGTAGGCACCACGTGTCCTGCTTGTCTCTCGGTGCGTCTTCTTTATGTGTGTCTTCTGTCTGTGTCAATGTGTTCTTGATGCAGGTGTAAAGTTTGTCCGCTGACCTTCTTCTCCAAGTCAGACATGCAGATCCACTCCAAAACACACACAGAGGCAAAGGCCCACAAGTGTCCTCACTGCACTAAGTCCTTTGCGAACGCATCTTACCTGGCCCAGCACCTGCGCATTCACCTGGGTGTCAAACCTTACCGCTGCTCCTACTGTGAGAAATGTTTTCGCCAGCTCTCACATCTGCAGCAGCACACCAGGTCTGATCTCTACACTCATCACAGTGTGTTCAGGACAGTCATTATTGTAATTTTATTGTTATTCACCAAAGCTATGATGAGCATAAATTTATTCTGTTGTGCAGCATCAATCCTGCTTCAATAACATACTTTATAATCTTAGCAATCTTAGCCCACTATACTGTAATGTACGGTTTCCTAATGAGCATAAACATAGTGAGCTGTGGTGGAATATGATTGTAGTCTAAATGATTCGTGTAACATACTTGAGGTAATTTAAAAGTTTTTTTAGTTTTTAATTTTTAATTTTTTTTTCATTTAAAAAACTTACCTGCAGAGTCCAGCAGGGTAAAAAGTATGTTAATTTGTGTGTACAAGTAGATAGTTTCATTGAATTAATAATTTGTTCCCTCAAATTACTTAATTCAGTCCCTCATATTAAAGGGTCGGTTCACCCAAATTACAGAAAAAAACAACCTTTTTCCCCTCTTTTCACTTCCCTGTAGTGGTGGCTGATGTGGCCGTGGAGAAAGTTTGGGTTTTATGTAATAATCCACAGACCTCGTTATGAATAATTTTCCTGGAAACTCTTGTTACATAGAAATAGTCTCTGAAAACTACTCAGTTCCTCTTAACTTCTTTCACAACAGGCAGCTGTGTTCAGCAAAAATACTACCTGCTCAGCACCAAACAGCACACAGAGTTGGTGGAGACTAAAAACAGAGCTAAAAAAGAGCTTTTCCTAGCACGTTTTCCAGAAACTCACTTGTTCAGAAGAAATAGTCTCTATGAAAACTGCTGACAGTGTGATCTGTGAATTATCTAAAAATAACACTGATTCTGCAGAAGACAATGATATTAATACTAAACATAACAATTTTACTGTTTGTTGTTAAGACAAAATCAAAAACCACTGACTGCATTTTATTATTTCAGTGGATTGCAAGTTGTTGTTTTTTGCTTCCTGTCTGACCTGTTTGAAAAGAGTATCGGTTGGCTAATGTTTGCATAATTTTTTCTGTTTCAGAATCCACACAGGCGATCGGCCGTATAAATGCGCCCATCCAGGCTGTGAAAAAGCTTTTACTCAGCTATCTAATCTGCAGGTAAACATGAACTTCTCTGCTCCTCTACCTGTTTTACTACCCTGATCTTCCACACCTTGGATTGATCTGTGATAAGACTGTGAGGCAAATACCTTTAGCAATGCTGCATGACTCAGGTGACCCAGTTTGTCACTGTTTTCTTCTCCCTGCTGAAGTCTCACCAGAGGCAGCACAACAAAGACAAGCCCTTCAAATGTGCCAACTGTTACCGTGCCTATTCGGACTCTGCCTCACTGCAGATCCACCTGTCTGCACACGCCATCAAAAACGCCAAGGCCTACTGCTGCAGCATGTGCGGCAGGGCATACACCTCGGTGAGTTGGAAATCCAAATTAAATTTAAAAATCTGAACTAACTGCAGCGGAGATGTCTAAAAGCGTTGTTTTCCTCTTGTTTTTGTTTTTCAGGAGACGTACCTTATGAAGCACATGTCTAAACACACAATGGTGGAACATGTGCTTTCCCATCACTCCCCTCAGCACAGGACAGAGTCTCCCACCATCCCTATACGGATCTCACTCATCTGAGCTCCTCACCCGTCTCTTGTCAGAGACGTTTCCTGTAATATCTGCGCTCCTCTGATGGACTTGAAATGTGCCAGATTGTACAAGTATCTTGTGAAGAGGTGCTCTTTGAATGAGTATATCCTCCTTTCCTTTCTTGCTGACCATATAGTATTATCGGGGACATCCAAAGATGACTTCTCAGCACTTTCAGGCCTGGACAGGCCTATTAATTTCTCTTTTTATGTGACTTCACAGGGGGAAAAAAGTATTGTTCCGGGCAGCTACATGGAAAATCTTTTTAAACTTTTGTTGTTATAACAGATTACATTGTCTTTTTTATATGGTCCTTTACTTTCTTTACTTATGTCTTTGCAAAAATGAATATATTTACATCAGAAATAGTCTTCCGTTAGCTGGGTTGCCAAGTGAACATAAAGGTGAATGCTTAGATAAAGTGTATTCATGTATATCGTACCACTTTTTATGTGTGTGTCTGTAATGTTTCACCAATCACATGGCCATACATTTTTTGCTCTGTTGCCAACATCACCCTGACCAGGATGTGTGACTCATAATTAGAAGGATGGATATATTTTCTTTTTCATATATTTTGTAATGTTATAAAATATGCTCAAGGCAGTCCTCAAGCTTAACCTGGACAAGTTTAAAAAGTGCTTTGGGTCTGCTAGAACTGTTAGTGTTTAATAAAAAGACACAGACCACTCAAAAACTGAAATTGAAACTTTAATTGATGCAATAAATGTGAGAGCTTTCAAGTACTTTAAGTACAGAAAGTGTTTCAAAAATGTGTTTTTGTCAAATTCTGTCAAAACCCCCTGAAAATATAATAATTTATTTATGTGCATTAATCTTTGACAAATTCACCACAATATTTATGATTATTATGTCAATATTAGATTGAACAATGCACTCCCAGTACTTTTTTGTCCTCTTTGTATTTGATTGGGTGTGCAAATAAATAAATGTAGCGGCAAGACTGAAATGTTACACCACCACTCTGCTGCTGCCACATAATGGTGTGTTACCTTCCATTAATGGGTTCTTGTGTAACTGAGGTATCACTCTCGTTTTATGAATGAACACTTTGCCATTTTATATGCATTTAAGCCTTAACTTTGTCCACGCTGTTGTTTTATCACTTTACATTTGCCTTTTATGTCATTGCATGATGTATACTGTAAATAAAGTATATTAACTGTCAACCTGTTTTATAATAAATAATTCTATAATTACAAGTCTTTTTTTTCTGGCTGCACATAAAAAAGTCAAAGCTTGCAAGTAAATACTTTCACATATATGATGACTCTGATGCTTTGTTTGCACATGGGAGAAGCTTGCCCTCAGGGCCTTACTACTTGGTTAGGATTAGAAAAAAAGAAAGCACTGGCAGAACGCCTTCCTGCCAGAAGTCCCTGAAGGCTTACTTCTCTTGTGTGTGCTTTGTTATTGAGTGGAGGAAGCTATTCCTTAAAAATGTCACTGTCTGTAAAGGAGATGACTGTACTACAAAACAATATAAACTATGACAAGATAAAGGACGCTCTTTCAGCAACCTTCTTAATGCTGATAAATAATATGTCATACAATATCTCATTAGATTAGATCCTTTCTGTGGTGCCACAAGTGTTGGGTATCTCTTTTCACTCAACACAAAAGTGTACAGTTGCCCCAGTAGATATGTTCGTAGGGAAATGTGATTCAAAGCTCAGGACTCGACATGACTCTTGTTACTTCTCACCTTAATGTTGAACATTGAAAGCGACAAGGAAGTTGGCTTCAGTGAAGAACGAGACACCAGAGATAAACAAATTGCTATTAATATGATGCAGATGATGTGAGACTAACACATTCAGTTACATAATAGGACGTTCAGTTTGATGACAGGTGAGTAGAAAATGAGAAATTGTACTTTGCATTTTGGTGCACACGGGCACAAATAGCCTACTTCCACAGACCGGAGCCTGTATGTATGGAGCCCCAAAGTGGCATTATGACATAAAAAGTGAGTATCACTAGGAAAAATTACATTATGAAATAATTTAGTAATTTTTGAAAAAGGGGCATTTTGAAATATAAATGTAGTGAAATAACTTCAATAAAGCTATGTTAATAATATAAGAATTATCAAACATTTCATAATATTAAGTTGAGTTTTAATGATTTCTTGAATCATATTTTACACAATTTATTCATGTGACTAATTGTTCCATAAAAGCTTATTTATTCATTTAAAGCGGCTATAATCGCTATTTTTATAATGATAATAATATATCAAATAATGTGACAGTGTGACTTGTAGTGATGAACCACAGAAAATGATCACCTAAAACTACAGCTTTCCTTTGCTTTACGGACCTTTATATTGAGTATCAGCTCATTATTTAGCTGTCTGGCTCACAACTTCACTGTTTTGGTTCACTCTTACCGCTCTCATAGAATCGTTTTCAGCAGGCAGCTGTTTCCAGCGAAAAAGCTCTAAAAACCCACTGTACACTACCTGCTCACCACCAAACGGCAGTCAGACACAGTTAGCGACTAGCTGGTGAACATAGTGGAGCATTTATCAGCTGAAGAGCCAGATGTTTCCCTCTGGAGTTGGTGAAGACTAAACACAGAGCTAAAAAAGAGTGAATAACACGACCAGAAACACAACATCCAAATGAACGCTAATGTTGCTCCGTAACTTCTATGTAAATAAGCAGCTGTTTGCTAACATGTTCACCATAATAACTTAAAAGGTGATGATACGTGCATGTTGTACAACTTGTTTCTGCTGTCAAAAAGAAATCTGTTATTTCAGATAAAACATATGATGATCTTAAAACATATAATGCATTGATTAAATCAGAGGTTCCCAAACGTTTTGGCTTGTGATCTCTTACAAAAACGCAGTGTCTAGTTGTGGAACCTTTTTACATTTGAGATGTCTATGAGTTGTTTGCAGTTCCACCAAAGAGACATTTCCTCTCTAAACTTCTCAGATGATTTCATTTAAATAATTTCACAAAAAAGCAAAGATTAGCAAAAACTTTCTACAAATTTGTGTAACACAACTTTGTTTTTTTCTTTTGCACCCCATCAATCATTTCACGATCCTTCCATTTTATCTTATGACTCTTTGGAGGGGGCCCGAACCCCAGGTTGGGAATCACTGGACTAAACTACCTGACTGTATATAAACTAGCTCCACCTTGAGCAGCTACAACAGTAAAATGCTGCTTACAAGTTGATGCATCAGTATTAACAATCCAACAATGTCAGATATAATTATTTATCAGTCACAAGGGCCAATTTTCTGCAAAACATGTACTTTTATGTTTCATACTCAGGATCAACTTTTGTACCTGAACACGGACAACATTTGTCTGCCAACAGTAATACTTTGTCACTCATTATACAATGACCGTAAAAATCACTAACAACAGGTAGCATTACGATTAGTGTCACTTTTGTCTTTGTAAAAGTATCTTTTGTTTATTTATGTAGCATAAACCAGGATTCCATTACAACAAAAATAAGGTCACTTCTTTATTGCATAGATTGTGCTACCTTACAGTATATGTCACAGAAATGAAGCTGAAATGCTTCAACATGCTTCAGTAGCCTTTCTATATTTGCCATTTTGGATAGAGTAATTCCAAGTGCACAAAATGAGTAAATAAAGTAATTCCAGTAATATAACACAAAACTATACATATTCACTATACATACAGATATAGAAATACAGTAGTGCTTGTCAACCCAATCTTTTGCATTTGGCCAGAAGTTATCATCCACATCTGTGCCAATCCCTGGCAATTTCCTGCAGATATGCCCAGAAATCCAGCATTCATTGTGTCCAAGAGGGACATCTGATCATGTGGCTAGTGGTCATAAACTTTCCAGCTCTATGAGGAAAAGATTTCCTCTGTGGGGTTGAAGAATGGAGAGTAAGGTGGAAGGAAAAGTGATATCCTCCTGAGACAAGCTGTAAACAACTCTGACTGGAAGATATGGTGAAACATCATCCCATACACTTACAAAACATTCTGGAATCTGCCTCACCTGCCCCCTTTCCTCACCTGGCACAAGTCTTTCATAGAGGTCATCAAGGAATGAAATGAGGCACTCAGTGTGCCAGTTAGGAGTTTATGCGTTTTATTTTTTTATTTATTTGTGTTTTAGTTGTAAATGTAACGGTTTTGACAATATATGACGTGCAAAAGAGTTTTAGTGGTGGTTGAGTTTGAGTGAGAAAACAGTTCATGAAATTGTAGAAATCTTCACCTCACTGTCTTCAAGTAGAGAGAAGAGTTGGTTTGAAAGAGGAGTCAAAGAAGCCATTTTGTGAAAAAAGAAAACCCCTCTTTGAACAGAAATGGTAGTCTGAGACTCATTCTGCCCAACGTTTACCACAGTGTTTTAACACCTTGGTCAAGCCAATCATATGCTAATCAGGTACTTAACAGTGATGAGGGAGGTGCAGCCAGAAAACAATAGGCCTGATTACTGGGCCATCATGGAAACAAAGAAGGTCAGTTTCAGGTGAAACTAGGCAGGGTAAGCAGCACTCAGGAAGATTCCTCGCTGAGGGCAGGGCTTACACAACACAGAGCAGCTTAAATTTCTGAGTTCTTGAACCATTTTCACAATTGAGAATGACTTCCGGATGGGAGCCAAAATGTCTTGAATTTGAAAACATTGTCCAGATGACTATGACTGAAACCTTTTCTACAATGGAACACTCCTGGACGAATGATGTGAACAACAGAGCGTTTCACTCATCAGGGAACTGCCAACCTGCATGTTGGAACAGGCCCCAGGTATTGTCCTGCAGTGAATACAGTGAGACTCCTTTCTATATGCAGGCCAGAGTGGTCCCGTCTACAACTGTAGACAACATGACAGTTAGGGCTTCTCAACTCTTTGGGTCAAGTTCTTAGTTTTATCTTTTAGAGCCCTTACTCGTGTTCAGCCAATTCAGTTCTAACCTCCGCTAATGTGCGTGAGGGTGGTGGGGCTGGTACACAATATGTCAAGTGGTACCAAATTACTCCAGCTTTTCTTTTTACCTGGACTGTGTGGGAGGTACACTCAACCACTTCATAAGGTCCTGTCCACCTGGGATCAGTCCACTTTCTCTTATGAACTTTCACTCGTACCCAATCCCCTACCTGTACTGCTGGAGTCTCGGTGATGGTTGCTTCGGGTTCAGCCAGCTCTACCTGTTTACACAAAACTCGGGACAAGTTAGTCAATGTAGTCATGTAATCGTCACAGTCAATCTGCCAGACATCCAGAGGGGGCATATGACCTCCCTTCCTGGGTGGCCCTGGCATTGGCCTACCTGTCAGCAACTCATGAGGTGTCAAGTGTATCTTGGCCCCTAGGGAGGTTATCACGAACATAAGTGCCAAAGGCAGTGCATCCACCCAACTGAGCTTTGTGCCAAAACAGATTTTAGCGATCTTTCTTTTCAGAGTCCGGTTGGCTCTTTCCACCAAACCTTGCGATGCAGGATGATACACTGCTCCAAATCTATGTGTTATTCCCAGTGCTTTTTCCACCTCCCCGAGCTGTTTGTTACTGAAATGTGAGTCGTATCTGAGCGTACACTACGTGGGACCCCATATCATATTAGCTCATTTTACCATTTTACTACTACATCTGCTGACTCTTTCTTGCATGGTATTGCCTCTACCCACTTGGTGAATCTGTCCACCATCACCAGCAAGTAAGGGTAGCCTTTTGTATAGTTGGCTGGGCGGATCCCTGGAGGTGCTGATGGGGAAACTGGCAGCACAGTTGCTGTTGCTGAAGCTGCTGCTGACCCCTCCTTTTTTTTTTTCTTCGCCTTCCAATGGCTCTTGCCTGCTGCTGTCATTATTGCACAAATGGCTGTGGTGGTCACATCTTTGTCTCTAGCTATTTCCAGTCTCCTGTATGCCATTCCCCATTTATGGCTTCCTGCCATCTCCCAATCACAAAGGGCTTCTCTATGATTTGCAGCTGCGGCAGTCACCATGCACATGATCACTTGAAGGGTGGGCAGCTCAGCTTCCTGGTTGCTGGTGAGGAGACCTTGTCTCTCCCATTTCTCCCACAACTTTTCCACTGCTTTCTTTGTCTGTCCCTTGTCTTTTTTACCTACTTTCCCCTCTAGCTTTTGTATCATATGTGCCTTTAACTGGCCCAAACTCATAGGCTGATCTCCCATTATGTACACATATCCTTTTAATATTTTCAAATAGATCATACAACCCAAACCAATGTATTTTAAGATTAAAATCATAAACCACACAATCCACAACTTTAAGACCATAAACTAAACAATCCACAACTTTAAGACCATAAACTAAACAATCCACAACTTTAAGACCATAAACTACACAATCCACAACTTTCCTAACCCTATTAGTGTCTTCTCACATGCAGCTACACGTTCTTCTAATGTCAAAACAACAGGAGGAGGCCGAGATGCGACCGGCTTGTCACTTAATGTTAACACACAATATCTTCGTAAGACACAGTTGGCAATCTACCCAGGAGGCATGGCACGTCTCCCTAGTCACTCATGTCCATGAGAACAACCCAACATTACACTGCTCAATTTCACAAATCCACCATCATTGCTTTTTAAAACACACAGCAATTTTCAACACACACAACTATATTTTCTATTAAGATTCACACTATTTCATCATAAAGTCAATTTAAATTTCAAAATGTATTATTTTGTCTTATTATTACTATTCTGTTTAGTTTTATTTGCTTTTATAGTGATACCACTTCATTCCCAATAGTAATTGTTTGCTTTATTCCCAAAAAACATACTTTAATTTTTTTTTAGTGCACCTTTATGTTTTTTTTAACCCAGTTGTTTCACATTCATTCCCCTTTTAATGTCTACATGTGTCATACATTAATGACACATGCACGCAATATTATTATACACACAAATCCCCAGATAAGTCATTAATGTCTCTCACTCACTCTAACCCTAATTTTTGGTACTTTGTGAGTATAACTCACGGGACTCCAACCCTAAGGGACTCAAACCCTATATTGGCCTTAGCTTTTGATTCTCTAATTCACTTATTGTTTGTTCAATGTAGTTATTTATATTATAAGATTTAGACTGTAATTTCCTTACCTCCTCCTCACTCACTTTTAATTTGGTATTAGTCAATGCACAGAATTTGGTTGTTAACAACAGGTTTCTGCTTACCTTTTCTTTGAGGGTGCCCGGTGAGTGACGAGGAGTCCAGAAATACAGAGCCGGTCCCACTGGAAAAACATCAGCAGTGGACAGCGTCAAATTTTCTCCTTTTCTTCCTCAGCAAATCACGTTGGGGTCACCAAATTTGTCAGCGCGTTTGTTTATTTGCAAAAGAAAAGTCTGAAGAGAAGCTATTCCTTAATTTGCCATTTATTAAAGCATTGGAGGATCAAAAGCATCTTGTACAAGGATCTTTTCTATTCAGAAAACCACAGTCAGCAAGCTGTTAATCTGTAGTCATCATCCTAAAAAAGAATGCTATTCTTATAATTACACAGAGTTTTAAATGTACAACTATCTGATAGGTTTCTACAGAGGTGGGGAGGAGCTGTGGTTTAGACTTAGCTATCCCTTCGGTGGTGCACAGGCTGGTCCCAGCCTCTTGGCACACGATTCCACCCTTCGTGTGGAGACAGCGCCCTAGTGGAGGAATCCTACACTTCCTCTGTTTGTAAGTTGCTAAAGTCTCTGCTTCGTTCCTCAAAACTGATACTTTTCCTCTCATGGTCATTACAATACATACTGTCCTCACTACATGATGTTCTTTCTGATATCCCTGTTTCTTTGTATAAATGTAAGCCTGTTTGCAACAGCTAATCAACTTTTCCCTGCAGACAGCAAGTCTGCAGGACAACACTTTGAATTGTCAAACCTCATGCCCTGTGTGTGTGTGTGTATATGTGTACAAAAGTTTCAACATGGTATTAATATAATAGGCAAGCAACCTTCACTTAAATTATTAATTCTCACAGAGGCTCACTGCTACTTACCAGAAAAGTACAAACTGGACTTGCCCCCTCTTGTGCTTGTAACTAGTAGCTTTTAGCTTGTAACTTCAGTGTCACAAACAAAGACAGACTATTTGTGTGTCCATCTCTCAGACTATGTGAAACCTTAGTGTTGAAAATATTTCTACATATTTCTACAGCTGCAAAACTTTTTTTAAGCATGTGCAAATTATATCTGTGTGCACAAAACTTGTTCACACATGCACAAAATATATCTACAGCTGCGAAACGTTTTTACAAAGTCACATTCAGATACGTGGATGCAATTTTTTTTTCACATACACACAAAAGGGGATATATAGGCTCAAAATATTAATGTTAATATTAATATTAACCCCAATTTGCTTAATTTCAATATATCCAGGGCCAAAAAAGCTGCCTTTCAGTCAAGTGACAAGGAAGCATAGAGTGGGACTGAAAGCTGGCATCAAGGAGGCAAATTGAAGAAATCAGCAGAGACTGGAGAGAGACCTCAACACCAACAACACCAAAGACATGTGGCAGGCGATCAAAAACATCACAGGCTACAAAAGCAGGAGCACCACCATCATGTGTGAGGCCACATTACCAGATGAGCTAAACACATTTTATGCTCCTTTTGATCTCCTCAACAAAGAGTCAGCTGTAAAATCTACTCTGCTTGCAGAGGACTGGCCACTGTCTGTATCCACAGCGGATATGAGAAGAATCCCGCTGAGTGTGAATATGAGTAAAGCTGCTGGGCCTGATAACATCCCTGGTCGTGTACTAAAAAACATGTGCCAATCAGCTATTTGATGTAATTACTGACATTTTTAACATATCTCAGGATATTGTTCCCACCTGCTTCAAGACAGCCACCATCATACCTGTACCTAAAAAGTCTACAGTGTCTAGTCTAAATGACTACCGTCCTGTTGCTCTCCCCATTCCGATGAAGCGCTTTGAGAAACTGGTTCTCCAGCACATAAAGAACAACATCCCAGCCAGCCTGGACCCTCACCAGTTTGCTTTCAGAACCAACAGGAAATCAACAATCTTGCAGAGTGGTGCACAGACAACAACCTACTGCTCAGCATCAGCAAAACCAAGGAGCTGATCGTTGATTTTAAGAAAAAGGAGGCAAAGACACACACTCCTGGTAAATAGTTTTAGGTTCCTGGGAATCAGCATCACAGAGAACGTGTCATGGTCCTCTCTCATCTCCACCCTGGTCAAGAAAGCTCAGAAACTGCTGTATTTCTTAAGGAAACTTAAGAAGGCAAAATTCCTGTGCCAAGTTCTTGTTAACTGTTACAGAGGAGCATCAGAAAGCATCCTGACTGGAAACATCACAATATGGCATGGGATGTGCACGGCCCAGGACCAGAGGGCTCTGCAACTGGTGATTAAACCAGCTCAAAAGATAATTGGTACCCATCTACCAAGCATCAGTAATATTGGTGAGGCGTCTGTGCAGAGCCCAAAGGATACTAAAGGATAGTACCCACCGAGCTACAGCCTGTTCACCCTGCTGCCGTCTGGAAAGGCATACAGAAGTATCCGCTGCTGGACCACCAGACTTCAACAGCTTCTTCCCTCAGGCTGTGAGACTGCTAAATTCATCCCCAGCACTCCACCATGTAAAATAGTTTTATTTCTATGACTTATTATTTATTCACCATTTTTGTATATAACATTTGGTTTTTTGTTTTTGTGAGTAGCAAAAAAGGGAACTGCAACTACATTTTATTTTACACCCCTGTGTTGTAAAATGATAAATAAATCAAACTTGTACCTTATAAAGAATGAACCTCAGTCACCAGAAGCAGGAAGAGAGAGAGAGAGAATTGTGATTGACTGAAGCATAAAGTTACTAGTTGTCCTGGCCTTTTAAAGCTATTTCATGTAAAAAGGACTTGTGGGCTGTAATATTTAAAATACATAACCTCATTAATGAAATCAAGTCATTCTGAGGCATAAATGACCTTTCAGTGACAGTGAAAACTGTCTTTTATGGGTTGTAGGCCTATTGCCGCTTAGAGACGGTTATTGGTTGTAATCCAGGGCACAGAGCAGGTAAAATAATGCAGAGTCATAATGATAATTGCAAAATAGATCATTTCTTTATTTTAAATATATAAGGGACATATATAACATAGGCCTATAAACATCGGAAACAATACTATAGTTTTGTCATGCCTGATTAGCCTGCTTAAGCAGCTGTGGACAAATGGCTAAACTGGGCGAACAGACTGCGCGCGCAGTCGCAGCAATCAGGGTTTGTTGTTGTTTTTTTCTGGCAGGAGACCTGCTTAACCTGTAAACTGAATCCCGGGAAGAGACACTCCTCATTAGAGCTGTTTCAACCTGTGGAAAGAGGATACACGGGGGCTGCACTGCAGTTTGCCACAGACAAAGGAGATCCTGCCCGTGTGAACCTCACACTAAATCCAGGTTAAATTATTAGCCTGTGAATATTTCGGACGAATTATGGATGTATATGGGTGACAGCGACTCACAGGTAGGTTACCCATTTTAATGTCTCTGTTGTGTGTCTTAATTTCACGAGCTGTAGCCTATCTGCCAACGCCGCGAGGAATTTATGACACCATTAAGATTATTTTGTTAGAAATGGACGAGAAGGTTTTGATTTTAGATACTTCCGGAAACAGCAACATATTATTGTATGTTAACTTACCGGGTTTCACAAGTAATTCCACCTGAGATTCATAATAGAGTTTAAACATACCTGAGCCTTCCTTTTATATGCGACACCACCAGCGTTAGAGCCACAAAGAGAACAGGAAAACCCAACAAAACATTTAAAAGGAAAAAACGTCAAAACATTTTTGGGTTTTGAGACCACAATGTGCAAACCATATTTTAAAAAGTCTGCAGACAAATTATTATTATTATTAATAATAATAATAATAATAATAATAATAATAATAATAATAATAACGAAATCATTGAAATTATTCGATAAAAGCCCATTTTATTTTAATGTACAACAATGATTAAAATTCAATGGGGAACATAAACAATGTTGTGATAAACTCACTGCGCAGTGTATTTCATTTAGACAAAGTCCTTGTCTGCTTGGGGTAAAACATTTACAATTCAAGACGTTTGACTTACTTTGGAATCAGCACCAACAAGCTATGTAGGCTACAGGTAAAGGTCAAACGATATTAGCTGGGTGGATTTCATCTTCCTGTTGTCATTTCCTTTTTTCTTCCCAGAATTGCAGTTTTATCAATCCAACCTACGGCTGCCTTCACTTTCTTTGACAAGATAGTTCATAGTCTACTGGACTTGTACGCCAGCGTCTTTCAACAATGAGGTATATTAATTTTTTTTTTTTAAAACGACTTAACGTTGTTGTGCCACTTTGTTGTTTACTTTTTTAAACTGTCTCGGTCTTATTCCTGACGCAGGTACGTTCAGAAGATCAGTGTTTGGAAATGTGTGCTTTACTTTCATATCACGCTCTGTGTTCTCTACTTCACGCCACCATCTGTAAGGTGAGCATGTAAGAGACACCGCATTCCCTCAGCTGCAGTTTATTACTGTAAGTACACCTGGCTAAAATGGTGCAGTATGAAGGCGCAGGTAGTGGAGCGATGCCCGCTTCCTTTCGGCGCCCATGGCAACCAACTGAGAGAGAATGATGAATGAAGCATGAAGTTACTGGTTGTACTGATCCTTTAAATCTATTTCATGTAGAAAGGACTTCGGTGGGCTATAATCTTTAAAATATATAACCCTAATAAATGAAATCAAGCCATTTTGAGGCATAAATGACCTTTCAGTGACAAGGTATGCTGATGAAAACGGACTTTTATGGGTTGTAGGCCTATTGCCGCTTAGAGAAGGAGAGTATTGGTTATAATCTCGAGCAGCTGTTTGTGATCGCGTGTTTTTTTTTTTTAAATTACGTACAGAGAGCGAGAGAGACAAGGAAGTGGTGGTGTGTGTGAGCGCGCGCCCCCCTCCCCGCAGACACACAGGGCGACCCTTTTAACTTCATTGTACATCCATGTACTGCATATTTAGAAGAAGTGACGCCCCGTAGAAACAGATAAAAGCTTTAAGTTATAAATTCCTGAGATTATCATAAAGATCGGCCCTTTATTGGGATTGGAAAAGAGCAGAGCAGCAGAATCGCTTGTGCGGCGCGCAGAAATGCGCTTCTGGTGTGAACAGCCAGGCCACTGCTCGCAGGAGAAATGACCTTCGCGGCACTTCCTCCTCCTGTGTGTCCCCGGCGTGAAGGTTCTAATGTTGAGTTTTTGTTGCTCAGTTATTATTTTGTCCACCCCATTTTTTTTAATCAATGAGAGTATGGCTAAATAACAAACACCTGTCAGTATAACACAATACAGTTCAACAGCAACGCAAACTACATCCTTCAGCATGACCGTAAAGTTGAATCAACACCTCTCTAAAACAGTTTCAGCAGAATCTCAACATTATAACCTTCATGGAGGGAGGATTTATTGCAGGACTGTATTAGACAGCATTAGTTTTAGCTAGGTGTACCTGAGTGTAGATCCATTAATGTGCCTAATTACAAACATTTTATTATTATAATTTGGTTGTTTGTTTGTTTTTTTAACCAACATGTTTTTGATATCAGACTTTTAATAGGCATCCTTCCTATGGACAAATGCTCTTTGGAAAGTGGAAAGATGCTGTCTCTGGACAACAGTGTGGATGCCAGCCTTGACCTTAGGTAAGACCACTGACACATTAAGTTCTGGCTGCATGATCATAAGTACAGATAGTCACAATGCCCCTTGTTTGCTCACCACTCAAACCATGACCACCAAATATCAATTCTATGATGTTTCCAGCTTGAGGTGAGATTTCTTTCACCACCAACATAGAATCGGTTTGACATGTTGAGAAGCTGCAGGTTTGATCAGAACACAACATACTGTGTAGCAAAAAAATGCTGTGTATTTCCCTTTTGAGTGCTGAGAGGACGGTGTGTGTGTTTATAGATTGCTGTTTGCACCACAAGTTTGTGTTCTTTTAGGTTAAGGAGGCAGATCAGTAATTTCACCCTTTATTCCAGAGTAATTCCTTTTATTTTCTTTCTAAATGTACCTGTTTGGATTGCAGCACAATTGGGGGGAAAACTATTGATAATGATTGTGACAAAACACAGCATGATATCTAAATGTGTATATTTCTGCAATATTTGATGCTTCTAGAGCACAGCAGTGTGTAGCTTTGAGTACTGAAATTGGTGTCTTTTGTTGCAAAAAAACATTTAGAAAATGTTAATACATGCATCAGAGCTGAAACAATCAGTCTATTGATTGATTAGTCAGACAAAAATAATTAGCAACTATTTTGATAATTGATGAATTGTCAGTCATTTATATGCAACATTCTCTACTTTCAGCTTCTCAATTTCACAGATTTTAGTTTTTATATGTATTATTCTATAGTAAACTGAATATTTTTAGATTATGTAGTCTTGTTTAGGAAAAACACTCAAGTTGATCACCTGGGTGCTAGGAAATTGTGATGACATTTTTCAATATTTTCTGACATTTTAAAGACTAAATGATCAATCAGTTAATTGAGAAGATAATCAGCAGGTTAACTGATAATGAAAATCATGGGTAGTTGCAGACCTAAAATTTAGATTTATGTAAGACTGATGTGGTTGATAGTGTACTGAGAAAAATCTGTATACTGACATTAGGTTACCCTTCACAAATCAATTTATTTAGTGTAATTATTAGAGTGAAATGCACATGGTCACAGTACTCAGAAGGTCAAGAATATACAGGTTACAGGTGGTTTCACTCACAAACACATTTTAAATGAAGATAAAGGAAAACGAAGAAACCAGTCAGTGAAATAACCTTGTTAGATTCGGTCAGTTAAAATGTTGTATTCAACTTGTCTTCACTTCTTGCCGAAGCACAATGTTACTTCCTGCAATCTTGAACAAATACATATAATAGCAGTGACCTGGTACAAAAGGACACACCTTTTTTCTGTTAGCATAATAAAGAGGAAATCTCCTCTTGGCTTCGTTGATAAAGCAATAACATTCAGCACAGTGTTGGGGGCTGGGTGGCCATGATACTGTGCCACTGTAAATTTTTAAAAAAAATTAACCGAAGACAGTTTAATTTTACATGGGGAAAAATGCATTTTTCTTCATTTTAACAGGTGTTTTTTGTTTGGTTTTTTTTACAGTTGGTTTCAGGCATTTCTCAATACTGAGTTCACCTAACCCAACAAACATAACACAACATTACTGAAAAATTAAAGGGCGGCTACATTGAACACAAAACGTATTCGGACCGTTCGTGGAGTGGCTGCTGCAACACTACGCTTCCACTATAATGAATGAAACTGGCTACACCAGGCGTGATAGTGTGATATTTTTTACATACAACACAGAGTGCGTCATTTCATTCCTGGATGAACCTCTGTGAAAGACAGGAAGACATAAGGTGTGATGTAAATGAGAACTTGTGGCCAAATGCAGAAGACAAGGTTGACTAGCACTGTCGTATTTGTAGCATCATATACATGGATGTATAATGAACACAAAAAAGATAAAGAAAAAATCAGGATAAACTGTAGGTATGTAGCATTTCTTTTCAGTTAAGTTCATTTGTTATAATGAATAATGCTATTTTAAAAGAATAGAAAAGTACAACCGGCAACAACTGTGCCCAGAAGCATTATGTTTTTGGGTTGTCCGTCCGTCCCATTTTTGTGAACACAATATCTCAGGAATGCCTTGAGGAAATTTCTTCAAGTTTGGAACAAACGTCCACTTGGACTCAAGGATGAACTGATTAGAATTTGGTCATCAAATGTCACTGTGACCTCACAAAACACTTTTTTGGCCAAAAATCAAGAATTGATGACCATATTTCACACTTGGTCAGACGATGAATAGGTGACACTTTTGACTCAAAGGTCACTGTGACCTCAAAATAGGTTTTTAGCCATAATTTAGGAATGAATTGGGCGATTCCAAATTTCACACACATAGGGTGACACAATGAGTAAACAATAACTGGCATTAAACAGTCTTCTTCTATTCCAGATCCAGAAGTGACGTGCAAACATGTACATCCTGGAAAGCTCCAATCATCTGGGATGGAATGTTTAATCCTGATCTTTACGATCAGATGCACAAGAGGGAAGGATCCTCTGTGGCTCTGACAGTGTTTGCTGTGGGCAGGTTTGTTTTCACATTAAAAGTAATCCTTGTTTAAATAACCTGTTAACTGTGGTAATTATTAAGAAGTCCACTTCCACCAAAGGTACCTGGATGCTTACCTCAAGACCTTCCTGAACTCATCAGAGCGTCACTTTATGTTGGGTTTGCCCGTCAAGTATTATGTGTTTACGGACATGCCAGAGAAGGTGCCAGACATCAAGCTTGCTCCACAGCGAAGCATAAAGGTCGTCAAAGTGGAGAGGCACTCCAGGTGGCAGGACATCTCTATGATGCGAATGAAGAAGATATCAGATGTCATAGAGTTGGATATTCGCCACCACTGCACGCACGTCTTCTGCTTTGATGTGGATCAGGTGTTTACTGGGAGATTTGGCTCAGAGGCTCTGGGAGAATCTGTGGCTCTGCTCCACGCTTACTACTACCACTTTCCACAGATGTTGTTTACCTACGACCGCAACCCGAAGTCTAAGGCATACATGGAAACCGGGGATTTCTACTACCACGCTGCTGTCTTTGGAGGCTCGTGGAAGAGTGTAAAAGCATTGACTGAGGCCTGCTATCAGAGCATCATGGAGGATAAATTGAATGATGTGGAGGCTCGGTGGCACGATGAGAGTCATCTCAACAAGTACCTGTGGCTTCACAAACCAAGCAGGGTGCTCTCTCCAGAGTACTGCTGGGACACCAGTATCGGCTACAGGAGTGACATACAGGTCACCCGACTACTGTGGGCACCAAAACATTATGATACACTGCGCACCCCTTAGTGTGTTTTGGAATTAAAGTGCATATTATGAGACTCATAAATTAATCTTCAATTCAGTGCCTTTTGTGAGAGAGAGAGAGTGAGTGACCAATAGTAACTGTAGTAGCAGTAGTCGAGCAGGAAACACAATAAGAGAATTAAATGTGGACTCAAACATCAGATCTCTGTCATCTAAAGCTGTACTAGTGAACGATTTAATATCAGATTATCATATTGACTTATTTTGTCTTACTGAAACCTGGCTGGGTCATGAAGAATATGTTAGCCTACATGAATCCACTCATTATCATTCATATTAATACTCACATTCCTCAAGGCACCAGCCGAGTAAGTGGAGTTACAGCAATCTTCGACTGGACTTAAGTCTATTAATCAACCCTAAACTAAATTATAACTCATTCAAAAGCCTTGTTCTTAATCTTTCACACCCAACCCGGAAAACGCGACAGATAAAGTAATTCTTGTAGGTGATTTTAATATTCATGTGGATGTTGAAAATGATAGCTAGGTACTGCGTTTATCTCATTATTAGATTCAATTGGCTTCTGTCTTCTGTCTATAGTCTTTACACAGAATCCTTCATTATCAGATCATTATTTAATAACTTTTTAACTCCTATTACTGGACTACATGCCATTAGGCAAAAACTCCTATACTAGATATCTGATAGTGCTGTAGCTAAATTTTAAGGAAGCGAATCCATCTGCATTTAATTTGGGGCTATGTCTCAATATAACAGAGGACTCCTATGCTAATTTCAGCCCCTCCCATATTGACCATCTTGTTGATAGTGCTGCAGGCTTACTGCTGACAGAATCACAGCTCTGTTGAGTCATGTATTCCTATAGACCTCAGTAGTAACGACTTCATGAGCATCTTTAATAATTAAATTTTAATTAGAAAAAAAAAAAAAAAACACCTCATCACATCCTGCCCTCAACTGGTACCGATTCATCTTCAAATATAGGAAGCTTAGAAACAGCTGTAAAACCTGAGATATTTAGACTGCTTTTCTTCTAATCGACCTTTTATGTGTATGTCAGTTTCCCCTCTCTCCCAATTCCTTCTTTTTTGATGGACAATATTTATTGACCCTGAAGTTGCAGTGGAAGAATTTCAACTTTCTTATCAATGTTGTAAGTGGTGCAGTATGAGGACCAAATGCACAAGACAAGGAAGCGGTATGAGGATGAGGTAGCCGGATGACTATGGTATTTATTGGGTGATGTAGCTTACGGGCAGACAACAGGTTCAGACAGGTAACAAGCAGGTAGGCAGATACAGGTCCAGATAAAGGAAAACAGGTTACCGGCTGGCAGTGGTTGAAACCAGGAAATGAGCCCAACATGACTTTTGTTGTTGACATGACACAACAATCAGTTTAATTAATCAGGTCAGGTTAATCAAGTAAATTAGGAAATTGTTGCATGTCATAGTCATAGACACAACAATGCCTTACTTTTAGTGTATTGAGAAATCATGGTTAAGTGGAGTAAGCAACAAATATTGTAACTGCATTTTTCTCATAACTACTATTTATTTTCAATAGACATATTCCAAATATTTTATGAGTGAGAAGAAACTCTTCTGGGAAGGTCCAGATTTTTGTTGTGCTCGATATGAACTTGAAAATTTAATCGAAAGGGAAGAGAAAGCCACAGAAATGGAAATTATTCAGTTATTTTGTTTATTAATTTAATTTACTTAAATAGTTTCTGTACAGTATATTCATGTTGCAGATAGACAGAAAATCTCAACAACACGTATTGTCTGAGCTGCTGAAGGTGGCCGGGAAGCCAAGTGGTCGGAGTGGCTCTGAGTGGAGGTCAGATTCAGGTAGCCCATCTCTGCTGATCGAGACAGGGGCCCAGAGATGAAACAGTGAGGGGAAGAAGTCACGTCTGGCTGCTTGCTCTGAGCATTGTACAATAAGCCCTGAATTTCACACGGCTCAGTCATCATCGCACTAGGGACGTAATCAAAGTTCACAGACATTTAATGGTGTTTTATTTAGCAAGCAGACAGGTTTTGCTTAAGTTCCGAATCAAGATTAGACCTACCTTGAAGTTTGCACAGGGAAAGATGTAAAAACCTGTGTAGGATTACATATTTTCTTCAGTTCCTAATACAACAAAAGAAGAAATTATGTTATTAATATTCTATAATTTCAAAAATAAATTGGTCTTTCTCTGTGTGTGTTCAGCAAAGGTGGCAGCGTGGTTCAAGGAACAGCAACGTGGGTCGGTCAGTATCATCAAACACTAGAGTCACGTATCTCAACAATTACTGGACGGATTGGCATGAAATTTGGTACAGAAATGTATGGTCCCCAGAGGATTAAACATAATAGCTTTAGTGACCCCCTGAGCCTTGTTCAATGTCTCAGTTAAGGACAAGATACCGCTATGCTAGTGGCATGGCAATGTTGTCTGGTCGGTCCACCACTTTGGTCCAGACTGAAATATCTCATAAACTACAGTACTGGATGTATTGCCATCACATTGTGTACAAACATGAATGTTTACCAGAGGATGAATCCTACTGACTTCGGTGATCCCTTGACTTTTCATCTAATGCCACAAGCAGGTTGACATTTGTGTGTTTGTGGTGAAATGTGGTGAAATGGTGAAACTGTTGGATGGATTGCCATGAAATTTGCTACACACATTCCATGTCCTTCTCAGGACGAATTGTAATCTCTTTGATCCCTTAACTTTTCATCTAGCGCCATCGTCTGGTCGCCATCAAAAACTTCCTCTATACTTTAGTTTATGACCAAATACCTGCAAAATTAAAGACATTCCCATCAGCCTCAGCTGTACTTTGTGTTTTGTGCTAATTAGCAAATGTTAGCATGCTAACAGGCTAAACTAAGTTGATGAACATGGTAAACATTATACCTACTAAACATCAGTATTTTAGCTTTATTATTGTGAGTATGTTAGTATGTTGACATTAGCATTAAGCTCAAAGCACTGCTGTGTTTAAGCTAGCTGCTACCATGGCTGTGGACTCTTAGTCTTGTTAATCCAGCCAACCATTTTGTTTTCTGGTGTCTGTGAGGCATTACAGTCTCTCAGGGTTGCTAGCATGGCTACAGACTTTTAGTTTTGTCCCTAGTTAAGAAGGCAGTTGATCTAAAGTAGCTTTACAAGGGCCAAACTGCAACAATAACAGCAGCAGCAATCATAACCTGTGTATAAAGATGAAGTAGACTTAACTGTGCCCGGTACGTCAGCAAAGTGAAGTGACTGCATGTTTTGCAGGCTGCGTTCCAGGACAGCTAGCTGATTGGACATGTGGAGTATTTTGTTTCCTAGTTTCTTGTTTTCCATCTCTAGAAAATCCACCCTTGAGATCAAAACACACACCTCTTCATTGTCGGTGAACACACATTAGCTAAATATACAGTAATTTAGTGAATAGCTCTAGAAATGACTTTAGCTATTTCCTTTAAATATAATGTGTTTCATCATGCATTTAAATGATGACTGTGTAAATTCAGTACCTGCATTTGGACAATGAAGCTGTTAGAGTACTGTCTTTCTTGTTGTGCTCCTCCTCATTTAGCTGTTGTAGTAGTCTTCTCCTCTGGACAAGTAGTTTGTCATTTTCTACAGTTATACTTATGGTAAGCTCTTTTTCCTGGGAAAGAAAATCAATTTGAATTCCTTCATTCATCATCCAATTTTTATATAATCTCATTTATTTGAAAACAGTCTATAGAGGGAGACTTGTGTCAGTACAGGAATTACACATTGCCTATGAATCAACATCTCCTTTCCTTGAAGATGCTGTGGACTTATAATAAAATAGCAGTAATCCTTCTTTTCACTGAGCAAACATACTTATATAACACAGGTAGGGATAAATATTGGTATTGAAATCCATCCCATGAATCAAAAAAAAAATCTGATTAAATATATAACAAATAATGATAAATTGAATATTAAACAAGATACACCTCAAACATCCTGGTTTATTTTGTATAAACTGGGACAAAACTGCAGATTTACCTTAGCTAATGAATGGGAGAACAAGGACAATTCTCGCTGTAGATTTTTTATCTTCTCATCACGCCATGTTGTTTCAACATCACATTTCTGTTTGGCTCGACACAGTTTTGCCTTGTGTTTTTCCTTCATCTCATGGTATTTACTGTAAGAAGATGGACAAAAATAACACATATACATCATATTATTATGATAGATATTATTATTATACTATGAAGGGACATTGTCATACACTGTCAAAGTTTTCTATATGCTCTACAGGATGAACAAAAGGTTTTGGTGTTTGTTCATGAATACAAATTTTATTGGCTGAAATAAATATAGAAATTGTCTCATCAAGCTTTACATTGTGTTTTTGAAGCTTTGGAGAGAGAGGATTTTCAGCTGACAGCAACATTACGGGCCTGTTACCTCCGCTCTTTGTCGAGGCATTTAAGGGATTCACAGATCTCCTTCTTAAGTGTCTTGAGCTCGTCTTGGGTGGCCAACAGAGTCTTCACTGCTTCTTGATAATCAGGACACTCCTGCAGTGAAAAGTATAAACATCAGCAGTGACAGGAATAAAGGGTTTCAGTGCATACAGTATGTTATGAAACTCACTGTGACACATTCAAAATCATTTATTTTTGTTTTCTCTGAGCTTACCACATGGGTGGCAACAGTTTCTGCCGGTCAAAAGTCATACAATGAATGGAAGTTATAATATGTAAGATAGACAAACATAGTCATGATAAATTACCAGTTATAAATGATCAATTTTCCAGTATATTCAAGTATAAAAGAAATTACCCTACGCAGTGTGTTTTCCTTATTCTGCAGCAGCTGTAGTTGTGTCTGTAGCTTTTTATACTTTGTTGCAATAGTGTCTTTCTGCTGACAGTGAGTGCTTTCACAATGTTGTGAATCTGCCTCTTGTTGCTTCCACGGCCTTCAAACACACACACATGGACACAGACAGAGACCATACCTATGTATCACTGCAACATTGTTGTCATGCACACACAGTAGTATCTGGATGGTGTAAGGAGGTAGAATATCCTACATTTGATCCTGAAGATTGTTTTCTTTGATGCGGATGGTAGCAATAAGGTTATCCAGATCATTATGAGAATTATCCAGCTGCTGCTTAAGGGAATGTATCTGAAAGAATAAGAAAAAGTTTTGACATCATTTAATAGGAAACAAAAGCCAGTGTAGTGCATTTCTCTTAAAAAAAAATAAAGTATCTATTAATGAATTTGTCTTTAATGTAATTATCTGAAACTAATCTTTTAATATATCGAATCGCTCACTTCTGACTCCTTCTCCAAAAGGCATGTCGACTGAGCGCTCAGTTTATTTTGTAAATCTCTGCAGACCTCATTGCTCTGAATCAGTTCAGTTGCCTGGGACTGGAAAAAAGAGCAACATTCAGGCATGTATGGACCAAAAATTTATTTCACAAGTCAAGCTTGCTGATACCGATGTGTTCAACACTGTTTTGACAAGAATAAGATTCTTGAAAAGACTGGGTTAGCAGAGGGATACATTCACATGAAGATTTACCAAACTGTGTTGAACCTTTGCCATTTGATATAAAATTTAGTTCTGCTCTCTTTGATTTGAATAGCAGTTTAAGCAGATGTAATCTTCTCATGTAATGATCAAGGATTTGTACAGTGAGACTTTCTTTAGCTAACTCATTAGCTTGGTTGGCCTGAACCTGCAAGGTCAGGAGGTGCTGCTCAGCCCGCTGCTGCTCAGCCCGCTGCTGCTCAGCCCGCTGCTGCTGCAGCTCCTGCAGGGCTGACTCCAGCCGCGCCACCTTCCTCTCCAGAGATCCAACCTGAGAAACATTACACACAGATCAATGTAGTTACCAAAAGTCTGTTTCAGCACAGGGTCCACATTTACTTTAGATCTTTGAATGATGGGAGTTTTTACATTTCATAATAATATAGGCAAAGCTTCCAATAGGTGATTTATTTGCAAATAATTCATGTCTTTAAACTTTACTGCGCTCAAACTGAAAGTGTTTTCTCAAGATTTGTACACACACTTTTTTAATACACAGAAGAGAACAAATACCTCTGCGTCATTTAAAGTGCAGATACTGAAACAATCTACATTCCAAAAAATAGACACAAAAACTCACTATGTGGTCACTCACACATCTGCCACCAAACACACAATTATTTATTTAGTCTGTACAATTCGGTCTCACACTCTATGTAGTATCTGGTCTTTGGAGTTCCAAAAAGTGCATCATACTTTATATCCATCCAATATTACAAAGCAATTTCACCATGAGCCCACAATCTTACAATGTTTAACCAGGGACTCACTGACATATCAGACACATTACTGATGGCTTATAGGTAGGTTAGGTAGATTTTCTGGGCTTAGTGCAAGGGGTTTGATTCACAACATTTGGAGGATGCTTCATAATCATTAAGAGACATTTGATGGTAGCTTTGTCAAACTTTATCCATTTATTTGTTTGGGAGACAGTTAAAAAGAAGCAGTCATGACCACATTGTTGTGTGTTTGACAGCCAAAGTATCTATTCTAACTTGCATTAGTTTGCTATCTGTTACTATTTTTATGTACTCACAGTCTCCTCCTTTTCCATAAGGCATCTTGTCAGAGCAGTGAGTTCCTCCTGTAAAGTTCTGCAGGTCTGGTTGCTCTGTGCCAGCTCTGCTGCTTGCGACTAAAGAAACAAGAAAGTACTTTTTCAACACATATGCACAAGCATGTATTGAGTAGGTCATTTGGAAAGATTACAAGAACAAGAGGTTTCTACTGGTGATTTAGTAGAAATGCTCAAGCTTTCCAACCAGTCTCCACTGTGTACTGTCTCCTACATTAAATTGGAATCTCTGCTGTAAAATATATACAGGTATGGTATAGGTAATGGCGATTGTCACGGTTTTGGGTTTTTATCCTGTTAGTTCCTGTTTTATTTTGAAGTGTTCTCCTCTCCTCATGTGTCTTGTTGTTTTACTTCCTGTCTTTGTTTGCTTTTCCCACCAGTTTTGATTGTTTGCCCCGCCCTAATTAGTTGCACCTGTGTCTCGTTGTCTCCCCTACCTAAGTGTATTTAGTCAGATTTGTTCAGTGTCAGTTTGCCATTGTATACATGTCAAGCATCCTGGTTTGTTGTTTTGTGGAGTTTGGCGGTCCCGGCTCGCCACTGGATTTGTGTTTTTTGGTTTTGACTGTTTACCTGCTCCCTGTTTGTATTGTATTCCCTCTTTTGGACTGCCTGCAATCTGTGTAAGCCTTTTGTGTTTCTTATTAAGTGGTTGATCTGCACCTGCTCTACCTACCTGTCTGTGTTTGGGTCCTTCACTGCTACCCTGCTTGACAAACTACAACACGATAATGATAGCATCTGTAGCTGTTTAAAACTGAGTTATGCTCTGCTCGGAGTTAAAAGGCTGATTGTAGAATGGACAGTTTCAGTGTCAGATGTGATACTCAGGGATCTGTACTGTAGGGCTTACTTTAGAGAATTCATTGGCCTGGTTGGCCTGAACCTGCACAGTCTGGAGCTGCTGCTCCTGCAGGACTGACTCCTGCTGCTCCACCTCCCTCTGCAGAGATACAACCGGGGGAAAAAAAAAAAACACGTGATCAAATGTGTCGTACTGCCTTGCTGTCTCTGAACAGGGACATAAAATGTATTATTGCCGTGTAAAATTTTGGTAGCAGCAGATTAAATTTTATTTTAAACATCACTTACAGTCACTTTAATGTGATTGCAAGCCATTTTGTGTAAAACACTGCATCACAAGCTTTGGTAATTGTATAAAGAGGGATGTTTTTTTGAGTACAAAATTTTGAATGTACAAGAACAAAAGCCACGGAATGCAACGTTTGCAAAAAGCTGTTTGGATCTAAAGTCCTTCAATGGCCTGTGTCAGACATCAATGGGCATCAGCACAATAGTGTTACCTGACAAATCTCACATCAGTGACGAAAAAGTGACTATTCAAAAGTGTTATGTAGTCGATAGCATCTAATCCAATATAACTGGACAAATGCAAAATGTAAAGTTTGTACATATAATCTTTATGGCTTATATTGATGCTGAATTGACATGAAGACTGTCGACAAAGGACGCCTTTTTATCTTGTGTTTCTAGAGTCGTGTTTTTGTGGACACGTAAGGAATTGTTAGTCATTTCTTAAAGGGAGTTTGGCGTAATATTTACCCAGGAGCGCGCAGGGAGCTTCAATTTAATTCAAACTAATACTGTATATTAACGTTTTCACCATTACAGAAACATTAGGTAACTGCTAAAGTATAAAGTTGATTGTGGTTAGTTATTGGTTTGATTTAATGGTTTAGTCTGTTTGTACGTGAGTATGATTACTCACAGTGGCTGATCAGGCTAATTGTACTCAGTTTCTAACGACAGTATGCAGTTAATGGTTGCCCTTTGTGTGCGTGTTTCTAAACTACTTTCCTAATTAAACATGATGTGCTTGATTCAGTGTACATTTTTTTTAATAAACTCAGTACTCCTTTTTTTTTATTTATATAAATACACTGACACCTATTTGTCGATTTTTGTATACTGTTTTGTCTTCACACAACGTAATTATCACTTGTTATTGCACCATTGGTTTTGGCCTTGGTGCCCTACATTTTGGCCGCTTTACCCCAATAAATTTATATTTATCAAAGGCCAAAGTGGCATGCCTTAAAAATGACTTAATTCTAGGCCTGGAATCTGGAAATGAATTTGGATTAGTGGGAGTGAATATTCTTACTCAGGATAAAATTGAATTTAAATTGCATATGGACTAACTAAAAATGGCTAAATGAGGCGTAATAGTCAAATAACGAAAAAACTAGTGTTCATTAACCCCTCAAGTCCCTGCATGAGTTGTTTTCATATAAAAAAAATTGGAAAAAACTTGAAATGAGAGATTCACTATTACAGTACTAAACATCTATGTATAATAAAATTTTAGTTTCTTTCATGTTGTTGATGTGTGTATACTCATTCACACCTCAAACCAACAGTATTCATTTTTTGTGTTGAAGCAGCAATACCAGAGGCCAAGCAATCGGCCCATTTTTGAACAGGCACTGCACTAGTAATTTAGAATGACTTACCAATTCGATGCATCAATGAGAGTTAAGTGTGTGTTTCCTACCAGTGCTATAAATTCAAGCTTATTCTGTTATTGAAATTTTGAAAGTCTTTGCTGCAAAAAATTGTGGAAAATAAAAACTTGGGACTGTAGTATTATCTCACCATAATGTTCTGGTTCTATAAGAAGTGTTTACTGTTAAAATACCTTATTTCAGCAGGTATCTTACCATCTGCTGCAGAGAGCTTTTCTCAGCATCCAGGGAACGTACCCTGCTCCTCAAGGCTCTGATCTCAAGGTCCAGACGATCGTTCAGCTCTTTGGCCTTTCGCAGTTCCACCATTTCTTTTGGAATAAAGACAGAAAATTCCCTCATCAAATTATAAATAATATGCGTTAAAGGATTAACTGCTATCATACATTCTTGTCTGTGAAATGCTGGTCGATTTGGAGATGAACATGAAAATACAAACATTGAGAATTCAAGTTTTTTTCATTTTAGGGACTTTCTAGGGTTCTTTTTTCTAGAGTTTAACAAAAAAATAAGTATTGTTGTTAGAATCAGATCTAGGGCAGTGGGGTGGTTCAGTGAGTGGCATCATAGCTTCTCTGTTGCTTCCGGCCTGAACCTCACCAAGCCAGGAGGACTTTTCTGTGTATACGTTCGTGTGGGTTTCCTCCCACAGTCTAAAGACCAGCAGGTTAGGTGACATGGAAACTGTAAATTGTCTTAAGTTATGAGTGTGAATGTGTTTGTTTATGTGTGTAATAGACTGGTGACCTGTCCAGGGTCTCCCTTGCCTCTCACCCAGTACATGCTGGAATAATCTCCAGCCCTTGAACAGGAGAAGCAGGTATACCAAACAGATAGATCTGAGCTATGTGGGGATCTTTTCTCCCTTTTACACTCAATATTCACTCAGTAACATAGGGTAATTATTTGATAACAGTTTAAAGAATACACATGAAAAAATAATTCTCACCATATTTCTTCAGTTTTTCTACTTCCTGTCTGAGTTGCTCTACCTCCTGCTGTGCTGCCTCCAGCTCAGGCTCTAAAAAAAAAAAAACAGACGTTAGAATAAACAATGTTTTCACAGTACTCTTTAGAGCAGTGGAAGTTGGTGGAAACTTCAGTTTTTGAATATTTTGGAAACTTTAGTCTTTGGATATTGTATGATGGTAAATGGAAAGTTTGTAATGTTTTCTTTGCACCAGTGGTGGCCACCTTGATTTAATGATAAATGAAAATAGAGGAAGCACTGAGATAGTGGTGACAGCAGGCTGCTGTATTATCACCATGAGAAATCTCTTTGCAAATGACACAGTCTGCTTGTAAGTAGCTGATTAATGTTTCTCACCATAGGCTCTTTGGGTTAAATGAGCAGATTCCAGCTCATCAGTCAAACGCCGGATCTCATTGTGAGCCATAGCCAGCCGGCGGGAACCCTCCTCCAGGTCCCGCTCCAGTCTTGAACATTCCCTCTCCACACTGTTTGCCTGGCCAGCCAAATGCCTGGCCTCAGCCTAAAGAGAGAGAGAAAAAAACAACCAAGATTAAAGTGATTGCTGTATTATGAAGAGAACCGGTGAATACAAACAAGAATGTTCATAAATGCATGCAAGAACAGACAAGAGACCTTGGGAAGTGCACTGGATCAAGGTGTATCAGTGGTGTAGTATCCTGAATTTCTTCTGCCATGCAAAGTTCCCAAGCTTGTGCTGGTAACAGAGCTTAATAACAATGGAACAAAAAAAAGAGTTTGCAGTTAATGTGGATGCTGCTGAACAGGAGTTTTGAACAGAAAACATGCAAAAAGATCCTCACATTCAAAAGTGCACCTTGGGATACAGAAAATAAAGTCAGTGTGACTGATTGTGTCTGATTTTCCAACTGACCTGAGTGCAGTTTTTAGTGTTTGTTAGTATGGGATGCAGTAACATTATTGTAGATGAAAGGACATACAGGAATAAAAGTATGTTTGCTCTGTGCAGCTTTGTGGAGTCCAAAGAGTCTCTTCCATGAGCTCTGGCCATGATGCGGTGCCTCCTTGTGGCAAGACTGTGGAAGAACATTAGATCACAGAACCACAGAAAAACAAGTCATCTGAGCAGAGAAATGTATAAGGCATGCCCTTCTAACAATTGAAAAAATCTTAAACGTTTCAGAATTTGTCCATATGAATCTGACTTAATTGTGGTATAATTATACAAGAAATATCACACACGAGGGATCTCGTGCTTTAAAAGAGAAAACTTAAAGGGGGAAGAGAGCATTATGTCTATCACAAACTTCTCTCTGGTGTTGGCTTTATTTTCTCAAATAATGGAAATGACATGCTTTTGTACATTCCTAATAGTGCTGAGAGCTTTGCATCTTTTAGATATCAAAGCTAAAAGTCACCTTTTTTAACTTAAATGATTAATAATAACCCATGTATCTCACTTTTACACCAACTTTCCATCTCTCTTAACTGTTAATGATCAAATAAAGGTGAAAATGGCAGAAATTAAAGGAGTGACACAAGGATTAAACCTAGGATGTTCTTCCCCTAACCTGGTGTGGATTGGTGTTCGGCGCATGTGCTTCGGTCCCCAGCGGGCTGGCTGTGTTTCCATCACCCGTCAGAGTATCAGGAACCACACTGGTCCCAAGTAAGGAGGCTCTCTCCACCAGGAGGTAAGCCACCTGCTCACTGGGGCTGCTGTGAATCAACTCTGTGAGACCCTGCTGGTACAGCATTTTAGCCACCTCGCTTATCTGGGAATCTATCACAATAGAGAATGGTGAAAGGGTAGGATTTATAATGCTTTAAAATCTGAAAATCTGTGGACTAAGGGTGTCTGAGGTCTTGTCCCAAGAAAGCTGTCAGTTTATGTGAGCTTGGCCTGTAGAAGTACCACTACCCTGAGATATCCCCGTTCGTCTTACCCACTGTGTGGGAGACAGTCCGTGGTGGTTCCATAGAAAAACTCAGGGAGGCGGCTGTGTGCTGCTCTTTAATGGCAGAGGGGAAGTTAACCAGACATTTGACAACCCAACCAGTTAGCCATCATCCTTGAAGTTATCTTGTAAAACTGGAACATTTAGTTTGAAAACCCTTCCGATAAAGCATAAATCTCACCTTTGTGTCGCTTGTTGAAGTTTGTTTTCGAGTGTGAAATGGGCTCATTGTTGCCCCCTTTTGCCATTGGGGAAATACAGTCAGTAATGAGCCCATTATGGCTAAGCGCACCACAATGAGGCAAAGAAGACACTGCACTAGAAAACTTACTTGGACAAATGACACAAAGGTCTGATTTATGCTTTATCAAAAGTGTTTTCAAACAATATTTTTCAGTTTTAGAGAGAGAAAAGAGAAAAGACTGGTTGGTTTGGCAAATATACGTCTGGTTAACCGGCCCACCTCTGTTAAAAGAGCAGCGCACAGCCGCTTCTCTGAGCTTTTCTATGAAACCATCCAGGACTGTCTCTGTCTAACTCCAAGAATGTCTTTATGTTTTAACTGACATGTCTTGGCAAATTGTCCAACAAGACAGGACAGTTAACATGGCTTGTGTTACTGAAAGAAATTGTAGTAAGTAGAAAGCTTTCAGTGTATGAGACAAAAATACCTGCAGTATACCACACAACAATTCTAAAAGACTAAAAGACTTTCTCATAGTGAAGAAAAAGATCCAGAAGTGTGAATTTTGTCACTACTGCTCTTGCTGTTGGATTATTCTTATTTGTAGGTGGGGTACAAGTAAAAATTTCCAACCCTGAAGGGATATCAGGCGTCGCAGCTGGTCCTTGAGCTGATCGTTTTCGTCTTGTATCTCCTGAGCCAAAACATCTTTGTGTTGTGTAAAGATTCGGATCTGCTCCAAGGACTTGCGTACCTTACAGACAGACAGAAAGCCAATGTCTTAATAGTCACTAATAGACACAGACCTTCACTTATTCTTGTTCTTCTTGACAATTTCTGCGGTCATTGGTAATTCTGCAATGATAACTTACCTCTGCCATCTCTGCTAAGTGTTGTGAGCTCTGCGTGTCCAGGTCCCATGTCACACTGCTCAGACGGCTTCTTGTGCGCTGGAGGCCACGCCATAGCAAACACAACTGCGCCTCCTTAGGGGAGTCAGGAGCAAGTCCCTCCTCACTAAACCATGTGGCGATCTGCTCCAGCTCCTCCTAGAGACCGTATGGGTGACATGTGGACATGGTCACTGACAAACCACGACCTTATCTTATACTTAGAAAGGGCTTATTGTCTCTGACTACTTGCATTGTTGGAGGAGAAACTGAATTACTGTACAAGTTTCCACTCAAATCTCTAATGTGAATATTATTATTATTTTACCTGTGTGGATAGGATATCATTATTAAAAGATGCATTTTTTAATCTCACCCTGCAACTTCAATTCACTTTCTATAAGAGAAACTGATTACAATTACAATACATAAACAGCGTTTCAGGATAACATAAGGTGATTATCAACCTTGTGGGTTTTTCCTGGGAGTGATAATGCTCATGTTACATTTCAAGATGGCCAGATGCTTGTCACAATACTCTTTATCAATGAATGTTCCCCAACTCTGAACAAGAGTGAGATAACTGACACTTTCCTTGGCTGTGGCTAAAGTTGTTTGCACATTTTGGGAACAGCTGTTTCTTTCCTTGAGACAGCTGGCATTGCCAGTATGTTTCTGTTGAACTGCTTCTTCCTTGTGTATCTGTGGTGGTCTAAAACTGGTAATAACTGAATAACAACACAAAATAATAATTGACCACATCTTGAGTGTTAAAGTTAAACCCTTAAACCTCAGTCATTATAGCCACACTTATATATATATTATAGCTGAAACCCACAGAACTTTATTTTACTACTACTGTCTCTCTCTCTCTCTCTCTCTCTCTCTATGCACACACACACACACACACACACACATATATATATATATATATATATATATATATATATATATATATATAAGCAACAACAAACCAGAGCATTCACTCAGTGTAAACATCAAAGCTTGTAGCTGGAGCAAGCTGATGATACTGATGTGTGATACAGTGTGGACAAAGATGATATTTTCAACGTCACATCTGGTGCATGCGATTTTGTAGGTCTCAGGTTTTAGTTAAAGTTTAGGTTTAGCTAGCTGTCAAGTAAACTAAACGAAGAAAAAGCAGAACGTGTTCTGTACCTGTGGTTGAGCCATTTGTCCTGCGGTGAGAAACAACTTTTGACCGTGGTTTCCACTACTGCACTCACATTTTGTACCTCACTTTTGTCGTTTTCCGAAATATTCCGATATCGACTCCGAACGCAGAAACTCAGCTCTTACTGGCTTTGAGACAGAACGTAGCCTGGCGTTCTAGAACACCGCGACGTAAACACGCGAGTCGCCTGCTGTCGTCTTTCCGTTGTTCAACGGTTATAACGGTACTTAACAAACGCACGCACTCAACTCCCCACAAACTTTGGGTGAATAGATACTCGAAACTTTCGCGTCAACATCAGCGACAGAGAGTGAAAACACAGTGTGGACTCAGGCTGAAGGAATGTAGCCTACAGTAAAATATCACTGGCTGTCGCTTGAATAAGTGGTGGTGCGAGGTTCTGTTATTTCTTACGCATTGTGATCATGGGCTGTCCATGGGTCCTTGAAGGAGTCTTGTGGGACTCTTAACAGTGTGAATAGTTTAAATTCACTGGTAAACATTAGTAAAAACGAAACTTTGTGTAAGAATGCATTGCATATTTGATTGTCATTTTGTTGAATCTATTTATCTAATCCGTTATAAAGTAAAATGATGGCAACTAATTGCTTTTACTCAAATCCTATTAGGACAAATTTGAGGTAGGCTACTTCAGTATTTCCATTTCTAGTTATACCTCTGCTCCACTATTGAGAGAGAAATGTGGTCCTTTTTAGTCTACATTTACCTGACAGTTATAGTTACAGTTAATTAAAAAATTAAGATTTTACATTCAGAATTTATGATGAGTTTACAACATACGATGCATTGTTGTTATAGATTAAACTACCCAATATATATAGAATAGTTCATATTAGCACCACCTCGAATACAACAGTAAAATGCTGCTTACACATTTAGGCTACATTCATAATAATCCATAATATTATTTCTAATAGTATTTCACTCATAGTGGCCACTTTTTTCTGCATTGAGTACTTTTACTTTTGATACTTCAAGTACATTTTGCTAATAAAACTTACATTTACTTGAGTAACATTTTTAATGCTGGACTTTTACCTGTAATGGATTATTTTACATGATTTTGCTTTTACTTATGTAAAGGATCTGAATAGTTCCTCCACCACTGGTTATTGGTTAGTTAATGAAATATTACTCATACTTTGGTATAGGCATCCATTGTTTCTTCAGCTGCCAGTAACTTCCTTCCAAAATTTGTTCATTATACAGATAACAACATAAATTGTTATGGGGTGCAAATAAACTTACCCAGCTGAGAGATTTTAGTTACATAAATTGTTTTTTGCACATAAACTGCTCGATGCTTTGTACCATATTTAGCTACTAGCTAATTTCCATCTGTAGTCATTGGACAGGCGACAGGAAACAATAAAACACAGAGCAAAACCTGTCATCTACACTACTAATGGACCAACAACCTATTGATACCCACGCAGGTGTATGCACACACACACACACACACACACACACACACACACACACACACACACACACACAACAGAATACAAATATCATTGTATTACATCTTATTGCTTTTATTGTGTATATTGTGTTGTTGGTGAGACAAATTTCCTCCCCTGGTGGGACAATAAAGTTTATTTTTACTGTAATCAGTGTCATCTAATGAAACTGAATTTGTATGCAAATTTCTTACTGACGATGAAATTTAGGATTAAACACTGTGTGTTGTGTCTTGGG
Source organism: Siniperca chuatsi (assembly GCF_020085105.1). Taxonomy (NCBI): domain Eukaryota; kingdom Metazoa; phylum Chordata; class Actinopteri; order Centrarchiformes; family Sinipercidae; genus Siniperca; species Siniperca chuatsi. The sequence goes on from NC_058043.1 coordinate 14,652,297, forward strand.
TGGTCTGAGAGTTCCCGCACATATACAATGAAAAGTGGGCAGTAACCAGCCCTCATTTCCTGCCTTTCAATCACCTCACTCTGGAAATACTGTGGTGGTCTTCATGCCAAGCTGCACGGCTGGATGAACGGCATGAGTAGGTCTACATGTGCTGCACTGACAAACATGTTTCTAACTGCATGATTCTGTTTGTCCTTCAGTAGGCTCTGAATTATGGATTTAGGCATACACCACCTCATCATTGTTCCAAATTTCAATGCAGATTGGATGTCTGCCGTACAGTTTTGGAGAAAATGCTCTGTGTTTATGCCGGTCCAGAGGAATGTTATTTTTGGTGTTAAGTTGGTCCAGACCACAGATTTGAGGGGGAGGGCAGGGAAAATTTAGAGGAAATGGGTGTTGAGAACTCCTCCTATATCTAACTCCACATTCCTCTTTTGTACCCTTCTCTCCCAGTTTTGGAGCTAAAACGTCTGCGAAAACAGAAAGAGCAGAGGGAGGAGAGCAGCAACTGGGGGAAAAAAATCAAAGACGATCACTGAAGGGTAAGGACTCAAAACATCTTGGTTATGTTGGATTAAAAAGAAATGATATGTCTGGATTTTCTATTATTTTCTGAAACATACAGCTTAGTATGATGTAACAATTGCCTAATGAGATGCATGTCACACCCAAATGTGATCAAATAATGATATTGTTTGAATGTTTATAAAGATGCTTTTCTGTTCTTCCATCGTGATATGCTTGAAATTTCTGTGGTCATTACTTTCCTTCTGTCTGTGCCAGGTGCCTCACACTGAGGCCAGATGTACTAGTATGTAATCAAACACATGCCTCTCTGTATTGTCCACAATCTAATAGCAACAAGGATTTCCCTCTATGGGCAGAGCTGGGTGGGGAAGACAAACATGTGCAAGGTGTAGAAAACCATCTCTTAAAATCCTGAGTGTACTGTACAGTTGAGGGTTGGTAATTTAGGTAAAAGTAAAAGTCTACATCTAGAAATTGTAGTAAAAATGATTCAATGATTTGAACCAGGCAGCAGCCTCTGTTTTTGGCCACAGAAACAAATGTAACAAATGCACAGTTTTGATATTTTAGACTCAACTTTTGATCAGAAAAATGAATTGCATTTATATTGTGCATTACACCCTTTCTAATTTAGCTGCATTTGATGTAGTAGAAAAACAACACACAACACTATATTCATGTTTTAAGAGAATTCCTTATTTAGTTTGTACTGTAAGTAGGCCATAATACATACTTAATAATGTCTTTACTTATTTTAACAGCTATATTTTTTGAACTGAAGCCAAAAAGGAAGAAGTCTTACTTAATAATGTGACTTCCCATTTTTCTTGTGTCCTTGCAAAAGTTTCTGATGGAAAAAGACACTACACTGATTTGAATAAAATCAATGAGTCATTCATCACTCTCAGAGTTTTTGTCATTTGACTTAAAAGCTGTTTCACAATAGCTTTTTATGGGGTGGATCATTGGGGAGTGTTTGAAAAGATTAAGGAATACTTATGTAAGTTTTTCTTATTGAACCTCAAATGTAATGCCATATTGTCATCCTTTATACTGTTGGTATGAAGTTTGTTCCCAGATTCATAAAAAGTACACAACAGTATGTCAGACTGTTGGTAGATAGGGTTTCAGTCTACAAGTTTGTTTACAACGGTTACAGGGAGGTGATGTTCTGATGTATTCCTCAGAGACTGAACAGGCTCTGAGGACAGAGAGAAATACCACCTCTTTCTGGCATGTTTGCGGTTTGATAAATGGGCAGAGATTGTCCGTGCAGATGTTGAGATGCATGATGAAAGTGCTCAGAATTTCCTCGAGAGGCAGACAGGGAGTCCACTGTTTCGGGCCACTGCCTCGAGAAATCTGCTGGCCATTTTAAATGACATGGTTGAAGGGGACGGTGCTCAGCAGTGGCAAATGGTGTTTCTTTGACTACAGAGCTGTTGGGTTCTATGTGGAGCCACCAATCTTAACACAAATGGATGTTACAGGCTTACTGCTCTTGTGAAGACATCATCCCATAATCGTAATAACATAGCAGGGTTGTTTGTACACAGGATACCAAACTCTACCCTCATCTCCAAGCAGCCATGGTCTTCCTGCTCATATCCCTAACTGTGCTGCATCTGCTCACCTTGGCCATGCTCCTTATCGCCACCCTGGAAAAGGTGAGACACATGTCAAATGATGTCTTAACCTATATTGTCTCAGTATATTGTCACTGTTAATCACTGTATGATGTAAATAAAATCAATCACAAAAATGCTGCTCATCAACATACTACCTGTGGTTTTGTGCACTGTGCCATTCTGAGAAACTGTGTTTGAAATCTGATCCATCAGTTCTAAACTATGACTGTGTGTATCAATTTACCTAGTTTAGGCAAAAGGCGAAAGTGTTTTCTTTCTTTCTGCAGTCCTGGTGGGTGTGGACTGATTCAGAAATCACAGACCTCTGGTATAACTGCTTCTATGATAATGCAACAAGGACCTGGCTGTGTGCTGCTACCAATGAAAGCGGTACATTTTCAAAGTATTTGTCTGCGTGCTAGCTGGTTTGTTTATTTACTGGTCATATTTGGCATTTCTGCATGATTGGATATTTCATAACTGCCTGAAGCTTTTAGTTTTGCTTGTGCTCTCCCAGACTGGCTGCAGTCTGTCCAGGCCCTCATGGTCCTCTCTGTGGTCTTCTCCTCCATCTCCTTCCTGGTTTTTCTGGGTCAGCTGCTCACCATATCCAAAGGAGGACTCTTCTACTTCACAGGCCTCTGTCAGGCCTTTGCAGGTGTTTTGAAGAAGCAAACAAGCAATTTCTTATGACAGTGACAACTTAACTGCACTTTTGAAATTTAGCTTATGTTTTTATTAGAGACAGCTTGGTTTCTATCTTTTTGCAATTTTCTACTCTTTATGAATCTGAATCTATATACTGTACTCATATTATATAAATGGAGGAAATAACCCACATTTGGGGTTTTAAAGAGTAAGATTGGCTATATTAAATTTTTTTCCTCATTGTCAACAAATCTCAATACATTTATCCGACTAACAAGTATTGCATGCGTAGCTAAAGCCTGATACAGCTTATTCCCTCCATTGTTGTCCAAAAACAATTTAAAACACATCTATGAACCACAATGCTGCACTGGGTGACATGTCCCTTCATTACGATGAACGTCAATCCCACAAACACCGTCCTACTGCTGTAAATACATTTACACTTCAGTAGGAACCAATGGGCTTGAGACTGAGTGCCACAAACAGTTTAGGGAAGTCAGAGAATTGACGATTGAGACGCAATAATGAATTGTTTTGGTCTTATTGTGGCATTTGTTGACAATAAGAAAAATGTAGAACAATGCCAGTATTATTTTTTTTTTACTAAATATTTCGGTAGGCATTTTTATTAATCTCTAATGTGTAGTTAAATAAATATATACCATGAAAATGTATAACGGTGATGAGATAAGAATTTGAACTAAAACGTTTTAATATGTTACTCTTGCAGGTTTCACAGCCTTTGCTGCTTGCCTCATCTTCACCTTCCACAGAAAGGAGATCTTAAATGACTCCAGAGATCTGAGCAAAGGACGCTTTGGCTACTGTTTCATCCTGGCATGGCTGTGTGTCCCTCTCCTCCTGGTCAGTGGAGTCCTATATGTCCACCTGCGCAAGAGGCAGTGAGCCAAAAAACAGAAAGGATGAAAAATCTCTCATTAAGAGTGTGATGCTCTTCTATCACTTCAAACACTTTGCAGTTAACAGTAAGCACACATGAGGAAATAAGATGACTGAGAATAAAATACCTCCTTAAATGATACAATTCTGTTTTCTTTATGACTGAGTATCAACCCTACCGTGCTACATGGTATGCAAGACATTATGTCTGGTTGTGTATGTGTCTGTGAGACTCATTGTTGTCACTCAAGACCAGATCAGAAAAACTAAGTCATTAAAACTCAGTCATGCTGTAAGATACAAAGCTCATATGAATGTGTTACATGAAGGATTCTGACATAGAAATATTAGGTAATTAATGCTTAACCTGTTGTGCTTAATGTATGATTGTGATTTTGGTAGGACAATGTGGAGCTCAAATAATTTTTTTTGTATTTTGTATGAATATGTGTTTACTGATTAAAAAAGTAATACACTGATTGTTGTCTCTTTGTGATAAATTTTTACCATTTATTAGTTTCACCAAATGGCTAACACCTGTTTTGTTCTGTATGAAGTGCTTTATGTGTAACACAGTGCAAGTGAAATCCTCTGACATAACACCATGGTGGCGAAAGGGTGCGGCATTTTTGTCACTTAATCACTCATTGTTTGGTGGCATTCATTGTTTACTTTGTTAAAGTATGCTCACACTGTTTTCTACAGAATAGTAGAGGAACGTGATAATCTACTGATAACAAACTGGCCATTGACACTAGTGTCAGGATTCACAAACACTTTTTCCAAAGAAATAAAAAGAAAACTGCTGTGCACCTGACACCTTTACATAGGAAGTCAGATACAGTATTGCATATTGCACAAACCTACCTGTCAGGCTGGACCAGTCCAAAAAGAAAACTGTGAGGTGAATGGTAGCCTCTTAGATAAAGTACACATAGCAATATGATTCATCAGACACCTCACACACATTTAGGACGTTTGTGAACTGACACCAGAGACCTTGATTTAATTTAAATACAACAGCTGTAAAAGTCAGAGAGCGGTACAGCAGGATTGTGACTGTGTATCCGAGCAGCTAACTGATCTGTCAACTGCACAGCATTTCTGGAATCTGTCAGCAACAAGGAGTGGAAAGGTAAGAGGAGTGATACGACATGCAGTGGAGGGAACGCCTGAAGAGCTATAGCTCCTGAGAGCCATTGACTAATACTTGAGCTTGAGAGATGAGACATGCTGCCCAGGAGGTGAGTTTTATAATGTGTTGATTTTTGTGTGTTCAAACAAGATTTTTTTTGTTAAAGCTGGCAGACTTACTGATCACTTCTACTTCTAATTCTGCTTACTTTCTTACATCAACATGAGCTGGGGAACACGGCTGCTGCAGAACATAAAATGTGCTCAGGACTGAACTTGTGAATCTTGAACAGGCTTTATCTCAGTTAGGAGTGGAGTGAAACTCATCATCAAGATTGTCAGTGACATCAAGATATCATATGTGTTCTAGGCAGATCTTGCCAACATGGAGATATTGTGACTTTTTGCCAGATTGATGAATGAAATTATCATACTGACTAAAGGGTGACATGAGCTGGCCTGGGATAGTCTTGCAGTCATACAATTGGACTCAGTAGTGGGAACTTTGATAAATAGCACTTATTACCAGAGACACACCAGGCTGCGGTCATGTCGAACTTCCAAGAGCAGAGCCTTGATGAGAATGCGGTGTTCCTGCCGGTGAATGAGTCCTCCCCAGAGTACCTCCATTGTGAGAAGGAGCGTCAAGCAGTGGAGAGACTCCTAAGTGCAGGACCAGAGGCCTTCTACAGCTCTATCAGCACAGAGTGCTCTGGCTGCTTCCTGTCTGCTGAAGAAGTCACCCAGATAACCAGCTGGGCTCAGGACTATCACTTCATCCCCCTACAGGTACAAAGAGAGGTGAATGGAGAGGAAGGCAACTCAGAGATGGAGGACGTCTGTTCCACCTACTTCCCTTCCTACTCAGACACACCAGCGCCGAACCTGGAGCTGGGCTGGCCTGAAAAAAGCCCCTGGGTGTCAAAGGGAAGTGTTACAGTCCACACCAGTCCTCCTGTTGACGGAGAACCTCCTGTCAGAGAGATCATCAGACGGCACTTGCAAAAGGCCAGCCAAGTATGCAACTATAATGTGGATTTATTTCTTTTTTCCCAGAATGACTACCTTTACTTTACTACATTTTACTGTTAAGTTGTACCTCATCATTTCCTGCTGCATTGCTGCATCAAGATAAATGATCCGATTATTTTCATCTTATCATCAGACAAAAATAAGAAGGAAAGGAAGGGTTTCATTTTGTGTAAGCCACTTTCTGAATAATCCCATCAGTTACAGGCCGAGTGACATTTTGTGTACCATGCAGGTAATTGCCATTGTGACAGACAGATTGACAGATGGTGCAATAATTGGCGATTTACACAATGCTGCCTCTCGGGGTGTCCCTGTCTACATCATCCTGAACCAAAGGTCTATTCAGGAGAACTTCACACTCAACAGGTTCAGGCATCCGGTGAGTCACCCCCTACAAATCAGCACACACCTAGAAGCCATCCTCATGTGTTTGTTTGACATGGCAATGAATACACCAGAGATTTTATTTTACCAAAATCAAGCACCACCGGTTTAACAGATCAACACATTATGTAATAGGTCACATCTGAAAGTAAGTGTACATCATTGCTATTAAAATTTGACACTCTGCATACGTACTCTCGAGAGGTATCTGATATACTGCAAGTGTGCCTTTTTACTTTGGCATGCTTATGTTAGGAATGTAACATGCACTTTTAGCAACACATAGCTGAACTGGTTGCACAGCATTCAGTGTTGTCTGTGTTTCTTTCAAGTGGTGAAAAACCTGTTTGAAGTTGAGAACAAAATGAAAAAAATCCTATTAAAATTCTCTGTTTATAATTGGGGAACAGATTACTCAGAATGATCAGAGGATCTAAGATATTTTGTTATACTGGTGTGCCATGGCTATAACAATCTGATGCACAATTCTTAGCTGTGCTAGCAGTGAGGCTCTATGGATGGCAATGTTGGTTGGTCCAGACTGAAATATCTCAACAACTACTGGATAGATTGCCATACAATTTGGTAGAGATATCCATAGTGCCCAGAGGATGAACCCTAAAGACTTTGGTGATCCCCTGACTTTTCATCTAGTGCCACAAGCAGGTCGAAATTTTCACTTATCCAGTTAAATATTTCAACATACTGGATGGATTGCTATTATATTTGGTACAGACATTAATGTCCCCCACAGGATGAATTTTAATAACTGGTGATCCCTTAACTTTTCCTCCAGAAACACCATCAGGTCAAAATTTTAATTTGTCCAATACTTTAGTTAATGGCCAAATACCTGCAAAACTAAAGGCATTCCCATCAGCCTCAGCTGTACATTTGGTATTGTATTAGCAAATGTTAGCATGCTAACAAGATAAATTAATTTTTCAATGTAATTCAGTCTTGAGTTTTAACTTAAGCTTGTTATCTGGCAGAACATGCAGGTCCGTGTTCTTGGAGGGAAATCCTTCTGTTCAAGGACGGGAAAAATGGTGGTCGGGGAAATGAAAGACAAGTTCCTTCTGGTGGATTTAAAGACAGTGATTCATGGCAGCTACAGGTGAGCGGTTGTGTTTTTAAACTCATTCCTTTTATATGTATTACACACACTTGATGAGTGATGTAACAAGCTGTCTTTGTACTCTGCAGCCTCACGTGGACAGACGCCCACCTGCACCGGCAGCTGATCACTGCTCTAAGTGGCCCAGTTGTTGACTCATTTGACAGGGAGTTCAGGATCCTTTTTGCTGCTTCTCTCCCCATCCCAGACACATGGAGGGTTGCAGGTACTCATGTAGATGTGACTCATCCGCTGAAAGACCTCTCAGATCTCAGGTTTCAAAAACATCTCCCTTTGGAGCCTGAGATTACAAACCCTCCATCCCCACCTACCGATTCCCTCCTGGACTGGGAAGCCATGGGGGTTGTCCAGAGAGACTGCTGCTTCCCGGACAGTCTTCCTGATCAACAAGAGGAAATCATGACCAAACAAATGCCACTGCAGAACAACATGCTGTTTGATACAAACACACCCATAATGGACGGCTTTTCTACCAATAGAAGCCAATTTGTGGATAAGAAAAGGTACATGGATCTTAGAAACCATTAGTGAGTCTGTGGAGTTGTCTTTGGACCAAACATACAGTATATGTATTTAAACTTCTCCTTGCCACTTACACAAATGTAACTTTGCTGTGTGCTGTACAGGACGTTTTTGTTATTTTTGTACTATAATTTACCCTTTATTGAAATGTATAGCAACATATTGAAACAAGTCTTCTGTTTCTTAGAATTATTTGACTCATTTCCTCTATGGAGCACAGCATAGTTTTAATATTTTGTTTGCAAGACTTTACCGATCTCTTTTTATATGTGACAGGTTAAGTGAAAACACATCTCCAGTGGGAAACAATGTACCAGATAAATCAACAACTTTGAAGTGAGTCTTGTTACAGCCAATTATACTGATTAAGAGTAAGAGTATTTTTTTTTTTACACAAATCTTTCCTTTGGATCTTGATTATTTTCATAGCAACACACTGCCCTCGCCAACAGACCCGACAACTCCAGAAAGAAGGAAAAGGTGACACCCAAAAGATGAAGGAAACACATTCAATATATCATTATTAAAATGTCATGTCCTAAAGGAAATCTTTTTTTTTTCTCCTGCAGGGTGGAACATCTAACAGAGAAAGCCCTTTCCAGGCAACTCTCCATAGAGAAGAGCACCAATTTAGATGACAGAACAACAACAAGACTTGGTGATAAAACAACAGAGCCAGCACACAATATGATCATACTTTCCTCTACTAAGAGAAGAGAGTGCTCAAGGAGGAAGTCCATTTTAGAAGAGGAGAGAAGCATAAATGAAACACCATCTTCTAGAGTAAGTAACTGGCCTTTGCTGTCAAAACACTTGAGTTAACCTTGATACAACAAACTGAGATGCATTTCTCTCCCCAAAGAAACCCATAATCCTGAGAGTGCCCCAGTCTGAGAGCTACAGCTCTCTGAGTGACATTATGAAGAGGTTTCAGCCTCAGCAGAGCACTTCAGGACTGTGCAGGAGAGGATCAAAAGCCGCTGTGTCAGAAATGAGCCGATCCATGATGGACCTGAGCGTACACACAGATATAAATCCTGATGAGAGAGGAGTCCCGGTGCCAAGGTTTAAGGCCAGCGTAAGTGTGTAGATGTGCTGTATTTCTCTGTGTATATGCTTGTGAAGGAGGAGTGATGGAGGAAGAGATACTTCTTACAAAAAGTACGGTTACGCTTTATTTGGATTGTCCGCCTACAGATATTTTATCTGTAACATTTCAACTGTTTCACAAATAAAGGTCTGGTTAGGTTTAGGCACATTAAACATCTTAGTTAGGGTCTGTTCATGAATTGTCACATATACTATATTGATTATCTGTTAAACATCTACAGACAAAGCGAAACAGTTGAAATGTTACAAATACTCAATAAACTGTCTGTAGGCGAACGATCCAAGTAAAGTTTTACTAAAAGAACTTTACAGCTTACAGAAATGTTACTCTTTAGTTCACTGAAGTAGGAGAAGCACTTGAATCCTTTATTCAACCAGAGGAAGTGTACCATAATAATAAAATAACACCAAGCAAACATATTTACTCACTTGCCTCTGCTGGTATCAAACCATGCAGACTGTTTTGGGTTTATTTGTTTGGTTTTGAAAAATCCACCTCTGCCTCCAAGACAATGGAGCAGAGTGGAATTTAAACTGTGGCGCTCACAGACAAAACATCGACAAATTACATTTTATAAATCAAAAGCAATGTCTATTTTGAGAAGAAAAAGTTCCTGTGCAAAACACTGTGCAGTTTTCATTGGGACTGTTTCTTTGGTAGAAAGTAGTTTTAGTGAAAATTGTCCACAGCAAAATCTATGGATTAATCTGAACAATGCGGACATTGTTTTCTTGAAAGATGCTGCTCTTTGACTACAAACAAGTTTCAATTTACCTCTGTTGTTGTTTTGGGGTGGAGGCAGACATTTCAGAGGTAGAGATCTCAAAACCTGAAGAGTAACACCAAAACTATTTGCATGGCGAGATACTACCAGATGTAAGTGAGAAAAAAAATGTTTTTGTAATTCGAGTGAAATGACCCTTTAAAGTAAAAACCCATGTATTTAAAATTTTACTAAGGAAAGTAGAAAGCAGAAAACTGAAATGTCAGCACTAAAAGTACTACAGCAGTAGTTCTCAACCTTTTTGGTTTGTGACTCCTTAAAATTAAGCAGTTATGCAAGTTATGACCTTCACAACATTAGTTGTGAACAGTTCAACCATTAAGCAGCCATGAGAAGAGAACGTATCCAATATTTCAGAAGAAAAAATAAACTTTTGAGAAAAGTCATAAAAATAAAACAACATAATTTTGCTGAACAGAAATATTTTTTTTCTGTCTTAACATTTTAATCATCTTGTGACCCCTCAACTTTATCTTGGGACCCCCAGGTTGGGAAACAATGTCCTAAAGACCAATCAATTTCATAGTATTAAAATATCGATATAATAAGGAGTGAGTAATAATAATGAGGAGTAATTAAAGGTGTTTGTAGGTGGTCTTAATGCTCAGATAAAGTTCCATTACCTCAAAATTGAACTCAAGCACAGTTTTTGGTTTTAATGTTCTTTGTTACTGTCAATCTCTGTTTCCTTGGCAGTGCTTTGACCCGGGTCATATAACACCTGCTTTTGCCCTGATGAAGAAGAGGAATGATGACTTGAAATCTGTATTATACAGAACTCCAAAAACCTTTCTGCCCAGACAGAGGCCTCGCAGCTCCAGTTATGCCCTCAATATGGACTGGAGGAGGTCACTGGCAGAGACGGAGGGAGAACCCGAATGAGGAGCGAGAAAGTAAATTCATGGGCAATATGTTCTGTAATAACATCTTCTATCACTGAGGGGAGGCAGCTGCCAGCAGTGGATAGTTATGACCTCTGCAGTGTTAATTACCCAAAACAGGCTGTGACTCTGAAAATAAAGCCATTGTTAATATGTAGGATGTATATCAGTTCTATCTGTGGATTTGATGTCCCACTGAATTTGATGATGTTTCACTGTATGCTATACATGTATATACTGTAGTGTGTTTGATGCAATGCTTTACTTTAAAATATGTTTAAATAAATAAAATTGTTCTGTTAATGCTGCTCACCATGAATAGTATCAACTGGTTTGACCTCTGGATGGCTCTTACAGTGTTGTATATGCAAACAAGTAGTTACCCAGACAGAGGAAGAAATTATAAATTGGCCTTTTGATTGAAATTTATAATAGCTATGATTTATTTTAAACCTTCAGCAAGTGGCACTAGATGTGCATTTGTGTTGGATACTGGCACATGAGAGAGTAAAATTAAATGTTGCTGAAAAATTAGCAAAAAGAAGCAAAAGTAATCGATAAAGTCTGATAAATTATGAAGGCTTGGCAGAAAATATGGGATAAAGACAGTACAGGTGGGGATCATCATAGAATACAAAGGTCTGTAAGAGTTGGAAGGTAGATGTCACAAAGATGTTCAGCATTAAGGTTAGGGCAAGGTTATAAAGGTTATAAGGTTATAAACTAAACACTTAAAACTTAAACACTACAAAATAAAATGGTGTTACACACTCCAGTACAGTAGGTGGCGGTATGCACCTTTCACATTACTTTGTATACCGCCATTAAAAGTAAAGAAGAAATCCGGAAGCACATGGTAACCAGTGTGGCAAAGGTTCAACTTAACCCAGCTGGATATAGTTTTCTCTTGTTTTAATCTCCACATATAAGCACTGACGTTGAAACGCATTGTTTGGTTATCGTTGCAACGCCCTGTTTTGTTTGCTAACGTGTAGCAAGTTTAATTAATTTCCATCATGGTTCGAGCAAAAAGGTGAGTTTGGCTAAAGTTAGCTAAAATCAGGGTCTGCACGTTTTTATGTGACTGTTATGCTGACGTTAAACCTAGCCTCCCTATGGTGTTACACTGTTACACTATAACATCTAGCCTCCCTATGCTGTTTTTTGTGGTCATTAACAGTCAGGGGTACGTGTTATGGTAACCGTTAGCTGTTTGAAGTCTAATAAGTTCTTAGCCCTGACCCAGGACCGTCACATTTCCCACCAGGACCTACACGAAACTAAATTATATTCCAATGATATAAACATCCTGTGAATGACACAGAGAAAAGATTTAAGCACATCTGCCTCTTTTCTTTCATTGTTCAGGGGTAAGCAGGTACAAAGGCCCAAAAAGACAGAGCGATATGATGAAAATGACCCTGAAGCCTACAAGAACATGCCTGTCCCTGATAAGGTAAGAGGACTCAGCAGAAGATCTGTCGCTGCTGGCTACAGTGTTGTTGTCTGCCTGAATTAGTGTGGATAGAAAGGCCAGTTGCAGTCTGTATGTGTGTTGTTATACATGCAGTTGCTTCCAATTAGACAGAGTTGCATTACACTGGTCACTGGTTTTATTTCATTACTACAATATTACACACAAGAGGAACTACTAATAACAGAGGATAAATAAGTTATAAATAAGTGTATTATACTGTACACATCCAACAGATAGTGATTGTATTAATTATTGCCCAAAAAAACCTTCATAATATATTAATATCAGTGTTTACAGTGCACATTACAAGTGTAAAAGTTACTCAATCTAGTGCTGAGCAATATTGGCACATTCAAATATTACAACATTTCTTATAAGTGTCTCCAAGAAAGGGAATTGATTTCCCAAAAATTCAAGGCCCTTTGCTCTGTAAACAGTCAAAAGTTAAAAAGGTTTTATTATTGTGGCTACGTGATTAAAAATGGTCTTTTGGGGAATGTTTTCCTTACAGTTTGGACAGCATAAGCATACCGGGTAATCGGGTGCACCTTCTTTGTTTTTCACAACTGTCCATTATTTTTCATTAGAGTTTTTCATCAATACTTTAATGTGACAGTGTTTTGACCGTTGTTTCTGGTATACAGTATTGCATCTAAACTACACTTGGCTGGTATGTCTAAGAAAAAAACAATCAGTAGTGATGAAGAAATAAAGGTCAAACGGTTAAAGTTAAAACTGGCAAATAATAATAAGTTCAGGACTTTGTACCACTTTTCTTTTTAATACTGTTACTTTCTTGTAATAACCACAATCTGATTATATGTAGTCTCATACTGTGATATTAATACGATTTATCTCACAAGCCGCTCTCAACCATCAACCAACTGTCACCACATCAGCTCTGCTTTGGTGTTGTGGTTGTTATTTTCAACAGTGCTGACAGATTTGTCTTTCCTCTTCCCTTCAGAAATCGTCACAGTACACAAAGGACAAAATCGATGAGTTTCACGATGAGAAGATTGCAGTAAGTTTACCTCATTAGTAGTTCTGTGGTAAGTGTATGGTGCTTTTTTTTTTTTTTTTTTTTTTTAAACATTCTCTTAACTTTTTTGTGGTGGTCTCTTTGCCACAGAAACTTCTCGCCAGTGGTGTTCAAATTGAGAGCGACCCGGAGGAACTGGATGATGAGGTGATGGCTTATGTGTTTGTTTGGATTTACTTTCAGAAAATTAATGTAGTTAAAGAACAAATTCAAGCTCATCTGAATTTCACAGGAGGAAGTGATGGCCCTAGACGATTCTGAGTCAGAGGATGATGAGGAGGAAGAGGGGACAGACATGGAGAGTGATATAGAGGGAAAAAAAGAAGAAGGTAAACACTAAATCATCAGTTTATGTATCTCATTGGACTTTTCCTATAGAGCAGGTCTAGACCGTACTCTTTATATTATTTACAGAGACCCAACAAATCCCACCATGAGCAAGCATTTGGCAAAAGTGGCAAGGAAAAACTTCCTTTAAGAGGCAGAAACCTCGAGCAGAACCAGACTCAATGGTGGGCAGCCATCTGCTGCTACCGTGTTAGGTTTTTTGAGAGAGAGAGAGAGAGAGAGAGCAATGCAAATACCACCTAGAATTATTATTATTATCGTTATTATTATTTCATACTCCTACTAGCACATTTAACTGTAATTGTTGTCTTCCTCAGATCTTCCTAATGAATTGGCATGGGGCACCAAGAAGAAGATGTTCTATGACACTGACTATGTGACCACCAGTAAAGCATCTTTTATCTCCAGCAATATTATTGAGGCAATTCAGGATAATTTTGTTGTCTGTGGCTAATTCAACATTTTAACTTCTTATTACAGAAGGGAAATCACAAGAAGATTTGGAAGCTGAGGAAAAAGAGGAAGAAGAAGAGGCTAAAAATATCCAGAAACGTTTAGCTGCAAATCTGAGCGAGGAGGATTATGATTTAAACTTTTTTCAGGTATTTTTTTATTGTAAATCTCTCCTGTGCACCTCCACTTAATTCCACATGTGAGTGTTTTTTTTGTTGTTGTTGTTGTTTTGTTTTTTTTACTTTGTTTGTGGCTGTCTAAATGAAGGAATTTGCTGTGGAGGAGAAGGATGAAAACAAGACTGTAGAAAAGGAGGAGATGATTGTGAAAGACCTGAAGCATTTGTCCCAGAAGGAAAAAATGAAACTTCTGAAGAAGGAGTCACCGGAGCTGCTTGAACTTATTCAGGACTTTAAGGCAAAAGTAAAACAACCTCAGAATTAATAAGACAAAAGATATTTGCTTAGTTATCGCAGATAAACATGGAATTGATTTGAATTATTTTTGTTACTGCATGATGTGTGCAGCTTACTGAACTGAAGGATGAGCTGCAGCCCCTCGTACAGATGGTCAAGGATGGAAAGATCCCACCAGGAAAGGTGAGTGCATTTAGCTTCATTTCTAGCTGTGAATTTGACTCCAGATTTTAACGCGGCTATATTTTTATAATAACAATGTATCAATTAATGAAAATGTGCAAACAATGTGAAAGAGGTCGCTCGTTGTGATAAACCTACAGAGAACTGTCGCCTGAATCTGCAGCTCCCCTCGGCTTTAAAGGACCTTCATAGTGAGTTTCAGTTTAGCTGTCCGGCCCACAACTGTTTTGGTTGACTCTCACTGTTCTCATAGCATTGTTTTCAGTGAAAAAAGTTCTAAAAATCCACTGTACTCTACCTTCTCAGCACCAAACAGCAGACAGACACGGTGAGCAACTAGCTGGTGAACATAGTGGAGCATTTAGCAGCCAAGAGCCAGATATTTCCATCAGGAGTTGGTAGATGCCAAAAACAGAGCTAAAAGAGAGTCAATATTGGCAGTTAGATTGATCATTACGTTTCATTTTTTAAAAATTGAATGGCTATTGTTAGATTTATTAATGATTCATTTTTTCCTCTGTGTAGCCGTGGAGTACATAAGGCAGATATGTGATGTTTGGTGCTGTGTTGTAAGCTTTTAGTGTGGATATGTGTCGGGGAGTATTAAGAAACATGTTAATAATGTCATGTAGCTATGGCAATCAAGTGTGTGAATCAGAATCATTTTTGTCTGTTTTTAAGGGTGCTGACTACCTCAAGACAAAACAGCAACTTTATCTCAAGTAAGATGCAATTAAATTGTAATTACATATTGCAAAATCATGTCACAGTTCTTCATTGAATGACCAATTATTCTTTCCTCCCACAGTTACTGCACAAACATCAGTTTCTACTTGGTGCTGAAAGCGAAACGAATCCCGGCTCATAACCATCCTGTGATTGAAAGACTGCTCACTTACAGAAATGTAAGTCCACACGTTGACATTAACACCTGCTGCCAGTAGGACATACAGTATTAGCGAATATATTTTCACCCTGTATGTCCAGCATTCAAGAAAATATACATATACTCTTTTATTTTGGACAGCATCCTTTAATGCATACACTCTCAACCACTGGGCCGGGGCCCATGAGTGGGCCATCAAAAGTCGAAGCTAGTGTGCCGGTCACGTCATCAATTTGAGATGCTTAATTTGTTGACCGGTAAGCTAACTGGTAGGCTGTGGTGTGACAAATGTCAGTGCCCGATCCATACCTTCTGCCCTCACGCCAAATAGGTCCTGGCAGTCAAGAAGGTTTTCGCAAATGTGCCTGTTCAAAATTACTTGTGATGTGAATGACTGATCTTGTTTTTGATTATTGGAAATGTAATAGCTCGGTCCATATATCATCAGATAATCGGTACTTCATTTGTAATTAAAAACGGGGGGAAAAACATAATTCTGTTTTGTTTTGATTCTGTGATTGATTTATTGTATTGATTCAATACAATTCATTCAATATATGAAAAATACATGATACATCCAGATAGTATGTCATTATGAACATTGTTGTTAAAGACTTAGTTTTAGTATTTTGAACAGGCACATTTGCGACAACTTTGACTGCAAGGACCTTTATATTATATATTAGATTATTAGAATAGATTAGCCAAAATCATTTGTATTGTTGTTATTATAATTTATGTTTTAATGGGCCCTGGCCCGTTCCAAGTATGAATAGGTGGGCCTTGAAGTAGAAAAGGTTGAGAACGGTCTTTTTTTGATACTACTACCGTTTGATGATGGCAGCAATAACTATTTGGGCTGGGACATCACACAACCAGTGTCATGGGACACTGGGGATCATGAAATATCTCCTGTACGCACAAATCCACATTAGTTACAACCCTCTGTCTTACTGACTCTTCAATACCTGCCTGCAGCTCATCAATGAACTAGGTTCAGTAGATGATCGGCTCACACCACAGTTTCGCAAGCTACTAGCTGGTGAGGAGAAAGATAAGGCCACCAGCAGACCAACAGAGGGCAAGAAGACCAGAGTCACCAGTAAGAAGGAAAAGGTGAGATTTTTGTGTTTTTTCAGGTTACCTCCATTTACACACCTGAAAGGCATCTTCAATTTGAATCTGCTGCTGATGTTTTTATATGGAACTTTAATGGTAACGACGGGTGCACATGCAGGATTCTGGAGAAGCTATGCCTGAGGTTGAAGAGGACTCAGACTCTGACCTGGACGAGGAAGCGGCTTTGCGTTTCTACAAAGATGTGGAGGAACGGGTGAAATTGAAGAGAAAGAGCAACAACCCAGATGCTGAAGAGTAAGTATGATTTGAGTCTTCAAATGGCTGTTCGGATTAAATCAACTGGGGCTCTGACAAATTGTCAACGTGTTTCAGGTTGGAGGAGAATGAAGATGAGGAAGAACTGGATCCAGATGCTAAGAGAGGAATCACTTACCAGGTACTGAGTTAATTTCTAGATAAATCTTTAAAAATATATTTTTTAATACATTTATATATTTAAAAAAAAAAATATGGCGCCCCTCATTCTGTATTCATTTCATGCATTCAATGTTAGACTTTGTCACTTCTGAACAGTTATTCTAATTATGTACCAATTCTACAGATGGCCAAGAACAAGGGGCTCACACCAAAGAGGAAGAAAATTGACCGTAATCCCAGAGTCAAGCACAGAGAGAAGTTCAGACGGGCCAAAATCCGCAGAAAGGGCCAGGTTTGTATTCCGCACATTGATGAGACCATTTTATGTGTGAGTATATGTTGATATGTCAAACACTTTCCCAAGATCGACATTGAAACTGTTGTTCATATTTGCCAGGTCCGCGAGGTTCGTCGGGAGGACAAGAGATACAGTGGAGAGCTGTCTGGTATTCGTGCTGGTGTCAAGAAGAGCGTCAAACTTAAGTAACCAAGAGAGAATCCAAAATATGTTAAGTGTAGCCATGGGATTGAAAAAAATTCCAATGGACTGTAAATGTTTATTATAGGTGACCTGTGGAGGAAAGCACATCACTGAAGTATCCAACTGTCAGTCACTGTTGTAGAAAAGACAATAAAATGTTTTTCTGTTCTAGATCATTGTGCAGTGTGAATAAACATTTTTATAAACTTTCAATAACTTGTATATTGTCCCTGTACAGAGACAGCATTTTAAGCTTAGAGGCTCGTTTTTAGAGTAAGTTAAAAGGGCAAGAGAAAGCATGACGTGTTTATAGTTACAGTTATTACTAAGGTTATGCAACCATACAACATACTGAATATACAGTAACTTGTCAGCAGAACAGGCAAGTATGAATTTAAGCCAAACTCAGGATCAGGTAAGGGCATAGACACAACAACTTAATGGCTGCGTCATTGACTCAAACATGCAGTATAGATGATTGGTGTCACCCCCCTTGTTGAGTTATGAACTTGTTGTGTGCAGATGTCAGGTTGCTCACTATCCTCTCTTCTATTTCCACCTCATTCTTCTCATCCTCCTCTGAGAGGATCAGCTCAGCCTGAGTCTCAGGGGTCACCACCACCACATAACCCCGTCTAGAGTCCAGTACGTTGGCCACTACCGCCTGGTGTCTGTAGGTGTCCAGAGCCCCGCGAGCCCTGTCCAGCAGGATGGTTGCATCTGTCTCCAGCTTAAAAGATATGACAAATGCCTGAGGTGCCCAGTCCTTCACCAGGGGGGACAGTATCTTGGGGACCATGTTCATGCTGAGCTGAAGGGGAGGAAAAATGATATTCCCATTAATGACAACACTTAGTCTACAGAAATGCTAGTACTGTGCTGGAAGGGGGTGTTTAGAACTAAATGCTAACATCAGCATGCTCACAATGACAATGCTAACATGCTGATGCTAAGCTGGTATGCTTACCATGTTCACCATTTCAGTTTAGTGTGTTATCATGCTTACATTTGCTAATTAGCACAGATTAGTACATTAGTAGTACATTCCCATCAGCTGATGGCTTTGCAAATATTTAGTCAAACAAGTGTTAGAGAAATAGAAATTTGGACCTAATAATGGCACTAGATAAAAAGTTAAGGGATCACCAAAGTGATAACAACTAATTGTGAGGGGGCATGAAGATGTGTACCAATTCATCCAGTTGTTAAGATACTTTAACTAAAAAAAACAACCTCATGGTGGCGCTAGAAGTAAAGTTAGGGTATCATCAGCGTAATTGGGATTCTTCCCCTGGAGTCCATAAATGTCTACAAAATTTCGTGACAACCCATCCAGTAGTTGTTGACACATTTCGTACTCACTTGAAGAGGTCCATTGGAAGACTGGATTTTGTGTTCAGGCATCTCAGATGCTGGGATATAGAAATCAGACACAGCTGCAGCCAAGTAAAACATGGCCTTGGATCCTAAGTGCAGAATAAACATTTGAGGACATGTTAGGAACAATATGCTAGATAAGAGCCACAACTTCAACATGTTAAGTTGTTGTTAATCTGTACCTATTGTGCTGAGTGCCTGTGCTGCTGCTTTGAGTAGATGCAGATACTCTGACAGAGTGCTGAACTCAATGGGCAGAAGAAGTCTGCCTTCTCTCACTTCCTGGTATCGCTTCAGCACTTTGGCAATGTTCGGAAGTACCTGCTGGTTAACCACCACTTCACCAGAGTTACTGGATGCTCCTTCTCCACTTCTGAACTTCAGGGCATCCAGCATGTTCATGGTTGAGAACATACGTGTGTAGGGGTAGAGGGAGCGATGCCTGTGCAGAAAGATTACAGCGTAGCCTGAGTCTATGAAATACTCTGCTGAGGAGGCTCCTCGTCTGCCACTGCTGAAGTTATCGAGGAAGCGAACAGTGCGGGACTCTAGGGGAACTTTGGTGCCTCCGGATGTGATGAGAACCACCCTGCGACCTGCTGCCGCATGATGCCTGGCAAAAGCAGCCATCTTCTCTTTCACCTCCTCAACATGGGAGGGAACAGCAAATTCTTCAGCTAACGTCCCATCAATGGAAGATATTCTGGGTTCAGCCATCACCTGATGAGTGACATAATTGACAGAATATCAGACCTGTGTTTAAAGGGGAACCTCACAGATTTTGCATATCAACATCAGTGGTATCATGTCTTTTATGGTCTGGAGGCAGCGTTCTCTCTCTCTCTCTCTCTCTCTCTCTCTCTCTCTCTCTCTCTATATATATATATATATATATAAATAAAAAACCTCTGATGATGTAATGAGGGATATACAGTAGAAATCAGACACAACATTGATTCCTAAGGGTAAAACAAACATTTCAGGACGGTTCATGAGTAGTGTGCTCAGCTCAGGCTTGGAGACCACACATTTTTAATAAAGTGCAAAAAACCAACTGGGGGCATGGAAAGACATGGGCCAGGCAAGAAGTATCTTAAAAAAAAACAACTATTGGGTTGCATTATGGGAAGAGTAGGATACAGCTGTTTTGGAGCTTGACCCATATTAGGGACTAAAAATCTGGATATTTTGGTCTCTACTGCATTGAATTTGAACATTCTGTCTCTCACGTCCCTCAACTTCATGGAAGTACAATAGTAAATCACTAGAGTACTACTTTAATAAAGCCAAACAGGCCCATATTAACATAATGCAGATATCAAGGTATCTGCATATATGTCGGCCACAAAAGAAATTGCAGCATACAATGCCCAAAGTACTGTAGCTGTTAGAGGTTATTTAGAAACAATTACTCTATTTCATAGTTTGTCCACCTGACAAGTTTATTTTATAACTGTATAATGTCCAGCTCATTACATCTGTTGGCCTAAATTCTTTAAAAACCTCTTTAAAAAGTTAAGGGATCCTTATCAAAAATGTTTGTGTTTTAAAAAGAAAAAAAAAGAATATTGGCTTATATATCCTCAAACTCTCAAATATCAATATTGCTATCGGCCTCAAAAATCCAGTATTAGTCCAGCTAGATGAGGCAAGCCGCAGTGTGCAGACAACTTAAGCTAACCATATACTGGTACCTTACAGTGCAGCACAGACACACTGTTGCCAATTTGTACACCTAGCTAAAACTATTACAGTCTAATACACCAATTATGATGGATGTTATAACTGTTTTGGAGAGGTGTTGATTCAACTGTAAAGACATTTTTGAGGCTGTTGTTTGTCGTGCTGCTGTTGAACTGTACTGAGGTGTTTCTAATATTTTTGCCACCCAATGTATATTGGTGTCGATAGACTAAATATTGGAAACACAATACAAAAGACAAACTGCAACCTCTAAAACGGCCATAAAGTTAAATCAACACCTCTCTAACTTTGCAGGATTTTACTAATCCTTACAGTAATGTTATATTAATACAGGTTACCTTTATATAAACCTAAGCCTCGCAGCATACATGAACCTTACAATGAGTGAACCTTGACCTTAACATTTTGCGTAATAAGTGTCTTTGCTGGCGACTGATTGGCTGCAGGAAACGCAGCTCTTCTAGCTGATAATTTTGTCAAGGACGAAATGAGGTGGACAATGTTAAGTAATCTTAGATTAATGTTAAGTAATATGACAGGTGAGAAGAACAGGGCAGGTGAGTCGTACACACTCTTGCAAAAAATAATAATACAAACACACCACGTAACGTTACCTGCTATTTGACAGTAATGTGACACCGTGACAGTACCTTGAATTAAACAAAAACGACGTTTGTTTTTAAGACACAACTGCAAAATGTCTTACTTTAGATTCCGAGGTTGTTCTCAGTCAGAAGCAGCTTCACAACAACTTCTGCACTTCCTGAAGCCAGTAAGCTAAGATTCTTTGGTCTTTATAAATACACAAGAAAACCGTCAGCGCCCCCCGCGGCCTTACACGGTACTACCACCGTCTGGTGAAATAATGTTGAAGCAGTAGTGCGTCAGTTACTTTCTCACTTTCATATGAGGTGTCAGACTTTATGAACATAAGCATCATCAGTGGCGCACACAGACTCCAAAGGGGAAATCTGTTTAAAAGGGGATCTTTTGACTGACTGTCCCACTGACTCAGCAAGTTTCATGACAAAGAAACATCTTGAAGTGTTTGATGCTGATCTGGAGTATTTGGTGCTCATCAGATCTCTTTAGTCTCCTCTGACTCTTTTCTTTTTGTGAGTAGTTTAAAAAAAGTTGGAATGGCATAAATTGAAACTCACTTTCTCAGAAATGCTGGTTGGATCTGGGTGCACGAGACTCCATTGGACATCTAATTTCTGGTGAGTTTTATACAGCTGTTACCATACAATTTATTACATTCTCCCATGTACCGTGATTCATATCTGAAATTGCAGGTACAAAAATGAAATGCAGTACGGGACTGAATAACTTTGAAATACAAAGTAGGACTAGGTGTGGTTTCTTCTGTTAGCATGTTTTCTATTTTCCCAAAACCCCATACAAAGTAGGAAATAACTAATTGATTTTATTATTATAGACCATACACTCGTTTAATACAAAATAATTATAGTCCTCGTTGGTCGTCAAATTTCCAGGTTACTAAACATTCACCTCAAATTTGACATCTTGCTCTTGGCCTATTTATAATTTTTTCAATGTAATATATTTATTTTTCTTTTGGATATAATTTGCTAACTTGATATGACCTAAAACAAACTGCAACATTTCCCCCCTGCAGATGATGCAAGGAAGAACCACATTTTCTTATAATTTAATGGGAAACAATAAATGTTGCTTTGCTGAATGTAAACTTTTGGAGAGAAATTATAGTCTGATGTGATAAACCTGTACAGAGGCATATTGGAAATGATGTGGTTTGAATAACTTTCCGACTGATTTTATAAACCTTTTTACCTTTTGGTGTCTCAGATAATCAGCGTTCGTGATGTCTGTATGCGTGTTGAACAGCAAGGCAGGGTCAGTCATTATGGCTGTAAATGTTTTGCTTTAAAATTATATATCATTTTATTACACATTTTCAGGGTTTATTAACAGCAGTCCCTGTGATGAACCCACAAGAGGCGCTGTTGCCTTGCTGAATAGACAACACAACAGCATGGCTGCTTTCTTTGATAGGCCTACATGTTTAATTGTGTTGATTGACCTGATTAGTTTCCGCACATGCTGTTGATATGTAAGTTCACTTTTACTGAGACACCAGTTAAATAGATAAATGAAGAGTTGGTTCAGGTTTTAATAAACCCATACCTGGAGTCCTGGCTCAGTAAGGCTGTCTGTAATTGCAAATGAAAAGATGCATAAAATATAAAAATGTCAATACAATACCCTACAAAACTGCTACAATCAGATTATAGAATATTTTAAATTAAATATATAGATAATTGGCCTATAGAAAAAAAATAATATAGAAAAATATAAATAGAATATTTTTATGAATGGTAAAAACACAGCAAAGAGCTGTGTTGGTTTTTACTGTATGTAGAACTATTTTTTCCAGGCCCATTGTTTTCCGCTAGTGACGCTAACGCTGACATTTTTCTGATTGCCTATATTACAGGCCTACACTCGGAAGCTTGAGCTCTTTCAGTGGACTAAAACGACCTACAGTTATTATTAGTAAAACCATAAAGTAATCTTTAAGACCTCAACAATAACATGTTGTCATAAGAAGTCATAAAAATAAAATCTTGATTTTATGTGTCTTACTGAGACCTGGTCCTAAGCAGGTGAGCACAGTTTGTTGTTAGAATTATGCCCCCCGATTATGATTTTATCAGCTCCCCAGGGCTCATGGTTGGGGTGGTGGGCTAGGTGTTATATTTTAAAAAAATCTTTTAAATGTGGCCTGTTACCTTCCAACAATCTCTCCAGCATTGAGGCCCTTATTGCATTGATCCTGTCCTTTGTGTTGTTATTTATTGTCCTCCAAACCCAATACCCTGGTTTTGCCTGTCAGAGTTTTTATCCTCAGTTGTTTGGGACTTTAACATCCACATTGGTGACATTTTGACGGCTTTGCTATTGAATTTTTAAACATTATGGAGTCTTTTAATTTCACTCAACATGTGTCAGGCCCTACTCATAAATGTGGCCATACATTGAACTTATTTTTTACTTTGGGTCTGGATTTATCGTCTTTGGTTTTAAGGGACATTTTAATCTCTGATCATCTACGTCTTGTTTTTAACTCTGTGTTTTATGTGGACGGGAATCCTCATAAGCGAGGATTTTGCTCTTTAATGACACTAGTGCTTCAAGATTTTGCTCTTTATTTGTGAAGTCTGGTGAATCCTTAGATTTGCTTTCAAACGCTAATGATTTAACTGCTTCAATGATATGTACACAACTGCTTTAGATAACGTTGCTCCACTTAAACGTTTATCTAAATCTAAATCATCTATTTATCGTATTACCTTGGATTACTGAAATAACCTGTGGTCTGAAAAGGGAGTGTAGGATCACCGAGAGACAGTGGAAGAAATCAAAGCTCTCAGTTCACTATTATACATCATATTAAATTTTTATTACAATCGTATAACAGTGAAATTAAAGATGCAAGACCTAAATATTTTTCAGAGTTCATCACCTCCAACCAGCACAAGCCCAGTTTCTTATTTAAGACCATTGATGGTTTAGTCAACCCTGGTTCTCCTGGTGTCCCTATTACCTCAAATGCAGACTGTGAAAGGTTTTTAACCTTTTTCATAGACAATGGTGAGAATTTCTAAGCTTTCCTTTCTATCAAAATTCCTAGACAAAATTGTCTCAAATCAAATGTCGGAAGTCTTGATCAGTAATAATATTCTAATCAAGTTTTCGACAGCAACACAGCACAGAGACTGCCCTTGTAAGAGTTAGCAATGATATCTTGATGAAGGCTGATGCCGGTGAATGCTCGGTGCTGGTTGTGCTTGGTCTTAGTGCCGCTTTTGACATGGTGGATCATAGCATTATTACTGAAAGGTTGAGAACATGGGTTGGTATCTCTGGGACTGCCCTCCAGTGGGTCTCTTCATACTTTTCTAACAGAAAATTAGTTGTCTGTTGATGGCTTTACCTCCTCTCACGCATTACCTATGTATGGGGTGCCTCAGGGCTCCATTCTAGGACCAGTTTTATTTTCTCTTTATTTACTCCCTTTGGGCATCATTATCAAACAGCATGGTATTTCATTTCATTGCTACGCAGGTGTTACTCAGCTATACTTGTCCTGCAAACCATCTGAATTAGCTAAGTTATCTTCCCTGCTGCAGTTAAGGATTGGATGGCAGAAAATGTTCTTCATCTTAACTCCTCCAAAACAGAAGGTTCTGCCTGCTCTTGGCACTCTAGCTCAACATAATGCACCCACTGCTGAGAACCTTGGAGTTATTTTAAATCAGAACCTCCCTCTCGAGTCCCATGTGAAAAGGCTAGCCCAGTCATGTTTGTTCCACTTGAGAAATATATCTAGAATTAGAACTTTTAATGATCTTCAAAGAGTTATTCATGCTTTTATCACTTCTTGTCTGGATTATTGCAATGCCGTGTTTACATGCCTTGGCCAAAACAGGATTACATGGCTTCAGGATGTCCAAAAGGCAGCCGCTAGACCTTTAACCAAATCACGAAAGCATGATCACTTCTCCCCTATTTTAGCTTCCCTTCACTGTCCTTTTTAGAATTGATTAAAACAATTTTTGTCTTGACTTTTAAGGCCCTGCATGGTATGGCACCAAGCTACCTGGCTGAGCTTCTGAATCATTACTCACCAGCCCGTATAGCTTGAGATCCTCTGATAAGGCTCTGTTCACTATTCCTCGGTCAAGGCTGAACACCAAAGGCGACAGAGCTTTTGCTGTTAGGGCTCCAACCCTTTGGAATAGCTAGACTGAGGAATAGAAAATTGCCTCTCAAGACTTACCTTTACCATATGGCTTTTTCTTAATTATTTTATCTGTTAACTATTTTATTTGTTCTTTTATATGTTACTTTTATCCATTATTTTATCTTTACTTTTAACTGTTTTATTTGTAATTTTTATTTGTTGATGGTGCAATATAAATAAAAGTTATTATTATTATTATCATAGTAATAATAAAACATGATATGGCTTCTATAACTCAAATATACCACATTAAAACCTGTAGCTATGTTACAGGAGGTAAGAAAAGAAAATTAAAACACAGATCAACATGAACTCACTTGACTACTGAGTACCAGGGCTGTAGATATCATTGAGGACATTGAGGTCATGTCCTTAGTAATTTTCTTTCTGGGAATTTAGAGGTTTATTAAGTAACCTTAAGTACAGTTTACATTGTACAATGGAGTTAGACATGGTGGCATTTTAGAAGGGAATGCAAACATGTTTTAACATTTAAGTGGGAATGAGTTCAGTATTTCACCACTAGCATTTTGCAACATCATTTGGACCATATTTTAAGGAACTCTAGGATATATTTTAGAGACTAGGGACTGTTATTTTTAGGTATTTTTTCCAACAGTGGTCTGCAATAACCTCTTATGTGCCTATGTATTCTGTCTCTGTAGAAGTCGTGCTATCCATGTCCACCCTTATCTATCAATTATTTTATTTCTCTAACACATATCTTGGACTAGAATCTCTGACATGTTTTCATTAGCTTCTGTGTTCTTTATTTTCTTGTCGGTATCACTTTAAAAAATAAGGCACCCTTTAGCCCAAATCATTACTAATGCTAGACCAGTTACCATCCATTAATAGGAACAACTTTTAGGTTGCCAGGTTGTAAAAAAAAAAAAGTCCTCTTGTAAGCAGGGCATGTAGTCTTTTTAGCTCTTTTATTCATCAGGAAGACCCTCTAATGAATGACTTGCACTTCTGGAAAAACCGGCAGCAAATTTGTAACAACGTAGTAACATGTATAACTGCAGACTTCAAGGCTTATTAGAAAGTGTGAACCCCACAATCATGTATTAATAGATTACCATCATGTATAATTGCCATATTACCAAATGGAAAGGATACACACCAGTGAAAGGGATTTTTCACAATTCGACAAACCAAAAAGTTATCCTTATTAATAACTTGTAACGGATCTATAAAGCATTAGTAAATTATGTATTGCCCTTTAATAAAGCCAATAATTAAAAGTTATAAACCCTTTATAAGAGGTGACTTATCATACAGTGGTGCCCATGTGGACTATCTTCTACTTTTTTCTGCTTTTATTCCGTGATCCTGATCATGTGTGTTATTCCTCGTGTCTTTTCAGTCTTACGCTCGACGGCACTTTGGGTTATATCCATTTACTTTCCTTATTTGTTGATCAATTGACTGACAGGCAAGTCTTGTGTGGGTGCACCAGCTGCTGTTTCCACTGCGGGCTTATGCATTTGACCGCGCGCTAGTTTCTGTGGCGGCAGGGGTGGTGAGAGAGAGAGCGAGAAAGAGAGAGCGAGAAAAAACCTTCGTGTGCGTCGTCGTATATGAAAGTAGTTCCGGGCACTTAACCCAAACGGGGGAGAGTCCCGGATGTTGGCTCGGCCGCCGAGAGAAAGGCGAACAGGAGAAGGCGGAGAGAAGCTGAGGAGGAACGCCACGGCACCGCGGGCACACCGGCGAAGCTACGACTACGGCGGCTCTTTGCACAGGACGATAACGTCAAGAGCACAGGACACCCCTGAGGAGCCCCTGCTAGCTGAAGAAGAGGAGGTGGAAGGAAGGGGAGGGGGCAGTTACTCTGAAACTATCGTCAGGATTACAGAGAGCCACCGTCACATCAGCTTTCACCCAGAGTAAGTGAGCTACACGGGCATGGAAGTTGAACTAAGGCCCACGAAATGGACGACTTTAACGGGGAAGTGAGCTGCACTGAAGTTCTGGGGATTGAGCCCGGTGAACAGGCCCTGACACACAGCTTTCCGCTCGCTGTGGCGGGGCGTGCGGGGACACCTTTTTCCTCAGCGAGCCAGTCTGTGTTTCCCTGTGGTCAGTGTTAGTACACCCTGACCGTTTTGCTGTAGTAACTCTCCAAGTTGACAGCTCTTGCGTTAGCCTGCTAGCACCGCCGTGCAACCGGTGACAACTGACAGGGCAACTTTGACAGCTAGCTAGCCAGTTTTAGTAGCCAGCTAACTTTAGCTGAGCGTTGTCGGTGATTTCTCCAGGGCCAGGACTAGGTATGTGTGTCTGTGTGTGTGTTTCCCTCGCATTAGGTAGATATAATGACCTATCCAAGTCCCCCCAACAGCTATCGTAAGCTAGCTATTTAGTATGTGAGACGTTGTGAGTCCAGCATGAAGTGCGGGTGTGTTTATGAACCCAGTGTCATTTGGCTTTCCTGCGTGCTCTGATGGTATTTGACTCACAGCTGTTGCAATGTGTTTTCTCGTCTGTCAATCGTCTGTTTCTCAGACGGCTATTCAATTCCTCTAGAAAATAATGATCCTCGTATGTAAAACTAGTCGACCTGTATGAGAAGGCGCAGCTTTGTCATGTGGCTGGACAATCAACAAGTGCAAAGCATGTTTCAGGTGAATTTTATGTTACTGAATTTGATCTCGGGACTGTCTCTTGCCTCTGGTGGTGGCATATCCTTGTGGATTGCCCTGAGATGGCACAGACGGTGTTGCGGTTAAATATTTGCTCCTTTGTGCAAGACATTTCTCAGGGCACGCTTCTCTTTGCTTTGATGTTTCACCAGTTGGTGTGTGATCGCACAGGACAGACGCTGTGGCATTTGCGTGCAGCTGTATACAAAACAGTGCCCTTGCTTTATCCTGACGGCCTTTATTAGAGGATGGATGACTGAGCTCTTAATTTGTCCCTCTGTCAACTTGTGCAACTTTTGTCAATAAAGTCACGTTGTTATTTTAATGATTGAGGTGCAATGAGGTGCACATTATTAGCTCATCATCCTATACTCCCATGCTTTAGTTTATTCTGTCATAAAGCCAGCATAAAGAGGTTGAATTTATGACAAAACAAAACATTATAAATTCCCCCCCGAACATCCCAACCATGCCAGACCTTCTGCTTCAGCTAACAAAATGCCCATAGCATTAGTCAGCACCCACAATCAAAGGTCAGACCTGGTTTGCTTCTTAATCACCCATCCTTTAAATAGCAGGCCAACAGAGCTGTCTGGATCGAGGCTATCTGTGCATGCAGCTTTAGAGGACACATGGTGTTTAAGTTTTGATGTTAGCACATCAAGGTAAGAAGAGTCAGAGTAGTTTAATATATCACATTGTCTCGAAATGTGTATGAACGTTTGTCACTCTGTCTTATTCTGTGAATTGTCCTGCTGCTGTAGTTTCTGTTGCTCTCTAAGTTTTTCAAGAAACTATACCAAAGAGGCTCCATGTGCAGTTTATGTTAATTGGCATTTTCTTGCAGTGTCCCTAGCTCGGTCTAACACTGAATGACATCTTAACTCCTTCACGAGAAATACTTTGATCCTTGATGCCGTTTATGAAATTCAGCTTTTTTTTTTTTTTTTAGAAAGAGTGTTGTTGTTTTTACAAGCAATAACTAGCACCTAGCCTATGTGAAATACAGCAGTGGAATAATTGGCATAGACAACGGAAGTGACATTTTGCTGTTGTTTGCAGGCTGTGCTGTTAAAGAATAGACCTAGAGTGCAGCCGAAGCGTGCTTTTTACAGATTGCATGCAGAAATATGAATCACTGCACACACATTGTAAAATATGTTCTTTGGAGCGCTACAATAGCAGCCATCAAATTCTGTTTCATAAGCAGCAGTTTATATGCAACATTGTTATTCAGTTTTGTTCATGACTGAAGATGTTGTGCAGGCTCAGACTTACAGAATCCTGTTTATGCTTGTTTTTGGTGAATTTTAATCTTCCTTAGTTGACTCTTTATTTGGTGTTTTACCTCAAATCACGAGTTAGTGACTTTTTATTGATTTTTTTAATTTTTTTTAAATAACCTCAAGGTTTTGATGAATGGACTGAATAGTTGTGAAGAAAGTATTGAGAAGATTACACATCTGTTTATTCTTAAAGTAACCATTTAAAAGTGTGAATGGGAGAATGTGATACAGCTTCTCTTTAATGGTGGTTTCAGCCTGCAGTGAGTCTATTACCTAATGGTTTAAAAACATGACACCTACTTCTTCAAGGTCTTCATGTGTTTTGTGTGTGTGTGTGTGTGTGTGGTGCCAGCAGTACATTCATCTATCATCTCTGAAGAATGACGTTGTAATCCTCTGTAAGAGACAAGGAATATAGAATAACTACATGTAAATAGATATTGACATTTCATCATTGTGTCACTCACAGGTAATGTTCAGCTTGGGGTGTATAACTGTATAATTTAATAGATTAAATAGAATAATCACATGATATGGGGCTAATTTGGATAGATGTCAAAGATCAGTAAGTCAGTATAGTAGAGTGAATTTAGAACAGGTTTCTACTTTTTGAGTACGAGCTCCTCATTTGGAATTCAGGATGTGGCCCTGTGCCTAGCCCCGTCTCACTGAGGGGCTTTTTAATTTCTCCCCTTGTTGAAGTGATTATTCAAATGGCCATCCGTGAGATGCAGTTATCAGACTCCTGGTGGTAGTTGAGCCTGTGGCAACATGAATGCCCATCACAGCCCCCCTCCTCACCACCCTGTGTAGTTGGACAGCACCCAACAGGTACACTCTGTAGCAACCCCTATTAGACTGCCACATCTTACCCCTCAGGCTGAAAACCTATTGTGTTATGCGATTGGCAGATGGCAATTTATTCATGAGGATGGCTGATTTTTTTTTTTTTTTTTTGGCATGGTGTAGTGGTGATGCTGTTGGTCAAAGGCCTCTGTTTAGTATTTTTATGATGACTTATTTTTGGTCCGAATCCAAAGTGGGCTTTCAATTCCTTTCCGCTCTGAAATGTGATGTTATTTTAGGTTGGAGTTTCTTTCTCTTCACTTCATCGCCCGTCATCTTGTCCTTCAGTGCGTTTTTCACCTTGGATTGGGCAAAAAAACAGGATCTTCCTTTTCTTCTCAACAGCTGTTTACTCTGCATGGAGGCTAGGCAGTCTTCAAATGTGGCTCAGGCCAAATGACTGGGCATTTTTGTTAGAAATTTCTCCCCATACTCTGCTTATATCCAGTGTGAAGTTTTGCTCTCATGGAAGCTGTGGTGGTGAGAAGGGACTGGCTCAGTCTTCATTAGCAACGCTGTGCATCACTAGAATGCAGATGAGCTATGAAGCCATTCATCTGCTGGAAATGCCTCCCTGATTCCAATTTGAATCTTGTTTGCAGTCACATTGTGTGAGCCCACTTCTCCATGTTAAAGAAGTCTCTTTATGTGAGAGATCAGAGGGGGATAATTGCACTTAAGTGAACCTCATTTAGTGCTGGCCGGAGCAATTACTGTAACTGCAGTTCTAGGCGTTTTTTGGAGGCCTGGAGCAGCTGTCATTGAGTCTCTGTAGCTGAGCTATCAAATGGTGACTAGAATGACACTGGCATAGCATCATGGGAATGACAGATCCTTGGATGGATTTTAATTAGTTTATGCAGGTTTTTGCTCAGCTCCTTTTTTTTTCATCCGAAGAAAAGCGTAATTAAAAATGACAATTAGAAATGCATTATTTTAGTAATGATTTGAAAATAAATTATTCTCAAGGTGCTGTAAGGTGAAAAAAGCCAGCACTCTAACTTCAGGCAAACCCCCCCGAGCATGAGGGAGATGTTTTATCATTAATGTTATTCAGGAGCCAAATTTTGAGTTTTGCTCAGCTGGGTGCTTTAATCTATTTTTGCTGTAAATTAATGAATTTTTAAAGAGCCCCTCGCTGGATACGGGTGGATGTGGGAATGCAGCACTGGTACAGTTTTCAAACAAGCCTCTACTCCACCGTCACCCCCACCTCTTCACCACCTACCCTCCTCACGGGATGGAGAGAGCGAATTTACTGAAGCACTACACTTTCATTTTTTATTCATCCAGCAATACACTGCCTAGTTCTCCTCATCCCACCTCCTCCCAGTCTATTGAGTTGAATCTGTCAGTGAACTAGTCCTATATGCTCGAATTCATGTCCCGGGTTGGAGTTGGATGTGGACATGAATCAGTGAGGGAAGTATGTGATGTTTAATTCAACTGGTTTGTTGCCTAATATTTTCGGCACATTTGATACATGTTTTATCTGACAGTGTTTAGCCATTTATTTCCCTTGTCTGACTAATCAGGGCCCTTCTTTCTACAGGGGGAACTACTGTAACTACCCACACTAGAGCTTGTTGGGTAAGTTTATAAAGTGTAGGAGAAAATGGTGTGCTGGGGGTTGGCAGCTTCTGTCGTGCATGGTGGTTTCTGTGACTCATTCCAGCCTTGTGGTAACAGAAAAACTAATACATTTTGTGGCAAGTCTGTTATGAATGTTCAATTTGATCTATCTTTGCATTAAGTTCGAGTCTAAGAACTGGATGAGGCACAGGAAGAGAAGTATTTAGGCCTATATAAAATCTAAAAATGGAATATATGTTAGGTGGTTGTAGTGCACTAAATGTGCGAACAAAATCAGGGCCTACAAATCCTCTACATTTAAGGGGAGTTAATCTGGTGCTTAATGACATGTAAAACAAAAATTTTCAGAGTAAATGCAATGTGTGTAGCTGTGTCATTTGAGATTTTACTTACTCAGGTGCCAATGAATAACCAAGTCCTAAATTAATAAGTCTGGCTTGACTTTTGAATGCCTTGGCAGATTTAATAATTCATCATATTGTGTGCTTTGTCCTTGAGTTGTGATAGGTTCTCAGTATCAGCGTATTTCTCTTAAGCTTTTTTGTTCTTTACTCAGTAGAAGCAATTGATATGCTTATATGATTCACACTCTTAAGAGAATTTTGAGCTGTGTGCAGGAAGAGAAGCTAGCTAAGCTGACACAGCTTAAGCAATACGAACAGAGCTTTCATCATAGTATTTGGTATCTGTTTTAATCATTACAGTGGGTCCTGTTGCAGATACAAAATTCACCTCCAGATAAAATGGCAGAATACCCAGAGACAGTTTTGAACTGGGAAAATTTGTAACTAAATGGTAGCACCAACAACTGGCTAAACAATGCAGCTCTGTCTGTAGATCAGTAGCCATAGAGATGTTATTTATAACCGATCATACAAATCGGGGCAACAGCTCCTGTACTGAAATCTCATTGAGAAATGACAATTTGATAGTATTCACAAATGTTACCTTCAGCTCCCCTCTGGACTGCAGGCATTTCATGGTAATTTAGAGGTGATACCATGGCAATGATAAGTATAGAGTCTACCATAAACCAGATTTGATTAAATATGATAATCTCCCTGCTCTGTGAGGCGGTGGTTGGTGCATGCGTATGAGCATAGATAAACACTGGATGTTGTGTACAGCTCACCTGAACTTAGATATACTGATATACAGCCAAAGAGCGTTACCAAACTGGAGCCAAAGTGAATGAAGTTCTCTTCGAGAGACTTTAATTCACCTGCTGAAGTTGGTCAGTGATGTTTGGTTGAGATAATCTCTTCTGTAAAATGTACTTGCTTGTTTACTACAGAAGCATTAGTATCCATAAAGGAAGTGTGCAATTTAAATTGCAATTATGTTGGCCCTCCTAGGTTTATTGGCTTATTGCTGTGTACTGTGTGTTCACTCTGCAGCAATGTACTAACGGTGAAGAATTTCTCAAATGTTTGAATGTCAATCAGCAGACTCTGAGAGGAAAGTTAGAGAAGGTCAGGTCTAATTAAGTCCATAGTCTTAAGCCTGCTTAGTAAGGTTAAATAGTGGAGGCTTGAGGATGTGGTTTACTGCCACATAACTCAAGTTCATCCTCCGCTGACAGTAAACTGGTGGGAGACTGATCATTTATTGTGGAATCACAAGACTGGGCAAATTTCAATAGCCTTGTGTCATTTGATCAGACCTGAAGGCTGTGTGTAGCTTCTTGATTTGCTTTGTGATTTCAGACAATGTTAATGTGGGCTGGTCCAGAAATAGCTTCATGTAGAAGTTGGAGACTGTGTGTGATGTGGTGTGTAAGGCTCATGATCTGTAGGGGCGAGTGCCAAGTTGTGCAGATGTGGTGTTAGTTGGAAGGAGCTGTGGTGGATCTGTTAGACCCGATGTTTTAACTCGTGATTCATACTTCTTTCTTATACCTCATTGTCTTCTGCATGCTCAGCAGAATCACACGTAAAAACCTCTCTGTTGTCATCATTTGTCGCTTTTTTTCTGTGTGAAACCTGATGGATTAGCCTTAGATGTAGTACTTGGAGTCTCCATCTGTGATTCAGAAAACCCCTAACAGAAGCCAAGGATTCTCTCTGTGGAATTGGAGGAAATGTTGATCTGTGTGGACCAGGGAACCCACACAAGTGATGACTCGCTCTTGCCCCATCATTCCCACCCCATCCCTCCTTCTTCCTCTCACACGTAGTTGGTCTCTTGATTATTATTTCTTTTTGTGTCCTCACTTCTTTTTCGTTATCTCTCTCTGCGCCATACTCTCCTGTGCTCTTCACTTAGCAAACAACACGTCTGTAGAGAATTCAGAAGAATGCATCTTGTTACTCAGATGAGTCATACTTCCTCTGGCCTGCATGCCTCTCCCTTAGGGTGGATGAATGAGAGGGCGGAGAGGTTAGCTGGAGGAGGGGCTCAATGGCTGAGGGGACGTGGTCTGTGCCAGTTGCTCAATGTAATTAAGAAAGTATCGGTCTGTTGGTCACAGGGCCTAAGATGTGCACATCGGCTCAAAATGTGGTTGTCCCTAGGTGGCTGTGTGACTGACGGCTTTGACCAGGCTGAGTCACCGCTTTCAAAAAGGAACTGTTTGGAAATCGCAGGCCCAGTTCTGACTCTGACCCCACAAGTCAGCCACTCTGCCAAGGTGCTGTGGCCCTGGGAGGAAAGCCCGGGGCCTCGGCTCTGGAGAGGAACGAGACTGCACCTGCAATCTGAGAAATCTGCCTGCCTTACTGAAGGAAATTTATATGGTGGGATGAAAAGACTGTAGAGGAGTTTGCATGCAGTCACTAAGCTTAAATGTTCCTCAGGAGGCCTGACTACAATATAAATGTGCGTGTGTAAATTTATGGTACAGTTAAGTG
This sequence comes from Siniperca chuatsi, assembly GCF_020085105.1. Lineage (NCBI taxonomy): Eukaryota > Metazoa > Chordata > Actinopteri > Centrarchiformes > Sinipercidae > Siniperca > Siniperca chuatsi. The sequence goes on from NC_058043.1 coordinate 14,686,868, forward strand.
TGTAACTCTCACAGTTTTCTGGTTTTAATTCCCTAAACGCCTGCATCCAATTTTGCTTAATATTGCATTGTACCACAAAATGCACAGAGTTATAAGTAAACTTGATTGTCTTTATAACACTGATGAAATGGTATCAGTGTACTGTTAGGCCCCTCTCAGCTCTAGCTCTGTCTCTCCCATACCTGCTCTGCTTGGTCCCCTGCCAAAATCTATGACTCACAGGAGACTGAGTGACCTACTTTTTAAGTCTTCTAGGAGTGGCAGAAGATTTTTATATTTGCAAGACAATACAGTGGGTAAATATAAGTCAATTAAAATGCACTTAATGCACCCATTTTTGGATTTAAGCACCTAAAGGCTGTGTCAGCATGGCAGCCACCTCCAGAGGATTCCCTTCATTATCACAAGGAAAGAAGATACATAGTAAACAGTTGAGCTTTGATATCTCATTAGAAGCAAACTGAGTTTAAGGCCGCACTGGCTCTCATCAAGCTAATTTAAAAATATAACTCATTTAAGTGCTCTCCTAATCCTGCAGTATCTGTGTACTTTTATATTGCACATTCCCTGGTTTGTTCAGGTTGTTAGAGATTATGGTTTCTACATGTAGACAAAGCATTTATCTACATGAATCAGTGAAAGTCGCCTCAAGGCCTAATCAGTTTGTTTTAGTAACGATAGAGTTTTGGCTGTACTGTCAAGGTAAAGTTTGAACAGTTGCTCTTAAATATTATGTGGATAAGGACGGGAGATAAAAAAGTTTGGGTACAGAAGCAGTCTCCCAAATGCTTGGTTTACAATTTGCCTACCTCTGAAAAGAAAACAAGGATGGGATCAAAGGCCATAGGATCACTCAGAGCATTTGATGGATTTAGTTGGTTTTTGATTGGAAAAAGATGCCGCTTTGCAGCGGGTGGAATTTCCACTTTAATCGCTAATTGCCGTTTTTTGGTCGTGTTGTCTCTCATTTAAGCAGAAACAAGCTGTGCAGTTGAATGCTGTATCTTGGCTGCTCTTTTCCCTTCTACAAGGCTTGGCTGCTTTGATATGTCAGTTTTGTTTTAGTCTGCCGCCTTCGTCTTGACACGATTGGCCCCGCTCGCTCCGACCTCCTGGAAACCCCCCGGCATGCCCGCCCCAGGGTGTGTGTTCAGTCATTTATTCAGCTTCCTCTAAAAGACTGCCATGCCTTCTCTTCCCTTCTAGTTTCCCTCCTCTTATTAAGATGCAGAAGGCAGAGCAGCGTTTGGTTTGAAAGGCTTAGTGCTGGGGGGTTACTGGTGTGTACAGTGAGGGACTATGAGCATGGGGACTTTAATGACTTAATGTGCACTGTACAGCCCAGCCACACTCCAGCTAAGTTCTGCAGGCAGCTCACAGTGCTTTGATTTCTGCCTTTTTGTGTGAGTCCAGTCAAAGAAAGTCAAAATGATGCTCTGACAAAAGTGACTATAATTGGAGAGGAACAAATTATTAAGTCTTTGGTTAATGCTGATTGCTGCTTGGGTTTATGCCTGATAATCCCTGTTTAGTCATCCGAAATGACTGCCTTTTTGAAACCTCTTTTTTTATCTTGCCTGTTCTCTGATGAATTTTGTCATGTTTTTGCTTCTTTTTAAGAGGTCCCAGTGGTGAACCACTTTAACCACCACTCTGGCATTTTTGATTTCCCTTTTTGTTTTATCAAACATTTTGCTTTCAGTGAAATCCTCCTGGTGCCTTTTATAAAGCCTAAGCATGAAATTTCTCATTCCAATGGCACACCTACATGGTCGCCTATATACTATATGCTCAGTCTGCTACAAAAGCATGTCCTTGTATTTGCTGGTTGTGTGGTTTGCTAGAATATTGCTACTGAACCAAGAAGCAGAGCTACAGATCAACAGTAGTGGTACTGCTAGTTATATCTTTCTGTTACTGGCTCCAGTACAAAATCTGGTCACACCCAAAAATTCGCTACGGCACCACGCATTATTTGCCACAGAACCACACATATGTTTTTCAGTCACAGGACATGCAAATTAATTTTAAAGCTGTAACGATCTGCATCAATTAATTTTTAAAGTCACATTTTTAAATGCATTAGAGGTCACATACAGTGCAGCACAATGAACACCAAGTGTCCCATTGTATTTCATAAACAAAACCGCTTATAATTTAATATGACTTCATACAACTTGATATATAGTAGCTGCAAATGGCAGTGACTACTTTTGTACTTTTTTGACTAGAATCATCTCTGTCGCCAGCTCAACATCTGATTTTGGGTCCAGTTTTATTTCAGGCTTTGGAGGCATATTTGGATAGGGCACCATAGTCCTGATGTCAGTAGGTTTCTATTGTATGCTTCATTTTATGTAGCTTGAGCTTTTGGCTGTGATAGCATGATCTGTCACGATTATTGTAGAGTGTGCAGCATACTCTGTCTAGTTTTTGCAGAGAGGATATTGTCCTGTGCATCACTGCAGAAACTGTAGGCGAAGGAGAGCAGAATATCTCGCACATGGCAGAGACGTACACTCAGTTGGCCAGTTTATTAGGTAGGCTACACTTAGCTAAAACTAATGCAGTCTAATACCTGTCCTGAATAAATCCTCCCTTTTATGAAGGTTATAATGTTCAGTTTTTGTTGAAGCTGTTTTAGGGAGGTGTTGATTCAACTTCATGATAATTTTGGAGGATGTAGTTTGTGGTGGTGTTCAACTGTATTGCATTAAACAGAGAGGTGTATAAGAGAAAATGTGTAGTGGCACTCAGCTTATTGTCATATCAGCCTAAAGTAATAAAATAATTTGATGTTTCTCACCTTTCCCGCCATATATTGAGCTATAATGAACACTGTGACCACTTAGTTCATAAATCGCAGCAGTTTCCAATTTGTCATATTGCTGTAATGCATGAAATACTGTGCATTAATTAAGACAACTTCAACAACAAAAACAGTCTGAAACAGTCAACAGATTGACTTCAAATGCACTAAAATGCTAACAAAAACACAAAACATTGTTTCAAGAGTTGAAGGGGTTACACTCCATAAAAATTCACTGCATCTGGCAAATTGATTTCAGAAACCTCTAGAAACAGAGCTAACAATATTTGAACTATAATCCTAATGTAATCCAGTAGGTTTCTCTTGTGACATTCATCAGATGACCTAGTGTATATGTATAGCATCATATGAAAATTCAACCTTTTTAATTCCCAACATTTCAGAAATGAAAAAAGTTATTACAATTAAAGTTCCATTTGCATTTCAGGGATTCACATGTTTGGTTGTATGCTATGTGTTGTTGTGGTGATGTCAACACCACCCCAACCACCACCGTCACCACCTTTTTTAAAAAGCTTTCAGTGTGAAACACTGAATTGTCATTTCTGAATGGCAGTGAACACATTTTGAGGTCACTTATTTTTGCACAACGGATAGTAGTTTCACAGTCATCTCACCTTGCAGTCAACAAGTTGATAAATTTGTATTCAGCTTAATTTGTGATACAATGTGTTTCCAAAAAGAGACATTTGTTTCCTCTTCCTATCCTTTGTTGATATTTCTGCTGGACAGTTTTTTTGTCAGAAATGTGTCTTAAAAATAATTTGCTATAGCCTAAGTGGGACAATGTACAGGGAGCCAGCAACCCCTTGCTTTGTGTTGGGGCCTTAAATCAACCCTGTTGTTGTGCTTTATTTTGCAATAATCACTTGTTTCTTATTTATTATATATGTTCAAATACAGTACACTAATAGAAATGAAGATGTTCTCTATTTTCTATAAATGTATAGCCTAATGCAACTTTCTGAGAATATGGATCTGAAAGTCTGTCCAAGTTCTCATTTTTAATTTCTCTGCTTAGTAAGCCCTCATATACTTATGAGTCAGAGTGGACTGAGTTGGATTTTCCTTGCGATATGATGCAATAAATGCATTTCAGACTGAAAAATTAGACTGTTCATAGCAGCAGAATGTGTTTTATGGATTTATAATTCAAGAAGATATGGCCAGGATATAAATAAGTTCAAACTTTTCAAACATTACATTTTTTTCTGAATGACCTTTATACTCAACAGTTTGCAGGTCATTGTGGCTTGGTGCTATTTTACTAGAGTGAGGTCCATGGTCAGTGGGGAACAATACAGGTCACGTCTGCAGCTTGCTCAGTATAGGTCTCTCTGCCCTTCTCTTTCACAGTGACTCATGATGCACATGATGCACCACTTTCGCCAAGGGAGTCATCCTGAACAAAAGCACCTCGTTTGAGTGGGACCAAAAATGAAACATGCATTTTTCCCCCCAACTTTTTTGTGGTTTTGCTCTTTTTTTTTTTTATTATTATTATTATTTTTTTTAGTAAAGTATGTGACATTTACTCATTGCTGACCGAGAAGCTGACATACTATTTATGCTCATGGTTAATTTTTTTGCAGTTGTGACATCTTCACATTTGCATTTAGAATACTACTCTACCAAATTACACTAAAATGAAGATGACAATTTAAGACACCCGTCTTTCTCCAGTTGATCAAAGAGAAATGGCCAGTCAGTTATTCTTTCAGAAATGTTGCAGTTGTACTGTCTTTACAGTTGTACCATGTGCTTTTATTTATATATATATATATATATATATAAACTTTTTATGATGGTGTGATGGCACACCTTCTTCGCTCTGATATTTAAACTAGAGTTCTTCTCAAGCTCCAGGACAGCAATGGGGAGCTTTATTGACGTGTCCCTTGCTCATCATCTATGCTCCTTTTATAGTTGTGGTGTGATTATGGACAAAATTAATATCAAAATATTTATTAAATATTCAAAATCACAGTATGAAGTTAAACATGTTTGTCCCATTGGGTTAAAGTATTTTTATTAGAACATTATCCTTTTAGGATTGCAAATAGATAATCTAGATACTCATTTTCCCTGAGGCCAAGGTAATAATGTCTTCAAGTTGCTTATTTTGTCTGACCAACTGACTCTGCTCTAAAACAGAGAGAAGCAGCAAATTCTCAAATTTGAAAAGCCGGTACCAGCAAAAAAGAAAAAAAAAGTTGGCAATTCATTTTCTGTCAATCAACTAATGGCTCGGTAAACTAACCACTACAACACGTAATGTACAAAAAACAATATCTTAGAACAACAAACTTTCTCCAGTATTTAAGATCTGACGCAGGCACAGATTTTGTTAAAACTGGAGTTATCTCATTATGAGGATTTTAGTCATAATACGATTATAAAGAAAGATGGTTTTCAGTATTTTTAAATTGTCATCCAGACGTAGCTGTCTCACAAATTGACTAATAAAATCAAAAGGACAGGTTGGGGAGACCATGACATGGGCATAAAAAAGATGGTCATCGGTCTTAGGTATGTAATCTCTCAGTGGAAAGGAGACTGATGGCACAGTAACATAACTCGTGGTCCCATCCTTCTCACCTGAACAGGCTTGATTGGTAATGCGCAGGGCGGGGAGCAATGTGCTGGAAGGTAGACTTCTGTTTTTCAATTTATTTCCTGCATATAGATATATTTAAACTGAATACTCTGCAGTGTAAATTCTTTCTGGTGGAGTATCTTTGTGTTTGTTTGTGTATATGTGTGTGAATATGGCCTGTTTAAGAAGCCTGCATTTGTTTGCTGGATGTGTCTGGGGCCCAAGGTGGAGCTCTTTCTGTCAGATGAGTGAAGCTCTGCCGAGGCAGCCACTGGGAGTTCTGTTTCATCTCCCCTCATACTGCTCTGGAGCAGACATGCAAATCCGCTGTAATGAGCGCAGCCTGTGTGGTGGTGGTGGTGGTAGTGGAGGGCGAGGAGAAGGGGATGAACTCAGGAATTTAAAGTGGAGAAAGAGAAGGTGTAGGAAAAAGGTGATACTGCGACAGCCGTGCAAGATAGCAGAGCACAAGAATTTAAGGGGTTTAGGAAAGGGTTATGTCAGGAGCGTTGGAAGTGACAGGAAGTCTTCCCTCTCAAATCAAACATTCATTAGCTCGCTGCGGCTGCTGTCTTCCCTTCGCTGTTGAAACATTGAGGTAAAGATGCAAATGGCGCCAGGTTAATTAGCCTTATCTTTGACACCAGCAAGACGTGGTGTGAAAAAAACAAACAAAAAAACACAGTGCATCATGATCATCACTGTTAGCAAATGTAATGAGGCTTTGTATGGATTCTGCTGAACATTTAGCATCTTAAAATGCTTGTTATTGATGTAATTCCAAGGTTTGTGAATGTCTGGAGTTTTACAGTTTACTACAAAGAGGTAACATGTTAACTTATCACGGAAACAAAACATTTTGAGTGACAGTATCTTGTGATAAGAAAGATCACACCAGTAGTTTCAAGATACAGTCACATGATTGGAAAAAAATCCTTAAAACAAGTTGATTCCATTTTCCCTCTGTAGATTATTTAACCGTCCGTATCGTCTCTACTTATTTCTGTCCTTGTGCTGCTGCAACACCTGAATTTCCCCTCTGGGGATCAATAAAGGCTTATCTTATCTGGATACTACATCTAATGATTTATTAAGATGGGTAAATACAGTGCTATGGGTGCTTTGACTGACGTGCAGCAGGAATATTTCACCTACCATCCACGCTGCAGTCCACAAAGTGTGTCATAAACCCCATTAGTCTGTGCTGGGCTGTCAAATAGCTGTGCGAATGTAGTTTTATTCACTCATAAAGAATTAAATCCCAAGTCAGTGTTGGGATGTTATGGCTTCTGTCTCCATCCAATAATGTAAAGCAGACTTTTGATGAGCTCTGCAAATCGATAGGAGGTTAACAGCCACTTAAGTTGAGACCTACAATATCTCATGGGGTCTTTAACTACTCAGGGGACATAGTAGTGGGGCTTTTTTGCCCAACTACACACAGAAACCTTAAGCTCCAGTATCTAAAAGTCAGGAACTAACTCTGGAAATAAAGGATCCTTTAGTGCATTTTCCACCACATTTTAAAACCATGAAGATTAGGCAAATTAGACTGATAATGGATTAAAAAGCTTTGTCTGCGACAACAACAGTGTGTGGTCGTGTTTTTCCTTGTAATGCACTGAAGGGCTAGGCACACATCTACAAAATAAAGAGGATCTACTGGGTTTTTTTCTGGTAATTTTTCTTACATAATTATATTGAAACAATTGACAATTAAAGTTAAATTTCAGTTTAATTTCTCTAAACTAGTCAGCTACATAATTGTTGATCAATAACATTAAAAGCAATTTCCATCTTAAGTCCTAATATTGATGCAAGTGACAACTAGTGCTTTTCAACCAGTTGTTGTAGTCTGAGGCTTGTGTTTTTACTAGAAAAGCATATACAGAACCACAAACTCCATGCTCTTTTTGTCGCACTATAAAATAGTACCTTGGGAGCAGAGACTTTGGGGAAATCAGGAAGTGAAGCTGGACAAAAGGTTCCTGCCTGTTGACATCCAGGTAAAATACCTGTGCCACTCAAAAGGTCACTGCGGCTGAAAAGGCCTGCAGGTTAATATGTCAGATTTACAGGTGCTTTATTGTATGCAACATGGAGCTGCAACGATTAGCCAATTAATCGATTAGTCGATCGGCAGAAAATGAACTGGTAACTATTACTTAGTTTTAGTTTTGCAACATTTGCTGGTTTCAGCTTCTCAAATGTGAGGATTTACTGCTTTCCTTTGTGATATATGATGGTAAATTGAATATCTTTGGGTTTTGGACTGCTGGCTGGACAAATAAGGCATTTGAAGACGTAACCTTGGACTGTGGGAATTATATTGGGCATTTTTCACTATTTGCTGACATTTTATCATGATTTATCAATTAATTGAGAAAAGAATCGTCACATTAATCTGATGAAAGTAATCGATTGTTGCAGCCCTAATGCAACACATGGGCCTATAAAGTAGTATTAGACAGACTGAACAATAAACCGATCAGTGGTGCTCATGAGTTTTTTTTATTTTTATGAATTTGATATTAACTGACTTTACCAATGTTAAAAACAAGCTATTTCACAAGTTGAGAATGAGCTGTTGACCCATCATGGTCAATATTACGCTAGAGAGCAGAATAAAATGTCAGCTGCCCACACAGCTTCTTCACCTTCCTCCTCTAAAATTAGAGTTCCCCATTGGAAACACCACAGACAATTTCACAATAGTAGTACAGTATCTCATTCTGCTCCTGCCTCCTGTCTGACAACACTCGGATTGCTGCCTGACTGCTTCTTCACACTGAAGGGAGTAATGATGTTCAAGGACCTCCATAGTATCTTGCATGTTGTACCCCAATGCATTTGATTTGAACGGTCTTACGAAGTGGTGCATTCGTGTGCTGGTGGGAAAGTCGGCTGCTGAACAGCAACCTTTTTTTTTTTTTAACACAAAGCTACTGAATTCACATCATAATTTTTATGTTGTTCATGTTTGATAATGAATGCATGAATTCAATTTTATTTGAGCGTCATGCCACGTCATAGCCCATCCCTTATGTAAACTTTCCTTTCTTCTTCTGAGAATTTGATGCCCTTCCTTGTCTTACACTATAGTAAATTGAATACCTGTTGCTCAAACAAAACAAGAATTTTGATGACATTACCTTTGGGCTCTAGGAAATTGTGAGGGGGGGTTCATTGTTTTCTGACATTTTATAGACCAAATGATTCATCAAGAAATGAATCTGCAGTTTAATGGACAATGAAAACAATTGAGGGTTGCAGCCCTAAAATAAAATCATTTTCCACTTTTCTTATTTACTTCACTTTAGTATTTCTTATTTTCCATTTCCGTTTATGTTGTCATCTCCTATGAATATAAAATTCACGTTTCCTTTAACATCCTAAACAATTTTTCTACATATTGATGAATGAAGATCTAAATTATTTTTGAAAATGTAACCAAAATCAAGACAAACTTCATAAAGGATGTGTATTTCAAGGTTATGTATTGTTGTAATGGACACACGTCAACCTCAAATTAGTCATGTTTCTGCTTCATCTTGGTCACTCCGCTGTATCAGGCTGCCATGTGCTGTTAGCTAATTTGTGACTTCTGCCCAAATAATGCTAGTAGCAAATCCATCGTTTGCCTTAAAGCCGTTCTTCCGAGGCTGAGTGCCACTATTTTATGGTTACCATTAAATCTTGTCTTGTCAGTTAAGTAAAAAAACTTTGACTCTAGGCCTAACTCACTTGTCTGCTGTTTATTATGGTAAATCCTCAGGTTTTGTGATGACCTATTGTGGCTCTTGTAAGGCAGTAACCACACGGTGATGAATCCATTTTTTTGCCAAGAGGTATTTTGACTGCAGAGCTTAAACCAACAATGACTGCTGCTACCTTCCCCCCTCATCCACACCCAGATAAATAGCAACATTGTCTCCAGGAAACCAAATTAATTGAAATGATCTGGAACAGACTGGGGTAAAGAGAACAGGTATAGACACCGACAGCTGTCTGTTCCACGTGAAAACAAATTCCTAGTCTGTCATACAGTGCTGTAGACACCCTCAGTCTCATGTTTTACTCTTCTGCTCTCACCTTAATCAGCAGTAGACGAAAACCAAGCTGCCCCCAAATTACCATAGAAGTCATCTGGAGAATGCCCAAGGAATTTATTAGCTTGTATAAACACAGACAAATCCTGGTGATGTAAGACAGCACTGGTTAAATTCAACAGCTGATTGGAGTGCTTTCATACTGTATTCTAAGCGGTACTGTATTCAACACTGCTTAGACTGTTTCTGTAGTAAATGTAATAGTATTTTGATCAAAGAGATGATTGATCAGCTGGGCTATGTCCAACTTGGCTTTGTGTTTGTATGTACATATGGGTTGCTGATATGTATGTGTGTGTGTGTGTGTGTGTGTGTGTGTGTGTGTGTGTGTGTGTGTGACCTGCACATTATGTGTTTGTTTGAGTGTGGAGGTCAAAAACCTGACACTAAGAGTAAAGCAGAAGATGAAGCTCCAAGAAAATATGAAACAATTGACCTGTGACTTCCAATCCCTCCAATATGTTCTATGCTGTTTTGTTGTGCAACTTCCAATACAGGCTGCATTATCACTCAGGGGAAAGGGCATGGATTTATGGCAGGTGGCCACCCCTCAGCAATATGCCCTGCAAACCTTGATCATATTTTGCTACTATATCCTGTGAAGCTTTTGCATTTAGTAGACTTGTATAAGCCTTACATTTGTCGCGTACACGTTCACTCACATAGCTTTTATGTGTTACATGTTAAAAGCCATGTCTCAGCGAGAGTGGGAGAGTATACACGCTGCATGTTATCAGTGGGCTGTGTTATTATCTGCAGGTACAGTATGACTCCAGCAGCATTTTAAAGAGCCTGTACGGAGGCGCAGTAAACCAGTGAAATGGGACATGAGGAGTCAAAGAGCAGCGCTTCAACAGCTTAATGATGTAGAGGCTTCCAGCTCTGTCAGGCAGTAAACTCTTTAATATGCTGTTAATTATTTCTGAGAGATTGAATATTGATTAAAAAGCAAAATGGTTTTAATTATAACTCCAGCTCTAGTGCCATCCTAAATGAAGACAATTTTTGGCTTTACGTGAGAGGAACATCTAACAAATCTACCAAACAAACCTCAAGCTATTTCAACTCTGTTGGAATTTTGTTTTTACTTTGTACTCTGGGTTTGAAAGCGAGTGCTCTGTCTCAGTGTAACCGGTGTTACAGCTACTTCTTTCAGCTCCAGCTTCAGAGCTGCCAATGCTGATCCACTGTCTAAATTTGAAATTCATGACCTGATTCTTGCTCTGCACTCTCAGAACATGCATTGCCCACCCAGGTAATTCCTTTAAATCACGCTTGGGTAATTCTAGCATGGTTTCTTTTTTAACACGTCTGTGTTGCACTTGAGAATGAGGCTCATACATGGTTGTTTCTGAGAGGGATGACATGGACGCATTTAACCATGCCACATTATGTCTGAGTTGAATAAGAGGACAAAAATCTCTAGGTTCTTTCTTGGCTGAAAGTGTACGGTTTTATTTTTAAGAGTCACAGTATACTCTATTTATGTAGACAATTAAATATGAGCTATTTATTAGACATAATATTTTGTAATTCTAATCACATTTATATTTGAACATGCCTGTTTGATATATAAAATGTCATAAAATAGTGAAAAAAGCCTGTCACAATTTCCTAAAGCCCAAATCAACATCATCATATAGCTTGTTTTTTTATCAAAAAAAAAATAGTTGCCAATTAATTTTCTGTCTGACTGAATTCTGACTAAATAACTACTAAGGAGGTAATTGTACTCGCAGGTGGACCAATGGTTTCCTGGCTATGAGTTCTCTACGGACAATAGATAGCTTTCTTACCCCAGGCAGACGGACCCAAGCTCACCTTACCTCACTGCTCGCCTCAGAGACTGGCTCAGTATCAACATCCACGTTGAACTGGATCTAACAAATGCAGATGAGGATAGGCCCTCAAGATTGCCACCAAAATGCTTGGCCTACCGGTGCCTTAAGTGGTCTACTTGTGATTCAGCAGCAGAATCTTGCTGGCTGCCAGGCTGGCATGGAGTCAACCTCCCAGGGGGAGTGTGTTAATGTGGGCCCCCAGGCCGTGGGACCGGGTAATTGGGTTTGCATGGTCTGTGTCAGGGCACCCCTGCCACCTCCAAAACAAAGGACATCTCCCAGGCAAGCTGTTAGGGACAGAGAGACAAACCCCCCTGATCACTGCTCTGATTCACTGGAAAGGCTTATTCAATTACTGGAATGTTGTATGCGTTGTTTTTTTTTTTTGTGTGTGTGTTGACCTGCAGATTGCACAATGAGCTGAGGGCCTTGTGCTTGTGTGTGCTCACTTTATCTGCCTAGATCTTTCTCTGTCCCTGTCCTGTACATCCAGCCCACCAAACCCACATTAACATGGAAAGTAGCTGAGAGCATCTCTCTAATATATCTAATATCATAATCATATCATAATATCATAACACTGCTGCATCTATTCACATTTCCTTCTTGGTTTGGCTGTGTCTACATTCAGGGGTCACAAATCCTGTTGCTTGCTTTGTGGCCTCTCCAGACAGCCTGAAGTGACTCAGCTGATCCACAGCCAACTACCAGATCTTCCACTACTCTGATCCTCTGTCCCTCTGCCTGGTCTGCCTGCCTGTCTTGCTTTATGTCTGCAGCAGCTGAATGCTTTTTCTCTTTACCACATACTTAGAAGACCTCCCTTTGTTTGGCACTGACTAATAAGACAAAGGTGTCTCTCTTGCCTTTTTAAGGTTCAGTGAGTTTAAAGGAACTCAGGGTTTAGCTTTGCTTTGTTGACAACTCTCTCTCCTCAGCGTTTAACTGCCCCACAGCCACAGTTGCGCTCCCGATTGATTGGCAGAATAATTATGGACTTGATTTGTTCAACCACAGGCGAAGTGGGATTGAGGGAGTAGGGGAGCAGAAAGAGCATGTATACCATTTTTCTTTTTTAAAAGCGCAGCAGAGAGGTCTGCTTGCCTGCATCTTAAAAAACAACTTTAACACAACATAGCCCACTAATAACAGTTGCATAGATTGCACTGTAAAACATAGACACTCTTGCCCATTCTGTTAGCAGCGAGGAGGCCCCGGTTGGCGCCCGGCTCGACTGTAGGCCACAATAAGCTGAACAATGTGCTCAGCCGTGTGAGTGGAGAAGCGATAATTGACACATCCTAAAGTAAGGACTGGGTTATTAATGCTTTCTTCCTGGGGGTGGATTCAGCTCAACCATTAAGTCTTTAATTGAGAAGGAAGACTGACATTAAAAGCTGTTGCCTTGGCATTGCTCTTACCTGCATTTAGTTTTTTAATGAAGATGAGGCTTATGGAAGTTCGCTGCATGATTACAGAGCTCACGTGCAATCACAATACTCAGACGTACTGCTATTTTAGTTTGAGAGATCTCAAAAATAACTCCCTAAGTCCTTTTGCCTCCAGGGCTGGAAAAAGTGAGGAGTCTCCCTTTAACTGAAGGGCAGGTGAGCAGAGTTCCCACCCCTCCCTGTTTATTCCCCTTGCAATCGCTAGGAAAACAAGGGCTTCTCCCACGCTAGATATAAAACTGTTGATATGGAAGGTATGACCCGGGTTTCGGTCGAGAGTAAAGATGCCAAAGGCTTGTTACCAGGTTACATCGCTGTTGTTGTTGTTAGTGCATGTGCCAAATCTTCAGGCATAACAGAGGAAGCACGCTTAGCGATTCCCCTCCCTTTTGCCAAGTTACCATCACACTACAGGAAGATTCTTGTCATAATAAGCTCTCTCTCTCTCGCTCTCTCTCTCTCTTTACACACACCAAAGTCTGGGCAGCATTTAACAATCGGTCTTGTAAATATTTATTGTGGTCTGTTTGAATTCTAGTGACACTGTTTTTAATGCAGCATTCATCACTTCTACAGTTCTGAGGTAGCATATATGGCAGTACAGCCATCACAGGTCTTAATGATTGTGTCTGTGTAGCTGAGCAGGCACATGCTGTTGGAGTGTTACCCGTGATGGATACATGACTGCAGTAAAAGGGGATTAATCGCGGAAATTGCAGATAAGTACAGGAGAGCACTGGTCTGGTACCTATCAACAGTCTTGTGTCTGCAAGTGGGAGTGAGAATGAGAGCTGAATAGCCTACTCTCTTCTCAGAGAGGAAATGATGACAGTAATGCACAGGCATTTGAAGGGAAGTTGTTCTAGGTAGGCAGCTAGGTTTTCTAGGTAGAAAATAAAATAGGCTAGCTGTGGTGGAGTGTTATATAATAATATAAATGCATTTGTGTGCAAGTATGTGTAATTTTATAGAAACTATGTTTACCCACATAGGAAATTAGGGTAACACTACTAATGCTATTATTAAATGTTCCACACAGTTTCCATACATTTGATAAAAGCAGCTATACGTGGTGCCAGTGTATTCATAATGTATTCCAAGAATTAATGGTACCAGCCTAGCAGAAAGAGTTTCCCCTAGGGGATCAATAAAGTATTTTGTGATTCTGATTGAATAGCAAGATATATCATCATGATCATGATATTGGTACCAGTGTATTTAAATGTATCCCAAATGTATGTATGTGTGGTGAATGGCTGAATGAATTGGTATTAGTAAAGAAATTAATCCATCTGTGAAAATCTTTGATCTCATTTACTCTAATATTCACTGAAAGTGAATCCCAGAGCAATACAAATAGTTTTCTACTGTGCTTTATAACTGAACTAGGCCAACTGATCAAACAACAACCCTCCACAACAGTCCTAAAAGCTAAAAAAAAAAAAATCCTATAAGTGAGAATAATTTAATTGAGTGCAAAGTCATGATGAACACAGAGCGCAATCTGACCAATGTTGTGACCAATGTTCATTTGGTAATTATTGTTTGATTTAGCAGTTATTAGTAAAAATGTTTACATTAAAACTATAATATTTGTAAAAACCTCTCTGTTGTATTTATTTTATTAGGTGGCTTTAGATTGGTTATTAGGCAATTTTTTTTTCTTACTTTGGAGACAGCCAGGCTAGCTGTTTCCTCCTACCTCAATTCTTTATGCTAAGCTAGGCTAATTGCCTCCTGGTTTTAGCTCCCTCCTTTAATTTTATGGGATTTCTGTACCCTGTTCACTCTAAAGAGAGTTAAATAACGTTTTAGTCAGGTTTAAGCATGTTTCCACTTAAGAAGAGGGGGGAATTGTGGCCCAGAGTACAAGTAACCACTAATATCTTTTGAGGAGAAAAGCCTTTGTGTTGTCCTCAGTGGTTGCTGTAGTGGGCACTAGCACAGCAACAAATTCCCCTTTTCACAGGTCTACACGCTTTCAGGTCGAACAGCGCCAGACCGGCCTAAAACTATGGTCATGAGCAGGGTCGTGGAACCATGTCAAATAAGCCACGTTGACTCATTCACACCAATGACAAACATTAATTTTATTCCCCCTTATACCCATTTTCAGACCAAAGTAAGCACTACATCTGATTTTGTCCTTTCTGCCTTTGCTAGCAGTTGGTTACACTGCTTTCATCCCTGCATGTTGTGGTCCTATTCACACTCAGCTTACAGGTAAACTGATATGTATGTGGTTAGTCAAACACAGTGCAAATGAATTTTGTCAGGTTTATTGACCTTACATTATTAAACAGAACTGGCAGATGAAAGCATTAAGTGTGCATGCTGTCTGTTTCAGTTAGGCTTCTTATCCTTGACTAACATTTCCTGTGTGGTGTTGTGTCATGTCATGTCTTTAAATACTGCTCCCTACTGGGAATGCACTGCAACCTGATTTTTGTTCATGTGTTTTCCTCTTGACTGAGAAGACGTGGACTGTAATTCAAATAGTAAAACCAGTTTTATTCACCTTTTTTGTTTTACCTACTTCCCTTTATTGTGCCTCCTACTTCTGCTTCAGTCAGTACACTCTGTTTTGCAGAATGCTGTGCCTAAACCAGAGAAAGTGTTAGTTTCATTCATTAGTGAAGATTGCATGTGAGAAGAGTGAAGTGAGCTTATTATAGTATATTGTGTGGGTAGTTAATGTCAAATCTTGAAACTTTTCAGTAATCATAGATCTATTTGTGATGAAAGAACTAACCCCAATAATATTCAATATCTGCCTAATATTTGTAGTGATTTTAGCTCTTTGAGGTATGAAGTAACTGTTTCAAATTGATTTTGATATCCTGGATCTCAGGGCTTCACAAAAGAACATAGGACATCAGCAGAGTTTGCTTGCAACTATATGCACTATAACATAATTTTGATTAAAAACCAAAATTGGACATGTTTACTAAGATGGATTACCTACCTCAGCAGGTGTCAGGTCTTTGCAAGGTGATTTTCATACTGTACTGTAGAAAGCAGGAAAAACACATTCAGCAATTTAGAACAACCCACTGTGTTCTTTGGAAAATGCTCAGCAGCATTATAAAGTGACATTGGTCAATGGTGTTTACATATCTATATAACATTTTTACTTGGACACAGGTGAAAATGGAATCATAGAGAGAGTTTTTGCAGCACAAAAACTCTGTAGTTTAGTTTTGGTCCTAGAAGGGTAAAAAGGCTTCAGACCCTATCACTGTCTTTTCCCGTAGTATTATTGAAGCGGACTAATTTAGTCAGTACAAATTGCATGCCGCACCTGCGTACTATATGTAGGGACACTGATGTTTGGTTACTGCTGGACAATAGATTATTATAATAATAATAATTAAAATGTGGTATACATTATAATTACCATCAGGTTCTCTTTGCTGTAGCAAGTTGTAAAACCAGTAGCGTCCCATTCCTAACTGTAGGGAAAGTAAATTGGGCCTATATGCTATCCTTAAAGATACTGTAGCATTATGTATATACAAGCAGTGAAGGATTTAGTTGTGTGGAGAATTTAAAAAAGACAGAATAAGAGACAAGTTCAAATTTCAAAGTGCTTACTGAGTTTTGAGTTCAGACACTAAGGTTGGAAAATGCATGGATTGGCTAATTATCATTAGCATAGCAGTGTACAAAACATTCAGGTAGCAGCTTCTCATTTTAGCCAGTGTTAATGGTTGCTTTCTCTGGTTAAAATAACAAACGCCGCTGCCGGCAGATCATATCAGCTGTTGCTGATTGTTAATTCCATGAGTAACTTGTCAACAGGCCAATATTAAATTTGTTTATTGTCTAAAGTGCTCTTGTCTGTACTCGGCAAAATATTATTTGTGAAGGAAGAACCTCCGCTCTCTAACACCACTTTACACCTGCGAGTGGACAGTGATTCTGTAGGTCCAACAACTCCAACAGAGTGACACGTCTTCTCTCTAGTGAATCACGTCACTTTGTTTTTAGGAGTCACATTCTCCCAGTTAAACTTTCATTCATATCATATCAAAGTAATTTAAGTTTATGAACCTAATATGTTTTGAACCAGGACCTCCAGTATTTGTATTAAGTGTGTCCGATGAAGTAGTCTATAGTTGTTATTTCAGTGTGCTAGATGTACATTTAATCTGCTTTTTAAGTAAATATATGTATCACGGGATTGGGGTAAAAAAAAAAAAAAAACTTGATTGGGATATAACTAGTTTCAGACGTTGTTCTACCATACAACAAGCACTTTGATTGAGGTATACTGACCCAATTACAGATATGTACGTGCAGACATACCCACATTTATAAAACATCCATTCTTTCTAAATTAGAATTAAAATTAAGTAGGTGGTTATTGTCATTATATAAAATGTTAAAGACCGTTAAGTGCAATTCATTGTAGCAATATCACACTTGAAATATTAATTTCATCCTGGGCCTTGCATTGTTAGGGGTACTAACATTTTTAAGTGCTTTGCTAAGTACAGACATCAATTTTGCAATAGTGGAGATGGGGAACAGCACTGATTTTTATGACGCAGTTGCTGACTTGCATCTCAGTACGTACTTGCCTAACATGATGAAGCTGACGTAATCTGCTATGTTGTCTTGAGTAATCCCTTGTTGTTACTCAGCTTGTTGCCTCATTGGAGATTGTTGAATAAAAGAGGGCCTGGCACATGTATAATAACCATGCTGTCAGTTTGATTGAGCCACTTCAGACTTAGTAGCTGAGACACAAAACACAATCACTGATTTGCTGTCAGTGCTCTGTTGGTAGCAGGAACGTTGATAAGTCCTGTCAAGAGCTTGGTAAATTAAGATGTTTCAAAAATGCTTTCAATTTCTCATTCAGAACTAAATCTGCCATTAATCCCTGGAGGATAAAGAAACTTTGAGTGTTGAATAGAGAATGAATTTGACCATCCATTTCTCTCTCTCAGCCTTCGAAAATACTGTCAGTGCTCCATTCTAAAAACAAATTAAAGTCAAGAGAAAGAAGTTTTCTTTATTTTTTTTTTGGCAGTGACAGTGACAGAACCCCATTTTCTAGAGCCAGATCAAAGTGGCTCCGTGTGTGGGATCGTAGTCTGTTCCCTTGGGCTTGTAATCATGGTGCCTAAACTCTCAGACCTCTCTGATGCGCAGACTCTGTTGCCACTTTCTGCTCTCTGCCAGGCCTGATGCCAGCATCGTGGTACCCTTCACACCCTCCCCTGCTTCATCTCCTCTGACTTTTCCACTCATCTTTCCCGCCTCCTTAGTACTCCTCTTACTATCCCCAGACCCATTGGTGAACATACTCAGACAGTCCTCCCTAAGGTGACAGCAGGCTCCGGCTTGTCCCTGCTTTGAATGTCCCACAGCCTGGAAGGGTAATGAAGGCACCGGGGGGGCAACTTACTGCCTGCCTGTGTTGCGCTTCATCATTCTTGCCACAGCCCAAGGTTTTCTAATTAAGACACCAACTTGGCCCTGCAGATTATGTAGCAGCTGGATCATTAGCGTAGAGGGTCAAATAGCATGCGTCTCCGTGTATCGGGCGGAGCGCCTTTCATCAACCCCTGTCTCTGTCAGCTCACCTCCGGTGGCCATGCCTGCTTCTTCCTCTTTGCTACCCCCATTCATGCTGAGCGTTTGGTGTCAATAGAAAAATTTACATCAAGGCCATCATAAATGAACTTAAACAGATCCTTGTACTGAGCTGCCAGTTTATCAGGTACACCTAGCTAAATCTAATGCATCCAGGACAACAGACACTCAGATGAGTCATGATTTAAATCCATGGTCATTTTGTAGACTGTAAGTTTGTAGTGCAGTTGAATTGTGTTGTAGGGTTGCAAATATTATTATTTTCATTACTGATAAATCTGCCAATTTTTTTAACTAATCGATTAATTGTTTAGTCTATGAAATGACAAAAAAATTGTGAAAAATGGCCATCAGTTGCTCAGAGCTCAAGGTGATGTCTTCAAATGTCTTGTATTGTCCAACCAGTGGACTGTCCAAAGATATTCAGTTTGCAATGGTATAAAACAGAAAAAAGCTGCAAATCCTCACTTTAGAGAAGCTGGAAGCAGAGATTGTTTGGTATTTTTGCTTAATTGAGTATCAAAATTGTTGTCAATTAATTTTCTCTTGATGGACTAATCAATCAATTGTTTCAGCTCTGTTGTATAGTATTATATGTTACGCTGTTGGGGTGGACAAAATATTAGCAACATCCAATAAAGGATATTGTTATAAACATTTTATACATTTACTTTATCTCAGTATTGCGAACAAGCTACATAATCTCTTGTTGTATCATTGAAGTGTAGTTTCAAATGAGTGATTGTGTTTCCTATAATGTTCTTGGAATATGTCAAACTAGAACATGTATTAAAAGTGTGGTGGACTTGTTTGTGCTAGTGATTGAATTCACCTGAGATCAGTTAAACATTAAAACATGTTCACAGAATGGGAGCTGTACAGGTTGTAGTTGTAGTGATGGTATGACATTGATTTAAAATCTCTACTGGAGGCCCAGTGAGATGGATGGAGCTTGATTTAAAGGTGTACACCAATAATGTATTTAGGCCCTTTGAGTGGTGCTTCAGATATTCAAATTGATACTAATATATAGATAAATATTCAAAATCAAATTTGTTTTATATTTCAATAGGCTGCCATTCAAAGAGGAAATGTACTGTCATTAGCAGTGTGTGAGTCACCTTTATTTCAGTTGCAGGGTGGAGATGATTTGTTTGTCTTTTTTTGGTGATGAGGAACTGTTCTCCACCATTAGGCTGACTCACCTGTTGGTAGTCAGTCAGCAAGTCTGCTCATCTGTCAGTCTGCTCATGACTGCAGAGGTTGGGAGAGTTTCTTCAAAGACTTTGGTGTTTTCATCAAGATCTCCAATCTGCGAACAAACATGGTGTAAGTGTTAATGATGGAAGAATAAAAAAGCACAGTGAAAAGTAAATAACAGCTCAGATTAAAGTGAAACTCTACCCCAAAATCTATCTTTTGAGTATCAAAAGACTTGAAAGGTGGCCGTAAAACATTTGTTGTGTTCGTCTCATTGAATGAGAAGAGTTGTGGGCAGCTTTATTTCTGTCAGTTATAATACATTTCAAAGGTTACACGTATTCACAGTGGGAATAAAGTATCAAAACATCCATAAAAACTTCTCAAACCATCCCTGCAGCATAAACTGTTTCTTTGTTGACCACCTTCATGGCCAGTATGTTCCAGTATGTTCTTAAAGTTTCAAGGCTCGATCAGAAGTAGCATATTTGGCCATAGTTTGGTGAAGATCTGACAGTTTGAAACATGCTGCTCATACAGATGGACAGTGCAGGAGTGGATTAAGCCCTAGGAGTGCTTTGAGAAGCTTATTCAGACCTTTGGTATGACTTTTTTTCCACAAAAACCTGATTACTGATGTGAATTCAAGGTGACCACCGCTGTTGTTCTCCATCACAGCCACCTTTCAAGCCTAAAGGGGAGGATACATTTTAGGTGGAGTATCGCTTAAAAAAAGACAAATAGAAATCAGATAGATTAAAATGTAAATGCATTTTGCTCAGAAAAAACTTTACAGTGCCTTATGAAACTCCACGCTGATTTTAAGAGAAGATTTAAGACCAATGCTCCACTCCATTAATCATCTCCCCCAACTGGATTTGGTTTTTCCCTTCTCAGAATTCTGTTTGGATGTATGAAAAATGCCTTCATCATCCTCCTCTGCCTGTTTACACTGATAGCGGATATTGAATTGGCTGCTAGGCACTAGCTAACCCCCACTGTGAGAGATCAATTGAAAAAGACAACCACAAACTGCTTGTGACCAACTGCCGCCAAAGCAGTTTGCCCAATTTGGGAATTTCTTACTATTCCTGCTGCATCTCATATGGACAGCAGAGGCCCATAAATTCATGTTTTTTAATTCCTCGCCAGCTTTTTGACTAGCTAACAAAGTAAGATAGATATAAAACTAATCTTAGATTTAAAATATTCCATGTAAACTATTTACTAATAGATTAGATATGTTAAATTACTACAACCCTTTTTAAAAAAGTAACATGTTTTTATAAAGCCAAAGATTATAACCATGAAAAGAAGAACACAATGTGGAGTCAGTGTCATTTTGATAAATTATATGTAGCAAAAATGTTTAAGATTAAACTCAAAGTGTTTGTACCACAGTTTGAAAAATTGGGTTAAATGATAATAACTGACTATAATTCCACATTGCCACAAATAATACTTTTGAAAGATACGGTATTTGACCTATTGAGTGCCGTCAAGACTGTATTTATTCTCAGCCTGTCAGCCTGAGTGCACACTCAAACTCACACATGCTCACACACAGACACACACAAAAACGCACACTTGTGCAAGCATGCTTAGTCAAGAGAAAAATCCCACAACTTGGTGAGGATTTCTCATTCTCCTGCCTGTTCTCTTTTTTCCCCCTCAGCCAGATTGCCATGTCATCCTGCTCGGGCCCCCCTCCCCCACAGATGCCCATGTTCACCTACATTTGTAACTTTAGGCCTTTCTACTCTGCCCCTCTATTTTAAGACAGGGAGGGCAGTGTGCCGAGAGGGACAGAGAGACAGGCTGTTGTGGGCTGCACTCTGCACAGCACGGCCGACACGCACAGGGCCGAGGACCGTTTGTAAGACGACACTGGCTGGCTTGTTTACGGCAGAGGCTCCGTTTGGGGAGCGAAGGGGAGGGGCCAGGCAAGCTGGCAGGCAGGGAAGAAAGGAGAGGGGGTTTACTACCCTCAAGAGAGTCGGAATTCCTCCTGAGCCATTTCCCCCATTTGGCTGGCAGTTGTGAAAACAATTGTTTGGCATTTACTCTCTGTGCAGATGGAGTCCCAGCTATGAGTCAGCTTTGAGAGCAGCAAGTGGTGGAGAAAGTGGTGGGCTTGTGATCTCCTGCACAGTGAATATAAGCATACTTTACAGAGTCACTTGGTTTTTGATGTTGGGAAAACTGTTCAGAGTTGCTTCCTTGCTTACATTTCTTTTCATTCTCTGCAGTATAGCTGATATGCATATCCTTTCTCTCCAATGTTTAGTTGCTCTGAGTAGTTGACTAATAAAGGCATGTCTGTTTCCTGTTTCTCCAGAGTTGACCTACAGAAGACGTTATGCTGATGTCTTGAGCTGAGGGAGACTTCATCCTCAATCTGTCAGTCGTCTATGTTTATTATTCCACACCTGGTCCACTCTCCATCAGTCACCGAGCACCAACAGTAACCACCACCACCACCTGTCCCCCTTCCCAGCCTGCCGTCACCATGACGTCGGAGCTGGAGAGCAGCCTGACCTCCATGGATTGGCTTCCTCAGCTGACCATGCAGGCAGCAATCCGCAAGGCGGACGCTCAGAATGCCCACGGGCCAGGCATGGGCAAGAAGAGTACCCTACTGGATCCTAACACCACGCTGGACCAGGAGGAGGTGCAGCAGCACAAGGACGGCAAGCCACCCTACAGCTACGCCAGCCTCATCACGTTTGCCATCAACAGCTCGCCAAAGAAGAAGATGACACTGAGTGAGATCTACCAGTGGATCTGTGATAACTTTCCTTACTACAGGGAGGCGGGCAGTGGCTGGAAGGTGAGAAAATGAGACATCTGGCCTTTATTTTAAGCCGATGTAGTAGACACAAAAGTTTATTACCATCACGATGATGATAGAGTTGCATTCTGGTTATAGTGGACTTTGACTTTAACAGATACTCTCACTGGACGTCCTTTTGGTTTTTGCAGTGGCAGATATACAACTAACTTATATCAGTTTATTCACTCATGGAAATTCTTCTTTGACCTCACATTTTGTAGTAAGCTGTGGACAGCATTTGTAGAAGAGTTGAAATTGATATTCCTTGACTTAAATCATTGTTTTGTGGTCGCTCGGCATCTTAAACAAAGTGAGATGCCATTGGTAATCACCATTGTCACTTCTGAGAAAGCTTAGAGAGAAACGATGAGTGCGCCAAATCACACTAAGTGCCTTACTCTATCGAATGAAAAATGGTGCAGCCCTGAGAGAACCATATGAAGTGTAAAACCCTGGATTAATATTCAGAGAAGTGGCCCCTATCTGTGCGAACACAGACTAAATAGCCCATTCATGGGTGGTATTATTCATTGCAGATGCCTTGATAGGAGAAGGCCATTATGCAGAAGGAGAGAGCCAGTGCTGTGTCATCATCTCAAGGAGCCCATGATATACCGAGATGAAGCTATGCTGATTGCCTTTTAAAGGGCCCAGATGGAAATTGATATTAGAATGAGTTTTCCAATCAGTCGACGTTTATTGGAAATAGAATCTTAGGCACTGCTTTATTGCAGTCAGACAAGATGTATGAAGCCCATTTCCTGAGGCGACAAGATCTGGCTGGTGTACAGGCTGCATGGGGGTGTGTGTGTCTGTGTATGTGTGTACTGTAGGTGAGGGGGAGATGAGAAAGCATGTCTTATTGTAAATGGGTTGATTTTAGCTTTTGTGGCAAGGCCTTTTGTAAGGAAATTAATTGTTTTATTTTGCAACCTTTATTTCCTCTTTCACCCCTTATTTAGTTGTCAGCAACATAACAGCGTATATGCTGTCAGTCTGCATGTATTCCTGCACTGAGTTATAGGCATTTTCACTCAACACTGAGGTCAGCTCTGTATTTTATATACCGCCTACCTTCTTTGGCATTGAATTTAACCATTCATTGCAGAAAAATTTCTTTAGACGTTGGTACAAGGTTACAGCAGTTTATTCCACTATCTTTGTTGCTGCATTAAGGTTGTTAACAAATCGAGTTGCAGAGCATATAGCACTCAATGATCAGTCTGTATCTAATTAGATACTTTAAACTGTTAATATTTCTTCGTGTCCAGAGAGCAACTATGAGTAAATCATCATTTAGGTGGGTTGAAGTGGGCTTGGTGAAGTCTTATGCACAACTTTATTGCTCAGAAATAAGAGGGTGTGATTGACTAGCCCAACTAAAATAACTGTAGATAAGACACAACATTTAGTTGACACTTTTATCCAAAGCACTTGAATGCATACACTTTTTATACATTTTAGAGTGGGTGGCCTCAGTAGGGAATCAGACTGGTACTTCTGGCAGGGTTGAAGCTTTGCTCTAACCGCTTACAGTCCCACTGTTGATGCAGCAGAAAGGACTACATGATATTAATTCGCCAAACCTTGGCTAATGTGTGTGGCTGTGCCTTTGGTTCTTTTGTTATCAAGTGTGGTTTCATCATGAAATTGGGTGCTGATTTCAGGAAGTCCTGTGGTCAGGAAACACTTAGGGATATAGTTATGTAGTTAAAACCTTGTTTTGAATGCCTAAAAATAATAAATAGCATTCAAGATTTGGAAATGTCATGAAATCCTAATTGATACCAGGTTTTTAAAAATGTAAAAACTTCAAAATGGATATCACAGGAGCTGTTTTGAAAATGTGATGTTTTAGATGCGGCTAAAATACATTTTTGTTTCTGTCTACAACCTACTTGGTAGCTAACCGGTGGATGGGTTCAATCCTTTTTGGGATAAACTAACCAAGGCAAATTTCCAATATTGGAAGTAAGCATGCAGTTTCAAGCAGTGTTACATCATGGAAGATGTTTTCTTTAAATTCACAACATTACCCCATCAAGCAAATTATTCAATTTTAGTTCACAGCAACCAAATTTTCATTGTCACAGTATTTATAAAGGTTTCATTGAAATATGTAATATTACAGTAGTACAATTGTGAAAATTGCATTATATACATTGCATGTTATTTCACTAGGATAATTCACTCAGTATCCATACCGCTTCCCAGTGAGTCCAGAGTACATATTGCATAGTATTTAATATGTTTATCCATTAATTACTTCTGCCAAGGCTCTTATGTTGTTTTTTTTAGATTCCATGGAATTCAGTGGACCGACAGTCCTTGGATCATGGAATAATTAATTACAGATTTTTTTGTGATTTTTACCGTTACATAATTGATGTTTTGTATCCACAGAGATGAAAATAACAGGAATAGATAACGTTGCAATGGAAAGGGTTACTTTTCAGTGTCAGGTGTAACGTAGAATTGACGTAATTAGAATGATGTCTTGGGTATAAGAGCAAGTTATAGAATTAGTCAGCATTGGTGGAGGTTGGTGCTACTTTCTAGTTTAGTAACTACAGATTCTGGCCTAAATGTGGGCTGCAACTGTAGAAATACCCCTCACATTTAAAAGTGTGAAAAACCACATCACTCTAACCAGGATGCTGTACAGCACAGGAAACGGTGAAAAAGCGGTTTGAAGATGTGCTCATAGGCTAGAGCCTGCGTCACAATCTTTTTCTCAGTTCTTGTTAATACGGTGTTTTCCCTGCCATAGTTTTTTTCTGAGAATCTAAACAACTGATGTATGACTGAGTATGCATGTTTGTGTGTGTAATTAGTTGGAGGCAGACATTCCTGGGTGGGGTGAATGTAGGTCGGATGTAGTCATCGCTCCTCTGTTCCCCTGGAGATGTCAGTCGTAGGAATTTGGGACTCAACGCACGCATGCGTCTGTTTTGTATGATAATGCAAGCTGTGCTGGCGAGATGAGACCAGGCTAATCTGGGCACCAGCAACTCATTTAGTCATCTCAATAGAACTCCATTAGCTTGCGCTTTTAAGAAATATCAATAAGTGCTGTCAATAAAAACAGATAATTCATCAAGGTCAAAAAATATGAACACTGCCTTCGAGAGTGCAGAATATGTGCTTGGCATCTATGAGCAAGCCATTAGGCTAGATGGTGGTTTTCTTAACACCCTCTCCAGCTCTCTGAAGTATTCATATTTTGCAGGTTTGTCTAAGCAGCCTTTTGTACGATTCAGCTCATACACTGTAGCTTCCGTGTCCTTCTGTTCCTTTTATGGCAAGCATGACTTTTTGAAGATTTGCCAGATTCCTTAAGGATATTTCACATACTAGGATTCCTAAACACATATTTCCAAGAAGACAAGTATAGGCTTTTGCTTGCAGAGCGTTTCTATAATGCAGTATACTGTATGTGATGTGACATAATGTGATTTTTTTTTTTTTGTGTGTGTGTCCTCTGTCATAATTCATCTGTTGCTCAGTCTCTTCCATTTTAAAGCCATTATGGGCAGTGTACACTGGCCCAGATGACTCCTCTGAGATTAAAAGGTAAATGGGAACAGTCCTCTCCTACTTCAAGGTCAGAAGAACATGTCTTTCTTTCCGTTGTGAGTGCAAAGATGAGACTTTTAATAGTTTGAATTCTTTAAGTATTGAAGAATCCATAAAAGCATGCATGTTGGAATTTGGTCATTTATATAAATTCAAAGAAAAGATTTAGAAATGTGGATTATTTGTTTGATTAGTAATTAAATGAGTGGAATATGAGCTGAATTTAGTTTCCAAATCTGTTGTCACAACTTCTCAAATCTGCTCTGTCTCTTCACGGATGCGATCTTGCGTGTCATGAATGGCAAATCAGCGTTCTCTCACTTTCGCTACAACTGCTTGTGGGACAATTCTTGTGCATAAATGATTTGCAGACACATCGCTTCAAGACACTTCAAGAAGACAGCTGCAGGGGAGGGGGTATTCCCCTAGTCAACCTCTACCTGGATGCATCATGGTGGGCAGTCTTGTAGAAGACAAGTGGAACAGTCTGAACAAACCATAGAGGTTAAGATTTTATTGAAGTTAGTGTTGCTTTGTCAATTGGTATTGGTCTTTTTTTTTTTTGTTCCTAGAGTAATAGTGAACCAGTGTCAAGTAATGACCTGTGTCTGTATTATTTGTTGAAAACATTAAATTACAAGGTTTTTCAGTGCAGTCTGGTGAGATGTTATATATTAAATATCTCTTAAGATAGGTCATGCAGTCACTGTTAACAGAGGAGTATTTGTTGCCAAACAGTATATACTACAAGAAATACATTTGAGAAAAATTACAAGTTTATACTTTTCTTTCTTTTATTGATATTTGCAATTACAACATTTAAAGGTCCAGTGTGTAGGATTTAATGGCATCTAGCGATGAAATTGCAGTTTGCAACCATTTGAATACCGCTCGCCTCACCCTCCCCTTCCAAGTGTGTTGGAGAAACTATGGTGGCTGTGAAACTCGCGAAAAACACAAACGGCCCTGTCTAGAGCCAGTGATTGTTTTTTTTCCGTTCTGGGCTACTGTAGAAACATGGTGGTGCAACATGGCGGCCTCCGTGGAAGGGGACCAGCTCCTATGTAGATAAAAACGGCTTATTCTAAGGTAATGAAAACACTACAATTGTTATTTTCAGGTGATTATACACTAATAAAAAATACTTATAAATAAACTTATAAATATTATATTCCATTTTTGCCAATAGCTCCTCCTTAATTTCACACACTGGACCTTTAAGTTGTCAGGTGTGTACCTTCATGCTGGATAAGCTAATTTAATCAAACATACCTCCTAATTGATCTGCATGGATGTCTTAACTGTATGCTGTCCTTCTCCCAGCTCCACCTTTGATCAGGCTGTCAGAAAATATGATATTTCTCCTCAGCTCAGCCAAAGACAGAGTGACAGTGTGTGTGATTTCTTTTCTGGTATATTTTCTGTTAAAAAAATGGTCAGGAATGGTATTGAATAGAGACTCCACATATACTCCCAAATGTTGACCTCCATGCTCAGCTCAAACCTTCTCCCGTCTCCTTGTAGGCTCACTTCAGGCAAAGTGTGTAAATTCCCTTCTGCATTTCTTCCAGGTGAAGAATGCCAAAGAAAATCTGGAGCAATTCTCAACCAGTTTAAAAATGCTTGAAATGTTTCCTCTTGAACTTTAACTGTTGAAGAGATTGTTGCTACTGGCATGATTTTTTTATTTTATCTCTTCCACACCTGTGTACAGGAGAGAAAATGAGCTGGTTAGAGAATGTAGGCTACTGTTGATTGCCTGACAAACATTTAATCTCCCACTGCATTTTTACTGAGGCCCATAGCTCTTACATGATCTTGTTAACAGGGAAATATAGCTTTGGTCTGTAAGTCGTCCAGTGTGCACAGAGCTGCCTTCTGCAGGGGCCCTGGACCTTGCTTTGATCTCATTATAAAATGCAAATACACAGTACCCTAAGCAGATCAAAGGTTCAACTTCCCATTGGATCTGAGGTTTAATAATAGCAGCCTGGAGCACTTTTCTATTTTTTAAGAAGCGATTTGAGTAGCTGCTGGTCCTCCAGGACATTATTTACTCTGGAGATAATGTTCCTGCGTCTGACTGGTGACTAGCCACAGCTCAGAAAATCCCTGCTCCTGTTGCTTATTTGAATAAGATTGGTCAGGTATGAGAATTTGCGCTTCGTGCCCCTATCTCCCACCTCAAGCTTAGGTTTGCAGGGCCTGAAATCTGAAAGTGTAAAATTGCTTCGTTGCTAGACTCTCTGATACCTTCATCTACTTTCTTAGCCTGTATCATCATTACACCGTAAAGCAAGCATTTAAATTTTAAGCACTTTGCTGATACTGCATTTTTCAGGAGCACTGATACATATTTAGAGCACTACTCTTTCGTAGCCCGTGCACCAACCCCAAGTCCAAAATGATCCTTTTCGTAAAGTTCGTAAATTTCTTTTTTTTTCAGTTCAATGTCATATGAACCTTGGCTTGGATGCAGTCGGATGAATGATGAGGTGATTTTTTAGCACTTTTGTCTCATCCTGGATTCCTTTTTAATTGTAGAGACAGCAAAAGTGGCTGCGTGCTGGCCCAACGCTGACTTTGTCAGGTTGTGGGAGGGGTAGTGATTCACTCGGCAGCCAGTTTGATCCTGCTGTGAGGCGGGTTCCCGTGTCAGGAAGCTCCAGCCTGGCCACCCGCCCACCAGCCTCACCTTGCACCCGCCTACCGGCGCCCCACCGCTCACGCTCTGGCCCTTAGAGTGGGCGGGGAGAGCAGGCTGGCAGGCCTTGGCACGGATACATTTTGGCAGGAGCTGCTGTCCCCACACTCCACCGAGTGAAGTGCTGACTGCAGTGCAGAACATAAAAGGCCTGAGGCTTCTAGCGCTTCCTCTTGTGGCTTGCAGGCCTGTGTAGAGATGTTGGCTTCAATTTTACTTGAAACTGGAGCTGTCTTTTTGAAAGTCATGGCCATGGCCTCACAGTTCATCCCCATATATATGACTTCTGTTATCATTTTAAACAGTCATTAACCCTTAAAAGCTCCCTCCCATCTGCTCTTTTTGCTCAGTGAGATGTGATACAGTAGGCAGTTGTAAAAGCTGTTGACTATGGTCATCAATTGATTCAGTGAACTTCCTCCTTTGTGATAATGAGATCTGTCAATACCTGACTCACAGGCTGGGACACACCACTTATGCAGCCACATTTTCTTCTTCTTTCAAAGAATCATTTATAAGACAGATAACAGTGGACAATGATGGGCTGTTGATCCCTGCTAGGAATTTGTGTTAGTCACAGCTTCAGGCCTTTGAAAAAACTGTTAATCAGTTTGTTGAGGCATGCTCTTCAGTTGGTAATTATGTAGAAATATGAGAGGCTGTAGGATCTCTGTCAGTGTAGTGAGGTATGTTGGGTAGCTAGTTTTTCTCTTGTCCCCTAGTTAGTTAAGGCTTGTCTCTGTTGGATAGGGGTTTGGAGTTGAGAACTATAGAGTAGATTGAAGTATTTAGCTGATTGGCATTAGTGAGACCCATAAGACTCTTTAATAACTGGGGAAGGGGTCAGGATCTGTATTTCTATGTCTTTTCCAGTTGTCTATTTATGTGGTGACTGAGATCATCACCTCCAGTAGGCCGTGCCTTTGCTTTGTCACAGATCTGTAGCCTAAAGCGCAGTTGGGCAAGAAAATCAACCCCGGTGTCACAGTTAAAGTTATGAACTGCAAGGAATTTGAAGCACATTTCAGGACAACTCATAACTGGAAAAATCATTAGCTAGTTCTTAGATTCTTCAGAGGGGAAGATGAAGGGCCATAGGGAGCTGCTCAGAAACTCTTTAGTCATCGTTCCATGGCTAGAAAGATTTAGACAAAAATAGCACTTTGCTTTCTCTGCATTTTAACTTAGTTTTCCCAGTGAGTGGCCTTTTGCCCTCTATCATTTATCTACTTGGTTGGCTGTCGCCTTTGCGTAATGCTATGTACAGTAAGAGTTTAATATTGCTGCAAATGTCTGTAAATATTGCCACCCCATCATAGATTTTCTGAAAGGAATCAGGAAAGAATTTATCCTTTTTAAAATACTGTCTATGCTTGGAGTGTTGTTAGAGTGAATATTAAAAGGCCAAACAGTAATTTGGATCGAATGACCAACTAAATCACAGGTATAGTCACATGTAGAAATTTCTGTTTTGCATTCTTCTTCCTCAATTTCCTGTTTTACTCTTAAAATAACTGCTGGTAACAACAAACAATCAGCGTCAGAAGACATTAACTTTTGTTGTCATCTGTTGTTAGTCCCTCTTTAAAGGTAATTTAAAAAAGGTTTGCTCTGTTCTTTTTAACAGCTTTCCCCAACTGGAGAAACAACCAAGTCATCAAAACCTTTGGGGGTGGGTCTAATGTTGGTGACATTACTCAGCTGTGTCAATAGTCAGACAAAATGGGACCATTTGAAAATAATTCAGGTTTACAGTTTAAACGCTGTTCTAAATCACTGGTCGTGATATATTAAACTGCAGGTATCCACAGTATGAATACATGTTCATGGTCATAATAAGTTGGCTAACTAGTTTGTAAATGTAAGCAAGACATCCTCAGGCTACTAAAAAGAGTACAGTACATACAAGCTAGGTTGAGGAGGCACAGTCTTCAATAAATCTTTATTGCTTCAGCTATTTGTCTTAAGATAATGAACACTTTGTGTCTTTGATAACTGTCCATGTTATAACAGTGATTATGCCTCTCTGGTGTGCTAAAACAGGAAAACAATACACTTAGTGAAATATTCAACATCTGCTTTGTCCATTATTTTTCCTGTATCTGGTCACCTCACCATGTGTGATAATTTAGAAGAAAATTGTCTTGCTCAAAAGTTGCTTAATTTGCGCTAACTGTACACAGCCTAACACAGTCAGAGCATCTGGATGCATTAGTTCAGTGATTGGTTATGGTAAAATCAAATCCTGCCCTCCAGGAAACTACTAATAAGAAGGCAATGGTAGACTGAATAATGGAGTAGTACCATAACGGCCATTCAGTCTGAACATCAGGCTACCTTTGTTTACATTGGGATCACAGATGGGGCCTTTTAACACAGCCTCTTGTATGTGCACTGATTTTTACCCTGACAAGGAGGCAGAGAAAGGAGAGGGATACGCTGATGAATTCTGCATGCTATAAAGAAAGCACAGTCCTTGGAATCCGCCTTTAACACTGAATCTGCCCTGTTAAATTCATCTGAGCTGGGTTAGACTGGCTACTGCTGCCACTGGCTCCATCTGTATATAAAATATAATTTTCACAACTGTTCTGTTTCAAGTAAACACGGTGTGATTTAATTTTCACAAATATTTTTTTAGTATGAGTGTGATTGATTGATTTATTTTTTTTTTTAACGTTTATTTCTCCTGGTCTTTTTTAAATGTAATTAATAATATTCATAATTAAGGTAGCCTGCTCTCCCTGAAGAACGGCTGCTTCTTGTGAAGCATGCAGCTAATTTATCTGCCAGCACTGTGGCATGCACGCAGCACTTCCTATTTGGAAATGAAAGGCAAAGAGGCTGCAGGACTAATTAGCAGAGGCTGGAGAAGGATCTTTTAAGAAGTTTACAGCAACATGGGACTAGTGATAGGGTCAAAGGTCTGCACCTTGACTGAGGTAAGCCCTCCACTGAATATCCACTTGCTGCCTTACATCCACACTGTAGGTCATTCACATCTGATAGGAATTTAAAAAGGAGTAGACTGGCCCTGATGATTGCCATGTTGATAAAATCTGCATGTCAAGCAATTATCTTGGGAATACGTCTGGCCGATGTTGTTCCATTTCATCTTTCTTTCAATCCACCCTCTCTCTTCTCTGGCAATTATTTAACCCCCACCACACTATGTCAGCCTCCTGCAGCTAATGGCTTCACTACGCTCTTCACAATCCCTGCTTTTTTGGAATGAGAGGCGAGCAGCCATGTGTCTTTACACAACTCTGCTGCTACCTGGCATTAAATGCTACTTATTGATAAAGATGTCACCGTGGCAGAGGATACGTAGGAAAGGGGTTTTTTTTGTTGTCCGTCTTGTCAGTTAAGCAGGATGGCTGTCTCTTATCCCAGAGAGATATTTGATCATCCCGCTGCTGCGTCCTCAGTGGGGTCAACGGTCTGTGAGAGGGGGACTGTGACACAGCTGTGGCAGCCGAGTGGAACCAGTGATGGATGACATGCCAGAATGGGCTACGCTGCCTTCCCAGGCGCCTGTGTTGACAGGCACAGCTCTCGCTTCTCACATTCAGCATCAGTAGGGCTAATCGCGGGTCATGCTGGCCACAGATGTGACACGTGAATATCGCTCCTGTAATTGCTCATTTGTCAACGTCACATTCTCAAAGAGCAGGTTTCCGCAGCCACATTATTGAATGAAACTTGCTGTAATAGACAAACATAAAAAAAGAAACCAATGAAATTAAATCGCAACGCCAGGGCAGTGTAAGCATTTCACACTGTGTCATCATATGCAGATTTGTAATAAGGAAGGTCCTCGCAGGAAAATCATTGCTGGTGTCTAAAGCGGCTATAATCAATATTTTTATATTAACTATGGATCACATGGGGTTGTTTGGAAATTATCACCAGACTTTGCAGTTTGTCTCTGTTCTATGGAGCTTTATAGGGTCTTTCAGCTCATTGTTTTGGTTTTTCATCTTGCAGCTTTACTGTTTTGGTTCACTTCTCACTGCTCTCATAGCACCATTTTCGGCCACAGCAGGTTGCGGTTTTTAGTGAAAAAGCTCCTAACGGCTGACAGACAAAATTAACAATTAGCTGGTGAACATATTTGAGCATTTAGCAGCTAAAGATCCAGATATTTCTCTCAAGAGTTAGTGGAAATCAAAACAGAGCTAAAAGAAGAGAGAATATTGGACTTACATTGGCGATTGACACAAATACAACTCCAAATGAATGCTAATGTGGCTTTGCATCTGCTGGATGTGTAAACAGGCAACTGTTTGCTAACATGTTCACCATATCAACTTCAAAGGCGATAATATGTCAGTGTTATGTTTACAGCTCGCTTCCACTGCCTCCAAGTGGCCAAAATAGAATCAGTTATTACAGGTTTTATTGTTGGACAGTATTTTAGCAAAACATAGCCTTAAACAGATATTTAGCCAAGGACCATATACAAACAGTATTTCTAGGGATAGATATGATGCCTAGTGTAAATGATATTCATCAATTTTCTTTTTGCTTCTGGTATCTGATGGTGAAAGCTACATTGTGTGTTACTACAAATGTGTCGGCTCCCTTCTAGTAGTATGTAAATTGTTTTGTGTGTGTGTGTGTGTGTCCATGTGTGTGCTTGCAGTGATTATAATCCAAGCCCTGGCTGTAAGCCCTTCAGCCTGTGCTCCACCAGCCGCAAGGCCACAGCCTCTCCCCACCAGTTAATTGCATCTGAATTAGTCCATTAATGTGGCTGTGTAGAGGGATGAAGGGGTGCATGGAGGTGTCTGGCCTCTTTTGACCACTGCAATGTATTATTAATGGGTCAGCAAGTCTGGCAGCTCTGCATTAACTTGGCTAATGGACTGTAGGGTGGGTCTTTGATTCCCTTTCAGAAGGAAATCAAATCTAATACATATTACAGAAAAAAATCTTCTCTTAGGCTTTTTTCAGAGTTTGTTAGTGAGAGCAGAGCAGTGATTTAAAGTGAGCCATTGCTTCTTGCCATTCCTTTGTGGATTTGCTCCCTGCTGACAGATTACTGTGGGTAGTCCAAGGTTACACTGAGTCATCACCCTGTATCTGTCATGGACATGTACAGTAATGTACTTTGCTAATGAAAAGCTAAGTATCAAATCAGATTAATACGGATGATGGTAAATGGCTTACTTTTTTCTCTGCTTGTGTAGTAGCCCTCAGGCCGAGTGTATTCGAGAGCCTGGGGATGACTATAGTAAATGTAAGAGTGAGTCGCATGACAAGAACATAGTCGAATAAGAAAATAAAGCCCTTTATCTAGCTGATCTTCATCTTTTGCGACTGAACAACCAACCTTTTTAAACGAATACACACACTAGTCATTTTGGAAATAGACTAAGCAATACCAGGCAAAAGGAGATTACAGTCGCTAGAGTTTCTTTAACTAGGCTATATCAAAGTTAATGGAATTTTTTATCCATCTGCACAGAATATATACTGGTATATAGCTATAGTCACTATTTGTTTCTCTACAGTCAGCAGTCAAAAGAATATGACTATGCAAAGGTAGAAGGTTAAAGAGTACATGTGACTGTTTTATTTATTTGCAGTCTGATGGTAATGTGCATATTGAGCAGCAGCATAAACTCTATAATGTTTGTGTAGACATGCAGCAAAAATAAAAGGTCAAAACGTCTGAGCTTTTCCTCTGCTCAATATAATGTGTTTTCAGTAGAACATGTTCTGTTTTGCATTTTGTCTTCCAAACATCACATTTTACAGTCTTGGTATTTAGATTTAAAATTTGCTCCTTGCTACTTAAGCCTACAAAGCAAAGAATATACATTGAAGTAGCACCCAAAAGGCTTTCTGTGCCAATGCTTAATTTGTCTAACTCTTAAGTGGACTGTTGGCACTACCCCGTCACCATTAGTAGCTGCAGTCAGTTCTTCATTGTTAGTGGGCACTGTAGTCAGCAGGCTGCTGTGAGCCATTGTCAGAGGATAGCATCAGAGGCTCTTCTTCTGGCTGATAATTAAGTGGCATACTGACAAACGGCTTTCATCAGATCCCTCATGTGGAACTGAGAGCATGCGAAGGCTTTCAGGGAGGATAAACCAGAGGACGTCACTTTGCCTCCAATCTTTCATGGCCTTGTGTTGCCTCTGCAGTGGAGGAGGAAGGGAGAGAAAAAACGTCCTGTGTAGCACAGGAGAAAAGTGCAAGCCTGCGTCGCTCAGAGAACCAGCCTCAATTTACAGCACTGTGCAAGGCAGATTTCTTTGCTGATATTGTCAGTCTGTACTGTACCAGTTTTCCAGTTTGTCTCAGGTGACCAAGCACAGAGTATTCTCCCATTTGAGAATCTGTCAATTATTTTTGTTTCCTCAAGGCTAATATAACTTGTGATGATAAATGGACTGTACTTGTACAGCGCCTTTCTAGTCTTCCAACCAATCAAAGTGCTTTGGTGCTGAGTGCATGAGAATAGATAGACTGACAGAGTTTGAGCCAGAGCAATGGTGGTTTGTTAGCTAACTTTTCATCAGCAGCTAAAGCGGAGACTGAACAGGATAATTTAGATGATGAAGTAGACAACTACAAAGCAGTTACTATTTAAATATAATTCCACATTTCAATGTATTTAATGATTAGAGTAGTGAAAAGGTAATTTATGATTTGATGGAATGTAGCTGTTATCACTAAATATGTGCTACAGTAAGTTGGTCTGGTTTTCTAGATACAGGTACATTCTTTAAGGTTAACTTGAAGCAAAATATTTGTCAGTGGCATGGTTAAAGGGACAGTTCACCCCAAAATCAAAAATACATATTTTTGTCTTACCTGTAGTTCTTTCTTTATCCATCTAGATTGTTTTGGTGTGAGTTGCAGAGTTTTGGAGATATCGGTTGTAGTGATGTCTGCATTTTTTAATATAATGCGGCTATATGACACTTGGCTTGTAGTGCTCAAAGCGCCAAAAAATACATTTGAAAAACTCAACAGCAATGTCTCTTTCCATAAATTATGACCCGGTTGCTCAAGATAATCCTAAGACCTTATTGTGAGCAGTTTCATGTAGTAACTATTGGTAGAAAGAAAATCGTTCCTACATGAAACTGCCCACAACAAATCTCAAAGCTCATGATTTCTGCAAAGAGACATTGCTGTTGAGTTTTTCTAATGTACTTTTTTAGCTCTTTGAGCACCACAAGACGAGTGCCATATAGTCCCATTATATTAAAAAAATGCAGACATCTCTACGGCTGAAATCTGTAAAACTCGGCAACTCCTAGACGGATAAATAGCACTACAGGTAAGAGGAAAAATATGTATTTTTGATTTTGGGGTAACTGTGCCTTTTAAGCCCAGGTGAAACAAAGGGGTCTACTTTCTTGATCACCCAATTTTATCCATATGATGAAAAAATTGTCACTTGTTTTGTGTAATTGAAAATAAAACAATTTATTTTTCTAATATTGTATGTCTAATATCAGTTGTCGTATAATTTTATTATATTATTTTGTAGCACTTAACAAATGTACAGTTTTCATGGATGGACCAGTGACCCCCTAGAAAAGTACTAATGGGCCCATTTGACTCCCTCCCAGACAGTCCTGGCTTAAACACTGGATTGATTCTTGGTTTTCTCCAGTGGATGTTGCACACTTTTATTTTCTTGACTTGATTTCAGTCTTGCCATGTCTCAACCTTTTCGTTCCAGCCTAATGTACTGTGTTGTATTGACTGGTTTACTGTTCAACAGTATTATCTATCACTCAATCCTGCCAATTTCCAAAGAGGTCTGTGCCCAACCTCATTTCTCCTCAATTCTTCTTGGTTCATTGCAAATGACAACCCTGTTGAAGGTCAGATGTTCTGAAATAATCCATTTAATGGAATAATGCTACACATCTGCACTGTGCAGTAGTGTAGCAAGTGTAGCAACACCAGAGGTTGTACAAAGCGCTCTGACTATGTGCAGTTTGGCTCTGAGCGAGAGAGTGAGACAGAGTGGGAGAGACACAAATATCGGCGAGAGAGAGACAAAGACGGATAGCTCTCTGAAGGACTGTGATCAAATAGGCCTCATATGAGTGGCTCAGGGCTTTTGTTGTAGAGTGACCTGCCATTCAGTGTTGCATTAAGTGAATTTTTCCCCCTCAGCTTTTGAAATCTGCAGTGACTGCCTCCCAATTTATAAGGGGAATGCTCGAATTTCAAACGTAGCATTCAAGCTAGGGCTGTAACCTCGGAGTGCACCTAGAAAATAATGCAGAAGTTTTTTTTCCCCTTGAATTTTTGCAGGTCCATTCCAAAGTTGGCCTTACAGCAACAAAGCAGGTAGGGAAGGGAATGTGGGTGCATGTGCCTGAGTGAGATTGAGTTCAGAACATTTATATTGGAGCTTTTGGTCTCTAACCCCACTGCTTCTGTTCAAAAGTTGAAAAGGGAACATCCTTGGTGCAGCATTCATGAACTTCTTATATGCCACTAGAGAACTATGGGGGTTTTGTTTTGGCTCAGCCTATTGTCTGAACTCTATGGGAAGCAGTATCCCTGTATTACCCTCAGTAAAATTACTTGGCAGATAAAGTTGGATTGCTTTGCTTACTTGGTGTTGTGGAGGATCCCACACTATCAGAATAGGCAGGTAAGCTCAATGTCTACTTTATGTTTGCAGACTTCTTTGGTTAATGTGTACTTGACAGTGGTTGTAGCTTGGTCTAATATGGCCTGCTAGTAGTTATCAGAGATCTTGTTTGTTCTTGCTTGTATTTATCTAGAATAAATGTCTGTCCTTACACATCTGTTCGAGGTGGCTTTCTTCCACTGATGAAGCACAAGTTGTACCTGCAGCCTCCCCTGTCTATTCTCTTTACCTTTCCTGCAGTTTGAATGTATGGAGCTGGCCTCTGGAAACAATACACCTGTGGAGGCTGATGCAAACCAATGACCTCAGTTGTCGTCTCAGTTGGCTCCCCTGTTGAGGCAGGGGAACTTTGACAGCTTTGATTCTATTTTTTCTTTCTTCCTTGTTTTTATTTCCATTAATTGCATCCCATAGCTCTTTAAAAATCCTAAATAATAAAGTCCAAGCATTTCACTATTGCAAATGTTCTGAATGTTTTTTGTTTTTTTTGATTGCCATCACTGTTCTCACTTCTAACATGTTCTTTTTGAGTCCACACATGTATTTGCTTATCAAGCTAATTTCTTTCTTGCATGTATTGCCCTCATTATATTAGCCTGCCAGTGAAAAATGGGTTTAATTTAGCCAAATGCTCACTGTTAGGGGAGAGGGAGAAAAATACAATTTCCCCGTAGTGTCATCTCCTTTTGCAGAAGTGGCTGTTGAGTTTTAATTACTATAATACCTCAGTGTGATACACCAGATGACCTGGGTCTAGATAGCAAAAGTTACCAATCATTTTGATTTTTCTTCTTCGCTCATTTTCTTTTGTCTTTGCATTATGGACATAGACGTAGAGCTCTCCTAGCATGGAATAACAGGTGATTATATTATGACAGATTTGACCTTGGCATGTTTTTTTTGCGGCAGGCAAGCAAACTGTTCATGTTTTATTAAAACTACATAGAAGTGAGTAAAGATCAGAGACTAAGGGCTTTAAAACCTAGCATGCCAACACATTTCTACTAGATGCCAAGGGAGGCAGATCAAATGCCTTTGAAGATGGTTAAAAAAAAATCGTTATAGTTGATTTGAGTGTGAGCTTTGGGTCTCTCTGTAGCTTTGCTAGATGCGAGAGAGCTTTGCGTTGTGTGTTAGCAGACCTTTTGAGTCTGACAGTATGGTGTCGGCGGGGGAGGGGTCACTGTAGTCAATAAGGCATAAGTAGTGCTAAATAGAATTAAATATGTCTTTAATAGGTGTTTAATGCAATTATTTTTGTCAAAGCCTACTTTACAGTCACTCTTGGAGCCTTTAAGGCAAGTTTTTCTTTTCATCATTTTTGTGTACGCGTGTGGTAAAACAGGAGATGACAGTGGTTTTAAGTGTTCAAAATGCTGAAAGTGAAACATACAGCATCCTTGCACTCCTTTGTCATCACACAGCAGGTTTTCATCCAGGCAGTCAGAAGAGCCTCGTTCCGATGGCCTTAAAGGTATAATATGTAACATTTGGTCGCCTGTCAATGCTATAACTTCCAGGGAAACATGGATACGTCAGAGTGAGGAAGGAAGTCGGTGAATGTGACTAACCGTAACGGGAATATAACTTTAATACATTACCTTGTCCGTGAACATGATTTCTGCCTGAGTCACGTCAGATAGATTTTCATCAGCAATGGTGGTTGTTTAACAATGAAGACAACAACTCCCATGATCCCACGCTACTTCACGACGTCGTCAAACTATGTCTTTTGTTATTGTTTTGATGTGAGGGACCCCTAGCGGCAGAAATTACATACTGTGCGTTTAAGGTCACAGTTCTTCTCACAGCTAACAGGATTAAATCACCTGGCAATTGCACCTGGATGAACTTACCTTTCCCTACCTGTGTGTATGTTTGTCCAATA
This sequence comes from Siniperca chuatsi, assembly GCF_020085105.1. NCBI lineage: Eukaryota > Metazoa > Chordata > Actinopteri > Centrarchiformes > Sinipercidae > Siniperca > Siniperca chuatsi. Next base: position 14,726,135 of record NC_058043.1, read on the forward strand.
AAAAAAAAAAAAAAAATTTGAAGTGGTGCCTTGCTGAGCGAATGCTGTGGCATCCCACATGCCTTCCCACACCCACTACAAATAAACAGCGAAGGTGCTACATTCCGTGGCCTCTGTGCAGATCCCTGAGGCTGAGGAGTATGTTCTGTGTTGGTGGGCATGTCAGAGGGTCCATATAAAATAACAAAGGCCTAAAAATACAGTAATCTACCTGTGTGAGTTACTGTATCTCTACTGATTCACTTCCTGTTTCTTTTATTGTCGGCTTGCTGCACTCAGTTCCTACCGCTCCTTACTGTCACCCCTTTGTTTTTGTTGTCTGTCTGTCTGTCTGTCTGTCTGTCTGTTGGGCTTGGCAAAAATGTAATTGTCAATGAATTTGTTAGTTGGAGAGATATGGAGATATTGTGGTTGACTGTTCTCAAGTCAAAATGAATGAGGCGTTTACTATTACCAAAATCTGTCGCAGCAGAATAAATAATAATATACAGATTAAAATTCTGTATATTGTATATTTTTGAAAATGGTACAATTTTGTCGAGGTAAAACACTAAAAGATGAGATGCATGGGATGGACATGATTTTAACTTTTACCTTATCTTTTTTTTATGTTAAATATATAATATAAAACATATAATTTTCTCAAACCTAAGATGACATATTCAAATTGTTTGTTTTATTCAACAGTTTAAAGCCCAAAGATATTCATTTATACATACATATATACAATGAAAGCAACTAATCCTCACATCTGAGAGGCTGAAGCCAAAGAGTGTTTTTGCCTTGTTTTAATGACTTAAATTATTAATCAATTATTAAAATTGTTGTCAATAAATTTTCTGTTGATTGACTTACAACTGTCGATCAATTAATCGACTAGTTGTTTCAGCTCTAATGTTCTGATGTCAGTTATTTTATTAACAAGGTATTTTGTGGTATTTTCTTTTCTTTTGGTTTTGTTAAAAGGTCAAATAAAGAAAAATCTAATATTGTAACACTATCACTGGGACATCAAAATTCTGCATTCCTCTAGCATGCAGCAGGAAATGCTTTGTCATTTTAGACAGACTTCCTCCCTTGCATGAAATAATTTTCACACAGTGATTAAATTTCACTGTTTCACTGCTGTCTACTGCAACATCTGCCTCTCTTTATAGCAATATCTGCGATTCACCATGTTGTAAACGCTGTACATGTTCATTAACGCTTACCCAGCCTTAAGGACACTCACTCATTCCCTTGCTCACTCATCCACTCAATGGCCAGTTCTTTCCCTCCCTCTCATTCATTCAACCAATATATCTTATTTCTGTGCTTTTGAACAGATTCTATCTTCTATCTCAGCAGCGGCTCAAGTCTATTATATCCCTCCATCATTCAGACTTGCTGACAGGTCAATTAGAGGTTGAGGTCCTATCCTTCAAGCGATGGTACTTGCAAGAATGTTTGCTTTGGTTTGTTTGATTTGTCATTCTCCCCTTCTCTGTACAGACACTCCATACAAGATATTAGATGTGGCAACACAGGCCTGCATAATATTTTTTACATGGCTGTTTTTGTGTTTTTTTTCACTCTAAAAGCCCTGTGGTACATTCTGTGTTCTATTTCATAGTTAATGTGAAAAGACATGTTGATTTCATACAAAATGGGATAAACTTAAAACTGGGTATGCAATGTCACCTAAACTAACCTTGCATTACTCTGTGCTTTAAACTGTGCAGCCTTTTGCTTTTCTCCCCAGACCTGTTCTTTATTAGAAATGTGAAATGAAACTCAGGAATAATTTTTACTTGGAATATTTGCCTTTATGAGCAGCTCCTGTATCAGAGGTCATTGTAATGTTTAACCACTGGTTCCTGACACTGTTCACCACCACATATTTTCCCACACACTGCAATGATAGGGAGAACACTTTGATCACAAAGACAGCAAGTCCAGCAGAATTATAAGTTCCCCTCCATTTGGATTTCACTTTCAGAGCAGCTCTAGGTCATCTCAGACTCTCACTTGGTCTCAGGAATTTTTCAACTTGACTAATGCCTCTTGTTACTTTTTGTTAGTTGTGGGAAACATAAGAGTAGGCCGTGTGTTGGTTGGTTAGAGCCCCCGCACACTTTAATTTTCTTTTTTCTTTTTTTTAAAGTAGAGGCATAAAGTTGCAGGAAGATGGTGTGAATGTGGGAAGGCCAGGAACCTACGGGGGCATTGATTTATTCACATTGGACCACAGTGTGACTCGTCCTCTCCTTCGGTTGCTGGTGTTCGTCCCTATGTCATAACCGGTATGTGTGCATACGTGTGTCTGTCCCAGCATGCCGAGTTCGCTCCCTTGGGTCCCTGACCGTGTGCGCAGGGTGCCTCCTCCTCCCCAGCTGTGAGGAGCTGCGCTCTGACATGGCCTGTCCCTTTAGCTCACTCTGAACGTTTGACACGCCGAGCGCAGAGGTCAGCCTGACCTACTTTCCCCTGGCGGCCCTTCTGCTGAGCTGCAGCACTCCTCAGCAGGGGGGGGGGGCAGCGAGGGCGGCGCTGCTTACGCCTCCACTGCTGTCCTGGTGTGTTAAATCACCGCCATTTGTTAAGAGACACGTTCCAGTGTGTGTGTGTGTGTGTGTGCATGTTTTTTAGGTGTGTAGGAGGCATCCCACATACACAGACGAACACACACACACAGGTTTGTGCTGAGGTTGGATATGAAGTGCTCTGTGGGGGTTGCAGGTAGATGCTGGGCAGCACTTGGGCAGGACCCCTGCAGTGAGCTCTGTCTGACTCACTTTGTGTACCACTGTTCACACCCTCTGACCTCTTCCACCTACTTCACTTCCCTATATACTGTAGATCCATTTATACCCTTATACCAACTTATAACATGCTGTCTTAAAGCAAATATTTTGTACTCATGCAGACTTAGATGATAAATCTAAGGAGCTGCTGCTCAAATGCTGACATATTGTTTATATGCGCAGCGGTAATTGGCCTTAATTTTTCATCAGCCTATCGTTGTCTTGCTCTCCCCTTTCTCTCCTACTCAGCAAATACAGTATGATCTATCAAATGCAGCAACTGTCACCGTCATCATGTTTTCATTTTCTTCCTTTGCTGCTGTTGTAATATTTTAAAGTCCCCTTTTGTTCTGGTTCATCTCTTCACCTACAAATGACCCACAGCCAGTTAGTTTCACACCACAAATGTGTCTAAAGCAGTGAAAAGAGTTTGTCTGATATAATATATGGGACGTCTTGGGCACAGGGCCTGTCAGGAGGAGAAGAGAGCAGGCAGGCGGAGTTCATTAAAAAGTAAACTTCTAATGTAGCGGCAGGCCTTGGCTGCTTGACTGTATCAATGATTTAGGCCCAGCAGAAGGTCCTTAATGGATAGAACCACCTCGCTGCAAGTTCAGCTGCTTCTGTCTGCCTGGCATCAAGTGGCTCACACATTCAGACACACATAGAGGCTGTGAAGGAAAAATGGTTTTAAGTACTTAAGTGTTTATGGCATTGCACAGCTTGCATCACACACCCTCCCGCTCAGACACTCCCCTGTTGGACATTTCTCAGGGTTTTAAAGTAGCATAGACTGGTTAAATTGAGAGCCTCATATCTGTTTGTCACCATACACTATGCATGATCACACTCTGCATTCACATTGTTTTATTCATCTGAACGTATGTTGAACTGTGACAGAGTGTTGCTAAAAGGACAACGCCTGTATAATGGTGCTGTCACTGCAGCCTGTGTGAAGTATTCAGGCTGGGTTTAGGACAAGGAAGAGCATCTATGAGCCTGAAAGGAGGAAGGATCTCTAGTCATGTTTATGTGTTTGGACATTTGGATGTCAAGTCTGTGTCTTATCAGATCTAATTCTACATATTATCTTTTTGTGGCTAGATTACATCCAGCAGCAGTGCAAGCCTCAGCGCTTGCCAATCTAGTTTTGACGATCCGATAGCAGTGTGACCAAAATATATTGTGGTTCACACCTTTCCATCAGTGTATTCTGGTATAACAGAGGCTGTAGTGGTCAATTATGTTTTGTATGCCTGTGGAACTAAAACTGTCGGTCAATGAATCGATTAGTCAGTCGACAGAAAATTCATTTATTGATGATTGATTAATCATTGCAGTTCCAAGCAAATATCAACATGTTGACTAAATGATTGACTATGCATTTTTTAAATTTGAGAATCTTCTGTTTTGTGTAGAGATTTTTTAACAGTTTTGAGTCAATTTTATTTTGATTCCTGAAAATCTTGTGTGATGATAAATGACTTGTGAGAGTCTGTGTCTCTTATTACCCTGTCTATTGTATTTTGAGCTGTTGTCTTTCTCTGTATGGATTACATTTCCTTAGTTCAGGTATTTGGGTGATACTCCACCCAAAATCTTTTGAGTATCAAACACTCAGCCCTGCAGTCTTGAAAGGTGGCTGTTAAAATGTTATATTTTGCTCCTTCAGAAACAACAGCGGTTATCTAGAATTTGTGTCAGTTGTATTGGATTACACTGGTGGAGAGACAAAAAGTGTCAAAATGTCCTACAGCATAATCCACTTCTCTGCTGTCCATTCTCATGCCCAGTGTGTTGTAAACACACATATTTTGTCAAAATAAGGCTATTTACGCTACTTCAAGTAGAGGAAAGGCAATACTGTGACATGGAATGAGCTTCTTTAGCTATAGTTTTTGTTGAGCATACAGACATACTGCAGGGTGGTGGATTATGATTCAGGTGTGTTAACAGCTTCCATTGGACATTTTTCTTCTTGTCATTTTTACATTACATTCATTTTTGCAGACACTTTTGCCCAAAGCGACTTATAATAAATGCATTCTAAACTAATAAGAGCAAAAGTGAGATGCCATCAAAAAGTGCAACCTTCTGGAACAAAGAACTAAAAGCATGTTCTGTGCTACAGTACAACAGTGTGAAAAGTTGAGTTGTCAGCCTGTGGCGGAATAACGGATGTGACGCATCTGTCCTGAGTTTGGTGGGCAGTTCATCCCACCACTGCATGGCCAGAAAAGAGTAGAGCTTTGACTGAAATGAGCGACCACAGGGGCCCTGCAGGCTAGCACCAGTGTCTTAAACTTGAACTCGAGGTGAGTTGCAACAGAGAGCCAATGTCCTGAACACATTTTGGGGGATCCATTGTAACATGAATTCTTTGTGAAGGAGCAAACTGCAGACTTTTTACAGCCTTCTTTCAAGCCTATGGGGACTATTGATACTCAAAAGATAGATTTTATGTTGAGTTTCACTTTCAGAAAACATTCCCTTCTGGTACATGAACAGAATTATTTTTGACTATGGCGACAGTTTCATCCTCTCTATTTTCTGTTGGAGAACAGTGTTAGACTTCTTCTGGATTGCATTGGCATTTCAAAGTGATTTAACCAGCAAGATTGACAGCATTACAACAAGGCTGTCATTATCATCCCTCCTGGTGGTATAATTGCCTATACTGTTGAACAAGCAGCTCCGATCTTTTGCACTTGGGGGTCTCTCTCTCTCTCTCTGTCTGTGCCTCTCTCTACTCATCTCCTGCATCCGTTAAACTCATCAGAGATTCCTACAGCTTTTCAGTGTGGCCATCTGTCAATACCACTCCATGCGGTGGAGTGGAGAAACGTGTGCATCCATTGGCTCTTGTAAGCCCTCAGCTGGCCTGCCTCCAGCTGGTTCTGAGGGCCTTGCTGTAGCTGGTTAACCCAGGCCTGGAGCATCGCTCTCCAGCCCTTGTGGCTACTTCAGCCCATCTCGCTCCCCCAACCAGGCAGCTGGATGAACCTCCCTCTTCACCGCTGTGGAGTAGCATGTAACACTGTAATGAGTTAACTTTCAGAATGATCTACATAATTTATTTCCTGCCCCCACAGGAGCTCGCTGAAGCATTAATTAATATCAGGCCCTGGTATCAGCAACCATCCCAGTGTGGGATTCCTTCTGGCTTCTATTTTTGGCACCCGTGGAATTTGAGATATTTGTGCAACCAGAATGCAGTTTGTTGGACATTGATGAAAGATATTGCTTCCTGGTGGCTTTGTACACAGATTGAGCTCCTGTATATGCTTGTAGAGTGAAATCTGGACTCAGTTGTAGGCCAGATCTAATACCACTGAAACGAGCTGACCTCGATGACAGGAGCTGTGACTAAACCTAAATGATACATGCCAACAAGTTGTATCCCCTTGTTGCTGCTGGCAGTTATGTTCTCCACACTTAAGTACTACAGACTTGTTTGTGTAATCTGATTTTTGAATTGTGTTCACTTACCTCTCCACCTTTCTCTCTCTCTCTCTCTCTCTCTCTCTCTCTCTCTCTCTCTCTCTCTCTCTGTCTCTGTCTCTGTCTCTCTCTCTCTCTGTTTTCCCCCACAGAACTCAATACGGCACAATCTGTCATTGAACAAGTGTTTTCTCAAAGTGCCTCGCTCCAAAGATGACCCAGGAAAGGTGAGACTTTTAAACATGAATTTGATTAAAAACAGAGAAGAATGCATGCAATAATGAAAATATACAAATAGAAGAATATGTTTAGTTTCTCAGTTGGCAGAATTCACTGTTACAAAATTGTTTTGGTTTGTATCATGCTGTCTCTGGTAGAAAAATGTTACCTTTGAATGGCTGCCAGGACTCTGACAGTCTGGAAATGCATGGCATGCTCGTAATCTATTATGAACCTCCCACCCCCACAGAATTGCATTTCAAATGTAAGGAGAGACTAGTTTTTTGGACCAGCAGAGACAGCAGATGTGGGTGAGGGAAAGAAAGACAAAAAAAAAAAGTCAAAGACTGGTAGAGATGGAGCCGTAACAGGGTAGAAGTCAGGTCATTTCCAGAATCTTTTGTCCCTGAAGTATTAACTCTTGGTGCTGAACCTACTCGGGGGAGAAATCAGACCTCATTTGCTTTCTACTCAGCTCTCTGTCTCCCATTTTTCTTCTCTGTAAAAGGATGTATAGTCCAACATGTTAATTTGACATTTAAATCTCAGTAGGACCACCTACAGTTGCTTTTTCAGCCCGATTAACTTCAACCTGATAAATAGTGTCCTCTGGTCCACTTAGTATTTCATGAAGAAGGAGCCTATGGTCCTATATTTAGTATGATGGTGTAGGTCTGCATAGGTCTAACCATATGTAGCCTAACCCAGATTTCATCCCGGCACTGTCAGAGCAGACGCTACATATGCTTAGGGAACCGCACAAATAATTACACACGCACACGCACGCACGTACACACCGACACATGCATGAAGAGCTACGCCTAGCTGTGTAGAGGATGGGGACTGAATGCTAATTTCATGTTTTGCTGTAATCCTCTGATATTGACACTCTTGGGAGCTGCTCCACTAAATACAAAATAATCTATTGCTGTATGGATCCCATTCCAAATGCATGGCCAACATGCTCGCATCCTTAATGTTTAATTTGGAATTTTCCTCACTCCCTTCCCCCCCGAAGACAACTTCAAAGAGGCGCTAGCCGCTCTTGATATGTTGCATCAATATTGTAATGTGGCAGGAATATGAGAACTACTGGTTGGATGAGATAGGAGAGTCATGTTGCTCTCTGTCTGTCTCTGTCTCTCTCTCTCTCTCTCTGAGATGGTGTAAGAGATGACAGTTGTTATTGTACATACACACACCCTGTCTACCTCGGAGGTAGAAATGCAGCCTGTGAAGGCTACCGTTAATAATCTGTATTTTAATTGGTCCTGTGTCTCGGCCTGGAGTTTCCAGGATGACCGGTGTACTTATTGTGTTTGTACTTCCTATATTTACACACAAAAGGGGAACTAGATGGCATAATTTATGTTGATGTATGAAAATGAGCTGCGTCTTTTATGGAAAAAGAGCACATCTGTTATCAGGATCTGTTTTAAAAAAATAATTTCTTTACAGCAGTCTTTGCTTTATGGCTACAGAGGATATTTTGGCTTTGCTGTGTTGTTGACTCCACAGACACACTTCACTTGGCATTGCTACAGTATATTGCAGTATATTTGTGAATAATTTAATGACTCTTTATATGTTTTTCTTTTTTCCTGCCAACTCTCTTGGGGTTGGTGTAGGGAAATACAGAAACTCCACTCACATGAGGGTTAACTTAATGTGTTCCCCCCCTAATTAAAAGAAACACCACCAAGCCTGGCTTTGTCTCTGACTCCTAAATCTGTACCCCTGCATTTAACCCCTGCATCTTAACACAGAGATGGATCGCATGTAGAGATACTTTTTCTCTCCTTTACATACATTCTTCGGTGAAGCTTTTTGTAGAAAACGTGGGGTGTATAATGAGGTTTGTGCTGAATTTTACTGTGGCCTATATCAATATGAGAATATGAGTTTCTTCATCTTTGGTTGATTGTGCTGTGAATTATTCTTCCCTCTGAGGAAAACGTTAATTGACCCCAAAGCCTTGCACATATTAAAACATATAATTTTAACCCCCTGGCAAATATAGGCCAACCCTGGCTTTTCATTTTTACATTTGCAGCAGTGGTGTATGTGAGCTGTGAAAATAACAGATTTGCTGGCTTTAACAAGAGCAGGCCATTGTGTGTGCAGCGGTTATTGTATACTTGAGATACAGCTTGTTCTATGGCCTCTCCGGTTGTTCAGAGATTTTTTTTTTATGGAAATAACAATTATTCTCTCTGCTAAGGAAGCAATTTTAAAGGTCCTGATCTTACTTTCTCTTGACAATTGAGATTTTATCAGGGGCCATATGAAATATTAAAAATAAATTCAGAACTTGCAGGGCCTTAGGGTAAAAATCTGTACTGTAAGCTGCGTTCCTGTTGGTTTCGAGGAGGAACACCGTTGAAAAATAAATTAAATGGGGCCGAATACAAAGATAAATAATGCAGCCTGGAATTGCTAGCTGCAGCCCCAGAGCCACCCCCAAATGTTCTCTCCTTGATTAGACTTGCTCAGACCTTAGAAGAAAGCAACACAGCAGGGCTAGCACTGCCTCGATTCCTGGGCTGAGACTGTGGAGCCTTCATCCTTGGCAACAGCGCTCTGACTCAATACCTGAGGCTGAGGAAGTACAGCTTCAGGAAAGGCTTAGTATTTCACCACCACCAGCTGCCCTCACCAGCCTCTCATTGAGGAGCAGCCGCAGAGGAGGAAAAGCCAAGTCTTTCTTACTAATAAAGCCCACCCACACGCCGCACAAACTCACAGCTATCAACTCAAATAAAGGCTTGGGCTGATAGGACAGACCTTAGCAGAGCAGATGAGGCCTCTGATTTTTAAATAATGTTGTACCAAAGCAGATAAGTTGCAGTGCCAAAGAAAGATCTGATGCTTGTATCCTGCCATGTTAGAGAGGAAATATCTCAGTCCAGTGCAAACATCCTAGGGATGTCACGTGAAAAAGCAATCTGGTGTGTTTTATCAGCTCACAGGTCTTTCTTCTGTCTGCAGGGCTCTTACTGGGCCATCGACACCAACCCAAAGGAGGACGCCTTGCCCACACGGCCAAAGAAGAGGCCGCGGTCTGGAGAGCGGGTGAGTGTGATGAGGAAGAACTATGAATATTCCCAAGAAAACACATTTCTCTACATATGCTGTTCTTCTGCTAAAGCTTCTGCCTCCATCTCTACTTGGTTCAGGATCTGTGCCTCAGTGTCTGTACTCAGTTTTCTTTTCCTTTTGCCCTCCTTTCTCTCCCACTTTCTCCCACTCTTTCTCTACCACATGCGCACACACACACACACACACACACACACACACACACACACACACACACACACACAGACTCAGTAGGAGTTCATATCCAGACTTTATGTAACTGCCTCTCCATGCTGCTTCGCTAGCCTGTCATGAAGTGGGGTCCTTATTAATAAACTATGCCCCAGGCAGCCATTACATACATTACATTCTGCGCTCACTTTTTTTAACAAACATCAATTAATGCAGAGCTGTGCGCACCGGCTATTCTGAGTGGGAGCTTTTGTCTTTAATTATGGATGAGTTTCGTCCAGCGTTACATACAGCTGTAGAGGTTTTAGTGAGCTGCTCAGATTGACCTGGCCCTGGGGCATCCCGACACAGTGGGCTCTTGTCTCCTCCTTCCCCACAATGTGGCAGACCAGAGGCTATGAGGAGAGGAGTATTCTGTTAGGCTGGTGAGGCAGAGTCATGCACACACGCTATCACACACCATTGTCTCTACCACACACATACACAAGCACAGAGACCACATAAAACTTAACATGCTGTTCATGTAATTGCCCTACAGCATCAAAACACTATCACATTCATTCAACAAACTGCATCTCTTTGCTGGTGTGAGATTTTATATACAACAAATGTAAAGGTACAGGAAAAAGTGTATTTTTTTTAATATGCAGCTCTGCCAATAGTTTCGACTAAAGCTCTTCTGGTGCAGTTCTGTTCATTTGAGCATGACACAAAAGAACGCACCAAGTGAAGAGTGTGTTTTCTGTAGGACACATGCACTGTGCTCACCCTCCCCCCACCTCGAGACACTGTCTGCCTACAAGGCATTCCATTAAGAGTCTCAGACATTGAAATTGAGAGTTTGTGAAATCTCATTCATGTTTATCATGAATTAAAAATGGTATTGTTGGCAGCCAATCCTCTTACAGTAAGCAGTTTTGGGAGACAGGCATGGCAGAGTTATCTCTCACAACAGTGCGCCTATACAGCAAGACAAGGGTGTGTGTGTGTGTGTGTGTGTGTGTGTGTGTGTGTGTGTGTGTCTGTGTATGTATATATATATAATATACATACACTGCATGTGTGTTTGGTTGAGGATGGGGGCTGTCTCCATCTTCTCAGAAAGTACAGTTCAAATGTGACCTAAATAAAGGTGTTGCTCTGACAATAGTTCTGTTTTTTTTTTTTTCTGTATCGTGCAGATGGATATGTATCTGGTCTGAGCAGAAGATTTGTCACAAACATAATACAGGTCTTTCCTTGCAACCTGCAGTGAGATCTCATGTGTTTAATAATTGGGTGGTGTTTTTTTTGTCTGCCTCCACACCCCGCCCCCAACCCCCACAGGCTTCTACGCCGTACAGCCTGGAGTCGGAGTCTTTGGGGATGGAGTGTATGATCTCTGGAAGTGCCTCTCCAACGCTGGCAATCAACACTGTGACTAACAAGGTACTACAACCAGCCATCCAGCCTCCAGCTCCAACACACACCTGGCTACACGGCTGCACCCTGACCCCACCCACTTCTCCAACCACCTACAGCACCATTCCCCACAGAGAGAGGAGCACTCTAGTGGAGGGGGAGATACACACACACACACACACACACACACACACACACACACACCCGCTCATGTGCCTAAAGCTTCTTTGCAATGCAACCCACACCAAAATACACAACTATCTGCACTGCAGCACCTTATTCCTCTACAACAACAGGCAGACTCTTGTTATCTTCAGCACGGAAATATGATGCTCACACTGATACTTAGCACTTTGCGACCTGATAGACCTTACACAGTCTCATGCAGACTTGCAATAGGATACACCACACGCTGCATGGGGTTTCTGTATTCGCACCTGTAGTGGAGGTTGACACCCAGAGTCGTGTTTCTCATTCTGTGACCACATTACGCTGCCTGGTACAGTACAGGTGACCACCCCTGCTGCTGGTTCCGTCTGTTCTTTGTAGCTTTTTTTTTTCCTCAAATATGTGTAAAAGCTTGGAAACACTTGTACATCACAGAGCAAAGCTACAGGGACTGCTAGCTGTTAGCTGTGAGTGTGCCGCTCACTCTGAAATTTAAATAGGCTTTTTAACCTTAAGCTCTCATCCTCTGAGCCCAGTGGGGGCAGCTCTCAGGTGTACTTTTAAAAAGCCTACAAGAGTGGCTTATTCATTTGCTGCAAGCATTACAAAAAAACTCTTTAATGTGAACAGGGGTGTTTATAGGAAAGAGGAGTTAGTGTGTGTGTGTGTGTGTGTGTGTGTGTGTGTGTGTGTGTGTGTGTGTGCGACGAGGGCTCGAAAGTCTGAGCATATGCAGGTGTGTGTTTATAACGCGCGTGTGTGTGTACATGTATGTAGAGTATGTTTCAGCTTGTTTTGACGAGTGTGTCAGTGACGAGTAGCAAGGGGCTGCTTCTATGGAGAACATGCAGTTTTCACACTGCTGTAAAAGACAGATTCGTCGGCCTAAGTGTGGACAAAGATGACCCTTTTTCCTTGCTGATTGCTCCAAACAAGCACTTGCTGCAGCACCAGTCTCCACCAGCAGTGACAGCATAATGAGGCCCTAATGTAAAGAGCTGACAGTTAAGAGTCTGTACTCCTGCCATCAAATACCTACAGTCAAATAACTCAGAAGAGCAACAAGCAGAAAACATTAAAACTGCACAAAACACGACTACTGTGTGATTCCTAGAGCTGATGAAAAGCAGTTTTAATTTGTTTTTTGTTCACTTGATTGTGACAAAAACTGTTACGGTAGTAAAGTGAACAGAAGACAAAGTGTAATAGCAACAGATCTGAGGCCATAACTCCTCAGAGAGAGCTTGTTTCTCACTGTCTTACACTGTAAACACACAACAGGCCACGCCTCTTTCAGTGCAGCGTGCCAAGCCACAGGAATTCCCTCTCTCTGTTTTTCTCTCTCTCCCTTTCTATTCTAGTCTCTCTCCCTCATTCCCGCCTTCTCAGATAGGCCAATGGGACACTGGTAGGACAACTACTGAACCAGCAAGAATATATTTTCCCTTTCTTTCTCCTGTCGGACATTCCTGACAAGATTGTCCTCATCCCTCTTTTTCTTGTGCAGTTCTCACATAGACTCAGATTTTTCTTCTCCCCCTCAAAGGTTGTGTTCTGAGGCAGCCCTAAACATTGGCATGAATGTGATGAAACTCCAGCACTGAAGTCTGATGATGAAGGGAAAGGGATTATGGGAAGTGTGTTTGCTGATGAATAGTCTGGCCTTTCCCCCCCCCCCTCTTCTCTCTCTTTCATATCCCTTCCTTCTCTTTTCCTCTGCCTCTCCCTGTCTGTTCAATCCTGCTTGCAGGGATTGTGCTGAACACTAGCTGGCATTGTTGGAGACACCTGGGCCAATCTTGCTTTGATTTCATAATCCATGTCTCATGCTCCAGATTAGGCCCCCATGTAAAAGACACCTCTAGCTTTTTACTTAATTCACTGCTAAGAATAGAACTCTGACTCGCTTGCCTGCTAGCCTACACTGTACACAGTATTTACTGTAGAGCCGCTCCTGCCTGTATGAGCATGCCTGCCTCTGTCTGTGAGTTTTTGTATATATGTGTGTTATCCTACCTTTGTGCACATCTGTAGCTGTAGAAATGGGTGTGTGTCATATGTTTGTGCATGCTTCTATATATGTGGGTGAGATGCGACTGGGTGTTCATTGGTGACAGTGCGTGTTTGAGTGGGCGTCTTCACTCAGGGGACTCTGGGGTCTACGTAAACCACAGAGCAGTGAGGTTTTGAAATCATCACACTTTATGGGTGAGCAGAGTAAAAATAGATTGCGGTGAGAGACTTAAGGCTAAAAGCCTGTTTTATGACTTTATTACACAAAACATTTATATTTCTGTGGCGCGCTGTTTTTGATTAGCATTGTAGGGCTGATCTTGTAGATGTGCTTAAGCCTTCAGTCTTAGCTGCTCATTGAGTTCCCCTTCACGCTAATGAACACTGGAGCCAAGCCCACACTGAGTGGGGGAAGGCAAGAGTTGCCTAATGAGCTTCTCTTACTACCCTCCTATTCTCCTCTCCCTCACCCCTCTTCCTTGTACAGTGTTGCCTGAATTCAGCATTTGCACTGTTTTTTTTAAATCGCAGTATTTCTATCTCATTCTACCAGCTCAGGAGCCAAGCTCCATATTAAAAGCTTAATATGATCGGACGCACTCACACTGCATGTGTGGGTCCTGGAATTGTACCAGCATGTTAGTCAGCCGGTCAATCAGTCAGTCCTGGGTTTCCTTGCCTCCTTGTGGCCTCTGTGGTAGCTTGCTGCGCCTCAGCAGAAAGACAAGAGGCCTTCAGTCCACTGCTGCTGCTGAGAGGCAGGGTGCTGGGCAGGGCCAGGCCGATCTGCCTGCCTGAAGGCTGCTGCCACTGCTGTCTCATTGTTCTGAGCACAGAGCCCACTCTGTTCCACTCACAGTTATGAGTAGAAGCCACCATGCCACACTCAGTCATGGATGGACACGCACAAACACATGCCCACACACCAATCTTAGAATGCCAGGCCCTCTTCCACTGCAACACCATCAGTGCATTACTGCCATTCCTATCTCACAATACAAAACTCAACACATGGGCTATTCTCTGTGGGTATCATTAATTTCATTATCTGGATCGTTCTTCTTACTATTGTCTTAATTGTCTGACGGCGCACTTTATTTGGGAAGGGTGGGAGGACTAAACCTTGTTAGACGATAATTAAGATCGTCGTCCTGAAGTGCTTCGGCTAGTTTAGCTGCTATATTGAAAGGTCAGTGTCTCGGATGCACTGAAATCCTTTGTTAGCTGTCCCAAATGGATTTGCGCTTGGTGAGCAGATGTGGCTGACATCACCAGTAGTATGACCTTTAGTGATGGTAATGTCTCAGCTGTCTCCAGACCCCTTTACACGTTCAGCTAGAACCCCTTAGTGACTGTGGTGGGTGTCAAGCAGCACCCTGCGTCTCCCACACACACTCTCAATAAAGTGAAAAGAAAGTACTCTGCTATTATGACATGTCATTGCATGCAGCACACACACATGCTCAGGCTTTACATTTTCATACTCAATTACATTGTTTAACTACCAAAAGACCAACATTACCTTTCATACCCATTATCTCAGAGGAATGCTGACATGCGTATGTGCGAGAGAGAATAAGCTAATGTACATGTATGTGTTTCAGGTGGCATTGTACAACACAGACCAGGAGGGGAGCGATAGTCCAAGAAGCAGCCTTAACAACAGCCTGTCTGATCAGAGTCTGGCTTCCGTCAATCTCAACAGTGTGGGCAGTGTGCACAGCTATACACCGGTAAGACCAAGGACCACTCTTCACGGGGACATAAGTCTACAGCGATGGGGTACATTTTAGAGATCTTCACGTATGTAAAATACTGGTTGGACAATCTGCAATTGACCTGTGGAAAACCTACTTGAATCCAACGTGCCTAAATAAATTTTCAACAAAAGAGACCCAATTGGGGTTCCCTGGTGATCGAGGGGTTAAGGTATTGACTGTGAACCGCAGTTTTCCCGGGTTCGAGTCCAGCTGGGGACATTTGTTGCATGTCATTCACCATCTCTCTCACTCTCCCTTTGTTTCTTGTCATCTCTCTACTGTACACTACGTAAAAAAAATGCATTTAATGCCCCAGAAATAAATCCAGTCTCCAGTCTGAAAGTACCCGAGGATGATAAGCTCTGATCCAAAATGTGTATCGACCTGAACACACCCAAATAGAAAGAGAACATTGCCACTGGCAGCAGCGTGACGCGCCGCTAATTAACGAGCAGCCACAGTCAAAAAAGACTAGCGATAAATGTTATTTTTGTGTCAAAAAAACACATTTCTCCTGCGATGATTATGACGCGCCATGTGATCAGAACTGATAGTGGGTTTACTTGGATCCAATCAGGTTTTAGACAGACTACCTGACCCATTTAGGTAGCATTTAATTTGGACCCGATCCAACTCGAGTTCCGGGGGGGTTCTAGTTACTTGAACTGAGTAGACATTGGTACAAAGACGGAACAAATAAGGTCCTGCTGTAGCATCTTAGTAATCTTTGGCCTTGCAGTCCCTGAAAGGGTAAATAGAGTGTAGAGCAGAGATGCTCATAATTCTGGTTGTCGATGTTGCAGCTCATGAAAGTCTCTAATATTTATAGAAATGTGGTGTAATTGATGATTTTTATTTAGCATGAAGCGCTAAGGCCAAATGATAAATTGTCATTTTATCTACATTTTTCAAGCTGTGGGGGAGCCACAGTCACTAAATGAATGAAAATGAAACACCGCCAGACTTGAAAAGTGGTACTGTATCCCATATTTCATCTGATCAGAAAGCCCCAGGAGGCTTTCTTCAGAGGAGCCAGCCGTAGACAGCAATAGACCGAGGTTCAGGGTGGACATGTGCTGGAGTACAACATCAGGAAGGGGGGTTAAGGGAAACAGAAAAATGTGCACGCTCCTGGAAGCCAGACAAAGAGAAGCTCTTCTTCTGATGTCCTCCCACCAGAGATGCCCCCTCTTTGGTGTGGTCCTCGCGCATCCTAGAGTGCTCCCCGCTCCAGGCTCTGGGCATCGATCGGCTCAGCCTGATGGATGTGCTCTCTCTCTCTCTCTCACAGCAAAGCAGCAGCTCACAGTAAACACTCTGGCTTTATTATCACCTCTTCACTCTTACCAAAGCCAGACTGTGAGCCATGCACTTCAGCAGCCTGCCCACATCTTGGAAGAGGAAGATGTTATGATCAAAAATTGGACATGACCTCTCTTGTAATGCTAGCCCACAGTGGACACAGGTCAGGTCCTGCTTTGTGAAATAGCGATGGTTTTTCATCGCTGCCCTTGCTGTGATGAATCTCGTAGACAAACACGTTGCTGGAGGGAATGCTGCTTGCTGTCTCACACCCAGGGGCAGTGCATAACATTGACTGCCCACACAAATACATGGATAAAATGACTGCTTATTTGTACAAGGTATTGCTATTGATTTTGTTTTAAATACAGTTTGCTTGGCCACCTGAGTATTGGGTTTGTGTCCATTCGAGTTGGTCTCTTAATGTGAGCCAAGGCAGTAAGCACTGACCTAGATTGTTGCAGTTTGTGTAATTGTTCTTTACATGTTGTGTGACTGACACCTCTAAAGACAGAAACAACATTTTTACAGTGGCTCCTCAGAAGAATCGAACCCTCCCCATATTTGACTTGTGTGTTTGCTGCGTACATTCACATAAACCACCACTTTGCATTAAATATTCTAGAGGTTTTCTGTTTTTTTTTTTGCGGCTCCATGACCAGATGCATGGCAAGTATCTTTGAAAAGTATGTATATTAATGACGTGAACATTTATAGTGCGCTCCTCTTAGCATCAGTAGTCCCTGTAGTCTATGGTGCAGATGTAGCAGAACTGTAGCCAGTGAACTTTCACAAAATCTTTCATAGATTAAACAATAAATATAATCTTGGTTTACTCTCAATATTGCTCTTTGCTTTTGTAAATCTTTAGCTTTCTTTATTTCTTCACTTCCACAGGTGACCAGTCACCCAGAGCCCGTGTCCCAGTCTATGAGCCTCCAGCAGCCCCCCCAGTCCCAGTACAACATGCCAGACAGGGATAAGCAGCTCCTGTTTTCTGAATTTGAAGATCTCAGTGCCTCCTTCCGCAGCCTTTACAAGTCTGTTTTTGAGCAGTCCTTCAGCCAACAAGGTGAGTGGCCTCACGGGAGCATCAAGTGGAAACCTAATGGAGAGCCTAAGCTTCATTTATCAAGGAACAGGATGCTTCTCAGAACGATTTTCCTAATGTGGATTTGTTCTGAACAGCTGGGGCTATAGAGACTCTTTAGGCACTAATTAGGTTTACTGAGAAGTGAGCAGGTATTCAACCGGCTGACTAGCCTATAGTGCAAATCTATACTATATTAGTATAGATATAGATAGATATTAGTATAGTATATTAGTGTAGTATTTACATGGTCTTTTGCTAGAGCAATGTGGAAAAGGCCTCATTTCATATTCAAAAGCAGAGTCTGAGAGTTGAGTCTTAAATATTTCATTACAGGCTGTAAAGAGATGTTGCTGCATTTATTTAATGGTTAATTCAGAATTAATACACCATCCTTCTTGCTTTATATTATTCAAGTTACATGAAAGTCTTCTGCATCTTGTCATGTTTGAAATGTTTTGTCATGTAGACTGTGTTTCATCAGAGGAGTGGAAGAGGTTACGGGCAGCCCAAGTCCTCAGTAAATCTGTTGGATTTGAGGTTCATTTGTCATAATGATGGGATATTTGTATGATACAATACATGGTGGTGGATAGAGCACGGCTTTCCAAAAGCTTATGAGTCCCTGCAGAACAAAATGCATTTTTGCTTGTAATCTGATTGACTGATAAACAAAGAGCACTTGACAAGCAGGTTATGAGCAAAGTAGACTGAGCTTTCTGTGTATAACCTACTTTCACAAATCAAATGCATTTCATGCTAATGTTTTCAAAGAGTTCCTCTCCTTTAATCTATCATCTATGTTTCATTAGTTGAAAGTTGTTACCTTTTTTATGCGCATAAAAGTGAAATCTCTTAGTCAGACAAGCTCTAGCAATTAAAAAGCGTAAATAATCGAGCTAGAGGATTTCACACTCTGCCGCTGTAGACAGTGAGCTAATTCACTGCCTTTGATAATAGGTAATGAGCTCGCATTATTATTCTGGTGCCGCGTTAATTGCTTTCTGTATTTCCCTGGCTGGACAATGGGCTTTCTGTGCCGATAAGAGATGCACCTTTGTCACCCCTGCAGTGAGTGTTACGTGCCGATTGTGGAGGTACAGGGCTAGAGTCAGCTCTAAAAGCACTCCAGTGAAATAGGTTTACTGTGCCAAAGCTGTGAAGGACAGGGCCTCTTAAGACCACTCCCTGCCACTCAGATGATTGCAGTTGGGTGTGCAGATGTTCATGTTCCAGTCATGTCTGTTAAAGAGCTGTGCAGCAGCACAATGAATTTGTCAAAGACAATCCAGAGCTGTGTAGCTGGAGAGGAGAGGCGACGGCAGCTCCAGCTCCTGAACCTCAGATACACAACTAATGCTGAGTCATTCCCTGATACAACAAAATGGCAGCTGGTCTGTCTCAAGTGTAGAACTACTTAAACAAGGGAGGCCCGTATCCCATTATTGTAAGATGGTAAGTTACATACCTTAAGTAGCATGTGAAGACTCTGGCTCTCTTGTGTGTGTGTTGAAGTGCATTATACTAACACACCTCATTCTGAAACCATGTGACTGACATTTGTGTTACAGTTAGTAGTCTCTTTTCACCAGCTAGGGCTTCAATTAAAGATATTTTCATTATTAATTCATTTGTTATTTTTAGATTCACTAATTCCCAGAGCCCAAGGTGACGTCTGCAAAAAGCCTTTTCTATAATAACAAACAAAACCCAATTATATTCAATTTACAATGACAAGAATAGGAGAAAAGCAGCAAATCCTCATAATTAAGAAGCTGGAACAAGCGTGTGTTGGCATTTTTGCTTGATAAACGATTAGTCAATCGACAGAAAATTAATCTGCTACTATTTTGATGATCGATTATCATTTTAGCTACTTTTTAAAACAAAACCCCCAAACTATTTGCTTGTTCCTGCTTCTGAGTATTTGCTAATTTTTCTGTTTTATATAATTGTAAATTGAAAATATTTGCGTTTTTGACAAAAACAAAACAAGATGTTTAAAGATGTCACCTTGGGCTCTGGGAAAATGTGATGGACATTTTTCATTATTTTCTGAACACTTTACAGACAAAACAATGAATCGATTAATTGGGAAAATAATCGGTAAATTAAGCAATATTAAGTTAGTTGCAGCACTATCAATGATCTAAATGGTTGTTTGCATAATTTTCTGTTGATGGACAAATATGATCAACCATTCGTTTCAGCGCTATTACAAGCTTTGTGTTGGTGTGTTTTGTTTCCCAGGTCTGATGGGCATACCGTCAGATTCCTCCCAACAGACCCACACCTCCTGCTCCTATCAGCACTCCCCCAGTGGCACCATTAGCACTCAGAACAGCCTGTCAAACAACCAGCCCAACAGCCACCCCAACAGCCACTCCGCCAACAGTGGCCAGGTGCCTCTGTCCCATCCGGCCCAAGCCCACCCTGGCCACGGCTCGCCCCACGCACAGCACCTCCCGCAGCACGGCGGCACCCACAACCAACACAGCCAACACGCCCAGCACAGTCAACACAGTCAGCACCCACAGCACCCCCAGCACGCTGTGCACTCCCAGCACGGGCAGCACCCATCGCAGCACCCGTCCCACGGCCAGCACCCACAGCAACACACGCCACACCCCTCCCAACACACGCAGCACAGCCAGCACCCTTCTCAACATGGACAGCAGCATCAGAGCCTCTCCCACCAGCCTCATCCTACCCAGCAACAGATGGCCTGCAACACAGGTAAGACCCTCTGTCTGTCATTGTCTTCCTTTTGAAGCTGCGTCGCTGTGTTGTTTTCTCGTCATCCTGTTCATTACACAGAAACACATCAACAAAAGCAAAGACAACATGTTTACAGCTGAATATGGTTTTGTATCAGCACTCATTTTTTGTCATAAACCATTGAGAAATTGTTATAGGTGTTAAACAGTAAATCACCACCTGATTTATTATCTGTGCTGTGGCGAGAACAAAGCAATGCTGCATCCAGTGACTCTAGCAGCTGTTAGAGAGTTGACTGGCTCCTCCTAGTGGCCACAACACAGTGTTGAACTGTTTAAAAGCCTGATAAACTGTTTTATTTGGTGTTATCTTCTCATTCATTTGGCACTACAACACTGCCTGCACAGCTATAAAAATGTGACTACAATGAAAATGCATCATCTGGCCCTTATTACCTAACCCACAGTGAATAACAATTACAGCAGCAATTATTGTGCAGTTGTCCATAAATTATGTAATTAGAAGTAAATCTGTATTTGTCCCAGGAGTGAACTTGGTGTTGGAACCAAAATTACCTGTATCCTTCAAGTCTCTCATCTTGCAATGTTACAGATAGTATCCTGTGTGTGTGTTGCAGGTTTACTGTCTGACTGGTACCCAAATCTGGATGCACTGAAAGAAAGCTGTCGTATTGCTAGCAGCTATAACTGGGCTGATGTCGACCTTTCACCTTTCCAAGGTGCGGTTTGGACACTACAAATAGACCTTATTGCATTTACAAATAAGAAACTAATAATAATTATATATTTTATTTGATTTATTTGTCCGAGATTAAGATTATGGAAGAAACAAACATTTAAAGCCAGGAGCTGATAGTACAGTACTGCCCCAGCTTTTGATTGAGTGCTGAAGTGTTGACACTGTGGAGTTGATTACGAGTTTAATTAAACTGAGCTCTTCAATTAAATAACACTGCCTTCAAGTTTAATTACCAAAGCACCGAGCTCAGCAGGTCAGTTTATCCAATTACAGTCTAGGATTGCAAGGTAGGATGTTTTAAATATCACCCACTGAAGGTTACTGACATAATGAATACATATTGCAATCAAAGTCTTTGCTTTATGTTTGTAAATTACTTTCTCATTTACTAAATTTATATTATTTGGACAGTCAGCTGGTGCAGTTTCATACATTTCATTGTCACAAAGGCATTTTAGTGCAGACAGATACTGTCTATAGCCCTGATAACTCTCTTTGTTGTGTCTATAAATTTGTGTTTCCTGTTTCTAAGGATTAAGAGAGAGTATGAGACAAGCGGAGTTGAACAATTGGTCCCTGGAACCCACCCAGATCGCAGACCTCTGCTCGTCCATCAACCAATTTTTCGCTCGCACCGGTGTAATCCAGCCACAAGGGGCAGTGCAGCCTCCTGTTTGTCATAGCTCCATGCACCCCAACAAACCCAGCCAGCACCTCAACACAGGTTAAACACCCACTCCTTAACCCTATGGCCTTATTTATGTCACTGTTTGATTGAATTTGTGTAGTTGTGGTGAGTAGCTTTTGTTCTGACATGAGGATAGGTTCTGGACTCATTCCAAGGCCCAGTCAAAATGTTTTTAAAGTGATGAGAGGGAAATAATCTACATCATGCATCTTGAAAGATTTAGGCATTTACACTTCAGCACTTTTGCCTTGTTATCTGGTTTTGGTTCCTGGGAGAGATCATGTTAGTTGTACAAATTATAGAATTTCAAAACAACTGCAATGTCTTATTGTATTATGTGTTATGAGGTCTTTCTGACTGTTTGTCAGTAAGGATATTAATTAATACTAAACTCTTAGTCCAAAAAGTCTGTAAAAATGAACACACAAGCCCGTTGTCTGATGAATTTATCTCACTTACAGTTCGTTCTATCCGAAACAGTCTTGAGTCTTTTTGCTCAGTATGAGCTCTGCTTGCCCTTTATGCCAGTGATTCCCAACCTTTTTAGCTTGTGACCCCTTAAAAGGACTGTCTACTTGCAGCCCCTGACCAGCTGCATACGTCTCAGTTGTGACCAGTTCAACCAGACAATGATTCCTTTTCCTTGATTTATTTGCATATTTTTTAGAGGCCTGAAGAGATAAAATGATTCAGCAATTCACAAGGAAAAAACAAAAGATTAAAAGATTAGAGGAATGTCTGAAAGAATAAACACAATTTTGTGAAACTGAATTAGGTTTTTCTGCTCTCCAAACCTTGTGAGGGTCCCCTAATATGACTCTGCTCTGCTCACTCGTGCTATTGCTCACAAATTTTGAAGTTAAAAGGATTACTTACTGTTTTAGGAGAGCTACAGGTATTTTGACAATTCAGTGTAGATGAAAATACTTCAAACATTGTTTTCAGCAGACAGCTAAGTGTTCAGCCATGTAAATAAAAGTATAGACCATGATGTTTCACCTGTGGGTATTAGTTATACATTCCAGATAATTCAGAGATCCTTTACTCCAGTAAAATGACAGTTCATACAAAACTGCAGGGCCTCCCCCAAAACTAGTTTTGTTCAGATGCATTACTTGAATGCATCATAAAAAGGTGCATTGCCTGGTTTAATTAGGGCTTAAAATAAAGTTTTGTTCTGATTCTCTCCTCAGGAAATCTCTACATGGACTCCAGACAGAGCATGTCCATGATGGGTCCTCCAGGATATCCCCACATGTCCCCCATGAGCAACGCAGGACCCACAATGACAGGTGACATGAAGCCACAGAGAAAACATGACTAATTACATAAAGCCATTATGAAACCTTATATTAACTTTTTATTAATAAAAACTTGCCCAAGAAAAGCTGAACAGCTGGGTTGATCTGACTCTTCCTTTCCCCTGTTCTTTCTCCAGGACACCATGCACCGATGAACCAGCAGCACATGATACCTACCAGAAACTTCCAGATGCATCGCATGCCAGCTGATGACATCCAGGATGACTTTGATTGGGACTCCATTGTCTAGCCCCTAGACCTCCTTTTGCAAACAAAAGGGAGCGAAGAGAGGAGGTGGAAGTCAGGCTGAGCTGAAAGGCCGCAGGAGGAGGAGGAGGAGGCCACTGTGGGTGGGATGCAGAAGAACATTTGACAAGCTTTGGAGAAAGACAGACTTCAGAGTCCTGACATTTTTACAAAAGCAAAACATAACTAGAAAATGTTACTTTGAAGACAATCATATTTAGTCGGACATGTTAAAGTGATTGCTTATGTACTTGTCTAGAGACAAGTAAAACACATTCACGTCTAAACCACATGCTCCTCAGCTCCTCAGCCAGCCCGCTCCCCGCTCCCCGTCCCTAGCCATCAGCCTTCAATACCCCCCACCCCCCGCGCTCCGTAACTGTTATGTGATTTGAGCGACGTGTTCAGCTTGTAATTCTTCTCGTGTTGACATTGGCCTCAGCTGCCTCTTGGATGAGTTAATCTCTTTCTTTTTTTTATTATTTGTTTTTTTGGTTTTTAAGAAACACAGGCCGTCTCTGTGAGTAATGTGATGGTGCTCGTTGGTCACTTTTGGGAGAAAGTGGGCCCCACTGTGGCTGAGTTGGTGGTAAAGTTAGGTTTACAATAACTGAGGTTTTGAACAGGGTGTTAAATGTTTAAGCAGGCTTGATAGTAAAACAAACCAAGAGAGAAAGTGAGCGAGAGATCACAGAAAGGATTGTGATCTGTTTTCATAGCCAACTAATGTGATCAGGCTCACTGGAACAGACTAGTTTTGGGAGTGCAGCAACTTTTTTTGTTTTCTTAGTTATGTCTCGAGCACTTCAAGATGAGTGAATATGATAAGTGTGAGAAGAAGGTGAAAGCAAGCAAGTCAGAAATTTTTTGTCTTTTTGAAATTCATTCAACCCAAAGTAACCTGAGATTTATGTTCTCTGTGTGCATCATGTTGGTTAATAATTGCTTTACCAATCAGAAGCTGTTGTAACATTAAATACTAACCAAATTCACATTTTCAAGCAAGTTTTAATGGTAAAGTTCATCAGTTTTAGATGGGTAGCCTATTGATCATTAAGCCGTAATCATTCAGAAACAATGAAATCTATATCGGCTGATCTTCGCTTATCACCAGTATATTTGTATTGGCATATACTGTATATCAGCCAATAAGTAACAATAAATTGCAGCAAAGAAATGTCAAAGATGTTTTTGCGATAATTTAGAAGCTGTGTTTCTGTTACAGTTTGTCTACCAGAGAGCACTGTCAAGTTGATTTTCAAACTGTTAAGTGGCCTGCTCAGACCATATCATGGTCATATTTCTTTAAAAAACTAGTTTAGAGAACATGTTTGTTTATTCTAAAAAACAAACATCAGCTGATATATCATTATCTGATCTGAAACTTTGAAATATCTGTATTGGTAGAAACAGCTGGCCTGCCTCTGTCACCTACCTGCACCTCTAAAGCTCACTAATTAACACGATATATCATGTTTGTTAAATCTGTGCAATAACTGAAGCGTAAAAATGGTTTTAGTGTGGGACTATTTCTTGGCTGGTTGCAGTGACTTCCTGGAGATATAACATGTTAATTAATGAGCTTTAGAGGTGGTCGTAGGCTGATTTTGTTATTGTTGGACAGAGCCAGGCTGACTGATTCCCTCAGTTCCCAGTCTTTGTGCTAAGCTAAGCTAATTGTCTGCTGGAGGTGGCTTCATATTTACTGTACAGACGTAAGAGTGGTATTGATCTTCTCATCTAACTCTCGGCAAGAAAGCATATAACCATATTTTCCAAAATGCCAAACTATTCCTTTAAACAATTACACTTAAAATTGTATGCAACCATATTATAACAATTTATACTAGTGACAGTAACAAGTAAAACATCGAGAGCCTGTATGCAATTTTAAAATGGTTTCAAGCCTCACTCATTTGAGACGTCGCTAGTAGACCAATAAAATGTATTAAAATAAAAAAACTAATAGAATCTGGTGTGAAAGCTTCTTAAATGTCTTAATACTTTGATTATTTAATGATCAATAGGATATGTATCAGATGTTGAACTTTCCATTTGAAAAGGGCAGAAAAGCAAGAGTTTTTACTGTACGTGTCCTTGATTTGTAGAGTTACGTCATGCCTTTTTCTGCCAGTTGTACATCAAAGTGACTTTTTGATGCTACACTCACTGTTTGTTACTTCTGCATTTAAATTATGGAGATATGATTCTTTTTTTAGCTGCCCAATGTTTTGTTATGATAGTTCGAAAGCGTAAGATTTTGCTATTATTCAATCATAACAGAATGGGAAATGTGACTCATTACACAGTACATACAGTGTGTGTGTGTGTGTGTGTGTGTGTGTCGCGCGCATATGTTGGTTGAACATATGGTCTGTGCGTGCACGTGTGTGTGTGTGTTTTGGTTTTAGTAATTTTGGGGCTATGATTGATTGCTCCAATCATCTCTATGCTATCAATGAGCACAAATGCAGATGCACACAGTGATTAAAGACTAGATTTGAGACATGCTTTTTTTGTGGGAAGGGTTTCTCAAGCACAGAACAGGGAGATCAGCGGTTCTGGAAACCTGTCCTCTGTGTCCTGTAACAAGTGGCTCCTCAATCAGACAGGTGCTGAACTTTAGACACTGTTTAAAACAAAAAAAAGCCCTTTGCACACTTACACCTTTTGTTGATCCTAACCATTTTTAAGATGCGAAGCACCTCCTGGATTTTAAAAGCTAGTCACTCACATACTCATTCATTTATTAATTCACTCACAGTTAAGACTATCTGACCCCTAGAGGCAAATATGAGGCATTGTCCACTGTTGACAACGAACAGGATTATTTCTCCTCTCTGTGACACTGCTGAACTGTGTACGGTGCTTTACATCTATGACACTGTGTGTCCTTGTTTAAAGGAATAGTCCAACATTTTGGGAAATAAGCTTTCTTGCCAAGAACAGTAAATATCAATCTACAGCCAGCAGCCAGTTAGCATAAAGTCTGAAAACAGCTAGCCTGGCTCTGTCCAAAGTTAACAAAATCCTGCAAGCACCTTAAAGCTCACTAATCAACATATTGTATCTCATTTGTTTATCCATACAAAAACTGTAGTGTAAAAACTACAATTTATTGTACTATTTCTTGGCCGGGTGGGGTCACTTCCATTAGATATAGCATGTTAATTAATTACCTTTAAGTGGATTTTGTTACCGTCAGACAGACCCAGGCTAGATGTTTTCAGTCTTTGTGCTAAGCTAAGCTAACCGTCCATTGCCTGTAGTTTCGTATTTATCGTATAGTGAGGAGAGTGTTATCGATCTTCTCATCCAACTCGGCAAGAAAGCAATTAAGTGTATTTCCCAAAATGTCAAACTATTCCTTTTAGATAATTTAGCAACGAGGGACTCCAGTAGTCATCGTAGTTTTGATTTCATATTAGGATGACAATCATGGATTCTTTTTTATATTTCATAATGTCTGTGAGAAAAGGCACTTTCAAGTCTCACATGGTTGTTTTATTGGATATCTTAGAACCATATGTTTCTACATTTGACCGCATAGAAGGTTATTTGAAACTAGAACCTGCCCAGTTTTATATTGTAGATCTTCTGTTAAACTGTCCAGATGAAGTCAAGTTCTCTTCTATACTGCCATTCATTTTTATATTTTCAGCTAATAATTTTGTTTTCTTTTCCTGCCAATCATACCTGCCCACTCCTGCTTCTTTCTGCAATGTTTTTTGGTCTGTCTTTATATATCAAATGTCCGCTGTATGTGGAGGATTGCCTTGCCTGTGGATCTCAACTGAGTTTTTTAAAGTGTTGTTCAACTGCCAGAATTTCTTAATTAGTGCTCAGACAGAATACTTAGTCAATTAAGTGACCCAAATGACTGTGTGGGCCAAAGGACTGCAACTGAAGACAGCAGTGAAAAAGAGCATCAATGTGTATTCATTAGGACTCTATGGACCTACAATAGAGAACATCCTGTGAGTCCTTGGTTGGTGTGAAGGTGAAGTGTGTTTCAGTTCTTCCAGGTGAAGACTATGAACACACAAGCTACTATTTGAGTACCCATGGGAAAACAAAACGTTTGAGCTAACGGATGTGACTAAAAGGGAAGAAGGTGAAGACAATGACTGGATCACAATCACAATTTTACATGATGTCTGTATGTGTGTGTGTGTGTGTGTGTGTATTTGTGTGTTTGCTTGTGTGAGTTTAAGTTCTTTTTTCAAAAGACAATTTAAGTTTTTAAATTCCGCTGGATATGTACCTGCCAGAGAGATTACTATTAGTGGGGAAAAAGATGAAAAGATAAAAAAAAAGCCTTGTTACAATATGGGAGAGAACTGCCAACAAGTACTGCTGATTGGGGCCTATTTTATTCAGTGCTGGTGTGTTGTTGTGCTTGTACATATATGTCTTTTCAATCATCCCTTTTTTCCTCTTGGGGGTGGGGTATCAAGGCAGGGGGTGGGTCTTACTCACGAAAGAGAGGAGGTAAAAGAATAGAGTATTTTGTTATTGTCCAATCAGAGGGTGACAGTATGTATATATCTATATTGTATATATGTGATGAAAATGCGTTGGCTTTTTGTGTGACACTACCTTTTACCTGTACTATGGTTCTACATTCAGTGTTTCAGTGTTGATAATATATATTTGGTTTGTGTTTTATTTTTCTGTTTTTTTGATTTTGTCTTTGTCATTTCTTGTATTTTTTTTCTCCTATTTGTCCTTTTTTTGTTTATTGCACGGTTTATTACTTTTGTTGTCCAATGAGGTGACACAGCTACTCTTTGTATTCGTTTAGTGCTGTAAAATAACTCAAGTGTTATTAGAATTGTCGATACCACCGCCCACCCCACCCCCTTCCCCAATATGCATGAATGGCACTTAAAGAAATAAAATATGGTAACTTCACTGTGGATTAATGTGCTGTTTGAGCTTTGTTCCGTCAATATTACATGGCAGGATGATATTTCAGTCTTGCATCATCAGCAGATGAAGCGTTTGTTCAAAACCAGAGCATGGAGGTGACTTGACTTTAGAATTTTGTTTCACTTACATATCTGTCATAACATAAGCAACTCCTCTGACATGCATCTGAAAAAAAAACCAAGAAAGCCACAAACAATACAGTAAATAATAACAAGCAACACAAAACGTAAACACATAGAACACATATTAATAAAAGATCATTCCTTAGGATACAATATAAGGGCTTTACTCCACTGCCCAAATTATATGCTTATACATCTTTATAAACATGCACAAACTTAAGAAATATGTACACACACACACACATACATACATACATACATACATACATACATATTCAGGCATTTCTTAAAGGGTATACTGTATGATTATAAAGTAAAACTTCCCCTTTTTCTGCCACTTTAGTCCAAATTGTCACATTTTCTGCTTTCACTGTATATTTTCTGGCTCCTATTTATAATATCCAACCATAAAAGTAACCAATGTTTTTGAGTTAACGTACGAGAGCTCTTCTAGCAAACAGAGAGCCGCTTTTTTGCCTATAAGACCTATAAGATAGTCTTATAATTTGGTATAAGTAGAATATGCTCTGTGAATTGATGTATGGCAAGAAAGTTTAATATTATTTCAAGCTCTGCTCCAGTTAATGGAAGCATCAAAAGGTAGCATACCCTCTCTTTAAACTGTTTGTTTTACTGATGCAGTTTGAGATTGGAAAAAGAGAGTGTATGAACTTCTTTCTCACTCCACTGTGAGAAAGATCAAGGCACCAGAAGTAGATTGTTGTAAATACTTAATAAGCAACTGTGATATGCATCTTGATGTAGTGTTTAGAAACAGCCAGTAGAATACATTGTGTAGCTTCATGTAACTTCATGTATCTATTTTTTACAGAGCTGTGTAGGCAGAAAATATTCAAACTGTTGGATGTTTGATCTAGCATAAGGAACGGCTGGTGTGTAGTCTTGTAGAAGAAGTCCATATGATCTCACAGTAGGTTTCTCTTTTTACCCACCCAGCCCTCAAAGCACCCTCCCAATATTTCCATATGGTGTGTCACTTCACAACATGTGTCCATGCTGACACTTTACACGTGTACTTCACCCCTGTAGGATATACCTTCACAGTAGGGGCACCGGTCTGGCTGCTGTATTGGAATTTTTGGAAATTGTTTGACTCCAGTGAAAAGACTCAGACCAGATGGACATCATGTTCAAAGCTTCCTCTCTGCTACTGCTGACCCTGGTCCTAAATGTTCAGCTATGCTCATCAGCACCTATATGTAAGCCATGCATTTCTTCTAAACTCTTTTGATATGATAATTATTGATCATAATTATCAGAATGGAATCCTTAAATGGGCTTAGCTCAATGATATGAAAACTAATTGCTAAGCTACTTTTATATATTACCAAGGTGTTGCCTCTCTGGAAAATAATGTAGACATCATAAAATACAATAGGCTGTTAACATATAGATTTTTATATATTGTACAAAATAATGTAATATTAGGCTATATAAATGTAAAATACTGTCAGATAATATATCAATGCTACATATTATTGTAGTCTGAGTAAATATATTTATCAGTTGAATTCTTATTCATATATTTTCTCATATATTTTTAACAGATTGCTAGAGTTACAGTTACAGAATATTTGTTGATTTATGATTACATGAATGTCTGAATAAACTAAATATTCTAACTTAATTCAGAAATATGTTACAGAAGTACATAAATATGTTGTTTAATAAAGTAAACCTGTGTTTGGTGTTACATAATAGGTACATTGTGAGTCAACAGAATCTAAGACAGGAAAAGGCAAATATTGCTTTAGGCATTTTCTAGCTATGAATAATAAAAAATATGCATTCAGTTTGGAAACTGACCTCGGTCACCCACGTAAATCGAGAGTTCCTGAATGTGATTAACAACCAAACTTATCTCGAAATACTTTCATGGCCTGTTCAGCCACACCTGCTCCTGTTAGCATGCTATCCTGTGAGACATTTGAACTAAACTTGGATCACTACACACCTTCCATGTTTGTATCAGGTCACTGGAGATCTTCCTTACTGTTACATAATCAGCCATCGTAACATTTGACGCCATTTTCCGAGCTATAGTGTACTGTGTAGAATGCCTACACTTATGCTTAACCTCAGACCCTTTCAGATTAAAATAAGTTAAAATTTGCTAAATCCAAACTAATATATATGGCATCAAATTGAGCTCAGTGGAATGTAAATGTAAAAAAACAGACATATTTGGGCTTTTTATCAATGCAAAAGTAAGCTTCAATGAGAAATTTGATTTCATATTATTGAGAAACTCCAGGAATTATACAAAATATAAAAATGTAAGTATAAAATATCTATAAATGTGTTATATATATATATATATATATATATATATATATAAGTACACTATGTAAAATTTCCAATTGTATTGTTTTAATAGTTATTAAAACAGATTTTAGGTAAATGCGCGTTCCTTTGTTGACTTACTTAGAGAACATACCAAATGGCTATACTGTTGATACACTGGAGAACCAGTTTAGGTTGTTGCTGAATCACTAACTTCTATTGCAGCTGCCAAAGTTGTTCAGTTGTCTGCTGTTGCCGAAGAACCGGGTCCAGAGGAACTTGCACCAGTAACTGAAGACCACAGTCACTTTATAGAGGAGAAAGAATCAATTCAGGAGAAACTCATTCCAATTGTTGCAGGAGAAGCAGCTCCATCTCCTGAGGAATCACCTGCTGAAGAAGACATGTCAATTATTGCAACAGAACCAGAATCGGTTTTCATCGGAGATCAGGTCTCTGATGATGCTGATGAAGCTGTATCTCAGGAATCAGCACCTCAGGAGCCTTTGGCTGCAGCTCCACAGGAATCTTCAGAGGAGGAAACTATCCCTGTAGCAGCTTCCTTTGCAGAGGCATCTCCAGATGAAACTACAGAAGAAGTTGCCCCAGCTGTTGCTGTAGAGAGAGAGTCTCAAGAACAGCATTATGTGGAGGATCCAGCTCCAGAAGCATCGATCCCAGCCATTCCTTTAGAAGCTTCAGAAGATGAAGCTCCAGAGGAAAATGCAAAAGAAGAAACTGCTGTTGTTGTAGAGAATGCTGTAGAAAATGAATCCCCAGAACGGCATTGTCTGGAGGATCCAGCTCTTGCAGAGGAAACAGCACCAGAGGAGTTAGCCCCAGAAGAAACTGCTGTTATCATTCCTGTGGAACCTGCTGAACCAGAGCTGGATCAAGAGGAACAAGAGGAAACAGTCCCTATCATTTCTTCAGAAACAAAAGAAAAGGAAGGTCCAGAGGAACCTGCGAAAGAAGATGAAGCACTTTCCACAGTAGTCCTGGAAGAACATGCTAAAATGGACCCTGCTACTAATGAAGAACCTCTTCCCAGTACATTAGAAGAAGAGGTATGTGTTACCCTTGTCCCTACAGAACTTGAGACAGAGGAGGCAGGTCAAGGGGAACCTGCTGCAGAGGAAACAGCACCAGAGGAGTCAGCCCCAGAAGAACCTGCTGAACAGGAGCTGGATCAAGAAGAACAAGAGGAAACAGTCCCTATCATTTCTTCAGAAACAAAAGAAGAGGAAGCTCCAGAGGAACATGCGAAAGAAGAAGCAGTTGCCCCAGTAGTCCTGGAAGAACATGCTAAAGAAGAGGAAGAGGAATCTATTGTCCTTGTCCATGCAGAACTTGACACAGAAGAAGAAGATCAAGAGGAAGCGGCTGCAGAGGAAACAGCACCAGCCCCAGAAAAACCTGCTGTCACTGTTCTTGTGGAACCTAATAGTGAGGAACCAGCTCCAGAAGACCCAATCCACATCATTCGCCTGGAAGATCTAGATGAGGATGCTCCAGAGATCTTACCTGAAGCCCCAGTTGAATCTGTCACAGCTCCTGCCCCAGCTGTCACTGATGCAGAGGCAGAAATTGTTCCTGCTCCTGTGGAAGGTGGTAATGGCACCAGCATCAAGACACACAGTGAAGATTTTACTGCTGCAGTTATATTGATAGAAGATGAACCTGTAGGTAAGAATCCAACTCTGAGCTATTTTTAAAACCTTAAGTGTGTCTCTTTGTCACATTTGAAATGTTGTTCTCTATCATAGGTCTACTAACTAAAGTTATTTTTTTTCCTTGAACTATATTAAAAAATTCCAGAATGTAATTATTAACAATTATAGTGAAATTCAAAAAATAAGTGTGGAAAAAGCCTCAACTGATCTCTGGAGCACAAAGTGTTGTGAGGACATGTTTTTGCCTGCTTAAAAGCTCACAGGGAAAAAAGTTAAATATCACTGTATGTAGCAATTATAAGTGCTGATTTCACTAATGACAGTTTTGGTCTCCCAGCTCTAGTGAACAGAGGGACAGTGCTTGGTGCGGCATTCTTCACACTGATGTCTTTTATCACTATCGGATTTGTTGGGACGACTGTATCCAGGAAACTGCGCTGAATGTAAGTGAGTACAACAGTGTCACCACATCTAATTTTCTTGAATCCATAATGAATGATTAAATGGTTTAGTATTCAAATCACTTCTTACAACATGGTCAAGAACACTGTCTATAAATTTGCAATTATTTCTCTTGCTTTAGGACACTAAAGTAAAGATCAATTGATATATGGAATAGCTGTTTGATGACATATGGAGCCACTGAAGCACTAAGAAGAACGAGTTTCTCTGCATTGGATCTTTGTTTAAGTTCACTGAAGGAAATTCTCCAGTTTCTCCAAAGTTTGGACAGCCAGAAAGCCACTATAATAATGGAAACCAGTGTTTGGGGAGGTATTACATTCTTCTACTTCAGTAAAAGCAGCGATACCGCAATATAAAAATACTCGTAGAAGTCCTATTCATATTTTACTTACAGGTTCAGTGTGTAAGATTTAGGGGGCTCTATTTTATATTATTTATAAGTATGTTTTCATTAGTGTATAATCAGAAAATAAGAATCATTGTGTTTTCATTACCTTAGAATAAGCCCTTTTTATGTACAGAGGGAGCTGGTCCCCTTCCACGGAGGTCGCCATGTTACACTGCCATGTTTCTACAGTAGCTCAGAACGGACAAACCAAACACTGGCTCTAGATAGGGCCTTTCGCCTTTTCCCGAGTTTCACGACCATCGTAGTTTCTCTTACGCGCTTGGAAGGGGAGGGTGAGGCGAGCGGTATTGAAATGGTTGCTAACTACAATTTCACCGCTAAATGCTACTAAATCCTACACACTAGACCTTTAAGTAGAAATATGTTAGTATCATCAGCAAAATATGCTTTAGGTATCAAAGTAGAAAAGGTTTCAGTCGTAGTCATCTGGACAATGTTTTCAAATTCAAGACGTTTCGGCTCCCATCCGGAAGTCATTCTCAATTGTCATTCTCAATTGTGAATCCTCCCTGAGGGCAGGGCTTAAGCAACCAAGAGTAGCTTAAATTTCTGAGTTCTTGAACCATTTTCACAATTGAGAATGACTTCCAGATGGGAGCCGAAACGTCTTGAATTTAAAAACATTACACTACGATTGAAACCTTTTCTACAATGGAACACTCCTGTACAAATGAGGGACTACACCATCTTAGGTATCAAAGGTAACAATATTCATTCATTAGCAGAATGGCCCCTGATGCATTAATGTGTAAGCAGCATTTTCCTGTTGGCTGAGGTGGAGCTAATATTAGGCTACCTACTTTGTATACTTTTGGGTAGATTAAAGGTTGACATTCAGTGTGTCTCACCAAAATACATTGTGTGTACCCTTGAGGTCTAACAAACGTGTTGAGTGCATTTCATCCTCATAAAACATTTGCAAAGTTGATTTTATGAATATTTTAAATCCTATATTGTTTCCATGTTTACATGCTTGCAGTCATCTTCTTCACTTCCTTTGCTGGCACATTTCCACTTCTTCCTCACTTCTAACCAGTGGCAGGAATGTGTATCGCCTTGCCCGTGTCCTCATGCACCAACACAATACGAACAAAACAAGGTCCCACTTGTGAAAACATCGCTCCATGGCGCTTATAGTGGTCAAAAGCTCCAGAGGGTACCTTTAATCTATGCCAATGCATCAATTTTTACAGGCTGATCATAGGTTTTGTAAAATAAAGGTGTCAAATAAATGCAGTGGAGTACAAAAATACAACATTATGCTGCAGTATTGTAGCATAATGGAAATACCCAGTATAAGTACTTGCACATTGCACTTAAGTACAATTTCCACCTCTTAAACTGTGTCTTGACCTAATGTAAGCTGTGGAATGGCTATTATAAGTAGATTATTAGCTACTGGAGACACTGATAACATACTAGTATAACAGGTATAGCAGTTTATGATAAATGTGAGCATGTGACCAACCTTACTAAAGAGGATAGTCTATGCCCTATGGAATGTAATGTGTATTTGATAGCAAGCGTGTTTTGATTTTGAAACGTATGGATGATGATGCACTTGCAACTTTACTTGTTGAGTTTTGTTATTGCGGATCATTAAAGTAATGGTCAGTGCAGATATACTAAATATTTTCTTTTTTGTGGTTGTTCAATTCAATTCAATTTTATTTATATAGCGCCAATTCATAACAGAAGTTATCTCATTGCGCTTTTCCTATAGAGCAGGTCTAGACCGTACTCTTTATATTATTAATTACAGAGACCCAACAAATCCCACCATGAGCAAGCATTTGGCGACAGTGGCAAGAAAAAACTTCCTTTTAACAGGCAGAAACCTTGGACAGAACCAGACTCAATGGTGGGTGGCCATCCGCCGCTGCCGTGTTAGGTTTTGAGAGAGAGAGAGAGAGAGAGAGAGAGAGAGAGAGAGAGAGAGAGAGAGGAGGGGTTTGGGGGAAGGGGATAGGGTTAGGGAGGCACAATGCAAAGACCATGTAGAATTTTTTATAGTAGAAAAGTAATTGTAGTGTTAATATTAATACATTAATAATAATAGGAATGACAGCTATAGGAAGAATAATGTCAGCATCAGTAACAGAGCCAATAACAACAACTGTAGTAGCAGTTGTCAAGCAGGAACAAGGGGGCAGCAAATGAAAGCGACAGAAGGAGAGAGGAGAGAAACGAGAAAGCACAGAACTACGGGAGAGAGAAGATGTTAAGTTAGTAACATGCAGTAATGGTATAAAAATGCATACAGATAGAGAGGGAGAGAAGGAGAGAGGAAAGAGGCGCATCATGGGAAGTCTCCCTGCAGTCTAGGCCTATAGCAGCATAACTAAGGGATGGTTCAGGACTCACCCAGGCCGGCCCTAACTATAAGCTTTATCAAAGAGGAAAGTCTTAAGCCTACTCTTAAATGTGGAGATGGTGTCTACCTCCTGAACCCATACTGGGACCTGATTCCACAGAAGAGGAGCTTGATAACTTCAATCAAGCCTTGTCACAAAATGTTCTTTACGTACAATATGTACATTTCTGTTGGCCTCATGGCTCATACATACAGTCCAGTCCACCACATGCATGAAAAAGCACACGCTTTCTACATGCTGTTTAAGAGCCAAGTAGGCCTATCACTTTTCCTGCTCAGTCATGCAGTATGAGACGGAGGGCTGTTCTATCAATCAAACTTTGGCATGCTGCAGTACCAGCTATATGTTCACAGCTCACCCTGCACACAGTAAATATTTTTAGGATGGTGAGGGGGACATGTTGTTCCAAATGAAAGCTTTAAACTGTGTTCTGTTTTAAAACTGCACCCAAGTACAGCAAACATATCCCATTGTAATTGTTGCATGCTTTTAATTGCACTTGTTTGAGCCTGTATGAAATAAATAAATACATTTTTAGAACAAATTTAGGGCAGGCAGTATGACTTTTGCATACTTTAGAAGCCTAGGTAATTCAGCTATTAGTTAAGCTTTTATTTATTCAGGAGTTGTCAGTGAGATCAAAATGTCTTGTATAAGATTGATCTAAGAACAAATTACATATATATCACAAGAAGATAAATCAGTTACATAAAGCAGCCATCACACACACTAACACATTAACATTAATAACATTAAAACAATGACAAATATCATTTAAAATATAAACAAGTAAAGCTTTATATAAGAAGTATATATAAAGACATATTTTTTGATTCAAGTTTTTAATATTTATGTGAACTTTGATCTACCTGTGATACTCATGGTCTCCTTTCAGATCTTCATGTCCATAAACATATAAATACATAAGAAAGTGAAAAAGTGCTCTTTGTACTTATATCTCCTAGTAGTGCTGAATATACGAGGACATTTTCAGTTTCTTTTGGTGGAATCTAAATATTTCTCTTGTTAATGTTTAAAGGATAGATTCACAGTTTTTCAAGTTTGTTTTAAAACAGCAGTCAGGTGCCCATATGAACATTTTTCTTGCTGTAATCATCCCTCCTGTTCAAACTGTCCATTAAAAGATCCCTTCCTTATGTGCTTCTAATGTAAGTCAAGGGTGACAAAATATTGATTTGTCTAACTCAGACTGCTGAAGCTTCATATTAGCTTCAGATAAACCTTTGAATACATTTTTGCACAAACCGAGGGCTGTGGAGTTTGTCCCCCATCAATTACATTGAAAGCGCATTAAGAAGATCTTCTAATGGCTAGTATGAACAGGAGGAATTACTAGATCAAGTGAAACCTCAGTGTCTGAATGTTCACATGTGCACCTGACTATTGTTTTAAGACAGATTTGAAAAATTGCGAACCTATCCTGTATGATATGTTCAAGAACACTAGTAGTTGATGGACATCCTCACATGGGAGATGATGAGTTACAGCTCTCATAAAAAAGCAGGAGGACCTGTGACAGCTGTCAGTCTGGTGGACATGGGAAAGTCATCAGGGTGGAGCAGGGGTGGAGGAATTTGGCATTGCTTTAGCAGCAGGGGTGAAAGCTTGTGAAAAGGGGGACAGGAATCAGCACATCTGGTTGATAGATGCTTTAAGCACTGAGGTTACAGACATTACAGACGCAGATCAGGTACATGACTGGTCCACAATGTGATTCCTCTTGTGTAAGAGCATTACTGGGATATTTTGGAATGAATAGAAATGGAAAACTCCAAAAAGGAGATGTAATTAATATAAAAACCCTGGCAGAGTACCGTCAGGTGTACTGAATGCCAGACTTGCAGAGTAAAAACTTGCCAACTATGTGTCCTGATGTGGCATGAAGTCACGCCTTAAGAAGGTGTAACACAGATCCTTTTATAATTATTAACAGGAAGATTGGTGTTACATTTTTTTCCTGCAAGGTTTATGTAAGAAAGCACAGCTTAAATAGATACAGAGACACTTTGTTGCATGATTGCTACTGTTCAGCAGGCAGAGAGCATTTTAACTCAATTGTTACAACTCAGCCAATTCTTTCTTGTCAGTTGTAGTGCTGCGCTGACAGCTATACATTCATGGCATAAATTACTTGTGTATTAATCCTGTTCTAACTAGTTCTCAAATCTCCAGGCATAGACTTCAATCTGAGCAAGGCACAACCTGGTTATGGTAGCACAGCAGCCTCTAGTGGCCACAGACATTACCTGTAAATTAATGATAGCAGTCATGATTACCAAGCATGTACCCTTTGAGAACCAATATGACTACTGTATGTAGGAACTGAAGTAACAAGATATCCAAACAGGAACTGTATGCTACTGAAGCTTACTCAGGTTTCAACACCTGCACGCTTAAGAGAACAGAAGCCACACACACGTGGACACCTGAGAAGAAGCGTTATAGTTGCCATTATTGTCTTTAGACTAATTAATGTAAATCCTGTTTTGTTTGAGCTGTTTTCATGTGCCATGTAATTAGAGCAATTAGAATAATTTCTTGTTTTCTCTATTGAGGCAATATGACAATATATAAGATATAAATTTAGTGTTTGTATCATGGCAACTACAGTACCCCTTTCATATCTGTGGATCTAGGCCTTTGTGGACAATTTGCAGGACTGTTTTAGGACATTACTGGACTTTGATAAGATTTTTGAATCAACGGGATGAAAGACTTTACTTTGTCAGGTATTTAATTAACCATAACAGGCATTCCTATCTGTTTATTTTACCCATTAACAGGTCTTCAATAGATTTTTATAGAAAATGTAGACTGCTATAAGATATATATATATATATCAAAAGTGTGATATAAAATTTCATACACTGATAGAGGATTTTAGAAAAGAACATACACATACACTCAGTTGCCAATTTATTAGGCACACCTAGCTAAAACTAATTCAGTCTAATACAAAAGTCCTGCAATAAATCCTGCCTTCATGAAGGTTATAATGCTCAGTTTTTGGTGAAACTTTTGGAGGATGTATAGTTTGCGATACTGCTGAATTGTATTGCGTTATATTTTGTCCACTGGCATTTGAGGGTCAGTAAAATAACAGAAACAAGTCTCTGTATTACACAATACAATTCAACAGCACCACAAACTACATCTTCCAAAATGACCATAAAGTTGAATCAACACCTCTCTAAAACTGTTTCAACAAAAACTGAACATTATAACCTTCAGTAAGGTAGGATTTATTGCTGGATTGTTGTATTAGATTGCATTAGTTTTTAGCTAGATGTACCTAATAAACTGGCAACTGAGTGAATGTAGCATTTGAAAAAACTGACACTGAAACTTTGATATCATCTCTACTCACATGAAAGTAACTGCATGTTGCAACATCTCCTTGCAAAATAGTTATTTTTCAGAAAACACGTCATCTTTTCTTCATTGTCACCAAATTTCAGGGGCTGAATTCATGACCTTGATCAATAGATGGTACCAACTGTGTTTTAAATGTTTTATTGTTTTGGTTTGGTTTAATATATGTAGGCCTACTTAGGACTCTGGAAAGCAGCACTGATACTAAGTGAATTATCATAGTGAAATAAAAGTAAATCTATTTGAATCATACCAAAACATAGTGTTTATGCAGCATCTTTCAGACTATCCACTCATTTATTTTGAATACTTTTAGTTATCAATTGTCAGGTGTTAAAAAATATGAACAAAAACAATTCACCAACAAATAATAACACAGCAGCAACTCGCCAAGCATTTAATATAAAAACATTAGAGTTGAGGACAAATAACACTGAAATGTGTTTGCATTTGCCTGCTTATCTCTGCACAGATGGCACCAGCCTACAGGCCCATTATGCTCACAGATGAATCTAAGCAAGGTACTTAATTGGCATGGTTTCATGTGAGGCTGCAGTGTGGACAGGACTTGAGGAGACCAGGAAGCCTTGTCGTCTACAAAAACCTCCTTTCTGAACATTATTGTCCCATCGTTGTGTGTGTGTGTGTGTGTGTGTGTACACGGGTCTGACAGACTGCCTCTCCCAACTACACTACACCACGATCCGAGTTACAGAAGAGGCTTTCGACTCAATCCTCCATCCGCCATTTTCAGCAGATAGAAAACAGGTAGAGCACAAAAATCACAAGTCCCCGGTCAAATAAAGCAGGTAAGTGCGCGTATGAGTAGCCTAAACCCAAAAACCAGCCTACGGCAGGCAACATTAAGGGAGAGAAAAAAGGCTCCAACCACCTTACTGCGGCCAGCATCGGGAAGAATAAAGAGAGCGGACGGTTTGCCTACAAGGGTAACAATAAACTGCATCCTTCAGGCGCTGTACGGTTTATATATCCGTTCATTTTATTTGTCTTTTTCAACTTTTTCTTTATGAACAGATGCATAACGCTTTTAAATCCGCTTTACGCACACACATGTGCACACACACAAACATTGAAATCTCTCAATTTGTTGCTTGAACTTCAGCTAGAAGGGATTTAAAAATGTCTGATCACAAGTCCAGCACCAGCGGACCATATTAAGAAAAGAAAAAATCCAGTGAACCTAAATGAACTGGCCAGTAAAAAGTTAATGCATTTTATCCTTTATGTTAAAGAGGATGTTAAAGCTTGAGCACCACAAATCTATAGACAGTAAGGTTTATTGTCTGAGCTTCGTCATTTATCTGCCCTATCTGCCTTTTAGGATGATATAACATCATCATTAAGTCAAGTAAGAGTCGTTAAGGTCAAAAGACCTGCTGTGTGGACTATGTGCAATATTTTGTTGTTAATGAATTTAGTGTGATGTGTGAGCTTAGCCCCACAACACATGGGTCAGCTCATTGTGCTCCTGAACAATTGGCTTTTCTGCCAGTTGGGACAAAAAGCAAGTTACTAAAGCATAGTTAAAGTATCTGTGATGGACACATTTGACAAATCAGTATTTCCATAAATGCAAGAAAGCGTTAAGTTGACTTGTTGATAAAGAGAAAATGTATTGACTTCTCTGATAATGGATTTAATCGTTTGAGTCCTTTTCTAAGCAACATTCAACAGATTCTCAAATGTGAGGATTTGAGGCTTTTCTCTCTTTTATGCCATTGATAACTGAATATCTTATCTATCACATAGATTTTAAAAACTTGAACGAATAAATTATGTCTATGCCTGCTGTAAAACCACACAGATCATCTGGCAATCATGACTTTCATCCAGAATTTCACATCTCGTGCTGTAACTTACACAACATGCATTTAGGCAAAAATCTAAAGGATCTGCATGGTTGTCAGTCTTATTAAAGATTTTAAGACCTTTAGCCCTGCCAGAATGATGTTGTGCTTAGCTTATCTCAGTTTTTTAGACATTTTTATAGGTAAATCTGTTTTTAATGATTAATCCTGAAAATAATCTGCAAACTAATTCACAATGAAAGTAATTATCAGTTGCAGCCCTAAATGCAGGCTGCATTAATTCAAAGGCTACACTTCTTATTTGCTGTAATTATGAAGGGGCTTCAAACTAAATCAAACTGGTTTTTATCACAGGCTAATTAGGGAGAGGGAAATATCTTCAATATGCTGTCATTAAATTTGCAGGTCACAACTTTTATGAAGTCCATGTTCCGGCAAACAGGCAAGGCACTCTCTTGTCATGATCTTGGGCCAACCAGGACCGCTATGGAAAAAAGTCATAGTAAATGTTGTTTTTATCTGGTGTCATGTTTCACTTTTATGCAAAAAAACCTCAACACAAAAGCTGTATTAGACAGCTGATGTGTTGCCCTCACTGAGATGCAGTTTGTAATGAATTCACTGTGACAACATCCATTCAAGTGTGCTGCTGCTTTTATAATCACTCACTTTACTCTGTATTTTCAGTTCATGTGATGATGCTTCATTAAGACTTGGTGCCCACTGTCTTGTGGAAAGCTACCTGAACAGGTAAAATATCTACTTATTGCAACCTGTAAACTTATGATATTATCTACTGATGTTCAACATGTCCTGCATAGTTATCTTTGATCTATTCACAGGGTTTTGATGCTTTTTGGTAACAAAAATTTAATTTTTCATGTATTGTAGATCATGGCTATTAGTGGAGGGACAGTGGAAACTCTGGATGAAATTC
This sequence comes from Siniperca chuatsi, assembly GCF_020085105.1. Taxonomy (NCBI): domain Eukaryota; kingdom Metazoa; phylum Chordata; class Actinopteri; order Centrarchiformes; family Sinipercidae; genus Siniperca; species Siniperca chuatsi. The sequence continues at coordinate 14,767,730 of NC_058043.1, forward strand.
CAGCTCATGTGTGGAGGGGTTTGCCTGACTGTTTGAGTCTTAGACCTTCTGCTATAAATCAAAGCCGCATTGGTGAGTACATAAGTGTGTCTGTTATGTTTAGATACAGTAACTGCAACTGTTTTAACTGCATCTTTTAAGACCATTAACATGTTGAGTTCCATTTGCATTTCACTGATATACAACTTTGAAAATGACTTCCAGCAATGATAATAGATCACAGTGAGACCAGGCTGCGTTGGAAAATGGAGAATTAAATGAAACAAAATTACTCCTAAACTTGGTGACTTTCTTTATTCCACAATGACCCCCAAGAAGGTGTATGGCACAGCCACACATGCAAGAAAACAAAAGAAACTGAAATAAACAGGAGCACTTTTTGCCCAGTAATTGAAATCAAACTCAGAGCAAATACAATAAAATAAAGAAGAAAATTATGTAAATAAAAAATAAATAAATAATTTTGTAAATTAGCAAACAAGCCCACACTGTTAAATATTCAACAGCTACTGAAAAGTAGCCATTATTATTTTTTAACAAACTTAGCAAGATCATTTAACTATTCATCATTTTAAAATCTTTCAGATGTAACAGTGTTTGGATTAATCATTTAGTATAGAGTAATGTTTCTATCATCGTCAAAACCTTGACACACTAGTATCTAATGATACTTGTCACCTTGATCTCCTGTGAAACATAAAGTACACTGACGTGAAACAGAGTCACCTACTTATCTCTTCTTTGGAACTGGCAGATTCAGGCTACCACGCCTAACTTCAGACAGATTTGTTCTGTACACAGGGCAAAGCAAAAAAAGACATTTTTGAAAAACAAAATCAGTCTTAAATAACCTCGAGTTATTATAAACCTCATCATGCCAACCCTGAAGATCCATATTCTTGAGTTTAAGGTTGAACATGGTACAGGATATCTGTTTTTGGGCACCACTCTCACCCAAAAATTGGAAAAACTAATACAAAGTTCAACATATTTAGTACTTTAAAATCTCTAACAATCTCAAATGTAACAGGTATAAGATGTTTTTTTTTCCTTATTCAGGTGTCTGGGCCACTCGGGTTATTCCTAAAGGCAAGAGGTTCGGCCCATTTGTTGGAGAGAAGAAAAAAAGGTCCCAGGTGACGAGTAATGTTTACATGTGGGAGGTACGTTACAGGCTGCTCCGTTGGCTTCTTTCCATAAAATACTCACCTCCACCTTTTTGTGGGAGTCACTACATAGCTAAAACAAGCCCAACTACATTCTGTATAGTGTATTCTGTAAGTGTAGCACCTACAATTCAAAAGAGTTCATATGTACCTACAGTAAAACATTTGTCACCTGTAAAAGTTGTATGATAAACTGCTGCTAAAATGAAAAAGCCTTTTGTTATTACATTGCTATGACAGATGCTGCTGATTATGTTTTAGCTCCCACTTGGGCAACGGTGACCCTATTCAGTGCTCCTGTCCAGGTCTTCTAGAGCTCTATATATATTTTTATAACAAAACCTTTGTACCTGTAGGTTTATTTCCCAGCTCGGGGCTGGATGTGTGTTGACGCCACAGACCCCACGAAGGGGAACTGGCTGCGATATGTGAACTGGGCACGCTCCAGTGAAGAGCAGAATCTTTTCCCCCTGGAGATCAACAGAGCCATTTACTACAAAGTTTTAAGGGTAGGTCAGACACACAGTCACACAGCTTATAAGTCCTACAACCAAGGGCACATGGACTGAAATATAGTGAATAAGTGGATGAATGAAAAGTCTTTTGGGTTTGGATTGTTTTATTATTAAGGCACTAAGGAATGTTGTTATGATCTGAGAAATACAATTAGCATATATATATATGCTAACAAAGTATTTTAAAAAATATATATGCATATGGTATGTCACCAAATGTGTTTCAAATATTCCTCCCCCCGCATGTTTGTAAATGGGGCAGGCAATTCATTAGAAACACCACTCAGTATAATCTAGTCCAGTTGGACACACTGCAAACTACAACCTCAGTAATAAACATATTGTTAAATTAACACCTCTCTGACATTATTTTTTGTAAAGGTAGAAGTTATGGCTGAGCTGATAGTATAGGTGTACCTAATAAAGTGGCCAGGGAGTGTATATTAATGATTCATTCATCTCATAAATTATGACACATTTCTCTCCCTTACACATTACATTAGCTGCTTTTAATAATGAAAAGCATTGGTGTTGATATTTGTGATTCTGGCCCCGATATTACTGATCAAAACCAAATTTGGTGGTGTGGCCCACCCCTAATCTTACTTGTAACAATGTATTTTTATATTGTTGTATTGGTATCTTTAGTTCAGTAAAGGATCTGAATACTTCTTCCACCACCGGTTAAAACTATAATATAGAGCATACATGCATCAATTTGAAATGCCTACCTGTGATGTGTTCCATGAAGCTTAACACCCATTAAGATTCATGCAAATCTAAAAAGTGCTTTCATGGTAACTACATCCCTATTACAATAAATGTGCCATCCAAAAATGTGCACCGTTGGAGAATATACTGCAGACTCTGGTGCAAACACTGTCAAATTCCATAACCCCCCACCTAGACAGATAAGATGCACAGTGGCCCAAATATCCCCCTTGCCTCTCAGTAAGCAGGGCTGTGATTGGTGGCCGACCTCATCTCTCATTGTTGCAGCCTATCGGGCCGGGAGAGGAGCTGCTGGTGTGGTACACTGTGGAAGACAACCCTGAGATAACAGCTGCACTGGAGGAAGAAAGAGCCAGCAGTCTGAACAGGAAAAATTCACCCAGGGCGAAGCGAGGTGAGGCCTCACTTACAATTAAGATGACATTTTAATCTTAATGTGTGTGCTGCACACATGCCACGCTAAATTAGCCACGAATCGATGTCTTTGCAGCCCAGTCGAAGTTGTAACTGGCGAGCTAGCTAGCTACAAATGAAGGAAGGCTAGTGGGAGCTAACGTTAACGGTTGCGATGTGTGGGGCTTTTCTCTACTTTCATACCAGACCTAAAACTCGTCGCTGCGAGCAGATTCAGCTCAAAATTACGACCAATCAGCCAGATCGTTGGCGTAAAATACCCTGTTTAGCTGTTAAACGAGCATCCGAGCAACTTTTTAGCAGCTTTTCCTCCTCCTCTGGGTCCTGACGTTGTCGAGGATGTGACCTTCCTTGAGTTCCTAAAGCATGAAAGCCATCCATCGGCGAGCCTCTGTACTTGATGTTGGCCTAGCAGGTTAGCTAACTAGCCAGCTTTCTTATCCAACTACAGGCTGAGTAGAGCGCAGATATTGGATAACAGCCTAAAATATAGCTGTTGTATGTTGGGGAGAGTGTTTTAAAAGTAGCATTCACGTCGTATTGGGTCCAGAATAACCAGTTCATCGAGTTGTCAGACTTGGTGTTGCCTGCTAGCATTATGCTAAACGGCTAGGTCTGAACGCACGGACATTTCGGTATACAGGAACAGATGGCACACTGCCTGGAGCAAATTATTATTAAAAACTGATCATATCGACATGTTGGTAAGACAGTTAACGCAGTGGCTCTCATTATAATAGGCTGGTATAGTGTTATAGCCTGGTTTCATAACATTGACATTTCGTGACTTCAGACATCAAAACTAAACTAACAAACAAAATTAACTAACGTAAAAATGATTTTCAATGAATTAATGACAACTGAAAAACGTCAAACATTAAAGTAAGGGATGTATCATCAGCCAATTGTAAGAAACAATCAACTTGTCAGTATGAACTTTGGACATAGTGCTTCCATGTTTTGGATCATGTAGGTTATTCAGTGCGGGACTAGAACAAGAGGGGAAATTGATTTAAAAAAAAAAAATAGAAAAATCCTGCAGAAATGTTATAGTGTAATACCACAAGAATACAATAGCCCTGTGTGGGATATACGCTATTTTGATGCTTGCCAATGTCATGTAGAGACTCTGACACTTTATTTAAATGTAATTTAAATCAACACATAGATATAGGCAACATACAGAGAGTCAAATCCGTCCCTATAACTCCTGAAATGTCTGTGAAATAAGGTAGAAACAAAATATAAGGGCTGTGAGGTACACATTGTGAGTTTTAATCTTTGAAACGTTGCTGTCCTTGATTGTACAGGCTTGTTGTTAAATGGGTTTTGTGTAATTTCTTGTGAGAAGAGCCTGTTTAAGTTTCTGTGTAATCCTACTGGCAATAGCCTCTAGCACATTATCTCTCCATACTGCAGTGTAGTGGCTTTTGGTATCCCTGTGCTGTACTTGAAAGTCAACCTTGGTGAAGTTAGCCTACCTATCCTGCTAGCTTCATCTTAATATCAAACACCATGCATGTTGTTACCTAACCGATGTATGCCAGAATTAATGTGCCTGCGCAATAACTGCTGGATAAAAAAAATGACAAAGAAGGCTAGGACTTTTAAATGCTATCACAGTTAAATTACAAAAATGTTTGGGTTAGTAGAATGCGTCTGACCGTGCTGGTCAGATGATTGACCTGCAGCATGTGTTTCTCTGGTATGAATTAGGCTTTGTAGGCCAGGTCAGGTGACCTTGTTGACACACTCCAGTGATGAGGACGTGCCAGGGAAGCCTCTTGAGTCAGACAAGGCTTGGAAATTCAAAATAGTGTCATGTAAAGCATAGCCTGAGACTGTCTTATTTATCAGTTGTCTTAAATTACTGATGCATGCAAGCCCATAATTATGAATGCAGTGTGAGGCTGCTTTAGGATAGGCTGCAAGTCTATCTAGTCACTAAGTTTTCTAGCTGCTTTTTAAAATAGCATTATGTAGGGTCCCAACCCAGATGATTGGGTGTAGTAATTTGAGCACATGAGGTGGACAAGTGGGGGGAAAAAAAGAAAAACAAAAGTCTTGTTTGTCATAGGTTTCATGGGTCTATTAATTGCAAAGAAATAATATCTTTATCCTTTTGAGTAACTGCTATTTGGCCAAAAATCTGTGATTTTTTTTTTTACATTTTTATTTTTATTTTTTGAGGAATAATAATACTCAAACATTTAATATATTCTTAACATGTTAAAATAACTGATGTCATAGAATCCTTTGTCATGTTTATTGATGCATTTTTGAGAAAGATGAAATTAAATATTTGTGGGGAAAAACCTAGCACTTGTTTTAGGATATACTAATCAGTCTTATACACTTTTTATTTTTAAACCTGAGTTTGCTTTTGATCAAGCCTGATACAAAGTGATGTGTGGGTTTGTACTTGCAGCCAGAAGAAAGCTGCTGGACAGAGCCAGACAGGCTCGTTTGGGTGGATTCAAGAAAACGAGTGTAACCAAACCTACTGTCAAGGAGATGTGGGATGGAGACGAGGGTAAGTTGACTTATTGTTATGGATAAGCAGCATATTTTCATTTTTTCACCCACTCTTTCTTTTTAAGAGTGTTTACTGAAATGGTTTAATGAAAAAGCATAACTTAACTCCTGATAAATTGTTTACAGGTCTGAAGGAGGAGGATGAGAGGCCATCAACCTTAGGGCCCTTGCAGGAACTACAGGAAACACATCCCATAGCAAGCACTGGCCATAGAGATGTGGAGGACATGTCAGCATTGATGACGGACAGGGGAAATGGGAAGGAGGAGGAGGAAGAGGAAGAAGAAGAAGAAGAGGAGGAGGATGCTGATGATTTGGAGGAACCAAGTGAAGTACAGCAGCAGTCTGCTCAGCATTCACCTGCGGCTGAGTCCATGCAAAATAAGCAGCCTGTCCCATTGCTGAACTGTGGTGAAGAAAGCCATAAGGATTTGCAGGGAAAGTTGGAGTCTTCCTCGCTTGCGGGGCAAGAACCAGAGGGTGATCCTGATCTTGACCCCGATGGTGACCTTGAGGGTGATGCCCATGGAGAGTCCTATCCCTGTCAGCACTGTGAGCGCCACTTCTCCACCAAACAGGGTCTGGAACGTCACAATCACATTCATGCCATAACTAACCAGCAAACACAACTGTTCAAGTGCCGGTACTGCAGTAAATCCTTTGGTTCACAGGTGGGGCGGAGGCGGCATGAGAGAAGGCATGAGAGTGGGACAAAGAAAAGGCCTGGCTCTCTGGCTGGGACTGCCAGTCTACTCAGTCCTGTGGTGCAGACTGACGGTTCAAGTCCCGACTGCACCAGCCCAACCAGTCACTATATAGCCATAGGGTCCCAGTTTACTGGAGGACTTCTGCACAACTCTGAGATGCAGAGAAAGGAGTTGGGGCCTCACGACCGTCCCTTTATAATGGATGAAAATGGGGAGTCTAAGGAACTCCATCCCTGCAAGTACTGTAATAAAGCATTTGGCACACACACCAACATGCGTCGACACCAACGCAGAATACACGAACGGCACTTGTTACCAAAGGGAGTTCGCAGGAAAGGCATGCTGCTGCAAGAGGCATCAGTGCAGCAACAGCCCGATGAGTCCCCCAGCACCAGCCCTCCGCCCGTCTACGTGCCCAGTGCGGACACAGAAGATGAGGCAGACAGGGACGATTACGCAGTTGACATATCCAAAAACATCTCTGAGAATTTGAGCTTCTACATTGATGGCAAGATTGTGTCCACCAGTTCGGTGAGCACCTGTGAGGTGATAGAGGTGGACTCCAGATCTGCAGCTCTGTTTGGTCTGGACACCGTAATCATCAGCCCCAATCAGATTGGTCAGGCATTGAAGGTGGAGGGTAGAACGAGTGCTGCAAAGCAAGTCTCCAAGATTGGTCAACCAGCAGCAAAAAGAAGAACATCTACACCCCCACTTGTTCCCAGCCTTAAAGTGGAGACAGAAACAGCATCTTTCACAGCCTCTTCATCATCTTCATCATCCTCTACATCTTCCTCATCTAACTTGTTAGTGGGAGGACTGCTCCAACAAGCTGCAGATTCATCAGCATTTCAACGAGAGAAAACTGTTTATCTCTCACCTAAGCTCAAGCAGCTCCTTCAGACTCAAGACATTCAGAAATCAACCATCGCCCTGATCACAGAAAGCCATAGGCTGGCCTCCCCACTGTCAGTCATGCCGCTGCCAGGGGCTTCAGGTAGGTTTAAAAGAAGAACAGCCTCTCCCCCGTCATCTCCACAGCTCAGTCCTGCATGTAAAACAGAGAGCTGTAAAGCCGAGGTGGTGAGCTCATACACCCTTAAGGTGCCAAAGTTGGAGAGCCGCAGCGCGTCACCTCCTGGGAGCCTACTGGACAAGGAAGATGGAGATAGCCTTCCTGGAAATAATATACACAGCCAAACTTCTTCTAGTAGTGGTGGAAATTCCTGTAATCAACAGCCCTTGGATCTGTCCAACTCTGTCAGTAGGAGGAGTGACAGCTTGAACAAAGTGCTTGGGGATTCAGCTCTTGATTTAAGCTTCCATCGGAAGAGCAATGTCGAGCCTGAATTAAAGGGAAGTCCAGCACCACAGCCACTGATAAAAAAGAGAAAGCCTAACACCAGCATGCTTGAAAAGGTGCTGATGAATGAGTATGTAGGTCCAACTTTGCCAGGAGAAGAGGGCCCTTCGGCCTTAGCAAACCTAAGTTGTTTTCCTTCTCGCTCTCCAAATATTGCGTCAGAGTCTGCCCACCCCTCTCCGCCCCCTTTGACCCCTGTCACCATGAACCCCTCTTCCCCTGGTTCCTCTAGTGTGACATCCCCAACACCGCCACCCCCTGTACTACCTACCATACCCTCTCCGCCGACAATGCCTAGCTCTCCTCTTTCTCAGCCTTCAGACTGTTCTGCACTGAGACCTCTTCCTGTCCTCTCGCCAAAAATGTCTCCAAGATCAGTTGAACACAAGCCCCTGTCAGACTCAGAGGAGATTTTGTCAGCTGAAGAAAACAAAGACGAGGAAGAGGACCATATCCCTGAGCCACTGGACTCCCCGAAGACTCCACTTAAAGATCCCCTTAACTTTTCAGCGACATCAAGCCCTCCAGAGCCGACATCAGTAGATCTGCTCACTACAGAAGATGATGTTTCTATGACTACAACTTGCAACAGTCAGCTAAATGGCAAAATTAACCAAAACCTCGACTCGGTAACAGAGAAACCTCTTGCTGCTCTCTCATCTCAGCCAGATTCCTCTTCTTGCTCATTATCTCCTCCTTCTGCATCACATGATCCATCCCCATCACTGGTTTCACAATCCCTCCCTCAGATTAAGATAAAAGAAGAGACTCAGCACTGTGTAGATGAGCTGTCTGTTATGAATCATGTACCTCAGGATGGTGTTGGCTCTTCACCTCAGCCTGCAGCTCCTGTTAAAACGTCTGATAAAACCTCTGAGGCAGAGGAAGTCGACTCGACATACTGCAGGACTTTTGTGTGTAATGTCTGTGAGGAGCCGTTCAACTCTATCAAAGAGCTCAGTGGACATATCGTAGAGCATGCTGCGGATTGGCCCTTCAAGTGTGAATTCTGTGTGCAGCTGTTCGGTGACGCCCCAGCCCTGCTGGCTCACCGTACGTCACTACACGGAGTGGGCAGGATCTTTGTATGCTCTGTTTGTTCCAAGGAGTTTGCATTTCTTTGTAACCTCCAGCAGCACCAAAAGGATCTCCATCCAAATGAGACATGTTCACATACCACCGTAGAGAGTGGCAAGCTTAGGCCACAAAACTACACTGATCCATCCAGAGCCAAAGAGGAAAGCAGTCCCTCAACGCCTGCACCAGAGACGACTGATGAAGCTGCTCCAAACAATGACTCTGATTTAGCAAAAGAAGAGCCCGATGTTAATGGTAATCATGCCGAGGACAGCGCAGAGGACCCCAATGAGGAGCTGTACACTACAATAAAGATCATGGCCTCAGAAGGAGGGAAGCCTAAAGGCCCAGATGTCCGCCTTGGCATTAATCAACACTACCCCAGTTATAAACCACCCCCTTTTCCTTATCATAGCCGTTCCCATGCTGGCTCTGTGGCTTCGGCTACTAACTTCACCACCCACAACATACCACAAACGTTCAGCACTGCCATTCGCTGCACCAAGTGTGGCAACAGCTTTGACAACATGCCTGAACTGCACAAGCACATTTTGGCCTGTGCCAATGCTAGTGACAAGAAGCGTTACACTCCCAAGAAAAATCCCATCCCCCTCAAGCAAATAGTGAAGAGTCCGAATGGAGTCGTGTCACCCTCAGCAGCCATTGCAGGCCAGAGTGCTTTCCGTAGAATGGGTCAGCCAAAGAGACTTAACTTTAATCAAGATACTGGTAAAATGAAAATGAGTGCCCTCAGTAAGAAGAAAAACCAGCTGGTCCAGAAGGCAATTTCACAGAAAAATAAAGCTGCCACTATTGCAAAGAAGGCCGTTAAAATTGAAGAAGAGCAGGCCTCTAACGTCTGCCCCCACTGCAGTCGGGAGTTTACTTATCCTGCAAGTCTCAGTAAACATATGGCAGTCAGCTGTCCCATGAAGCCTGTTGTTAAAAAGGGCAAAAAAGGTCTCACTGAAGTGAAAAAAGAGGCGGTGGTAGATAAAAACATGAATCGTAGGAAGAAAGCTTCAGACTGCGAAATACAGCAGACAGAGCCGGAGCCTAAACCCCTGGGAAAGACCAGAACTCGTAGCTCTGGCGCAGCAGACCCTGAACCCTCCCATGCAAGCAAAGGAAAAACCACTGCTATGCTGGGCAGACTAAAGAGGCCTGCCTCGTTCCCAGCACGAGTTTCTGCTAGCAAAAAAACTAAGAAGGGCCAAGTTCAGTCTCTACCTCCCACCCCGTCAGCCCCAGACACACCCAGTGACACTACACAACAACGACCAGCCATGAGAATGCAGCGTATGGGCAAAGAGGCTGCACCCAAGAGATTAGCAGAGGCCAAATCACCACCACTACCACAACAGCTGAAGAAAGAGGAGCGGTTCTCCCTTCGAACAAGGGACAGAGTAAGTGGTCCGGTCACCAGGAGCTTACAAATGGCCAACACGGCTCCTTCTGCTGAGGTGAAAACTGAGGAACCACTAATTCAAGAGCCAAAAGAGTCTCAGGTGAGACCTTTTCCTGTGTCTCTCTTGTTTTGTCTTGGCTCTCTTTATTGGGCCTAGACAGATAAATTATCCAGGCCAATATTAGCTTTTTGAAGGTATATTGTTGTCCCTGTATCTGCCAGCTGATAGGTGACAATAAATTGCCTCAAACACATCTTTGGCAACTTGGTGCTGCGAATTTTTAAGTCTCTCCATTACATAGTTTGTCCACCAAAAGAGCGCAGACAACTTCAAAATGTTCAGCTCGATTTATATCTTGGTCACAGTTCTTTAATAGCAATTAGGGACCTTATGAAAATGTATTATCATTGCTGTTTTAAGACAAACTGAAGAATTACGTATTTCTTTATGGGTTGAGAAAATTCTTTTACTTCTTAAGCTATATAAACAATTTAAAAAAACATTGAATATAAAAAAATCCACTGCCACAAAGCTAAAAGCAGGGCTGTTTTTCTCTTAGCTCATGAACAGTTAACATTTTGGATAGATGTGGTTTTCACATGACAGTGATGTATATGTGTTTATGTAAATATTTGAATATTCAGCGTTTTCAGATATTTTTTTTTATAAAGCTCTCAAATATCTATCGGACTCAACCCAGACTGAAACTGGATGTTTAACATCCTGTTTCATAAAGTGCTTTTGGACATCTGAATTAAAAAATGATGAACAAATTACTAAAGCGCAAGTACTCAAGTTTTTTTTTTTTTTTTTCCCCTGCAATATTACTTGCAGATCACACAGCTCTAGGGCTGCAACTAACAAGTTATTTTCATTTTATTTTAAAATCTTGTGCCATTATTTTCTCCATCAATCATCAAACATTATAAAACAATGCGAAATGGCCATCGTAGTTTCCTAGAGTCCAAGGTGATGTCATTAAAATGTCTTGTTTTGTTTCAACCAACAAACCAAAACCTAAAGATATTCAGTTAACAACAATGTGAAGACAGTGAAAAGCAGCTAATTCTCACATTCACTAACCTGGAGCCATATATGTGAGCCACATGGGTGTAGCATTTTTGTTTGAAAAATGACAAAGGATTAATTGATTGACAAACTTAATCTGCAACAATTCTGATAATCAACTAACTGACTAATCATTGCAGCTCTGTGTTGCTCACCTTTTTGTTTGTCCTATGTGTTACAGGAGGTGCTGATGAAGTGAGCCATGTGGACATTGTTGAGCTCTCCCTGGGAATACGGTGCTCTCACCTCTCAGGCAGCGCTCTAGACTAATCAAGGCACTGACAGCACTGAGGTTGACCTTTGGTGGTGGGATTATTCACTCAAAACAAGTCTGCTTATCTCAACTGCCTTTGCTGGATTTAAGGAGGGAACTCTCTTTATCTTCCATCTGTCTTTATGAACTGAACTGAGACTCAATTTTAGCCAGCCTTGCAAAAAAAAAAAGGAAAAAGAAACTGTAAATGACAATGAGTTAATATATACGAAACGTGTCATTACTTGACCCAAAACAGTAACATTAGGGCTCCGTTATGTTGGGAAGCTGATATATTGCAAATGGCAATCATGCATCGGTTAGGGAAACTTGTCTTTTCTTTCGTTCCGTATTTTCCCCATTTGGTTGTTTAGATTTTTGGATGTTTCCAGAGTCTCTTAATGCATGTGCTGAATAGAATATAAACTAGATTAAGCCAATTTCCATGTCTCACCCAACGGGTACCTACTTCAGTTTATACATGATTTGCAAAGTATGTATGTTTTGATTTAAATTTCTGTAGTCATTATATTGTAGAATATATCTTATTGGCAAATTTTTGTTTTGGAAACAAAAATGAAAATGGCAGTAGTTTACTGCAACAATTGGTCCTCAGGAACACTGTATATGTGTGTGGTAAGTATGTGTATGGTTATGGTTGGATGTGCGGCCTGACAGCTATTCCTTTTGGTCTAAATCTCAAGTATGTCTCATGTTTTTACTTGCTTGCACAGACTAATTTGTTTATCTGATGTTAGCAGGTAATTCCAGTTGTAAAATGATGGGAATTATGTTGTAGTCTCCTTAAAATAATGGATTTTTAATATCACTCATTCAGCCCAGTGTTCTTACAGCACTTTAAAAGAAACTGCCAAAATTTGTAGCTGGATCAGTAAGATTGGCTTATGTATTCATGTCTGTTGCACTTTGCAGACACTGGTATATTGGTGCAAATCATTTATCTAAAGTACTACTTTACAGCCTTTCTGCCAGCAAATCTCTAAATTTGTTGTCTCCGTTTGAGCAATTTGACACACATAAATGACACATGAACCAACTTTTATATGCCACAATGCATGATGATAACTAAAATCCTCAAATACGTTGAATGCAGCAGTGTTTTGTATATTTTTGTCCGTTGTAAGTGGACGTGTGAGAAGTTGTTTCATGTTGTTTGTCTTTCAAGAGCCATGCCACAGTAACTGAAAGATTCTTCTTCTAAGGACAAAGTTATCTTTGTTTCTGTGAGTTGATATATTTGGTAAGACTACCAATTAAAAGCTTCGTATTTTTAGTTTATAGTTTCTCCAGTGCTCACCACACTTTCTCACTCTTGACCATATCCAGTTGTACCACAGAGATAGCAGACACACAGGCAGTGCTTAAACGCTTGTAGCATGTTATGGGAAAGTAAATTGAACAATATGATTTGAAGCTAATTTATATTTCCACTCAATCTTCATGTTTTGCCTTTCAGCAGCAAGATTATGTATTTAAGGGTGAACAAAGACAAAAATCCCAAATGACCTCAAGTAAAACATTGCTGTAATTGAGATAATAAAAAAAGTTTTTCAATTTGTGTAAAGCTTTTATTGTTTGCTTCCCAGTTATACCCAGCTCTGCCAGATGTGGGAATAAACAGATAGGAGAGACAGTGAATGAGTGCAAATGGTCTTCTAACATTGATCCAGGTCTGCGTAAGAAGACCATTCCCACCCATTAAATTTCTATCCTTAATAGAAAATAAGTTTTAAAGTTAATGATTTAATGTAATGTATTTCTGCATTATTATTGTTTACTGGTTATGTAAACATAAAGAATTACTGATTTAGAGAGAGAATGTGATTAACTGCACTCATAAGTGGGTCTGAATCCCTACAGGTTATTTTATTTATATAAAAAAAAAAAAAAAAAAAAAAAAAAAAAAAAAAACTTTGTCCTTCACCCCCCGCGGGTGGTCTCGTCCTTCGAGCTCGGGTCCTCTACCAGAGGCCTGGGAGCTTGAGGGTTCTGCGCAGTATCTTTGCTGTTCCCAGTACTGCGCTCTTCTGGACCGAGATGTCTGGTGTTCTTCCAGGGATCTGCTGTAGCCACTCCTCCAGTTTGGGGGTCACTGCCCCGAGTGCTCCGATGACCACGGGCACCACTGTTGCCTTCACCTTCCAGGCCTTCTCCAGCTCTTCTCTTAGCCCTTGGTACTTCTCTAGTTTCTCATGTTCCTTTTTCCTGATGTTGCCATCGCTTGGTATCGCCACATCAACCACAACGGCTTTCCTCTGTTGTTTGTCAACCACCACGATGTCAGGCTGGTTCGCCATTACCATTCTGTCAGTCTGGATCTGGAAGTCCCACAGGATCTTGGCTCGGTCATTCTCTACCACCTTTGGAGGTGTTTCCCACTTTGACCTCGGGGTTTCCAGTCCATACTCAGTGCAGATGTTCCTGTACACTATGCCAGCTACTTGGTTATGGCGCTCCATGTATGCTTTTCCTGCCAGCATCTTACACCCTGCAGTTATGTGCTGGATTGTCTCAGGGGCCTCTTTGCACAGCCTACACCTTGGGTCTTGTCTGGTGCGGTAGATCTGGGCCTCTATTGCTCTGGTGCTCAGGGCCTGCTCCTGTGCAGCCATGATGAGTGCCTCTGTGCTGTCCTTCAATCCAGCCCGCTCTAGCCATTGGTAGGACTTCTTGATATCAGCCACTTCAGTTATGTTCGGTGGTACATCCCATGTAGGGGTTTGTCCTCCCATGATGGTCCTTCCTCCAGCACGTCTTCCTCTGTTCCCCATTGCCTGAGACATTCCCTGAGCACGTCATCTGTTGGGGCCTTATCTTGGATGTACTTGTGGATCTTGGATGTTTCATCCTGGATAGTGGCTCTCACACTCACTAGTCCACGGGCGCCTTCCCTACGGCTAGCGTACAGTCTCAGGGTGCTGGATTTGGGATGGAACCCTCCATGCATGGTGAGGAGCTTTCGCGTCTTAACGTCTGTGGTCTGTATCTCCTCCTTTGGCCACCTTATTATTCCTGCAGGGTATCTGATCACTGGCAGGGCGTAGCTGTTTATTGCCTGGGCTTTGTTCTTGCCATTGAGCTGACTTCTTAGGACTTGCCTTACTCGTTGAAGGTATTTGGCCGTTGCCGTCTTCCTTGTTACCTCTTCGAGGTTGCCATTTGCCTGTGGTATTCCAAGGTACTTGTAACCATCCTCAATGTCTGCTATTGTTCCTTCTGGGAGTGAGACCCCTTCTGTGTGGACTACCTTCCCTCTCTTTGTCACCATTCGACTGCACTTCTCAAGCCCGAATGACATCCCAATGTCAGAGCTGTAGATCCTGGTGGTGTGGATCAGTGAGTCGATGTCCCGCTCGCTCTTAGCATATAGCTTGATGTCATCCATGTAGAGGAGGTGACTGATGGTGGCCCGTTCCTGAGTCGGTATCCATAGCCAGTCTTGTTGATTATTTGGCTGAGGGGTTCAGACCTATGCAGAACAGCAGTGGGGACAGAGCATCTCCTTGGTATATGCCACATTTGATGGATACTTGTGCAAGTGGCTTACCATTGGCCTCAAGGGTGGTTTTCCACAGCCTCATCGAGTTCGCAATGAAGTCCCTTAGAGTCCTGTTGATGTTGTACATCTCTAAGCATTCAGTGATCCATGTGTGCGGCATTGAGTCATATGCTTTCTTGTAATCAATCCAGGCAGTGCACAGGTTGGTGTGTCGGGCTCTGCAGTCTTGGGTGACTGTTCTGTCAACCAGGAGTTGGTGTTTGGCTCCTCTGGTTCCTCTGCCAATGCCCTTCTGTGCTTTGCTCATGTATTGATCCATGTGTCCACTTATCTTAGCCGCAATGATGCCTGACATGAGCTTCCATGTTGTGGAGAGACAGGTTATTGGCCGATAGTTGGATGGGACTGTACCCTTTGCGGGATCCTTCAGGATCAGGATTGTGCGCCCTTCGGTAAGCCATTCAGGGTGCGTCCCATCTCTTAGCAGCTGGTTCATTTGTGCTGCTAGGCGCCGTGGAGTGCAGTGAGCTTCTTTAGCCAGTAGGTGTGGATCTAAACTGGACATAAGAAAAGAATAAATCCTAATTCACATAAAGTTATGATGTGGAAAACTGGAAAATGAACAGTCTCTCAGGATAAGTATTAGAAGCAAATGTATTAATTAAGTGCACACTTTTTACCAACTCAGCTACAATAAACTTCTTCCAACTTTGCAGATGTTTTTTAGTATAATTTATGTTTGAAATAAGTCCTTCCAAATAAAGTAACATTTGAGAAACCTAAATCGATTAATATTTATTCAGTCCACTGTAGCAGCTTTAAAATATCAATTTTCTCAGTCCTATAAGAGAGACAAAAGTGGTTTATTAACCTGGATAGAAGGCCCAAACATCTCAGAATCACTGATGGTGCGTTTTTCGACAGGAATACCTTTGAAGGTCTCATCTGGCCTATGTGCATCTGCTGAGATTTTTTTTGTCCAGACCCCATCCATCACACTCACGTACATTAATGAGCTACCATACAGACGGTGTGTAACAGAAACATGCCTCTAGCATTGGAAACGGGCTCAGTAGGTGTGGATCCTGTCAGGGCCGGTGCTGTCCAGTTCTTCATACCTGAGACTCTTTCTTGGTGGTGATGGTGACTGGATTCTGTTCAGGGAGGTTGCTGTGGTCCTTTCTCAGGGCTGCCAGCCACTGTGCATCGCTGTTGTGTATCTCTCGTGTATCTCTTTAGGCGGCTGGCCAAGGCTTGGAGCCTTTGTATGGGCATCTGGTTGTACTTCTTGGGTACTTGCTTTCTCATTGCACCTCTCTCAGCCTCTGTCAGTTGGCTCACTTCTCTCCGGGCCTCCTTGATTTTTGCCTCCAACCTTCGTTTCCATGGTGGGTATTGTCTCTCATGGCTCCCATGGTTGCTCTTGTAGCCAAGCATCTCTAGGATCACTGCTGCTGAGGCGTATATCAGCTCATTGGTTTCAGTGATGGTTGTGGTAGGGATCGCTCTCAATGCATTCACATCTTCTAGGATGCATTCACATCTTCTAGGAGACTTTCTGATGGTACTTCACTTAGCCGTTGTAGTTGGCGTCGGGGTTGCCTTGTATTCATCCTCGCCATGATCTTATCTTATCTTATCTCCTCGTTCAGCGTGATTTCTCTTGGGGCTTCGTACCCAATCATCCTGCTGGATGCTCCCCTCTGACCTGTAGTCCTGGCTCCCCCTTGCCGTAGCATTTGTGTTGTACCTCGTCAATCTCAAGTTGTGATAGCAGTTGCCGCTTGTGGATGTTGGAACACTGAGCTACTAGTTGCTTCGCCGTAAGCCTCGATTGTGGGTTTCGAAGTAACCATTCACCCCACATCCTGTGCATGTAACCCCTCTGACTAGGGTTACTGGAGTAGTAGCATTCCAACAGAGCCTTGTTATCGCATCTCGCCCATTTCCGTCTTGTTCCAGTAGCCCATTTGTCGTCTCGATGCCCTGGTTCCCCAACACCTGACGCAGACCTTGTTTGGCCGGGCGACGTCTGAGCCGGCATGTCAATCATTTCATCGTCACTCATCATCATGAGGTAGGCAGCAGCGTGAAGGGTCTTGCCTAAGGACCCACACTGGATGATGGGTCATTGCTCATTGCGTCCCGAGGGGATTCGAACCCGAGTCCCCCGTGTGAAAGTCCTGAGACTTACCAATTGAGCTATCCAGCCGCATTAATATAAAATATAAAAATATATATATATATATATATATATGTATATATATATATATGTATATATATATGTATATATATATTTTTATATATATATATATATATATATATAATATATATAATATTTATAAAAATATATATATATATATATATGTGTGTGTGTATATATATATATGTGTATATAAATATATATGTATGTATATATGTATATATATGTATATGTGTGT
Source organism: Siniperca chuatsi (assembly GCF_020085105.1). Taxonomy (NCBI): domain Eukaryota; kingdom Metazoa; phylum Chordata; class Actinopteri; order Centrarchiformes; family Sinipercidae; genus Siniperca; species Siniperca chuatsi. Next base: position 14,784,930 of record NC_058043.1, read on the forward strand.
GTGTATATATATATATATATATATATACGTATATGTGTGTGTATGTATGTGTGTAATGTGTCCCTGCTGTTGGGGCTGTAATAACGTTTTCCACATTACATTTGCTTATTGCCTTCTCCACTTAACCTGTCAGGGACCTGCTGGATTATGAAAAAGGAATTTTGCTTTCCATTTTATTTGAATTTGATAGAAGGTAGTACTTAACATAAATCAGATTTGAAGTTGCTGGCTCTAATCTGCAGGTCAGCAAGCTGCTCCTGGGGGCCATGGCCATTGTCTGCTTGCTAGTTGCGGCGAGATCTGTATCTATTTTGGGAGCAGTGCACTTGTCAGGGAGGTTGATATGTGAGTCATACAGTAAATTCTTACCTCTGCTGTGTAGCTTCACTTTGTGTAGCTCAACATGGAAAAGGGAACAAGAGTAGTTAGTTACTTATAGATTTTTGATATTTGCTTTCAGAGCTTTATAAGGACATCACATTCAAAGGCAGTTTTTATTGACTTAATTATCGAATCAATTATACTTTGAACAACTTAATCATGTAAAATGTAAAGTTTTCTGTAAATGAAGTCATGTGAGCCTGGCTATCTCCCATCTTTGCATTTCTTGGGTAAGCACAGTATTGTAGCTTAAGTGTCTTACTGCTTTATCTTTAGTTTCTTATTGGTCACTGCTATGTGTAAGGTCTCTCATACATTATAGTCATAAATCACAGAAGGGCTAATGCCACGCAGACGATGAAAAAACTAACTTGTTCTGTATTGTGCACACAATTATTAATTATTCCTAATATTTCAGTGTGCTACACTTTTGTGATACTCTGTGGCCACAGCACATTTAATGTGATTTTCATTAACAGAAAAAAGCACAACAAAACAGCAACAACCACATAAAAAAACAAAACAAAAGCATAAAATCAAACCTTTAAAGCCAAAAACCATCTCATTTATGACCAGGCAGAACAACAGAAGTACTTACTTAACTGGAAATAAACTGGACATAAGAAAAGAATAAATCCTAATTCACATAAAGTTATGATGTGGAAAACTGGAAAATGAACAGTCTCTCAGGATAAGTATTAGAAGCAAATGTATTAATTAAGTGCACACTTTTTACCAACTCAGCTACAATAAACTTCTTCCAACTTTGCAGATGTTTTTTAGTATAATTTATGTTTGAAATAAGTCCTTCCAAATAAAGTAACATTTGAGAAACCTAAATCGATTAATATTTATTCAGTCCACTGTAGCAGCTTTAAAATATCAATTTTCTCAGTCCTATAAGAGAGACAAAAGTGGTTTATTAACCTGGATAGAAGGCCCAAACATCTCAGAATCACTGATGGTGCGTTTTTCGACAGGAATACCTTTGAAGGTCTCATCTGGCCTATGTGCATCTGCTGAGATTTTTTTTGTCCAGACCCCATCCATCACACTCACGTACATTAATGAGCTACCATACAGACGGTGTGTAACAGAAACATGCCTCTAGCATTGGAAACGGGCTCAAAGAACTGGGATGTCTTGTTTATTGGATCTTCACATAACACATGGGGTTATCATGTTGATGGATGGGGTTATGAATTAAATACAATCTGTATGTTGGATTTGATCCACAGGCCGGATTTTCCTTTATTCAGTGGGATGAGGAGACGTGTTTATTTGCCCCAGTGCCATGGCGATATAGTTTATGGCTGGGGGTGGGGGTGCGTGTGTGTGCGTGTAGGGGTGGGTGCTTGGAAGAGTGCTGCAACATACCCATGCTGTCGGTGTGAAATATCACTGCACTCTCTTGATTGCTGTGTACGGTGCTTCAGCCCTATTCATAAAAATGCAATTCCATGCTGCTCTGTGCCTGGCTTGACGAAATAAACTACGATACACCAGAGAGGCAGATTTAAGACGTAGGAGATCACCGAGGCTGCTCCAGGGGATTGGCACTCAGTTACCACATGCAGAAGGTTCAGAACGAGCAACAAAAGACGTGAAAAAAGACTTAATTTAAGGCTGGGATGTGCTAACAAAATCAAATATCACAAAATATTTCACTGCATAACTTGATATCATTAACAACTGTGTTTTCGGGATTTTTTAGTTTAACGATATCGCGGTTTAAATGAAAAATCATCAAATTTGGAGATACATGGTTTTCACTAAACTGTTTTTTATATATATATATATATATATATATATATATAAACTGGTAACTACAAACTGAGAAAATTCTTATATTTCTTAAAGAGTAACTTAAAAGCAGTGTTTTTGCTGCAGTCTGTGGTTGAAAGTTTCCAGCCTGTTTTCATCTCTGACCACATACATTTTCATTGATAGGTGTGTGGGTGTGGTCAGAAGTGTGCTCTGTTGAACCTGTAACCACACCCAACAGTGATGTCACGGGGTCTTGAAGTACACCTATACTTCACTTCAGCAAGGTGAGAAGTTAAACCACTGGAGATCAGCAAAGACAAGATTTTCGGGGGGTGTTAAGTTACTATTTAAGCTAAATAAAGCATTTAAAAACCTATTGGATTGTCAACATGAACAAGACCATCATGCTAGCAGCGCTGTGAGGCTGTGCAGGGGTGCTTTGAGCTAAATGCTAACATCAACATGCAGTATGCTCACAATGACAATGCTAACATGCTGATGGTATTTGGCAGGTATAATGTTTGCCATGTTCACCATATTCATTTTTATGTAATTTGACTACATTGAGGCTATTATCCCACAGGAAATGTAGCCTTGGAACAATATTGATTGTACAGATATGCTCCAACTAACGATTATTTCCATTATTGGATAATCTGCTATTGTTTCCTAAAGTAATCCATTAATCGTCATGTTGCTACAATGTTAGAAAATGGTGAAATATGTCCCTCACAAAATCCTGATGTCTTCAATTTGCTTGTTTTTTTTTTTCCAACCGATGATAAATTATTGATAATTTAAATGTAAATGATATATAAATGATTAACTGATTTATTGAAATTGTTGTCAATTCATTTTCTGTCTCTCGACTAATCATTTAGCTCTAGTTTAAACAGTTTTGTTCTAGCTTTAAGATGTGAGCAAGTGTTCCTTTTCTTACTAACAAAAGATCAGGTTGAATATAAGGAATCTGGATCAGACTGGATTGCTGGTTTTTAACTATATGGTTATTTGTCTTCTAGAGAAAGATAGCCGCCAGTGACGGGAGACATGGTGGGAGGGAATGACAGCTGCTCATACATGACACTATACAGCCTTCTAAAAAAGCTCACTCTGCCCCTACTTCATGTTCAAAGAGAATAGCATTAAAGTTGATGAAGTTGGAGCAGATTTTTATTCTGCTGGGCATTAGTCTCTCAGACTTGAAAGTGAAGTCGCTTCTCGAGTCTCTCATTGTTTGTGAAATGCCAGTGTTCAGTTTGACCTTAGCATTTGGCTGTTTTTAGTCTTCTGACTGTGTGATTTCGATTGAATAGCTACTTAACCTGCTCTTAAACAAACATACTTAAGGTCACAGTTATTTGCTTTCATGCTTTTAATGCTGGGCATGGTTTTCTTGTCTTGCCATTATCTTTTCACCTGCAGAACCACCTGCTAAAGTCTGCCTTCTAGCCGGGCCTTCCTCCCTGCTCCCACTGTGGCCCATTGAGCGTCCTGCCATTTCCTTTCAAAACAGGAGGATGTGATGCAAGGATGTGAGTGCTGCGGTCAGGTCCCCCGGTGTGCTCGCAGAGCAGAGCAGTGGTGTGAAAGATGGCTCCATGACAATGGGCTTCCTGGCAAAGGTTTTTTTTTTTGCTCAGGAGGAAATGGGCTGTTTAACGCAGGTTTACATGCTGCAGCGAGGTTAGACAGTGCAGAGATGGCCTGAGTGTGATAATATGTTGGATTAACTGTGAGAGAGTCAGAGTCCTGTCTGTAGTGGAGGTCTCCATGCCAACAGCTGCACAATGGGTACAATTTAGCTAACTGTGCCTCCAAGGCCTGAGAGGGTATTTTAAGATCTCGTAACATGTGCTCATTTCATGGCACTGTTCATTTTTTATTACAACACCTTCATGTACCATTTTGCTGCAGCGTGTGGAGGGTGTTTTCACACATGCCAGTAAATCTCATTTTTCACTGTTCACTGCTTCACCAGAGCTGTTGCACTACATAGCGAAGCAAGCAGGAGTTTTATAAGAGTTATTTTTCAGTTTAGTATGAGCTAATTTTTATTTTATACTCAGCAGTTTTCTACAATTCCTTTTCAAGATGAAGCCTCTGGAAACCACCAGCTGTACCAGCCCTACTTTTCACTTTTTATACAACCCTTCTACTTTCTCATCCTCCTTTTTTTCCCTCAGCACTGGGGGAAGATGAAGTACTCGAGTTTGCTAGAATCTGTTTCCCAGCAGCGGCCCGAGCTTTAAGATGGATCGAGGGGATTTGCATGGGGTGGGGTGGAGAGAGTAAGAGATGTAAGGGAGAACAGGAGAGAGTGAAAGAGAGAGAGAGAGAGATGTTACTGCTGAAGCACAGCAAATAAGGGCTGTAGAAAGGGGAGGAGGGAGAGGGAGGAGAGAAAAGGGGGCATTGTTACACAGATCAGAAAACAACAGTCCCGTCCTGTGCCCAGAGGACAGACGCTGCTGTCTACTTGCACTGAGAGTGAGGAGGGAGGATTGACTTTTAGCTGCTGAAGAAGCTGCACTCACCCCTCGCCTCCCTCTTCTTTGCTCTTTCCTTCAACACCAGCCTGTCTGGAGCCGCAGAGGACTGTCAGCCTGTACAGGCGAACCATAAGATCAGAGTGCTGGCAGGGAAACTGTGCCTACAGCTCTGCTACCTGCTCTACCACCCTGTATTACTCTCCCTCACACATGCACACCAAAACGCTACAGTTACAGGCACACATTCAGAGAACTTTCTCTCGCACACACACAGTTACATGCTGACAAGCGGGCAGGCAGGCAGTCACACCCCCTCCCACTGTCTGTGCGAGGAGCAGTTCTGCTCATATTGGTGTAAGCAGCGAGGGGCTGTGTTTCGTTCCTCAGCAGCAGCACCAGCAGTACGGGTCCAGAGGAGAGTAGTCATCACCAGAGATCACACGCCAGCTTCTACAACAGAAGGCAAGCCCCCCTCTTCTCCCTCGTCTTTTTTCATCTTGATGTGACGCAGTGTGGCTGACCTTCCCTCATCCCCCTCCTCTCTCTTTCTTTCTCCTCAGCGTGTGCCAGTGGGACAGCCATGGAGGACACCCTCACCTGCAGCCATGCCACCTTCTCCCAGGTGTTTGGACGCCAGGGACAGCTCATGCAAGCCAGTGAGTAGCCACAATTACACCTCCTGCTTCCTGACAAATCATTAGCCAGCTGCATGTCCCACATGTCAGCGTAAGTGATCTCCACCCTCAGCATATCTCCCCGATCCTATCCTCAGTCTTATTGCCATTTTAATTGAGCTGATGCTAAGAGGCGCAGCAAACCTCTTTGTAAGGTACAGAACGATTACAGTATCATAGCTAAAATCTTCCTCGGCTGCTGCTGTGACAAAGCATAGAGTTTTTTGGGGGGTAAAAAATAAAAACTGGGTTATTTTTGGGAAGGATGTCAGAGATGTGCGTGCTTATGTAAAGGGCAAATAGAAATTATCATTTCAAGGTTTTTGTTTCCCATTGTGAAAAGATAGATAATGCCATTATAATCATAGTTGATGTTTCTGTTAGTGCAGCAAGTTGCTGAAGAGCAGGTTAGATGCATTAACTTGTGTAGGTTTGTATTTTAAGGAGGGAGCTAAAAAAGACAATATTCAGGTTGAACTTGGGGCTGTGGCTCAGCTGTGTTGGGGGTCTGGCAAAGGGGGTACTTTATGGGGACCTAAATACAGGAAGATAAATCAGAAATAGGCTGTTTTGTGGATTAGTTGTTGTTTTGTCAACAGTTATTAAGGTTTGTTAGCAAAGAACATTTCTGCATGTTTTCAGTAATAATAATAATAATAGATATTTTTTACTGTCAGGTGTAGAACCAATAACACAGATTCTAGCTGAAATATATTCGTAATGTAGGTGCACGGTATTAGTGAGGTTGAGTCTGACAGGCCTAGACACTATCAGAGATGCTCTCAGAGCTCAGACTGATAGCTAAATTATTGAAAACTGAATCTATCAAGATTTTCAGTGGCACAGAAGTACTGAAGACAACCTTGGAACACTGCAAATTAACCATACTTCAGTGATATCTTATTATGTAATGCACATGGTCAGAATACATATTTCCCCCGGGAGAAAAAAAAAAGTGGAGATTGACTTGCCTCCAGAATGAAAGTGTCCGCTGCATCCTCCCTCATCTGGCCTGTTAGTCAGTGCCTTTGATGCCTTCATTCGGCCATAAATGCAAAGTGATTCTTCACACAGTGTTATGATGGATAATGAGGAGAGCCCAGGGCAGATACCAAAATAAAACTGCCTTTAGAGTTGCATCCCATACATTGACTTTGCCATGTCAGTTTAAAATTCGTGCGTTTCCTTTCATTACCACCTGGAGAGAGTAGTGTGTGAGAGTGTCATTAACAACAACCCTCAAAGACAGCCCATTGTGTAGCTAATAATGGAAACCCGTGCTTCTTTACATGTGTTTCTCAATCAGCTGTGTTGCAGGATTTCATCTGTTGGGATTTATTTCGACTGTTTGATAACGTGGAGTTATTTGAGAAGATAAACAAGAAAATCCGGCGCAGTGGATTGTTGTTGTCTTTGCTGAAGTTCTTCGCCCCCTCTTTGCACAAGAGCACCCTTTTATAAATAATGCACTTTGTTTGAATGTATCTGTGGGCTTAATACTGTGTTGATAAGAGCATATTACTGTTAGGGTTGCAGAGCCCTGATGAATATTCTGCTTCAGATGCTGGAAGCATCTTTACTAAATGAGTGGTTTTGTAGTGCTGTTGATCTGCTGTGTGTCTCTCTGGTTTCATGTTTTTGTGGCGAGAAGAGAAGGCGACCCTCTCAGGATTTATGTGCAAATAATAATGTACACAAAACCCAAACACTGGAAAAACCAAACATATAACGCAAGCTATAAGTACTCAAATGTCTGCAGATTTTTTCCACATATACTGGCCTTTTGTTAATCTGCGTGAAGACATTTTTCACAGTACTGTACTGTACTGTGGGACTGGGTCAGTGTGTCTGGAGGGTATCGCCACATAAAAGGGAGGTAAAACAAGACGAGGGTGTGGCAGTGCTGAAGAGTCGTATCACAGGCTGACAGCTGAGCCAGTTTAGCCTTCAAAATAAAAGTGTGACAGTTTTAAAAATCTGTAAATGTATCAAAATACATAGGGATAGAAGAATAATTGGATTATGAACAGGATAAAGAGATACTACAAGTGTAATACAATATACGCTCAGTTGCCAGTTTATTAAGTATACCTTGCTAAAACTAATGCAGTCTGATGCAACAGTCCTACAATGTATCCAACGTTCATTCCTCTTAACACACGTGACAAACTAATTTCTAAAAATGCCGTATCTGTTTTCATTCAGCCCACTGTGTCTGTCTGTTTTATCATGAAAGGCCTCATGAAAGTGTTCGTGCGATGTGTATACAATATCTACCTCATGCAAATTCTGTTTGATTGTTCTAAAATGAACGGGTTAGTTGTCAGAGTGGATCCACAAGCAAGAGGGGAAAATCGAACAGATTTGCAAGTCACAGTTCCAGTTAGGCTGCTGTTGTGTTTTGATGTATTGAGCTGAAATTGTGTTTTATGCTGAGTGACTGACATTCTTTTACAGAAGAAATAAAAAAACAATTGTGAGAAAATTAAGTTATAATGAGAAGAACAAGAGCTGTTAGTACACAAGTGCAGCAGCATCTTAATATTGTAGATGTGTTCCATAATTTGCAGCCTTTCAGAGATAAAACATCCTCCACCCTCAGTGCAGAGCAATAGAAGTGTGAGGTGCTTAGTCTAATACTTACATAGACAACATATATTAAGCAAAACTGTCGCAAGGGTGTCCTCTTGTCCTAATAGCATTTTTTCATTTGTGCCTCTTTGCTACGACTATAATTTTGCCCAAAGCAAATGGCAAGTGAAACCACTGTTTCTGAGAACTACATACATTATTCACTAAATCTTGACTTTCTTTGTGCTGCCTCCACATCACTGGTTGAATCCCCTCCTTTTTATCTTTGCTTTTAATTCTACCAACATTTTTTCCTACTTCTTGCCCTTAAACTGCTTGCGGCAACAAAAAGTTTGCAAGAGTTCACAGCTACATTGAAAAAAGCCTCATGTGCACTATCACTGCATTTGCAGAAATCCCTGCAAGCTCAGGCTCTGCTCCTTCTTGCCCAAATGACCGTGCCCTGACAGCTCAACGGTTTCAGTCACCTTTCTGCTCCACTGGACCGAAGTGATGTGAGGATAGGCACAGTGTAAGGTCGTCCGCAATGGAGTCCAGGAGGTCCACAGAGGCCTATAATGCTGAATATCTTCATTCTCCCTTATGTGAAGAGCCATCCTCATGTCTCTGCTCAGGGAGGTCAAGGTGCTGGCTTATGGCCAATGCTCTCATCCCCATTAGACTCCCGGGCTGCCGGCCATCGAACCTAATAGTAATATAATTCAGAGAGAGAAAGGCTCTTTAAAGTCCTTCTTTAATTGAGTCATTTTCAGTGCAGGTGTGCACTGAAACTAATCCCATAAGAGCTAACAGAATTTATGCCAGGTATAATAAACTTTCCTCCTCCTTCTTTTGATTAAAAAAAAGCCCAATCAGATATATTAAATATGCAAATAATATCTGTGGTCACTGCTGAATTGGTCTAATACGTCCCTCATACTGGTTTATATATTCTCACTTACATTATTGATCCTAGTCCCTGGGTATCCACAGCATCACTGAAAATCACTCCGCTAGAGTAGATGCAGGCCTAATTTAGATCTCCCTCTCTCTTCTAATCCCCATATTGGATTTAAGAACCCCAGTAGAGCTGAGAGTGGCGGACCTCGCGTGTCTGCCAGTCACTACATCCCGACTCACAGCGACAGCCTCAGGCTAGTTAACCAATTGCGTAATTCTACATAAACTGCTGTAAAAATCTGGTTTCAGTTTAAGGTAAAATATTTTTTGCTAATATAAATGTACGAGCTGTGTTGAATGTATAGCAATTTGCTACATTGTATTGAGTTGTTGTGTATAATTACATGCATTTAGTTGCATAAGCTCCTCTAGTTCTTCATGGCAGGAGATCATCATCGCACACTTTCCCCTCAGGGTGGTCAATAAACCGATGGGAGTTCACTGGCAGCATTAGTTCGGTGTTTTCTCTCAGAATCAACGTGTCTGCTCTTTGACAGGAAATCAACATCTTCTCCTTGACTGACAGGAGTGTCCTCACTCACTGGAGATACTGTGTTTAGGAGATGCTGAGCTTCATGAACTCCCGAGCAGTTACTCACAACATGGCAAGAAGACAGATACTTGATTAGAGTAGTATGATACAACATGTGAAGCATGATGGAGCACCGAACAAACTCTGACTGTGGGTTTTATGGTATGAAGCAGCATCTACCAAGAATGGACTGCTATCACATCCTTCCTTTCTGATACATGTTTTATATTCTTACATTTTAAAATTTGTTTTTCAATTATCTTTTCAGTATTTAATCAGCGAGTAGGGATAGACTGGACACATGGGGAGGGAGCGAGGGGGTGGCATGCAACCGAGGCCCCTAGCTGGAATCAAACCAAGGAGGTTGCGATTTCCTGGTACATGTATTAGACCAGTAGGGCAGGGGGAAGCCCTTATTTTAGTATTTTGCACTCATACACACAGCATAAAAACGGATAACAAATGTGAGGTCAAGAAGTCATTGTTCTACAGCCATGCTAGCAGCTCTGTGAGGCTGACACAGCGGTGGTTGAGCTAAATGCTAACGTCAGCATGCTAACATGCTTACTATGACAATGCTAACATGCTGATGTTTAGCAGGTATAATAATTATGCACCATCCTTGTTTCGTGTGTTTTGTCCCAAACCAAACTATTTGACAAACGAAAAATTTGACCTAGTGGTGCAGAGTCCCACAAGGTCCATTTAGTAGCTGTGCTGGAGCTTTATCGCATGATCTTCCTCAGCAGATGGAGTTTGACCGGTTTATACAGATTTTTTTGTCAACTACAGCTTCCAAGGTGAAGAATGAACTTTCAATCTTACTGTGCTGTATTTATTACGTTTCATATTTCTGAACAGGGCGCACAACACAATGCACTTTGTTTTGCAAAACAAATTTCAACCTGACGGTTGCTGCATCCCTCCCTGTCCCACAAAAGGCAAATTGTTGCTGCAACACACCACCAAACTCAATGTGTTTTATTGTATCCTGGATTTATTGAAGACGAAGTGCTTTGCTGTTTCTAAGGCATTGCATACATTGCAGCATTGTTTCAAAGGATTGTAGCAATTTCTTGCACTCTGAACTGTTGTGCCTCCTCGTTCTTTCTCTATCTCTCTCTGACACACACACACACACACATACACATAGACACTCACAGAAAAGTGAGGTTATTGCAAAATTTTAAATGGATGCACATAAGCTGAATACAGTGCGCTCAGTGAACACATCTCCCGGATTTAATAGTCACTCATCTCCACCACTTTAAAGCAGCTAAATTTGTCACTGCTCGATCTGCTGTGTACATGCCGAGCTGCCAGGAGAGAGTTTAAGGTATGAACAGCAGCAGCTTTCACAGGGGGGCTAATCCTGCTCATCCTTGCGTCTGTATGATCACGTGTCTGTGGGTTTTGTGTAATTGTGTGGTGTACATGAAGTAAGTGTGGTGTAAGTTTGAGTGAACATTCAACTTCCCACCAGAGTAAAAACACCAACATTCTTACCTTAATCAGATACAGGACAGAAAGAAAAAACGTCAACATCTTATGAAAAATGTTCTTAATGATTTCTTAACACCTCGAGAGCAACTTCTGGTGTGCCGTTCACGTCCCTGCCGTGTTTTCTGCATCATTGAACCCTCTGCCTGAGTGTCTGCTGACTCTGCATATCTGCCTCACAGTGCCCAGTACTGCTAGCCTCTTTTTCCCTCTCTCTGCCCGCCATAAACCCCTTAGGTACACTCTGCAGACACATGCTGAGCTGCTTCCCAAAACACCAGTGTTCATCTTACAATACACCACAGAGCAGACGGAGACAGAGAGAGCAGGAGAGGGAGGCTGGGACAAGATAACAGTCAACACACAAATTGAAAACTTATAGAATCTTCAAAACTGTCACCTTACTGCAGCTTACATAAAGTACCTGAGCTGAAAAATGTTTAAGCATTGTTATACAGCTCAGCATGACTGTAAATACTATCCTATTCCATCCGACATCCCACTTCTCATCACTCTCTGCACTACAGCACTGTGATGCAGAAAGCAATCCTAAGAAGAATCTGGCGAGCTCTGAGTCTGTATAAATTTGCATCAGTAGTTAGTGCAGACGCTCCTGTGGTGATGAAATATAGCCTATTCTCCCGGGTGCTTCTTTTTAACATGCAGGGCACGCCGTGCACGGATGGGAGCGACAGTGCACACTCTGTGTATGTCAGTGTTACAATGAGAGAACGAGAGCTTCAGTTAGATTGACTCCCTGTGTGTGACCAGAAAATATTAACAACTACAGAAGCATTTATTTTTAGTTCAAACGGTGCCATTTGTTTCCATTACAAAATGCCTCTATTTAGAAATATAGACACTAAATATTTGTGGTTCTTAAAGATTATCTCTATAAATTACAAAATTACAAGTAAAAAGTACAAAGTACATCTTGATAAGTGAGTTTTTAAACGCTACGTAAGATAAATAGCTGGTGCATCAATCCCAAAAAATAAAGCTTAGCATAAGTTCATGCTTACCCATACAATTAATTTTCATTCACATCAGCTCACTGAGGGCATTCACGCTTTTCAGTTCAGCCACTCAGATTTTGTCCGACCTCTGTGAGCCAATCATCTCGTTGGCATCAAACATTAAAATCTGTCACAATTTACAATTGATGTGGTCCACCTCCACCTTGAGTTTTCTTTTTTTATTAGTGCAAACGGCAGACAGACAACATGACGACATACAACAATATGAAACACAAGACGATAAGACAATATAACAAAAAAACGAAAACAACACACAACATAGAGTAACATGATATTGTAACTTTAGGTAAATCTAGCTGAAGTCAATAGAGAAATTGTGTATTAATTGTACACGGGACATGAAGCTTTGTGTACTTAGTGACTTTTTGGGGTAGAACTACCACAGTGGTGGCAAAAACAAAACATACAAACAATTAAATAAATCAATCAATAAATAAAGGCACCATTTTAATTGCGGGGAACTTGAAGTTTTGAATTAGACTTGTTCTTCACTGTTTTGCCGTCACCAGCTGGGACTACACCCGTAAAATGATGATATACTGTATGTCTTCAACATTTCCTGTTGTGCACCCTATATCAAAGACATGTGCTAGAGCTGCTTATTTTTATTGTTTAATCTGCTGATTATTCTCTCAATTAATCGTTCTCTAATTCGGTCTATAAAATGCCAGAAAATAGTGAAAAATGTCCCTCATAATTTCCTTCAAATGTCTTGTTTTGTTCAACCAACAGTCAAAACCCCAAAGATATTCAGTTTACAGTGATAGAAACAGAGAAAAGCAGCAAATCCACACATTTCAATAGCTGGAGCCATCAAATTTTTGAAAAATTAAATTATTATCAAAATAGTTGCTGATTCATTTCTTGTCAATGGACTAAATGATTAGTCGATTAATTGTTTCAGCTCTAAAATATATTTCCTAATAACTTTTAATGAGTTCAAACTAACCAACAAGGATACGTATAAAATGGTTTGACAGATACAGAAAATTGAATGTGACCTTTATAGCACAGTTTGATCCACTGATTTAGTTAGTGCAAAGTCCTATTTTGTCTACCCCCTCATGTGTGAGTTGTACCAAATATGTGGACAGAGCTGAGACCTTGAACACAGACTATAGATCAGAGGCACAAGTTCCGTACTGGTTCACAACCGCATCAGACCAACAATTATGTCAAGTGGATTTCGCATCACAACTCTGATGTCATCTTGGTCGGAGCTGTCCTCCACAGACGGGCACTTGAAGAGAGAGAGACATGCTCAGCATCATTAAGCAGCACTCAGCGCTCTCCTCTCCAGCATGGTCTGGAGTGTTTGATGTGAGAGGGAAGTGAAAAAGCCCACGAAATATGGCGGCAACAGTTTTCTCCACACAGGAGCATCTAACTTACTAATATGTTGAGTTGATGTGCCTTTGAACTCAAAGACTTGTTTACCTGCACAGAAATGTGTTAATGAATGATAGTGGTAATACCTGCATTCTGAACTGAGAGTGGCTCATCTACTATTAGAAACCTGCTCTGAAATTGAATTCTGAGCTTCAAAGTGGCTGATAATGATAATGGATTCAGAACCGTCACCCCATATTAGAGCAAATTTGAAGTTCGGCTATTAAATCCCCATCTGTCTCATTTCAAGTTTGTGAGTTGTGTGCTACCTGCCATTTTGGTACAAAGATACGCTGCGACTCTGACCCACTTTCATCCGCCCTGAAAGACAGGCACAGGCACTTGCTCACAAACAGTCCTAATTGGCTGCAGCCTTGTCACCGGTGCCGCCTGTAGCCCTGGCTCTCGAAAGGCACTCCAGCATGCAGCCTCTGGATTTTGAAATGTCATGTTTGAGCTCACACAGGTCTGCTCTAACAAGCAGTGTTTACTCCGACTCTGTGAAAAGATCCTTATTTCTGCTCCTGATCTCAGCTGATGCAGAGAGATTTCTTCTCTTCTGTCTGCCAGTTGTATCTTCAAAGTTTCTCCTTAAGCTCATTTTCATGCTTCGTGGTTGCTGCTGAAAACAGCTATTAGCTATTTCCTGGGTCCATTTTGTGCTGTGTATTTCGTATTCCCGTGGAAAACCAGCCAAAAGTTGACATTGTTTTGAAATGTTTGCAGCACAGCTACAACAGGCTAGCAGTAACTTTTTTTTAGCTATCTGCTAGTCAGATTGAGAATGATTGTACAGGAGGAAAAGGTATCAGTTTCTGCAACAATAGTCTTAAAGGAACGCAATGCAGTGGCATGTTTTATTTAAAGTAAGCTTTTGTTTTTTGTCTATTTCTCTCCACCAACACCTATTACCCATAGCTCAGTGCGACATGTTCACGCCTGTTCTTATCAATGCGATTTGGAGAAATATTTGAAGTTGCTAACTGATGTAGGAGTAGATGGGGTAGTTTGCAGTAAAGTGGGTATGCCAGTGAAATAAATTAAAACACAGTGACTCCTAGAGTGCACCGAACAACAACAAAGGATTCTTATGTAAGAAGACCCGAGGGTGGATTTGTTTCTTTAACTTATATACGGCTGTTAAAAGATTTCACTGCTTTCTGTGCTGCTTTACCTGCTTCTGCTCTGTAATTGAATTAAGCTGTTATAAAAGACTTATCATGGATGCTAATGTTAATTAATCCTGAGAAACCCTTTAACCCTGAGAATCAATTTAAGTCATTCAAACAGTCCCTCTCCAGACCCCTGACCTTTTGTAAAAACAGACAGTTACCTCTCCGTTTTGCCATTACACACACCATTACTCCTTATCTATAAATTAATAACCTGTGTGTGTGTGTGTGTGTGTGTGTGTGTGTGTGTGTGTGTGTGTATATGTCTTGGCTGAGGAATTTTAGCGAGAGTCACAATCCTTTCTGAGTGGTTTCATTAGGTGTTGAAGAGGAGGCCTCAGGCAGATTATCAAAGGGCCAAAGGAAGCTTTTATGTTCAGCCAACAGTTCAGCACTACCCCTGAGATTTGTTTTCCTAAAGTCTTTGACTCAAAGGAAGAAAGAGAAACCTGGATCGCTCTGTGCTGATCTCTTGTACTTCTCACTAGGTGGCACACTGATCAAAGTTATGCAAAATCAGTGGAAGGCATTTCACCCAGGCTTTCTCTGGTGTGTTAAGGTCCATATTTTAATTATACATTGCTAACAGGTTTTGGAGAGATCAGAACTGACCTTTTTCTTGTGATAAATCTTGTTATTCTTTGGAGATAATTACATTTTTATTGTTAAAAGGGCAATTTGTGGAGCTGTTATATAGACAAAAGGTTAATATGGATGAAACAGGATTTTTGCAGTGGCTATAATAAATTACTTAACTCAATTTGCCTTTTAAATGTGTGATCCTTTGGATTCATTTCTGTGAGTCACTGAATGACGTCACTTAGTGGAGGCAGTGGCGGATGTTTTAAAGGGTCGAACACATGTATGCATATCTTCACTGTATATCACACTGCTTCACATGCTTCACATTTTCATTTCATTCTGTTCTGTACCAGGTGGTGGCAATGTTGCTGTGGGCAAAATGAAATCCCTCCTGCAGTTTTCTGCCTCCACACTGGAACATCATGGTCTAATGCAGAGCTAGTTGACACAGTCAGTCTTAAAGGATCTTTTACCTCAGCTATGACCTTTCTTGAACTGGTCAAGAGGAAACTTAAACTATATATCGTGCATTTGTATATTAGAGATTGTGCAAAGATATCTTGAAAGATAATGTGGCTGAATATTGAGAGTGAAACCTTCAGTATTAATGTCCCAAGTTGAGAGAAGTGTTTGATCTGTTAGCCAGTAGCTGGTGTTTTCAGATATGCAAATCACAAACTGTGTCATAATATAAGGATTTGAGAAGTATATCTGTGCTGCTCTTCACCATATGGCCAAAAGTATGTGGATAACCCTGTCTGCATGCTTACATACTTTTGGCTTGGGGCTGTTTTTCATGGTTTGGGGTAGGCCCCATAGTTCCAAACAATGGAATCTTAAGGGGGTACTCTTTTACACATGGAGTTACAGTTTACTTGTCATGATTAGTACTACTCAATCTGTGGAAACAGTTGTATAATGTCTTTTGTGGAGTTGAGGGGTTTGAAAGATGGGGGCTTTTGTAGGGCAGTGAGGGTTTAATGAAATATGCTATTGAGTTGCATTATGGGAAATGTAGGGTTCAGTGATGCTGGAGCTTGACCCATACTTGGGACTAATAGTCAGGCTAACTCTCAGCTGCTTCAATTATAAAAACTCTTTCTTTTATCTGCCTCTGACGACTCCCCCGACCTGATGGAGGTGCAATACTAAATAACTTCTTTAATGCTACAGCGACATTTTAGATAATAGTGTGCATCCAACTTTGTGGCAACACTTCGGATGGGCCCTTTGCTGTTTCAACATAACAATACCCCTGTGAGGTCCAAAAAGTGAGGGTTTTCAAAAATTTGGTGAGGAATAACTTGACTGTCCTGCAAAGAGCCCTGACCTCAACCCCATCCAACACCTTTGGGATGAATTGAAATGAGCTGAGCCTTATCACATCACACATCAGTGTCCGAGTTCATGAATGCTCTTGTGGCTGAAAGGGAGGAGAATATCTGCAGTAAGGCTCCAAAATTTTGTGGGAAGCTTTTCACAGAAGTGTAATAGCAGCAGATTAATGCCCAAGTGTCCCAATACTTTTGGCCATACGGTACACCTTACAATTTTAGAGAGATTTATCTTCTGTCATCTGTTTTTGTTTTGTTTGTGGTGGTTTGAAAATGTTTTGTACTTAAATGTTCAGAGTTGCTCCCTTCAGTTGTTTTAATTCACATGCAGGTCTGTCTTGGAGTTAATTAGTATGCTCTTGCTTTGTAAGATCGCCTGAGTAAATTACTGTGTGTTTATATGTCACCTGACTTGAAACAGCAAGGCTAAGTGAATCCATGATTTGGCTGACAAAGACAGTTTTGGGATGTATGAGAAAACTATTACTTACTTAGAGGAAGGTTTTACTCTTGTTCCATTTAAAATTTTGATTCAGTGTTTCCTGGTGAAACAGCAGTGTGGAGAATCTGCAGAGTTGAAAACTCTTTCTGCCCTGCAGGCCTCATTGTGAAGATGTTTTCCTCCAGGATGCCCTCAAGGTCTTACCTTTAACAGCTTTCACTTGTTAAATAAACTGAATAGCAGACAAGAAAATTAAAAACCTATTTGAGGGCAAATAATTTGCAGCTGTATCCCGAACCTAAAAAACATGGCTTGAAACTGTGTTACAAACAGTTTTCAGAGATGATTAATGTTTGGCTTTAAGTTTGAATTAAAGTGTTCTTATTTTGAATGAAATTTGATTTACTATCCTCAGGAGAACCTACTGTTGTTACATTTATATATTCAAATATAATATAAATTGTGAATGTTATGCACAGTACTGTATGTAAAATGAAAACATAATTTTTTAGGGTGTTTTCTAGCATCTGACCAGTGAAAACAGATGAAAATCAACCTTTTAGGCTAACTCTGGCTCATTAAGAGTTTTTTTTAAACAGTTTGTTTTATGAATTGTTGATATGTATTTCATAAAACTAAACTCGTTTACAGCATTTTCACAGTGTGCTCCTATATACTAGATGTTCCCTTAATCAGCATCTGGATGAAGGGGCCATATGTACAGAAACATGGCAATGAGCAAACAGCACATGTGCAATTGTTTATATGTCTTTACGTAATTGAAACATGGCCACTTCTATACAGATAATGATTCATGTATCATGTCACTTCATGCAGAGAAATGTATTTCAGAATAATTGTGCAGAGTAAATCATCAACTGAATTTCCATGTGTATTGTTTTCAGCCAAGTTAGTGACATGGCTCCAGGGATGGCAATGTCTGTCGGTCTGTCAGTCCACCACTATGGCATGGATTGCTATGAAAATCTAAACAGACATTCATGGTCCCGAGGAGATGAAGCCTAATGACTTTGGTGATCCTTTGACTTTTCCTCTAGCGCCACCATGAGGTTGCCATTTGCGGTGTAGAGTGAAATGTCCCGACAACTATTGGATAGATTGCCATGAAATTTGGTGCAGACATTCATGTTTCCCTCAGGATGAATTGTTGTCACTTTGGTGATCCATTAACTTTTCATCTAGTGCCATCATCAGGACAAAATGTTGATTTGTCCAGTATTTTAGGTTATGACCATATACCTGCAAAACTAATGAAATTCCCATCAGCCTCAGCTGTACTTTATGTTTAGTGCTAATTAGCTTATATTAGCATGCTAATATTCTAAAATAAGATGATCACCATAGTAAATATTACAGCTGCTAGAAATCTGCATGTTAGCATTGTCATTGTAAGCGTGTTACTATTCAGACGTTCGCATTAAGAGCAAAGCCTCACAAAGCTGCTACCATGGCTGTAGACTCTTAGTCTTGCTGTGAGATTGTATTCCAGTTTAACTTTTGATTTACTCATTTTATGACTGTATTAGAGATAACTGTAAAGTGTATTACAGACAACTGACCAATCGACTTAGCAGTTAAACTCAGCCAATTTGATAGATTTACTAGTAACACAAATGCAATCAAAAGCCTATTGTACATAAATCCGTATTTATGATATTGAACATAATTATTCATTGGCCACCAGTTGATGCTTGCTTACATGCAGTAAAGCAGGATACAAAGTGTACAGTATACATGTGTAATATTTCTCACTGGAACTGTCTGAATTGAGTTAGGTGTCTGGGTTCAAATCTGATCAGATACAGTTTAGTGTCCAAACAAGCCAAAACATGCCTGTTGCATCGTGGGAACTGTGGAAATGAGAATGAAATGCGGACTCGAGGGATCCTCTCGCTCACTGTGGACAGTGAAGAGACGCCTGGCAGTCTGCCTCAGCTCCTGTCTGCCTGATTGTTTTGGGCAGATTCTCTGATTTCTCAGAGCTTCAGTTCTGGGGGAACTCAGCGACACAAAGAAACCCAGAACCAAAGTAGTTTGTTTTCCACGGAGGTCAGTCTCCTAAATCCACTGTCACAATTATGCACTCCATGTTCACATATTCCCAGCTTTGCCCATAAAGGCAGACAAAGCTCTGCACACACAAAAGCCTCTGCCATCTGCTCGGCATCAGAAATTAGTGAACACTAGCCAGAGGGAAAAGATCAAATGGTTTTTGAGGAAGTGTGTGGAAGCGTGACACTGGAGTGAAATGTATTGTATAAGCCATTTATGGAATGTGTGCGTGCCAGACATAAAGATAAAAAAGATTTGCGGAACATGCTGTACCATGCTTGCAACACACTAGACTTGTGTTTCGGCATATTCTATACAATAAATGCCGTTCTGATCGGTCTACATTTCAGAGACACTGTAGGCCAACATGAGATGTTTTCTGAGTATTCCTTTTGGGAAAAGTGTCAAATTTCTCTGGGGAATTGCAACGCGCAGACTATCAGTGTGTGCATTGGACCCTCCTGCGGTTAGTGATGCAGAACAATAAAGCAGACAACAAAATTACAGGCTTGTGTTGATGCTGTCAGATACAGAGAGGGATTCAGTTATTTCTATGCAAAGCAAACTCAGCTGACCTATAATTGATCTGTCCCAATCCCCGCGTTTGAACAAACTTGCAGTTAGCTTTACAGTGGCATGTTTTCCAAAGCCTCAAAATGAACATTCGCTAGCTTTCAACCTGAGTGTTATACCCCTGGCTTAGGTTCAATATAGGCTTTTGTCCCCCAACAACATTATGTCGTGTATTTATCTGGTATCGGTATAATTGAAATGTAGCTGAGCTCTCTCTCTTGGGATTGCCTCGGATTCTGTCAGACTCCCTCTATCCTTTCATCCGACTCGGGGTCTTTTGGGCTGGGAGAGTGTGGTTCTTGGAGCTTCCTCGAATTGCCTTGGCAGAGGCTGGTTGGCTGCTGTGACTCTGACTGCATCTGTCGGCCCCGAAGTGAGCAGAAGCAAAAGAGTCATTTTAATATTTTTCTCCTCACACTTCCCGGTGGGATGGCTGACTGAACTAATTTGAATATATTTTACTGTATTTCACACATCTGCATTAAAACCCTCCCTTGATCATATTTTGTGTGATTTCACAAATTAACAACCATCATATACAGACACTGGAATGGATATTTTTCCCAGAGGAGGAATTTCATTTTATGAGTGAGCTGTATTTTTTTTTCATATGCACATTTTCTCCTTTCACAAGGACTGTACTGGCTGACAAAACACCAACATGCCTCATTAGAGTTCTTTGTTGATGTTGTTTTGCACCAGTGGGTGGCTACAAAGATTGTAATGAGCTGTCCACATCTCACAGTCACCACCAGCACTGGGCACCTGTGTGTGGGAGGGTGCTTCATGAAAAAAATACAGTATCCCTCTGATTTAAATGATTATACATATTTTACATAAAAAATACAGATGTGAAGAAATATGAATCAGATGAATCCTTTATTCATTTTAGAATAAAGGATTTAATCATGAAAATGTTGTGGGAAATAAATTAAAGACAGTGATGGAGACATTGTATGTAATTGTACATTAATTTGGAGTCTGTGGATACACTGAGCATTTTTATAATGTATATTAACATAATTTTATTTATCATGTAGTGACAAGCTGAGAAAAGACCATAAAAACAAAGATATTTTTTAAAACAGTGGATTATTAATATTTTCAGTGATTTACAAGCATATATTGACTTTCAACGAAAAAGGCACAAAAATTAGTTGGGATTAAATCACTTTACATGTAAATACACTGTATTACAGTACTATTTCTTAAATGTTTCTACTGCATTTGTGTGTAGAAATAGTGAAACAATATTTTTTTACAACCTTGAGCTTTTGTATAATTAAATTTTGAGCGATTATCACTAAAGATTAGAAAACTTTTATAGGCGCTGGTGTCATTTTTATTGTATTTTGGGTTGCTGGCAGCTTTATTTAATCTGTATCTTAAGTCAGATTTACAGCTAAGTTTGTGCTGGAAAAAATGGATACAATGCATGTGGGGTAAGAACAGTTTAAGTGCAGTGCTTAACAAAGACAAAAATGAATGCATAGAAAACCGACAAATATCAACCTGGACTTCGGAGCGTTACTAGAAATAGCTATTTCTCAATAATCTCAATGATTTTTTTCTCATTAAGGTTCCTCTCCTCACATCTTCTATGTATTTTTAAAATGCTCAGGTTCACAAGGCCACATACTTACACTCGCTAGTGTATCTGATCAGCAGAGTGAAAATATGGCTTCACGTTTCCTCGCTTACATATTCTCAGCAGAGGACCAGGGTGTGTGCGATCATCTCCATGCTGTTGCCTCGTCTGGTTTGCTCCAACCAGAAGAATATTAAACGAGCAGGTAGGGGTGGAGGCTTGCAAGATGAACACCTTCACAGCTGTCAAATGTTGATCAGTGATGTCAGCAGCCAGAAGAGGAGCAGCATTTGTTGTAATTTCACGAGTGAGAAGCAATCAGTTATTGCAAATGGTTCAACAAATTCAAAATTCAACATCATGTGTTGTGTCTGTCATATCTTTCTGATGCTTTATGGCCAGGAGCTGTGGCATTTTGATTGTGATATGGTGTGTTGACATATTCAGGGTGGTCAAAGTGACATTGCTTTTATAGAAAGCCACCTGTCTTCTCCATCATGTATCACAGTGTGTGACAGAATGCACTGAATAAAAATTGAAAGTGGGGCAGAGAGGAGAAGAAGGTGTGTCTGTTCTCCGAGTTTGACAGCATGTCATTTTCAGCAGCAGCGTGCCATTACCTGACGGGTTTGGGGCAGAGAGGTACACCTTGTAAATGTTGAATGTGAAATTAGAATCCAATCATCAACCTCTGTCGTAAACATTTTATTTCCCCCTCCACCCACCCCCCTGTGCTGATTTGATGTACGCCGCTCTGCCTACAGGGCTGCTGTGTGCTCGTAAACATGCCTCTTTTCGTCATCCTGCAGTTCAAGACAAGGCTGGAAGGTGTGTGGCCATAAATCTTTGATCATTCTGCTGAAAAGCCGACCTTGGCTGTCGTCAGTGAGTCACACGTTGCCTCAGTCGCTCTGACACTCTCGCCCCAAACTGACCTCTTAGCCTGCTTGCTGTGTGTGTGTGTGTGTGTGTGTGTGTGTGTGTGTGAGAGAGAGAGAGAGAGAGAGAGAGAGAGAGAAAGTGAGTGACTCGGAGTAAGTGTCCTGACCTCTTTTAAACATGCCATCTTCGTGGTGACTAATGTTGACACAACTGGTCGATTGATAGAAAATTAGTCAACAGTCATTTTGATAACTGATTAATTTGGTCATTTTTGAGGCAAAAATGCCAAATATTTAATAAATATTATTTTCTTAACTGGGAGGATTTTCTGCTTTTGCATTTTATTTCATTATAAATTGAAAATATTTGGGTTTTTGACTGTTGGTCGGAGAAAAGAAGGAACTTCGTCATCTGTCTCTGTGAAATTGGACATTTTCACTCTTTTCTAACGTTGCATGGCCTAAACAATTAAAACTTAACATACAGTTCCACCTTTTGTTTTCCCTTAAGTAGTTTTAAGGCTGGAAAACTCATTTTAGTCCTCACTGTCTGAATGGCAGTATCATATATATTCACTATCTGCTTGTTCCTTCATTGAAGATACATGAGGTTTGAAATATTCAAACCCAGGACTCCCATGTTTTTGATGGCTGCACCCTTTCAGCAAATGGAAATATTCTAGATGTCTTGTGCATCATTTTATACACATCGCCCCAAAATTTAACCTGCCATATTTGGTATTGTTTGAAACTTGGCACACTAATAAGTGTCTCACAGTTTGCCTTAATCATTGAAACATTACCACCAATTGAATGTGAATGTTTTAATTAATATCTGTCTTCTTTTAATAATTTTTTTTAACTCTAGCTATTTTTGTTTCATTTTTAATTCTTTGTGGCAATGTTGTGTTTTATCATATAACTGTATGCAACTACTACTTGTCATACTTATTATTTGTATATCCCTGTAAACAGGGCACTTCTGCATAAGTAAGCATGCTCACAGTGTGTTTTCCCAGTATGAATTTAAGATAAACGTCTGTGGGTTTGAAGAAGTATTTGGTTCTATGTGTTAAGTTGAGTAATTACTGGCCCGCTGGCAGGCCGCTGCTTCTTTTTTATTAAAACAAGAATCCAAAGAATAATTGTCGTCATATGGGCTGCTCTGACAAAATGCTCTTCTATCACCCTGCTGGCTTGGTTTGAAACTTGTATACTTCAGTGAAATTTTTCAGTATTGATCAGACATTTCTACATTACCACCCACAGGCTCTGACGAAAGAGCTTAATGGAGACCTCTGAGCAAACTCTAAAAAACAAAGACATTTCTGAGCCTCATATTGTGTTGATGTAGCCTCTGACTGAGCAGAATAGACATTATTACTGGAGCTATGTCCATTAAAAAAAAGCATTATATAATGGGTTGAATGTGAGTTTCTGTGTCTTGGTAATGGATTTAGCCTAATGATGCCCCTCTTGCCCAAAAGAGGGCTTATTCTGAAGAGGAGAACAATGGAAACTGCTCAACTATGGCTGTGGATGAAGGAAATCACAAGTCTGATCCAGAAAATCCCACTAGAGAGAGAGGAAACAAACTTTGCAGCTCCTTGGCCTACAAGGCAGCAGAGGAAAGCAAAGATTGACTGTCATGAATGCTTGTGTTTCTGTGTCTTAGCATGTGTTTTCATGTGGTTCTACTTTTTACTGACCCAAACTCTCTTTTTTGCTCCTTTGCAGCGGTCCAGTCTCTCAACAGCCTGAACGACCAGATTGCACAGTTCATGGTGACCAGACCTTGTAGCCTGGCTGACGAGGACGAGACCTTCGTCCCAGGAGAGAGGGACACCTTAAAAAAGTCCATGACCCTGATGAGACACCTGCTCATGGATGCTCAGGTACAGCCTCTGCCCTCTCAACAAGGTCAAAGGTCACTCAGTGCACGCTTGTCCCTCTGCTCAAGATCATTTTTTAGAAAGAAACTACAGACAATGTTTAGCCCATAACATCATATCACTTTATCTCGTTATATCACGAAACGTTCCTGTTATTATACAAAGTTAACATATATCGTAGTCTATTTTTTAGACTCAATCTATTTAAATTTCACTCATTTTAAGCCAACCAACCAACAACCAATACATTAATAAATGTTTTAGTAGTTCCTCTCCAGAATGTTATTGCTGGCACTGTGTAGTAGGCTTTGAAACACAGTTTAAGCTGTCATGTTGGGAAATAATATTTACAGAAAATAGACTTTAACACTTAAGGAATAAAGCATGTCAAATCCAAATAATTAAAAACTTATACAAATTTTCTGGGGGGTTGAGGGGGACATCAGTGTTTCTAAAATCCTGACTGCAGCTTTTAATTTCCATGTTTGTCCTAATCAGGTGTTCACTGTAGTTACCATGATCGATTATTCCTCTCACTCCATCATACCTACATACTTTTGTATGTATATTCATATCTTTTATTTTAAACTTTCCAATGAAGTGAGAAAAGGCAGAGATGTACTGACTCTTTTTCCAATGGCATTTCAGTATGACTTCTGCTCAAAGTTGAATCTACAGTGTGTTCATCCCTGAACTGAAATTAAACATTTGTCCTTGCCCACAGCACAACCAGTCCAACACTGTGAAAACTTTGGCACCCTCAGCAGTGTTATGAACAACTGACGGTTGAATTGGGTAGCGTTTTTTCTTCCTGTTAATCCTTAGGATACGGAATGCTTGTTTCTGTGCAATGATCTTGGCTGTTGTTTCATTAGAGTTACATCCAGTGATTTGTGCACTCTTTTAGTCTTACAGGTAAAGCAAAAAAATGTGTGTTTTAGCATGTTTTGCTTTAAAAAAATATACCAAAGTAATAAAATCTTTTCCTCTTTCTTCTCTGCTTCAGATGAGATGATACTAAATCCTTATAGTGTTGTTACCATTTGTCCTTTTATTTATATTCCTTCTACATTTTGATGAATGTCTGATGAATCTTGACACAGTGATGCATTTGGGTCATCCATTAGCACATCATGATGGATACTGAGTCCCCCCCCGCTATTCTCCTGGAGATATTTTCTCCGACACAGTGTCATTGATTAAAGGGAAGGTAATTCAGCAAAAGGCCATTGCTTTCACCTCAGCTCAGTGTTATGCAAGCTGGAGTGAAAGATTGTTACCCCGCAGTCAGTTTTTTTTGTTTGTCAGGAATATAGCATTGGGAGGTGATGGATGAGTGGGAACCTCATCCGTGGATGGAGTGCCGATTATCTCCCCAAGAAGTTGTACTTGGAAAAAAAAAAGTTTGCCGGTAGTTCAATGTTAAGTGAAGTGCTCAGACACCAGTCAGAATGACAGATTTCTCTGCTGTTGGCCTTGTTTGTGTCAGACGGTACACCCACAACCTTTACATGTTCTCCAGTTTTTTCTTCGAAGGAGTGCAAGCGACAATATAACTGAATGCAAGCATTCAGCTTGAGCAGAAGCAGAGCAAATCTAAGCACAAGCAGGGGCTATTTGAGTGTGAGGGCAGGTTTTTGAGGGAAAGCATTACAAAATCTGCAAGTGAAATCAATGATTTATGCTCTCAAATTGAAAGACCACGCTCTTGAATAAAGATAGGAAAAAAGACCCATAGTTATAGCGATACGTTTGTTTACTCTGAGGCTACAGCCAGAGATTCTCTGTTCCAAACTGGGAGTCTCTGTTGGGGTTGGGTTCTGGGAACAGTGGACAGCTCAGGTTAAAAGAGAGAAAAAGAGAAAAGGTGGAGCTGAGAGGGAGCGCATTAAAAAGGACAAAAGCCCGGGAGGAAAGTTCAGATAAATGCTGCAAAATTACAGATATGTTCATGAAGTGACATGGTTAGTAAAAAAACATGCTAACACAACGTAATAGCACAACTACCCTTCTCGAGTTGATTCTAAGTCCAGTTTGAGCTCTGAGGAAATGCCAGAATCAAAACAAACACTCCAAAAGTGCACAAAATGATATATATGAATATTCCTGTAGCCTTAATTATGGAAGTCCAATTGACTAACTCTTGAAGCTGAAGACAGACTATTTTGGATGTTTTTTTTTGTGTGTGTATAGTAATAAAACTAAAAGATATGCTACTGTCATAAACAGACAACAACAAAACGGTTACAGTATACGTGGTCTGTTGGGAATGTTATGAATGATCTTTCCCTAAACCCCTAACTAAGTTGTTTTTCTTAAACCTAACCAAACCTTAACCACATCATAAAGCAGATTAATCTTTCAACAACTCAACAGTTTTGAGAGGCGCAAACAAATGATGTTATCCTGCTGATCTGGGCGTCAGATCAGAAAACGCTTCTATGTTGTTCTAGAGGGCATGAAAAACAATGTATTTTGTCGTTTAATTTGGAGGACTTGATGTTACCGCCTTCTCATACAACAAAAGCTGATTGGGGACCTTTTGAGTTTTAGTTATTTATAACTTTAGTTAGGTTTAGCTTCCAACATTTACAACTAATTAGACACAATAAGGGATTTGAAAGGATTCAATAACCAGATTTTATACTAGATTCAGATTCGATACTCCAACCCTAGTCTCTCTACTTAATTCATCTTATCTGAGCAGCAGGATTGAGCTTTCAGGCTCCCTATCATCACTCAGGCCACAATAGACAGACAAAATAATTGTGGCCAGATTATGCGTCAGATTTCTTTGTTCTCCCTTGTCTCAGAGGTCAAAGTCAAGTACGATCTCATCCCAAAGAGAGGAGCTTTGCTCATCCAGAGGGTTTTGCATTCATGGAGAGTAGTGTTTCCGCTGTCAGATAGAATATGAAATTAGTCCAGCCCTCGTTCTCTTCTACTCTTTTAACGTCTGGTCTCCCTTTTCAAAGTGGCTGCTATTCTCTGTGCAGTTCAGGCAAGGCAACTTACCAAGGCACTCTGAGGTCCAGTATTTAGTGCTGCCAGTGGTGTGGTGAGACTTTTACTCCTGATCTGAAAGAATAAAGAACTCTCCAAGGCTTACTGTTGGTCAAGAAACCTTGATGTTTTGTATATTATGTATATCTTTTGAAAACATTTTCTGACACCAAATGATTTAGTTTGTGGAAGTCAGGGTAAAAACCTCATCTGATGAATTCAGCATTAAAATTTCAAGTCCACGGCCACTAAAAAGCAGAAAATTAATTTAGAAGGGATTTGAATAGTTTCTCTTTGAATGCTGTCCCAGAATTGATTGCCTCATTTGTCACTTGCACAGATGAATTATTTATGTCCCCGTTGCTGTGTTGGGGTGACTAATCAAATGCATTTCAGTGGGTGTGGAAGCTGTGAATTGATGTAGTGGAACGTTGCACTGCATTAGCTACTTTGGTCGAGAAGTCAGCGGGGCTACAATAGTGGCCTGAAGATGGCGTGACAGAGGCGACATTGCTCACCATAATTCTCTAAAGATGCACAACCGTCTATTTATTCAAAGGCGGAGTCCCCTTCTCACCCTGGGAGAGTGGATCAGTTCAGAGCAAATAGTCAGCTGTGCAGGTCAGTCACCACAAACAGAACAGCACCTCAGTCTGTGTAAGTGTGTACAAACAGAAGTACTTCACCTGAGCGCCTATCAGAGATTTCAAAGGCCTTAGTAGAGAATAACTAATTGGTCCATTGTGGGCTAGGCTTCCTGGTTTGCTTCCATGTAGTGCAGCCCACTGCCCATGCATATTAGTGTTTCTCTTTCTGGCTCTGCCTTTTCTAGGCTCTGGGAAAGTTCTGTAAATATAAAACCTTCATGGTTTAAGAAATTATAATATAAACAGTAATAATTGACCTTGTTTGCAGTTCCAGGTGTCCTGTCAGTTTTACACCCGTCTCTTTGATAATGGTGTATGAGGGAAAATGTTTTTTGGGCCACATGGGATTTTTTCATTGCAGTACTGTGAGCCATATCCATGCTAACATGTTAAACTAAGATGGTGACGATTGTGAACGTTATACCAGCTAAGCATCAGCATGTTAAAATAGTCGTTTTGAGCATGTTAGCATTTAGTTCAAAGCAAAAAAAAAAAAAAAAGCCTCACACAGAGCCGCTAGTACAACTGTAGACTAAGTCTTGTTATCCTCTTTTACTGGAAACTTCCATTTCCACAGATTTAGTCAAGCGAAAACCTACCTTGTTTATTTATATTAACATTTATAGTTTATACAGCACACTTCATACTCAGCATAGCGATGTGCATTTCAACTGACAGTTTATCTTTTGCTTTTTCTTTGCAGTCTCACACTCTCAAAGAGGTATAATCTTTACATAGAGTCACTGGGTTCAAAGAAAGCTTAGCAACGTGTGAGGAGAAATGAAACTGAAAAGTTTCATATGATTATGGCAGAGCAGAAAGATGCCAGTTTAGTCATTTCAATTACAATGATGGCAGATCTACCTTAATTCATTATTGACCACAGAAGAATTAAAGGAGCAATATGAGCCTGAGCCCAAAGTAAGATAGATTGAAAGGCTGGATTAATGATCCAGTGAGGTTTGGGTTGTCCAGCAGTTGTTAGTGAGAAAATGGATCAGTTCAGATCTGGTACATAATGAACTAATAAACTATATGACACGGAGAGACAGAGAAAGAGAGATAGTCAGGGAAACAGAGGTGGTCCTGGGGTGGAGGCAAAAATGGAGCCCTATCCTTAAATCGATCCATGATTTCTATTCAGCCATTTTGAGTCTCAATGCCTGCAGGAAAGGTAAGTTATCTTTTATGAAATCCTCTATATGTGCGGCTGCCTTTGTTCTGTAAGAACTGTTATTACCTGAATGTGTTGGAGGAAACCACAGCTTTCATCTCGTGCCTCATTTTGAGATTTTTTTCCTCTTCCCCTGTTTTATGGAAATCAGTCCAACCCTAATCCTTTGCATCTATTCCTGTGTTACATCCTTTGTGTTACAGTGCTTGCTGAAGTGGGCTGGACCTCAAAGAGCTGGGGTTGCTCTTTAACAACTGCAGTTTCAGCCGATAGTCATCTCTCACCAGTTTCCACACTTCTACCCACTCAGAAACACCAGGGGAACATAAAAGATTGATGAGTGCACATAAAAATGACCGTGTTAGAGCTGACTGTAAAGAAGAACACGTCTGTCACAGCTGATGATTAGGCAAACCTGAGTGCAGGGATAAAATGACAGTGTAGATTTATATTTCCTGATATGGCACGACAGATGATATTGTTTTTCAAATGCCATGAGGCAGACACATTCATTTTTGCGTTGTTCCCAGACCCCGTCACATTATTATACACACATGGTAAATGCTCATCCAATCAAACAAATGCTATTTTTGTAAATAAAGGGGGTATCGTTCAGTGGATCAAACTTTCACTGTGGATATTTTTAAGATGACAATATGGCCTCCGTCAGATGAAACGATGCATGCCAGATTGTGAGACTTCATCATCCTTCAGCCTCTCCAGAAACCATCTGTTGATGCTGTTCAGGATGTGTAAGTCTGGTGTGTTTGGGGCGCGCGTGTTTCTATGGAAACCCCAAGCACTGTCACAATGCTGATCTGGATCACTACACGCTTCTTTCTGCAGATCAAAGGTGTTCACCTCAATTTCGGTGGGAGTTTGGGTGATATGAGTCTCCTCGTCAATCTCCTCTTGAGTGACAGATAGTGTTTGTACTCTTTGCAGCCCTTTTGTTGTGGGGTTGTTTGTGTCTGGCTGATGTGGATAAGTGTCTAGGATTGGCTTGCTCACGCAGGAGTCTGAGAGTCGGTGCAGAGGCGGCTACGTGTCCTCCCGTGACTTTGTCAGC
This sequence comes from Siniperca chuatsi, assembly GCF_020085105.1. Classification (NCBI taxonomy): domain Eukaryota; kingdom Metazoa; phylum Chordata; class Actinopteri; order Centrarchiformes; family Sinipercidae; genus Siniperca; species Siniperca chuatsi. The sequence continues at coordinate 14,814,663 of NC_058043.1, forward strand.
CAGCCACAGAAAGCTTGAAGTTCCTGAAGAGATTTTCAAAGCACATATGTAAACCCACTTTCCAGTTTATTCTGTTTTGACTCATTCGGGGGAAAAGAAAGCACAAACTGATCTATTAATCCATTATTTAGCATTCAGCCATAGGTGAGCCTCCTTGTGGTGTGGCTGCTAGAGTCGCCACAGGACTTAAACCTGAATAATTCATGAGAAAACATCAGCTTCTGTGTACACAGCAGACATGAGTGGAGACATTAATGTGACGTGTAGCGACATTGGTATGCCTTTTGTTTCCCTTATCTCAACTTCTTTCACATGTCAGCTCAGCCTCCTAAACACAGTTATTCGCCACCGTCCACCTCGTCTTGTTTACTTTAAAACCTTCTTGCACAACCTCTCATCAAAGGCAGAATTTCTGCACAGGCGAGAAGAGTGTGAAATCAAAGATGGGATACTTGTTATCAAAGCCATTGAGTTCCCTGTTGACCTTAGACAAGATTTAAATGCTCCCTGCCTCCACAGCTTGTGGGGTGGTGCAGGAAATATAAATGACTCTCCCTTCTATCTGATTCCCTGCCAGCAATCGCTCTGAGGAGTCGGGCCAGGCGGGCATCTGGCCCAGAGCTGCTTCACACACCTTCATTTTTTTTTTTTACCAACACACACACTTACAGGTTTGAGTTGACCGCATTCAGTTGGCCTCTGATAATTTGACTGTTTTGGAGCTCTATTAGTTCTCATGTTTCTTTGAAAACTTTTACTTTACTTTTACTTTTACTGCCGTGAAATGCTTCTAACTGTCATTCATCCTAATAGGACATGCCTTTGTACAGGTAGCAGAGTTTGTAGGTGTGATAAAGTTACTTCAGTGTTTATGACTTTATTCTCAGAGGTGTTCACATTCTTTTTATTTCAAAGAAACTGAAAAAACTTCCAAAAACAACTTCATTAATGTAGGAAGAATGTAAAAATATTACATCCTTTTGTATTCAAATCAAGATCATGTGACTGAACTATTTGTAGGTCGTATTTCTGTATTAAATGGCTTATTAAGGTTTAGATTTTATCTCAGTAGACCATTTTCTTTATCTATAGTCTGCCTTCCTCTTGTATTCCCTTCAATATACTGTTAACTGACTTCAGTTTCACAAAAAATACAATCAGAATCAGTTTTATTACATTTTTGCCTAAAATATAGTGTTTAAATCTTTCTAGTTTGCTCATATTGTAGTTTGAGCATAAACAAATCCAAAGATAAAAGAAGTAGTATAACAGATTAGAATAATACATTTGGGGAAAAGGACTCTTAAAGAGGTAGTATGAAGCAGTAATATACAATTATAACTAATAATAGAACGCATTTTAAGAGAAGAGGCTGTTGTTTGTACAGTACTGTACATACATGATTCTCAGTTGAACCTGACATGTTTGCTTTGGAGGTAAGAAAAAATAACTACAGTTGCTGTTACAGTTTCTCTTAAAACACTGGAAAACTTGTTCATTAAAATTTAAATAAAATAGGATTTTAAGACTGAATACGAGACTGTATGACATGTTAAGATTTTTCTTTACTGTTTAAAGGTTTACTAAATTTTCTCTCTCTGGGGGTTTTAGTGGTTTTAGTAGTTTTAGCGGTGATTACAAAACAACACAAATACAACACATAATACCTAGAAACAATACATGAAATCACATCATATGGATCATGGAGCTTGCTCCCTCTGATAGTAAACCATACAGTGTTCATGGTCTTCTGACACACAATTGTGTAATCTGGTCCTGTAATCTGGAGTAACCCAATTAAACAGAGAGGTTATCTGGTTGTAATCCCACCATGTAAATCAGGCTCAGGAGGTGCAGGGTGTTACAGACCATCAGACCTCAGTACTGGTGCTCAGGATTAGCCCCTTTACCCATCATGACACCGGCTGTCTCATGGGTCCAGACACAGTGATTCACCATTCTGCTGCCCTGTGAAGAATAGTAGAGTCAAACTGCTAAGGTCCATCAGACATGACCAGGTTTTATTTTGGTTTGTTGTGATTATTCAGTGTATTTTCTCAATCTTGTTTTTTTCTGGGAGCAGTGTTGTACACTTTGAGGCTTTCTGGGTAGTTTGTAATCCTGAGTCAGTGGTTTCAGTTATTTTCACTTCCATCTCCACTAATTCTACGGAGTTAAATCATTATATAAAAACATTTTTCTATAGCAGTTCAATATACTTCTCATTGAGTGGGGTTACTGGAAGGGCTTATAATGCAAAGTCACAGTGTTCCATTAATGGGATATCCATAAGGGAGGGAAAGGCAGTTTTGATGGTAGAGGCTGGAGGGCAAGATTGTTCAAAAATGTGTTTAATATATTGGAGTTTTATTTACACCTATCGGCACAAAATAAGGTAGCTATTCAGGATAAACCATTACAGTGGGTGTAAATAGCATTTTAACATAAAAATACAAGAAAACAAGTTTTGTACTTTTGTTATAGCTGGGAAAATTAATTAAGTTAAAAAAATCATCTTCATCTCACTATGACTTTAACATGTTTACTGTTCCTATGTATATCATTAATGAGAACACTCACACCAGCATGTGAACTAAATGTTAAGGCTGATTTATTTAATAATTGTGTCAAAAGTGTCAAGTGTGGTGTCTAAAGAGGACTACAGCATGGCTTTTGTGCACCTTTTCAAATTTTACATGTGCATGTTATGCAGACACAAGCACAAATGGTGAGATGGCTTGATCTGCTTGTCTTTTCTTGTATGTGTTTCCAGTGTGCTGGTAGTGTTTGCTGACTGTGAAGACAACAATCACCTTAATAAGACATTTAGTCTAGGAATTGTATGGTAATGAGTGTTAGTATTGTGAAACAAAACAGAATGAGGCAGATTGCTTATAACAAATTAGGAAAATTACATTTGATTATAGAAAATTCTCCAAAAATGTTGATTTGTGTCAGAAACTAGCAAAATATTTTCACCTTGATGACAGAATTTTAAACTTGTTTCAAGAAAACAAGAGTTTGGGATGCAATATCAGACTAAATGACTGGTTAAGACGCAGATGTTTTGCATTGTATAGAAGGTTGAGGCAAAGTTGGTAATATTCTCCTTTCTAATACAAGACAAATAAGCTTCATCTACCAAACCACTGTATATTCTCGTAGCAATTGTTATTTCTCTGTATCACAAAGTCAACATGAGATCGAGTGTAGATAATTAAGTGCTGTAGCACATAATCATATGATTCCCTATGCTTAGAGACCCAACAGTGACACCTTAAAGTATAAAGGTAGACTTTAATGCTTAAAGGTCCAGTGTGTAGGATTTAGTGGCATCTAGTGGTGAAATTGCAGTTTGCAATTATTTGAATACCACTCGCCTCACCCTCCCCTTCCAAGCGTGTAGGAGAAACTACGTTGGCCGCAAAATTCATGAAAAACCCTATCTAGAGCCAGTGTTTGGTTTGTCCGTTCTGTGTTACTGTAGAAACATTGTGGTGCAACATGGCGACCACTGTGGAAGGGGACCCACTCCTATTTAGATAAAAAATGGCTTATTCTAAGGTAACGATCACACAACGATTCTTATTTTCAGGTGATTATACACTAATGAAAACATACTTATAAATAAACATTCTATTTCTGCCAGTAGCTCCTCCTAAATGTTACACACTGGACCTTCAAATCTGTGGTCATTCTCCTTCGGTCCCTCATAATTATTTATTCATTTAAATTTATTTACTCTGTGCTCTGGATGCATGATACTGTATATCTCATGCTTCACTCAGCCCTAATCCACAGGGTTCAATTTACCATATTCATATCATACAGTATATTAACAGCCCTCTGCTTCATCTCATAACTTTCTGGGAACAAGAGGGAACACTAAATGCATAAAGAGGCTATAAATATTAAAAATGAAAGATTTACTGAGGAAGCATGGCGAAGTGTAAATGCAGGAAATAGGATCAGAAATGTCAAACACAAATACTCATAATGAAAACCCAATTTCAGTATCTTTGTCTAAGCCTATTATTAAAATGGAAGCAGTTGGTTTGATCGTGCTGTGTATGGCTTCTTGTTTGATGAATCATGTTCTTAATGTGCTCTTGTGTTCTTTCCCAGCCTTGTTAGTATTCATGAGTATGATTACGATTGATCTCCTCGACTCCTTCTCTGAATCCTCTTACGCTCTCCTGCGGTTCTTTACGTATGAATTTGTTAGTGTGTGGTGCCGGCTGGTTGCAGTGTTTTGCTCTGCCTGTATGCTCCACGTATTGCTGTTTGACTGCTTCAGTGAGAATGTGTTTCCAGGGATCTCAGCTGAAAGCCTATCAGCATGCATGATCATGCATCGTCTAATACCGCTGTTGCCAGATTACTGAATCTCAAATTTTTTTTACAATTCCCTGGAGAGCAATTCTGCTCTGTCATGAATCTATGGGATTTTTTTAGTGAGCAGATGGTATTTTAATGAACTCCACAGAAGATATTTTACTGTGATGCTTGTCCTCTTGCAACCCTGACATAAACTGCCAGACATGTGCTTTTGAAAAGAGCTATAATTGTTATTCTTTGGAGGCAAGGTGAGGCTTAATGTTTCTGTTATGCACTGTAAATCACCCACAGAGTCAAGATTGAGGTCTAAATTCACTTAATTATGTCATTTAAAGATGAATGAAAATGTCACATACAACATTAGGATCTACGCTGTTTCCTTGTCTGTGTGACAGCAAACAATGACAGTCATAAAAATAAAAAATGTATGCAAATGTAAATGCAAATAGCTCCCAGGATTCTTCTTAATGTACTGTGTAAATCATCACTATTTCTATTTTACATCAGAAGTTTAACATATTTTTCAGTCTGGACATTTACATTTTTATGACAGTATTTCTTTACATGTTTCCAAAAAGCTTTCCAGGTTCCTGCAAAATGAGGCTCAGCAGGTTTCCAGTTTGTTCATAGCACCAGTTAAATTCGGCTTGTTTACCATGCAAGGTAGCATGCTAAAGCCATGTTTGATTTGGAACATAACTGTTATGAAAATTAATCTCCAGTGGAACAATTTGATAGCTGTTGCTCTAAATGGCTAAAACCGCTCCAACCCGCTGCTTCCTTTAGTATTCTATTTTTTTTTATTATTTCTTTTAAACCATAAATCAAACGGTCAAACATTCAAATCTTGGAATGATAACAGTGAAGTCAGTGCATGTGAGTAGACTTTACAAGTCAATACCCATTATACTGCATGGATATTTAGATTTTATATAAGTGCTGGATTTTGATCAATTTGTCATGGAGTGTAATGTATTTACAATAATGTTTTATCTTGTAAGTTGATAGATCATAGTAGGGCTGCAACTAACTATTTATTATTGAATAATCTGCTGATTATTTTCTCGATTAATCAATTTGTCTATAAAATGACAGAAAATAGTGAAAAATGCCTGTTATAATTTCCCACAGCCCAAGGTAAAATCTTTAAATGCCTCTTGTCAGACCCACAGTTCAAAACCCAAAGATATTACTGGCACAAGACAGAGACGCGTTTTCACAGTAAAATGAATGTCTTATTGAAATAACCAAAATAATCAAATAGGCAGGAACTGGAGTTGCTGGCGAGAAATAATATTAATAGCCAAGTGAATATAGTGCTTTACAATTATAGCTAAAAAGGTCTTAATACAAAATCTAAAACCGTTAGTGAACCCTAAAGTATCTAAAACTGTCAGCAATCTGCAATCTACATTTGTGTCCCAGTACTCACATGCATAACGTGTAGAGACCTCACAATGGGTGTCTAGCCTAACTAATACAAAAAGAATCACAAACAAATAAACAACCCAGTTGGTTTGACAATACAGGAAAAAGAATTACAACTCAAGCAAAATAAACCATAAGGCCAAACAAAACAATAAGGCTCACCATGCTGCATACTAAAATTATAAATTTTGATGTTGTGACCTACTCACCACCTCTGGTATGGGGCATTAACACACAGGATCACTCAAAAAAGGTGGGCGGGACAACAATGGGGTTCCAACACACAATATACTCAGCCAACATATCAGAGGGCTGTACTCTGAAGCAAATTCGACATAGCCAGGCTTTCTTTGCGTTAGTTGGCTCGACAAAACCTAAAAACCCAATCGGAGATAATGGGTAACACGATGGTGGTTATCAACTTTCTTTGTTAACCCAGGTTTACTCCACCAGGCTCTGTGCGTGTTCTCATTAAAGGGGGCGTTTGACACATCATTTGACTCTTTTTTCGCACAAAATGGACAGATTGCATGCAGCCTACTTCAGTCAAGAGGAACAGGTTGGAATAATGGAGAGCTATGAAGAATATAAAAAAATATTACAGATATACATTATAGATGATATGCTGTGTAAAATTTTAACTGTTAATATTACCTGAATCAACCAGGAAGAAAATGATGCATGTAGGTTCCTGTGGCAACGCAATGCATACAGTTTGTGCTACTGTAATTACACGCCTTGTATGTGGCATTAACATACGGCTCAGCAAGTTTGCATATATAACGTATTCCCTTAGCTGAGAATCTATATCGCTCATGGAGAATATCATCAGGAAAAGAATTAGTGAAAGGGCGCTGCTTTTTCCAGCCGATTTAAATCGGAAACTCAGAATATAACCTCCTCCAGAGCAGTTTAGGTGTGCAGCATAAATTACCATGGTGATCTAGCCAAGTTAAAAGAGAGCAACCTTCATGACATTAATCTCGCTTCGTAGTACACCCCTCTGATTAAAGCTGTAACACCAAACACTACCAGCCACGACAGAGGACAGGACAAGCCAAACAAGTGAGCATTGGCCAACAGGTGCCTTATATGATCTGGCCCTGATTAGGGAATTAGTTGGGGGAGGAGTCTGGCCTTGGACTGTGTTCACTAACACTACACAGGATACTGTATTCACCTACAATAGGGGAGCATTCCCCACCACATTAGCATTTAGCTCAAAGCACTGCTGTATGTACAGTAAGTACAGCCATACAGATCTGGCAGCCTGGTTGTAGTCTTGTTATCAACATAATGAGGAAATGTTTTTATTGAACATAAGCAAAACAATTAGTGACGTTTTTCCCATATGCTTTCCTGCAATGTTGTTTACCTGCTTGTCATAATGTAAGCATGTTTAACCTTTTGATTGTTATGTTTAGGCTCTCAAAGCACTTTGTTAAGGTTAGGGAAGATCATGGTCTTGGCTAAATATTTGAAAACTTGATACTTACTGGATGCACAAGACACGACGTGTTTACATTTTCAATATTTAATCGAAACCATGATTATTAACTAACCTTAACCAAACTACAGTTTTAAATTGAAGTAACCTCAATCCAAGTGTTTTAGTAACCTAAACCTAACCACATACGGGACTCCGGACGCTAAACCTCATCTCTGATGCACTTGTACACCCACCGTCCACGTAGACTACCTCCTACAGTCTTACAAGAAGGTAACACTTGGACTGGAAAAAACATTCCCAGAGAACATAATCCAGGCAGCAATAACATTTCTTTCTAAACGTATTTGGCAAACAATTTAGTAATATAGTTAGGGAAGTATAGGAGAAAGGGATAATGTAAGGTAGAAAATATAACATTTATCTTTAAATAACAGGGAACAATCTCAACAACTCAGCAATTCTATGAATATTATATACTGTTTGCAAATATGTAATGGTTGACATTTTACAGTATAATATAATTTAATGCATGTTTCATCACATGTTTGGATTATAAGTGACATTAGAATGAGAGTTTATACATTTCAGGTGGAGGTGGAGAACATTTTGTATATTTATCCAAAGAGATGCAATTGCAAACAGAGGGTGTACCAACTGTGCATCTCTGTATTTAAGTGTAAAAGCTCTTCACTCTACTCTCCAGCCTCTCTCCCTCATCTGCGGTTTATGTTTAGTCATGGGATGTCTCTTCAGGGAGTAACAGGGTGACCATTAAGCTTTCAAAGGCTTGTGTAATGAAAGGTGGTTTTTAGGTCTTGAAGAATTGCAGTCCAATGTGATTGTTATCCTCTGTAAACAAACTACCTTTGATTGTAGCTTTAAGCTATGGTGATCAACAAATACTCTTTTTGTCCTCCTCTTTCCTGCTTTCCTCCCTCTTTATTTTCTGATGGTGTGTCTGTCTCCATTTTCTTCTCCTCTCCCTGACAGTATCACACATACAAACAGCAAGACGGCAGACATTTTTACCTATTTGCACATACGAAGCACTCAAACAAAGTCATCTTAGATGCACAAACAAATTACAATTAGAAACACTTTAAACACCAAGGACAATAAACACACAGGGACATGTCTGCAAGGAAACATACTCCAGGGCATATTTCATCTATTTAGAATGACTGTTAAATGATACTATGGTAATTAATTTGCCCACATGCAACATTTTTAGAAACAGAAAGGAACATTACATTGTTTTGCTTTTCATGGATCTTAGTATTAATGCCCTGTTATAATCCCTTACAAGAGCTCAACTCCCTGAGCCAGACAAGTTTTGGATTCAGACAAACTAATTTAGCATGCAGATTAATGCAACTCCCAGCTCCTGCAGGAGCCAGCTTATTAAACACATTTAAATCACATACATTTACAATTAGAATAAGTTGGAGCCATTAAAAAAAAACACAATACAAAAGTATCTCATCAGCACAGTTTGTCTCTGTAAACACATTTGCATAAGTGCATTGCCCTTTTGCACTAAGGCATATGTAAAGCAGTCGTACCCTCTAACTGTAGTCACAGTCTAAAACAGGTTTTCAGTCTGGAAAATTATCCTCCTTCTCCTTCTATTATATATATGGATGAGTCAGCCATATTGCTCTAATTAAAATAATCAAAGTCCTGCTGTCAGGTTGGCACTTCTTTGGCACTGTTGTGGCTTGCGTTTAATTGCTTTTGCAATTTAATGTTTGAGCTATCTCTGCGTGTGCATATGTATGTGAGTACAGGTGTGTGTGTGTGTGTGTGTGTGGTGCATATATGTGCAGAACAGTATGCTAAGCCTAGAATACTGAGAGAGTTTGTGCCGGTCTGGTCGTCAGTGTTCCTTTTACCGACTCTCTACTGCACGCTTGAATGTCTTTCAATTTAGTCCTTCTGATAACTCGGCTCTCTCTCGCAGAGATAAATGTTGAAATATAATAAACAACATCGCAACTTCACATGTTTTGGCTCCAACCTTGTCTCTCTCATGCTGTCTCTGTGCCCTTCCATTTCTCTGCCTTATTTATCTTTCTCTCCGCTTCCCTTGTTGCTCATTTTTCAACATGTTCCTACAAGTTTCATATCTTGTAATATAAGCTTTAGCAAATAAGGAATGTAATTCCCAGTACATAGCGGCTTGCAAGTCTTGGGAACAATTCTGAATTCTCTTGGTGCCACAGGACTGTTATTGTATCTTTAACAATGAAACAAGATTTTTTCTGTATTATGTTATCATTTTTAAAGATATTTTGATTCTTTTTGTCATTTTGTGCAAACAATTTGAATTTAAAGACATTACTGAGACAGTAATTGGACAATAATAGTATTTTTCTGCTTGCAATCTGCATTTTTGATAAGACTGATTATGTCACTTGGACGTGAAGAAATTGGAAAAAGTGTACAGTGTATTGCCGTGCATACAAAGTAGCTGCATAAGGACAGTGATAAAGAGGTGATGGAGTGATTATTGTCTCTAGTGTTGCTATTCATTGGAACTGTCCTCTAGAGTGGGAACACATGATAGTGAGATGAGTCTCTTAATCAATAGGGCCTGCCGATGTGCCTTTACACACACTGACAAGAGGATAAGCTCCTTATCAATACACTGTACCGAAACAGCTCTCCGTCAGATATGGATTAATCTGTCCTCAGTACTGCTCAGCATTTTTCACCCTCTAAACCTGTTAGTTGTTTGCCTGCGGTGCTACAGTATACCTGGGAGTTGTCTTCTTTGGTGCAGTTTGTTCTCAGCTAAAATGCAGAGTGTTTTAACTGCAGATTGCAGTTTATTTGGCCCGTATGGCATCTGTTACTGTATGCTGTTCACAAGCTTTGGTCATTTAAAGGAATAGTTTGACATTTTGGTAAAAATGCTTGACAAGAATTTGATAAGAAAATCAATACCACTCTTAAGTCGGTACGGTTGTTAAACAAACAAGATACAATGTGTTTATTTGTGAGCTTTACAGTTGCTGGTAGTGGATTTTATTATTTTTATTACAGCAAGGCTAGTTGTTTCCCCGTGTGTCTTTGTGCTAAGCTAGCTGCGGGCAGTAGCTTCGTATTTACAATACAGACATGAGAGTGATATGAATCTTCTCATCTAACTCAGCAAGTAAGTAAATGAGCGAATTTCCCAAAATCTCCCAAAACTATTTGTTTAAATGATCTTCCTTTTCTTCCATTAATTAGATATTCATTCTTTAGCCCAACATCATCATAACTCCCAAATTCTCTGTTATTCACAGAAAAAGCCAGACAGCAGCCCTTCCCCTTCATCTCTTTATCCGAGACTTGCCAAGTTGTCTTGGGAGGTGTACTCTGACCTGCTCTCAGCAGCCCACCAGATTAGCCAATAAATAACTAAAAGTGTATCATAAATCAACAGGGAGAGCTCTGTCAGGGTGATTTCCACTGCAGTTGCCCTCTGAAAATCACTCTGCTGCTCTGAGAAAAGAAAGAGAGAGATGGATGTATGGAGGAAGGGTTGGCAATGAATGAGGTTCTCCTTGTGTTGTAGAAAATGTTTTACCTTGAGCGATATGCTCTTGTAGCATTACCCAGAGATAGCTCCTTTGTTCCACTGAACAGCTGGTCAATAGTTATAACCTGTAATTGTTTTTTTTTCTAGGATCGGGACTGTGATAAAGCTGCCACTAGCTACTCCCACGATTCCATGTTACTTGGATTCATTCAAATGACACTTTAATTATGTTGATGATTATAACACTGTCAGCTATCTTTCTCATCTCCCCCACGGGCTATAGGCACATCTCTCATTCTCTCAACATCACTGTGTAATTGTGCCTCCTGCAGAAGAGCGTAGAGAACGATGACAGGGGTGAGGAACTCAATTAGACAGCAGCAAAGTAGCTGAGTGTGTTACGCTTTGTGCAAAACATGCACCTTTTGTATCGGCGCTGGTTCCTTTTGTGATCTCACCATGATCTGCATGTCATTAGAGATGACTGCAACATTCAGCTCTGCATGTCTACATGTTCAAGTCTGAAGACAAAAGTATGACTGGGGGATTGAGATTGAGAGTGGGATTGAGCAGACATGATGGGCTGAGGCCTGGCAATGGATTCTGGAGACCACTGGGAGAACAAGCAATGACAGAAAACAGCCAGCAGAGAGCAGAAGTGAGATCGAGGGGAAATGAGGCAAGAAGCAAAATGGGTCTCGGTGGAGGGAAGGCATGTGAAACAGTGGAGGAATGTCATTTTTTTCAGTTTTATTCTCCATCATCTGACGTATATTTCCCATCCCGCAGGTCTTGAAGTTCATCATAGCCAAACCCCCCTCCCTCATCCCTGCATCCTCTCTTCCTTTGATTCCCCAGGAGTCCTGCAGACAAGCCTTTATCTTGATACTCATCAAGGCCTCTGGCACCGCGTTTCATCCGCAACCCTGTCGACCGTTATCTCCAAGTAGAGAGGCTGTCAAACTGTTTATTATTACCAGACTATCAGAGATGGGAGAAGGACATGGCTGCAAGGCGTTGGAGTGGAACTTGGGGGGGACTTTGGGTGACAGACGTGCTGAGTTTGACAACAGATAATAGGTGCTTCTCTCCAGGTCTTATCTCAGCCTCTGTATGTCTGTATGCCAGCTTAAGGGATGGAAGTTTGCCCCTCTGCCAGAGTTCAAGCTGCAGACGAGGAGTGGAGTTGCTGCTTTCTACTGTTCAGCAACCTGTTGATGGAACCCTGCTGAAGGTTTCAATGAGCATTCGGTGATTAAAGACCACACTGCAAATAGCGATGTCAGAAGCTGATTGGACTGTAGACAGGTGCATTTGATAGCTTGGGATAGGATGACAAGTACTCCATATGGGCAAGTGTCTTGTTTCAGATGTTACAACTTAATATTTGTTGAAGTCAGTTAGAAATGTTTAGGGAAGCCCCAACTAAGCGAGAATAAATTAAATTCAAAGATCAAAAGCTATTCAGATTATAAGTGATCCTTTGCACTCTTTGAACCCTGAGCTTTTACCTAGAGGGAGGCGTTATAGATGTAAGTAAGAGCCACCAAAAATGTGTACAGCAAATCATTCCAGCTAAATGCAGTTTGAATACTGAATGCCTCTTTCACAAACACAATTTTGCACCCAGGCCCTCTGCAACTTTTAATTTCTTTTTAAAAACTGCATCTACTCTATGTCCTTTAAACTCATGTAGTTTGTTGATGTTTTGTTTTTGATGACTGAGGAAATATCTGGCTTTTTAGCTGCAAATTGTTCCTCTATGTTCATCAGCTAGTTGCTAATGTTGTTTGCTCTTTAGCGCTGGGCATGTAGCATAAGGGGATTTTATCAGAGCTTTTTCACTGAAAACAGCTGCCTGCTGTGGCCAGAAACAACAGTGATGGGAGCAATGAGAGTGAACCAAAGCAAGTTGTGGATAGTGAAACCGAAATAATGAGTTAAAAACAATGATACGATGAAATGATAATTCTCTGTGGGTTCTTCACTACGAGCGACACCTTTCATGTTACATGCAATCATGTGATCCATTGTTTATATAAAAATACTGATTATGGCTGCTTTAATTTATGCTGTGTGGTGAAACCAAAGACAATTTCCACATCGACAAATTTTCCACATCATGGACTATAAAGCTAAACTAACTAACTAACTAACTAACTAACTAACTAACTAACTAACTAACTAACTAACTAGAAAGCTTGTGGAGCAAGAGAGATAGAGAGGGACAGTGAAAGAGAGAGAGAAGATACAGACAAAGGGAAAGAGTTGAGTTTCCGGTCCTTGCCATTCACTGTTTACTCCATCAATGACCCTTTGTCCCTGTCTGTCACCACTCGGGGCAAAAGGCTTTCTCTCCCCGTCACTTGCACAGACATAAATACCCAATCTTTTCCTCCAAATGTAACACTTGTTTTTGATAAAACAAATGACATTCAAAGCAGGGAACTGTATGTGACAGAAACTCTGCTTTCTATAGTTTTTAACATTTTTTTTTTCTGTTTACTCGCTGTAAAGTAATTCATGCTTGATGATCTTTTTTACGTTGCATCAGCACATATTCTTTCCTCTAGTAAACAAAAGAATCAACCACCATTTTAGCATATGTACATGAAATGTGTCTGTGCTGCCTTATTACTGTCGGAAAGTGGAGCTATATTCGATCCGACTAACCAAGGCCAATTTTGTCTGAAATGTCTATTTGTTACAAACGTTGGCGAAAGAAAGCAAGAGGTAGTGTAGTGGCACAGAAAAACACACACACACACACACACACACACACACACACACACACACACACACACACACACACAAACACACTCTACACTGATGGTGAACAGACAACAGTCAAATCCAAATGCGATGACAATTAACCTACTTACAAGTAAAGAATCAAAACTCTTGTACTCTTTGATGTTGTTGACAGTTTGCTATGTACCCAGACAGCCTTGATTTCCAGAATAAAATCTCCTGAAACCTTCTTTCAGTCCCCAGCACACTGAAAATTTTGACATATAGAGATTTAGAAATGAACAACTGCTGTCTGTGAAGGTTTAGATTCAGAGCAGCTCTGCTGTATATGGAGGCTGAGACATACTTTCTGAAGTATCTATCTTGAGTATATAACAACCATAATGTGCTGAAATAAAGCTCTCTAGAGCTTTTTCTTCTTTTCCTAGTGAATTTTTGTCATTCTGTGCCAATTAAGCAAAGAGGCCTATTATTACTCGACCATGGAATGAAGCCCAAATATTTCAATTTCAGATCTGCCCTAATCATAAACGAGGAGGGTTAATTTGGAAATCATTTAAAAGTATTTATGTACAAGAGCAATTAGAGAAAAAAAAAGATTTTGAAAGATCCTATTGTGACATGTAAAAGTTAATGCCCTAATTGCCACTATCTGCTAGCCCCATTAACTTTATAAGTTGGTAATAGGTTGCCCCCTCACTGTATCTTGTCATTATGGTAACACTTTACTTTAACTATAAATGGTTTATGACACACTATAATGTAATTGTAAGCAGATAAAAGGTAGATATTTTAGGCGTTTATTAATGTACAGTTTATAACTTCTCCTATGAAGACATATTTTATATTATTACAACTGTGTTTTACTATATATATCATTTCATTGTTTGTACACCATCCTCCACTTATGAGTGACCACAGAAGGAGTCACATCTTGGAGTAAATCTTGGGTTTATCATGGAGTACAGTTATGACATTGTGGCGTCAGTAGCATGTGGCCAAGTTAGTTGCACCCTGCAGTATTCCCATTCCCATCAGTCCATCTGCAAACACCAGCCTGATTGCACCATATGTCTTGGTTCCAACAATCCACTCTCTTTTAGTATCACTCCTCACCAAATGTGCTCCTTTTGATGTGAAAGCCTTTACCCTGCACTGTGTGGGAAGAGTCCTTGACCAACACATTGCTCAGGTCTGAGAGTCGAGTGTCCCCTCACTCTGATGGATCTTCCTGCTCTCACATTTCTCTTTCTATTCTATGAAACATGGTTGCTGATTTCTTCATGCCTCAAGGGCACATATACCCATGCTTGGGGTAATAAACACATCATTCAGATAACATAACTTGTTAAAAAATATATTACTTATTAAGTACATCTTCCCCTGCTCCTCCTATTCCTACATAAAACTATCCTATACTCACACACCCTGACAGGCACTATAGCTTTCTTTTTCTCATAGTATTTGATGGACATTTGTAAGTCTAGTAGAGTGTAGTGGATATTTTCCCCAGGCCCCTGATAAGACTTGTATAAATAGTTGAGCAGGGCATTATATCACTTTGCTATTGGAAAAAAATAGAAAGCATTTCAGTGTGAGGAGGATTAGTCGATATTCAATTAACCGAGGCAGACAGTCATGGTGACTGTTTATCAATACCTCTTTTTAACTGCAGACCCTCGGTACACTTAATTAAACTTCCCATTAATAGCATCAAACAAGTGAGCAAACTAACAACACAAACACTTGGCCAAGTTTGGAAAAGTGAACCAAATCCATAGAAGCACTGGTGGTTATTTGTGGTCAAAAAAGTTCCTGAACTGGTCTAAGGTCTCTGCCATGGCCATACTGTACATGCTTTCAGTCCAGTTGTGGGGACAGAGGAGGACTTTGTGTGTCTTGGACATGCCACAATTATGCATCCTCAAAGTATTTGTCTGGTTATTGATGTGTATCTGGAACACGTCCCGACCCTTGACATTAAAATCATTCATTTCCTCGCATTCCACAGTTGAGTGTATGAAAGCCCTGCCTCACATTGCTCAAAGCAGACTGTGGTTGTGGTTTCAAATGAAGGAAGGCTTAGCTTTCATGTGGTTTAAGAAAACCAGTTGAGTTGGAATAACGGGACCCTTCTTTGTAAAGCAAGAAGTGGAGATGACCCTCATCCCTGCCCTGTGCTACAGGCCGTGCTACATTTGTCCTTTGCTAATCAGCTACAAATCAGGGCCAGTGCACTAATCGGGGACAGTGATGTGTGTGTGTCTAGACGGTGATAATGATCTGCTAACGTGATGTGATCAAACATGCCAGTGCTGGTGTAAGTCTTCTCTAGTAACTGTAATAAGTGTCCTGTTTGTGTATCATTGGTTGAGAGTTGAACAGCAGAGATTGACAGATAGATGTTACAGATAGATTACATGATAAAGAAAGGCTAGAGACAGAAAGAGGACAGATGGAGAAAGCAGGAAAAACAAACTGACATGCAACAAGAGAAGCACTGTTATGAAACTGTGTTTGTCATATTGGTGCACGATAGGATACTCTCTTTCATCTACAGCTGCAACTACTGATTTTTAGCCACGCTAACAGTGTGGCGCTGGGGATGGCAATGTCGGTTGGTCCACCACTTTGGTCCAGACTGAAATATCTAGACTATTGGATGGATTGCCATGAAATTTTGCATAGACAATCATGGTCTCCAGAAGATCAATCCTACAGACTTACGTGATCCCTTGACCTTTCATGTAGCGCCACCAGCAGGTTGACATTTTTGGCTTTTAGTGAAATATCTCAACAAAAATATTAGATGGATTGACATGAAATCTGGTACAGATATCTGTGTTGCCCAGCGGATGAATCCCAATAACGTTGGTGATCCCCTGACTTTTCATCTCACACCATCATCAGGTTTATGGTTGGTTTATGAACCCAAAACTAATGACATTCCCATCAGCTGTAGCTACTTTGTGTTTCATGCTAATTAGCAAATGTTAGCATGCTAATATGCTAAAATGTGATGATGAACATGGTAAGCATTATACCTGCTAAGCGTCAACATGTTAACATTGTCATTGTGACCATGTTATAGTGCTGTCAGTTTTTTCTTTTGATAATTGTTTTGTCTATAAAATGTCAGGACAATTTCCCAGAGAACAGCTTCAAATTGCTTGTTTTGTCTGATGAACAGTCCAAAACCCAAGTTGGATTAGTCTGTTGACTGATTAATTAATTGACTGACTAATCATTTCAGCACTACATCCATCATAGTATACCGTTTGTATAGGATATACAAGGTAGTGTATACCTGGGCATAACATTATAGACCTTGTCATATATTGTTTCAAAAAATATATTATGTACTTGTGTTTTCATTACTATTATCTCTGACAGTTGAGATTAAAGGTTCATTCTTGACCTTGGAAACTGCAGTTTCCGTCATTGAGAGGTTGCAGGTGTAATGAGGGAGCCAAATGGTTCTGCACAAATTCTCACGTGTGTCATAAGCCCTTGCTTATATTCTTCACTCGTCTGTGTGTGATTATATGACCCTGAGGAAAACCGATGCACAGTTGATACATGTTGGTCTTGTTTTAATCATGTAGGCGCGATAATATCTGTGCCTTGAATTTGTTGGGGAATCAATTCCCTTTCTTGTGGACAGACTGTTATTTTATATCGCTCTTGCAAAGACATTGTAATATAGTAAATATTCTGGAAATTCATAATAGAAATGTTGTTGGCTAAATGATTGAACTAAATACTTTAATCAAGGTGCTTCATCACAATTAAGCAAATGCTATTGTCGTAAGGCGAGGTGCTATATGGAGGTATGTGGACCCAAAAGCAGATAAGGAAGCGGTCTCAGGGTGAAGTAGCCGGATGACTACCGTGTTTATTGTTGGGTGGAATGCAGGCAAGAACAGGCAGAAGTGAGCAGACAGGTAATGAGCAGACAAAATCCAAAATAGGTCCACCGGAGAACAAAGAATCCAAGATAAACTCACAGTCAAAGGCTCGGCAAGGAACAACACCATGTGTACAACAATGATCCGACACAGAACAAAGGAAAGACCCAGACTAAATACCCAAGGGGAGGTGAGACAACGAGACACAGGTGCAAACAATCAAGGGAGGACCAACAATCAAAACTGGAGGGAAAACACAGACAGGAAGTAAAAACACAAGACACACAAGGGAAAGAGAATACTACAAAATAAACCAGGAAGTGACAATACCAAAACTACAACAGCTATGAATTAAACATTGCCATGAAATAATCCTACTCACTGACTTGCAACCGTGTCTTCAATGGTGTATGGTCGTATGAGTTTCTTTAAATACAACCAGCGATTTTAAAATGATAGCTACCTCAGCATAAATCTCTACCAGTAGAAAAATTTCTTTAGTCTCACTGCAAACACTGTTTTATTGTGCAACCCTAATATTTTATTAATATATTAAAACTAGTATTTCTGATTCTGATTCTGAATACAATATGTACTGTAGAGAGTACAGGAGCTGATAAGTTGAGGTGGACCAGTTGTAATCTTCTCCAAGAGGCCACACTAATGGGCCCCTGTCTGATAGTCATAGACATGATCTGATCTGTAACACCGTCACCATAAAGCAGGGTGTGGTGAACAAACTACAGGTGTAACCAACAAGTTTTGTGTCTCATTCGATCGTCAGTCTCACACACTTGCAGTCCCAACTTTGTTTGTCTCTGCCATTGTGTGAATACCAATGAGCATTGAAGCGTTATCACCAGAGCCTCAGACGACAGCATCTGAGTGATGTATCACTCATCTGCCTCAGTTTCTTGCCAGAGACAGGATGTGTTTTCTTACTTGGGAAATGAAATGTCAAATGCAGATTCAAAGTTGTGATGGCTCAGCAACATCCGGGCTTGTTTTAAGTTAAGATGAACGGTCTTCCCCCCGTCTCTAACCCTTTTGTGTGTGTGATGGAATTTTATAGCTGTACAGATAAAAATTGGTGGCGGTGGTGTTTGTTTACTGGGCCCACGGACAAACTGAAATATAATCCTTCCAACAATTTTTGATCAAAGAAGTAAAGCTCCACTATGTTCTCGCTACAGCTTGATTGTAATTCTTCAGGCCTCTCCTCTTTGTGTTCAGCCCTTAGAGGGCTGTGCCTCTGTCCTCTGTTAAGTTTGCTCTCAGAGTTAAAATGTTTTCCTCTTGGGGCCTTGGGCCAGCCCCCTTTCCTTTCCACCAATGTGGGGGTGAGCTTTCCCAGGACAAAGAGATGAATATATAATGGAATGAAAAAAGAGGGGGTGGGAGAGACAAAAAGACAGCGGGTGTGCGAGTGAGAGGGAAAAAGGGAACGTGGGAGCAGGAGGGAAAAGATATAGAGGGCTTGACAAGTGCTTGTCAAAGGGTTCAGTACTGCTGCCAAGCTCTGAGTGCAGGGACACGGAGAGTGGAAGAAGTAAAGAGAAACAATCTGTGATTTTCCTCTATTACAGACCCAGTTGCTAACTCATTACAGACTCCATAGGGTGTGGGATACACAACACACTCTGTAGTTAAGAGAGTTGCTGGAGAGCAGCTCAGTCCAACTGCGTCCCCCCCTCTCCCCTGGTCCTCCAGCACATGGTACAATCCATTTAAAAGGCTGCATGTCATCTCAGTGTGTGCTGGGTCCTCTCTGAGAGCAGCTGCTCACAGCACATTCTCCTCGGCGGGAGCACTCACTTTCCCCTCCGCCTGCTGAGCTGCATCTCTTTTCTCTTCTGTCTTTTTTCTCTCTCTGCTCTCTTTGCGTTTGCTCTTACTCTCTTTTTCTCCCACGCTCACTCTCTTTCTCCTTTGCCCTGCACTCACTCACACTCACACACACACACACATGCTTTCTCTGACTGTGTAGTGCTTGGCCACACAGACGTTATTCTTTATGCAGTAACAGGTAGACATCATCTCAGTGCTGTTCAGCAGAGAACAGAAGAGGGACCGTCATTTTGGCTTTTTTTTTATATGTTCAAAGTAAACTGTGAGAGAAGAAGCACAGGTGGAGGAGGAAGACACGAGGGGGATAAGAGGAGGAAGAGGAAAGGGTCTTAACTTCACCCTCTCTAATGCTCCGCTTGACATCATGCTGCTCTGTGTGGATTTGGTCCTCAGGGGAAAATCCTTAAAATGATGGAAGACAACAAACAGCTGGCACACAGGATTGATGGGGCCATCCAGTCCGCCAGTCAGGAAGTGACCAACCTCCGCTCCGAGCTCTCTGCCACCAGCCGCAGACTGGCAGAGCTGGGTGCCAGCAGCCCCCCTGCCTTGGAGAACCACCACCGGCACAATCACCACGATGACAGCCTCCACTACCGGGGTGAGTGTCAAAACATGTACATGTATGTGAATGTGTGTGTGTGTGTGTGTGTGAATGTGTGTGCACTCGCACCAAATCCCCTGCCTCTCTGTGTGTGAGTGAGAACATGAACATGTGTGAGTGTTTTGAAATCAACTGTGGGAAGTATTTGGAGAATGTGAAGCAGGGGGACTAATATCATTCAACCGTTCCTCCACTGACTTATTTTTCCCCAAACTCCACACCAGAATGACAGTGGAAAATGCAGCAGATTGAAAAGAAAGAGAACAAGAGACAGCCTGAATGTTGTTATTAGATGGGAGGGGTTGGGGTTAGAGAGCGTGGGCCAGAGCCGGTCCGGGTTTGGTTTCCCAGGCAGCAGCTGGGCTCCTCTGGGGCTGCACTCCCTCCAGCTCTGGCTCCTTCTCTGCTCTCTCCTAGAGTCTGGCAAGGAGTCTCAAACCGAGCTTTAGGCCCAGGAACTGTATGCCAACATCTCTGATGGGGGCTGGCGACACTATGGCACCGTCATCATAGCTGGGAAAGAGATGTGATGAATGAGCTTTAAAATGATGTTTTCATGGGACAGCTCATTCTGGCTTCATTAGCTAAAAAAGTTTTGCCTTCATATCATGAAATCACATTCTTTCTAATATAACTTTTTTTCCTTTAAGTAATAACCTAAAGACTATGAATAATAAATACTGTTTTATATTTAGTTGTTGCATGCCGAAATACACTTGCTTGCTATTTGTATCTTCATAGCTATTTTATGTTTGCTTCAGCTTGTGTAAGACGATGGCCTGTGTCTAATTAAACTTCCTTACGACAGATTCTGGTAAGCTGCTTTTATATAGCTGACATCTTGGATTCATTAATGATGAGTTTTATTTTTTAATTTGAACAACAGCGTAGGGGGAAGTCCCTGTGATCTTGTTTGCCTGTTGCCCTGATGTGTGAACTGAACAGCAAATACGATTGTTCATGACCAAATCAATTTATTGAGCAACTAATTAGCTATGACAAACTTAAAACTTACAACAGAATATAGGATGACATGATAGATTCATCTTTTCATCGCCTGCATGTATGCAGTTTGGCTTGCTGAAATAGTGAAAAAAAAAGACCTCATGTTGCAGGTCTTTGGCCTCAGGGTGTCTGTGTTCTGGATTTGACTTGGATATGTTTCGCAGCCTGGGGGTTATTGACATCTTACCCTAACAAGCAGCTTGCTGTCAAGGTCCATTAAATGGCTCCCTGTATTGGGCATATGTAGATCTATGTGAAATCTGTGGTTTTCTATAGCTTGTTTTTAACTATGCGTTGGCATGTGAATCCACGTGTATCCTGCCTTGGTTGTGCACATTCTCAGGAATTAATGCAATGTGTTCTCAAGATGCAATTGAAGAGGCACTCCACTGATTTCACACATGATGATCAGTTGCCCAAACACTAAACAGTGGTTTATAGTATTATGAGGAGGGATTTTACAAATCAGGTAAGTTATCTTGTCGGCAATCATTTAATCTTTTGTTGAGCGTTGAGCCAGGTTCAACATATTTGCTGGGTGACCCTGCAGGGAAGTTGGTCTGATCACAGTCTTAGTGTTTAGGCTTTAAGGTTGGAATAACTCAGCTGCAGTGAGTTATCTGTTGTGTCCATTCTGCTTGCTCTCTGTCTCTGTTTTGTTTCAGTAGTGTGAACAGGCAGCCTGACATTCCCACATTCCTGAATGTCAGGGCGGTGATGTCATACTTCCTGTTCCCAGAGGCCAGGCCAGCAGTCAGGTGACTGATCAAACCACAGCCGCACAGTCCTCCACCACCCTCCTTTCCTTCAAACTGACAAAAACACAGCAGAGCCTTCACCTCACCTGCATAAAGAGGGATGAGCCCGACAACCACTTAGCTTAAGGATGTTTTTTAAAATTTTAAGTTTAAGACGATTCGTCTGTGAGACCTCTCGGGTTAGGCAGTTTGGTGTGTGATGAGCCAGCATCCAGTGGCTTAGGGAGATTAAATGTTCTTTAGGTGTGTATCTCTCTCAAGGCCAGGCTATTTGTTAGTCCATTTGTTGACTCTGCCCTGTGCAGGATCAAAGCTGCCGCACAGACAAGGTTTTTTAATATGCACAAACTGACTTCCTGTAAATATATTATACTGTGCCAAAATGTCAGAATATTTGCTGTTTCCCTGTGGAGCTTCAATAACATCTCTGACAGATGTCCAATAAGGCTATAAACACAGCACTTCAGCCTGCTGTTCCTGTTGGTCTTGAAGTCTGTCCTTCTTACTGAACTAATAGCAAGGAACAAGAGATTAAATTGCGTGAAACTTTCAGTCCCTACATCCTGCATCTGGATTAACTTAATTTTGCTTTTTGCTTTTGTACTTTTTGTACATTTTTTCTGAGCATCATATCTCAAGTTTACAGTGAGATTGTTTTTGTATGTCTCATCTTCATTTTAGAGTAGAGTCAATGAAAAGGTCTTTGGCTGGCTGTTACAAACAACCTGCCTGTTTTTATTCAAGCCACTGACAGTAATGTATTCATTGCCGGGGTGATGACACCCCTTTCTTGTTGGCCCTTCCTCTTAATCCATCACATTGATGTCAAGGCCTTGTTTAACATTCCTAAACTACGCTGATGTTTCAGCACCAATCAACTGCATTGCTGCCATAACTAATGTCCATTTGACTTGTTACAGAAAAAAACACATTTCCAGCTTGCACACATTTCTTTCACAGAGGCTGTATGAAAATATTTTGTCCTCTAAAATCAATGTGAGCTAACCTTATGAGATATTACATTATTTACACTCTTGGTAGATCAGTGCCCTGCAGTCGGTCGGTGAGAAAGTGCTCATCATGGACTCATGGGAGTCTGCCAATACTAATCCATAAACCTTTCTAAAACACAACCATAAGACAGCTGTTGGTGACTCATACAGCATGGGGAGTACGGGTGACACAGAGAACAATGTGCTAAACACAAAGGGAGAAAGCAGTGATGTATGTATGGATTTACCAATTTTCATTAGTCCCAGAGCATCGCGGTCGGTCACGTTTAAAGTAAAATACAGGTCTCAAGGTTAGAGCCATAGCTTTACAAAGTGAGAGGAGTTATTTCGGACGTTCAGGGTTATGGAAGTAAAAGTCATTTTTGGCATAGACAATGTTCGATGCCTTGCAGCTGGAGCACTTCCAGGACTTGGATGGGGACAAAATTCTCCAGGCTGAACAAAAGATGAGCAACTGATGTTTTAAAATATCTGGTTCATTCATAGAAAGCTAAAGGCACAAGACACACAACCTAGTAAGAAGTAAACTACAACTCCCACAGAGAATTTTGGTGAGACAATTCAGAGCTTCACACAGTGCTGCCAACGAGTGGCAGCTAAAGATTATGCTTTGTAGAAACCTGATTAAACATTCAGCAGTTTAAACCATTCACTTTCAGATTTGGGGTCAATTTTGTCTGTAAATGGCTTCTTCTCCATAGTGACAGTGGCAAATTTTGCAATAGTAATAATACACAGTCCTTGACTCCAAAGAGCATTGTTTGTTGAGTGTGACAAAAACAAAGCAAAATGCACTCCGGTTTTGTGTTTTTGTTTTGTTTTTGTCTTCAGTATGTTAAGGAACATTGAAAATATATTTTAAAGTAAACTTTCAAATGGATTGTTAAAAAAGATTCCTCCAACTTTACAACCCTATTATAGGTGCTATTGAAAAATGGCAGTTTACTAGGATACTTCAGGGAGTGAGGAAGATAACACAGCTGAAACCCAAACTGTACAGTGAGCTGTAAAACAGTGTTGATTAAGTATTCTCCTAAAAGATCCAGTGATTATCTTTTCTACGTAGAGGAGAATCTGCACTGGCTGTAATGCTCTTTGCTGCACAGTAATTGTGGGGAAGAATCCTCTTCCCATCTGGCCTGAGTTTGTCAGAGGCCCCGGGTCTCTCATTACTTCATCGTGCACATGAGCAGGGCTGGGAACAGAGCGCCAAACTACAGGGGCAAAACCCCACCCACTCTGGCTCTTTCTCTTTCTGTCTCTGTAACGCTCTCCAGGGACCACCCGCCTTCCTGTTCGCTGTCCACATGCAGAGAAAGTATGCAATGTGCTCTAACCTTCCCCCTGTATCCATCACCACCCGAATGCCCCCCCTCATATTCTCTGCCTGGCCTCCCTCAGCCACGCCCTGTCTGTGGTCAGTGCAGCGTGAGAGGCAACTGTGTCCAAACAATAGCCAGAGAGAGGCAGCCCCTCACTCCCCTAACATTTCTCTCTCTCTTTTCCTCTTCCTCACTAGACTTCCTCCAGTAAAAGAACTAATCATGGCATAGCGAGGACTCCTGGGGTTCCAAAACCAGATGAAAATACCGACGCCGGGGGGTGGGTGGGGGGATTTGCTCTTACATTTGGAGACGATGCAGACTACAGTGATGTTTCCAGAGGAAGACAGAGGCAGTGATCCAACAGTAACTCATTATCCTCTTAAATGATGGTAAACTATTGGGCTACAGTGCTTACTTTAAAAATTAGGAATTTACAAAATTTTTATTGCATTACTTTCTTGGAACAGAGCTGAGATTAAATGTAGATTAATACAGAACATTTAATCATTTTATTGAGTGTATAACTAGATTAATAAGTCAAGAAAAGCTGAAAGAAATATGACAACACATGCAAAATAAAAACAAACTGCCTCAAGAAAACTGAAACCAACCACAGATACAACACATGACAGAAGCATACAGCATAAGGAGCAAATAAATACTGGTAATTGACTTGCAACCTTAAGTAATATGACCCATCTTTATTGCAGTGTTTGCAATTGAGTTACTTATAGCTAAGGTCCTTTTCCAGTGTTTAATTTGTTTCGTCTTCCATATTTTTTCAATTTTAGTTTAGTGTATCTGCACTTAATAGCTGAACAGAGCTTAGAAGTACTTACTGGCACATTGGCAGCCTTTGTTCTACAGTGGTTGGCATTGGTCTTAAATAAATAATGTCTGTGTGGTTATTTGTTTTGCTTTGTAATGGAATGCAAGCTCCAGTAATGAGCTGACAGAGCTGTGGAGGCAGAAGCCCCGTGGACTTTGACTTGTGAAAGAGTTTCCACTCCTGAATTTGGCTGCCCAGAGTGCAGGGAGGACAGCTGGGCGGCACATATCCACTTTCATGTCCATAAAGGGGCAGAGGAAGCTGGCCTGTATTGTTTCAGTCACTCTGAAATCTTTCCAAGTTTGTGGTTCACCAGGAGGGCATTGTGGCGTGCTACTGATTTCATGTTGCAGCATTCGTTAAGGGTCAGACTTAACAGATGACAGTTGACCCCAGTGTGTCTTAGGTCTATTAGCAGAGGGGACAGAAGTGCTGCCCTGGATGCCAGCTGGTGATAGCATTCCTTCAGTTCGGGTGGCAGATGGCCACAGTGCCATCACAATGCAGCCCCTGATGTACACTGCCACCTAAGAGAAAATTAGCCTACAAAAAGGCAGGCAGGCAGGTATACGGGCAGACAGGCAGTGGAGCAGAACCAGCAAAGGGAGCTGTAAGAAAGATGCCAACTCTAGGACAGGATACATCTCAAAAAGACATTCTTCTGCACTTAAATTTTCCAGGCGAGCTTTATCTGAGTGAAACTTCACAGAGCAAGTCAGTGAAAGCCAAATCAAGGAGAACTGAGGAGTACTTTAACCGTCACACTAAGCATTGAATTGCTTTCCGGTATGACACTCTGCCTCTGAGATGACATTATTCCTATCAGTGAGACTTGATATGTCTCCGTATGCTAATTAGATTCATGAAAGTCAAAGTGCTCGTTTAACTATTTCCTTCCCACTGGCTTGGAACAGTTTTTTGTTTCCCAGATGATTTTTGATGAAGATGGCATTTAATGTGGATTTCCTGTGTCTAGGTCATGGCTCGGGTTAAGAGCACATTATGAGACTGGCTTTTATTGGCTGGGGAGTAGAGAGAGGAATTGACTAATGAGGATATTCCTCACCATTATTGCTCCCTCTTATAGTCCCTTTCTCCCCCATTTCCTTCATGCTGACCCCTCATCATAACTTTGCATGCAGCAAAGTACTCTATTGTTTTTTCTCATCAGAAAAGGAAATGGACTGAAGGAAATAAGACCATAAGAACTCTGTATATCTCCGGTGGGTATCTTGTATTTATCACCATGTCAGAGTAGGGAATTCATGTTATGGATTGGGTGAAATATTAGCTTCCTGGTTATGTTTTATGGACCTAGTGGATGTTTCATCTACAACATGTGCATCTGGAGAGGATCAGACTGTAGGTCCAGGATTGGGAAACTTGCAACAAACAGCTCTCTTAAGAGGATTTCTTTGACTCTGGCTAAGGTAGTACAAGACAGTGAGCTGGGAGGGAGTTATGTTGAGGTCTGATGATAGTGCAGTGCATCTGACTGAACCTGACACAGCAGACTCTCATGTGATGGAGGATACAGTATGTCTCCATTAATGACACACACATATGTGTGCGCTGAGACAAAAAATTTACTTTGACAGTCTTTAGTATAATTCTCCCAAGTGGGGTGTTTCAAGGCCGCTGCCTGGGTGTTGTGGTGCCCGCTTCGCAACAGGAGGCGCAGATAATGATCAGACTTTTAAGAACCTATCTCCCCCATTCCTCCACTCTACACATCAAACCCTTTGTTTTCACCTTAAATCATTCAAATCCCTGTTGAATGCAAACTTCAAACAATTACAACTCTCAGAAAGAGAGGAAGAGACAGACAGCGAGGGAGAGGAAGCCTGGTTGCCTTCACAACAGCCTCAGCTCATCCTATTAAAATGCCTCATTGCTTTAGCAGCAGAGACTTTTTATTGCTGCTGGTACATATTGTTGCCTTGGCTGCAGTTTAAATCCATTCCCAGAAGAGAATGGACTAGGCATGGAGGAAAATGAGTTTTGAGGAAGTGCAGAACACCCCCATGTATCCAAAGGATGCAAAGCGTAACATTCCAGCGGAGCGGAGGATAAACAGAACACTTTGCCACTTCTACGCATCATCTGGTTCACGCAGGCCTCTTAGAAGATTGATGGGCTGAAGACACAGACAAAACTGTTTTAAACACCCACACAATCCATAAATGGCAAATACTTTGCATTGCACTCTGATGTCATGGCTCCATACATTTAAGTACTGTATTTATCATGTAACTCCATGTAAAGATGAAATCCTTTTTCAGGATATACTGGAGAACTTAAGGTCAAATTTTCACATAACTCTTCTGCAGAAATCAATTTATAATTGAAACCAAACAGTACATACATATACAGTATATCGAGTCAGGATGTTATCTTATCTGCCTGCTAATTTACTCTGCAGCTTTTCAGTCATCACACAAAGCTCTGTCAGAATTTGGGCTGAAATGATTGGGCGATTCATTGAGTAGCGACTGAAAATTAATGAGCAACAATTTTGATAACTGATTAATTGTTTTAGTCATTTTTTTCTGTTCTAGCTTCTCCAAATGTAAACATTTACATTTACGTTTCCTTACTCTTCAGTTAACTGAAGATCTTTGGGTTTATGGACTGTTGGTTGGACAACACAAGATATTCAAACATTTCACCTAGGGCTTTGGAGAAATGTGATGGGCATTTGTCTCTGTTTTCTGACACTTTATAGCATAGTATATTTATATATATATATTTATAGTATTCGATTGATCGAGAAAATAATCAGCAGATTAATTGATACTGAAAACAATCGTTTAATGCAGCACGAGTTGATTGACTAAAAACTATTTACAACTATTTTAATAATCAAATACATGGTTCGTCAAGCAAAAATGCAAAACATTCACTAGTAATGTTCTGCTTTCTTTTGCTGTTTTGTATCCACACTAAACATGCAAGATGTCATTTTGGGCTTTGGGAAAGTGTGATAGACATATTTCACTATTATAATATATTTTGTTGAGTAAATGATTGGAAAGTGCAACAACACAAAAAAAACTAGATTAATCGATAATAAAAACAATTATTTGTTGCTACCTCAATCAGAATATATGTCTGCATAGTAGTCGTGGTTGACTTTCCATGTTTCTCTCTATATATCTTCAGTATATATCTCACACACACACACACACACACACACACACTGCTTCTCCCAGACAACGACAGATGGCTCTCACTGCAACACACCTCACTGTTTACTTTCTAGTGGCATTCCACTGAGCACCGCTGCTGAGGTTATTTCCAATTACTCTAAAATGAATCAATTCAGTATTTGAATTCATCATTAAGGAGAACATGGATTTCACAAATGAGATTACATACTCCTGACAAAGCACGCCATTAAAGTTTGATGGATGTGACTAAACTTTATCTGGTTCTGTCTCTCTGGATTAAAGCTACTTGTTGTGAACCTATTATCAACCAAAACCAGTAACATCACCAGAATCAGGTTTTTTATCCTGACTCTTCTTGTTCTTATTGTTTTCATTTCTTTTTTGTACAAAGTTCTGTTTTACTTATGTGATTTATTTCACATTATTTCATGTTCTCTTTTAGGTAAAAAGTTATTACAAAACAGCACAACATTACATTTTAATGTTTCTTTTGACGCATCATCATCATCCTCAGGCCCCCCCGAAATGTTGACATGAAGCATGTAAGTGGGTTCCATCCCTGAATTATGTTTGGTCTGCAGCCTGAAGGCATTAGTGTTGAAAGCATGCCTCTCTGTTTTCTCCTGCTAAGGAGGTTCTTCCTCAATAAAAACAAAGACAAGTAACTTTAACTCCAAATTGACTATACATCTATGCATAGGCTACTCAGTGAAATTGCCATGGTCCATTTGATCCTGAATTATGCAAATTGCAATGAAAATAAGAATGAAATAATCAGCCGTTTCTATTCTATTCAGCATTTCATTCTAGCTTTATAGTATCTGTTTCCCATTATGACTAATAGGGTAAACCAAGAATATAGAAAGCTGCGTTAATATTCCCAGCAGGCTACTGCTGAGTTAGACTCATCATTTGTATCCACATTATTTCAGTTTTCATGCATAGCAATAAGACAAATCTGTATGGCTGCACGCTGCAGTGCTTCACTTTATTGATTGAGTGTTATGTCATTTCTTCATCTGATAGGTCACTCTCAAATTTGATGTTTTGATTAAAAAGTTCTATTCTGTTTCATTTCTTACTCAAAAATACTTGTTTAATGTTTGTCAGAATAACAACAGCATATCTTTGGTGCATCTCCAGGGAAGAGGGACTTTACAAATAGCTCTTTGTGTGACACATTATCATTATATTGTTTCTCAAGGCAAAATACACTCAGTTGCCAGTTCATTTCATACCTGCCCCAGCTAAAACTAATGTGGTCTAATAAAACAGCCTTGCAATTAATCCTTCCTTCAAAAAGGATATATAGAGAGATGTTGTTTCAACTTAATGGTCATTTTGGAGGCAAGTTTTTGTATTGAGTTATATACTGAGAGGTGTTTCTAATATTTACTAACCTTATTGATATAAATGGGGTGGAAAAAATATTAGAAACACCTACCAATAGGGGCCCACAGCTGATTCTTGACTTTTGCTTCTTGGCAGGGCCCTTTAGCAGGTTAATCTGGCCATGCGCCTATGTCTTTCAAAGTTTGTATTGCAGGCCTTCCATAAAAAATTTTGTAGTCTCCAAGCCCAGGCTGAGATAGTGATGTCACCAGGGTTGTTTTCTCAAACTTGACAGAGCCTCCAGTGTAGTACTCCTTGTGAATACTTTGACATGTAAAATTGGTGGATTGCCCCTTTAACTGCTATCATCCTCCTACTTTTCCCTCCTCTGTCTTCTAGTATTATTACCGCTGCCACTCTCTGGTATTGGCCCTCTCATAGTTAGGATGACAGCTCAGACGACTGGACGTAAGTGATGGAATCTTCCGTTCTGGCCACCGAACAATGAGTTCCATTCAACATGGCCGCCATTACTTGGAGTGGTGTGGTTTTTTTGGAGGGGGGTTTCACATTCAGGGGTTTCCCACAGACTCCCCTAATTAACCACGGCAAGAGACTCAGCTACTCTCTCTGTCCAGGAATGTGCTCCCAAACCCCCAAGTATGCCTCTGTTCCATCCCTGCCGCGAACCTGCCTTATTTCCAAGTTATGTGCACCAGAGATGCTGATGAGAGAAAACTAAAGCAGTTTATTTCATGGTATTACACAGCTGGACCATCAAATGTATCTGCTGTGGAGGGATAGAAGCCAACTGCCATACCTGTGTGTTTTACTGAGTCGAGTTTACCTGTGGGTCTAGTCTAAGGGAGGTACTGGTGCTATGATACATTTTTTCATGGCTATTCTGTGTCGGCTGAGACAGGCTCTATTACTTTCCCTTTATAAGGTTAATGTGTGCCACAGGGCTGCAGAATGTCTGCTGCTTTGTCAAAGGACTGGTCTGAATGAGAAGAGCTGGATGTGTGTAATTTACTGTCCACTGTGAGGTCCTGAAGCAAAAACTAGAAAAAAAGAGATTAGGAGAGGCAAGGGGATAAATATTGGAAATTATGAGAAAGGAGGTTGTGAGAGAAGAGAGGAAAGGAGAGGAGAGGAGGAGTTTCAGACCTAGCACCATTAATAGACCCTGTGTGCTGCTGAATTGATTTTGAGGTCAGTCCATAAAGCACACTGCCTCAGCACTGTACTAACAGTGGCATCATTATGGTGTTATTAGTGCAGTGGGGGAGGCTTGGCAGAAAGGGGAGGCTGGCAGGGCTTTGGGAGTAATTTACAGGTGTGTTAAACACGACTGCTGTTCTAGAAAGAGAAAAAAGAGCCGAGGTAGTGGTCAGACCACTTATGTCATGCTGCTGTTAGCCAATTAGCTTTAGAGTGTACCTGAACAGTGTTGTTTCTCATATGTTTATTTCCTACATGCGTATCCTCTCTTTGCTGCCCCAATCAGAGAATCATACATGTAGAACTATACATGTAATTGACTACATAACTGTAGTGAAAAACTAATCTTTCACCAAGTATTTAGATAATTTACTTAAGTAAAAGTAGCAATACACAATGTTACTCCATAACAAGTAAAAGTCCTAATTCAAAATTTTATAACGTAAAAGCACAGCAAAGTTTTGGATCATTTGAGCATTAACATGTAAGCAGAACTTGAATGTTGTAGTTGGCTGAGATGAAGCAAATTACAGCAGTTTTATATACTTTTGGATAGTTTAATCTATAACATGATCATATATTCTGTATGTAAGAGCTCAAACTGAAGGGTAACTATAGCTGTGAAATAATTGCCATGGAGAAAAAAGTACAATATTTCACTCTAAAATGTAAATGCAAAAAATGGAAATACTGAAGTAAAGTAGAAGTACTTTAACATTGTGCTTAAGTACAGTACTTACAGTAAATAAATCAACTTAGTTACTTTCTTCCACTTTTCACCAGGTGTGAAAGATTCACACAGTTGTCAAAGCACACCTTCACAGTGTAAATCCATCCAGGCAACAACCACAAGAA
The DNA here is from genome assembly GCF_020085105.1 of Siniperca chuatsi. Classification (NCBI taxonomy): domain Eukaryota; kingdom Metazoa; phylum Chordata; class Actinopteri; order Centrarchiformes; family Sinipercidae; genus Siniperca; species Siniperca chuatsi. The sequence goes on from NC_058043.1 coordinate 14,846,024, forward strand.
ACAACCAGACAAAAGAGGTGTTATCTGTCACTGGCTCAAACCTCATGGTTACAATATGACGTTATTAGTTGAGCAAGATAAATGACATACGTTAGACTTCAATTCAATAAAAATAAGCTACAAAAAGTAAATCTCAACATCTTTACCAGCAGGACCAATGGGGCCCTCTACAGGCTCTCTGTTTAGCTGAATGGACTCACTGGCTGCTCCATTGGGCTCAATTGCTGGTATTCACTGTTGAGCTCAAGTGACCATTAACTACTGTTAATCGATGCAACGTTTCCAACAATTAGTCGTGTTTTGACCTTTTAACAAATTAACACAGGTCCAGTAGGGATTTAAATGGGTTCTACGCACACTGTGCTGCCTTTATGAATAAATGAAAAGGTATGCGAGGACCTGGGGCAGGAGAGCTATACAGTAATTATTAAGGCTGGTTTCACTTCATAGACATACAGCAGTATGAAGGTGATTATGAGACTTCTTCTGAAACACAAATGATCATAACGGGCTCTTGTGAATGTGAAACAGTTTTTTGTCGCACACTCCTAGTTCCATTAAGCTGTTGTCGTGGAATAATCTCTCTTTCTTTGCTTTTCCCAGCACCACTACAGTAATGGGGGGAATTCCAACCAACTCAGTGCTGAGTCAAAATGTGCTCCGAAATTACAACTCATTTCTGAGAGGTTTATGGTTACACGGTTTGTAGCGTGTTTTGCAAGAGGGAATGTGGGAATTTGAATTGTTCCAGATATGTCATCCATCTCACACGGATAAACTGTTTGGACAGCTTAAGCAAGACCATATACACACATACTATGCCGTGACACGAGTCCAGCCCTTTGTTCCCCAACATCTGAGTGTTGTTTTATTGTTCTGTGTGCCAACAGAAAGGGGAAATGTTGAGAAACAAGTATTTTGTCAGTGTCTGTGCATGTATAGATGATGTCTCTGTGTTGTTTTCATTTGGCGCTGTAGGGCATTTCCATATTTCTAATTCTCATGAGTTCATGAAAACGCTCCTCTTTAATTTCTCTTGTCTTTGTGCTTACTATAACTTAAACTGTAACATATGTCCAAACTGATTTATAATCATTCACAGGCACAGATGCTATTCTCTGTAGGCCTGCTGATTGGAGAAAAAGAAATACACAAATAGAGAGAAGAAGGCACACAGAGCACAACTAAGAAAACTAGAAAGAGAGATGATATGGAACAGACAAGATGATATGAAAGGGTAAAACTCGGACAGACCAATGAGCTGCGATGTGAAGAGCAGCAGAGAACTGTGGGAGACAGGTAATGAGTGTGTGGTAATACACCTCGAGACCTTAATTGGTTTGAATGAGCAGGCTGGAGAGGCTCTTCCATCAGGCTGTGGATGAGCAGACTGTCAGGTGACAAGCCATGGAGAGAGAACTAATTGGTTCTCTCCTCCAGACATGGCTCCTGTTTTTCATCATGTAGTTGACAGAAACCATGGCTACGTGGTTGGCTGAGTGGGTTGCTACAAACCTAAAGCCTCATTGTTTAGATCTCTATCTGCTTGTTTAGATAATGTGCTTCAAATGTTGCTTATTCTTCTTATTTGAACTCATGTCTACGTTAACTAGAAAAGGCTGCATTTACGGGTGCTCACTGGTGAAAATTTACAATTGACACATTCTTGAAATACTGAAAGAAGTTAAAGTTGAAGTGGAAGTTGACATACAATTATTGAAAGAAGTTGACATGGCAGTTAAGGTGGAAGGGCTGAAAGAAGTGTAATTTTAAGTGTGAGTGCTGAGTGAAGTAGAAGCAACAAGTCCTCCAAATGAAACAACAAAATGCGTTGTTTGTCATGTCATCTAGAACGACACATAGAAGTGTATTCTGATCTGACGCCCCGATCAGCAGGACAACATCATTTCTCTGTGCCTTCAAAAATCGTAACAAATCACTGCTGAAAAATCTGTTTTGTGATGTGACAACACTATGGTTAGGGTTTGGTTAGGTTTAGGCAGAAAAACGACTTGATTACATTTAGGGAAATATCATGGTTTGGGTTAAGATGACTACTTCGTTAAGTTTCGGGGACCTTCATCATTGTGGTTACATGGCTTTGTCACTTGAATGTAAAAAGATGTCTTTTTGGGGCACTTGCTGAAACAACTGATGCTGTCGTTCTTGGGAGAATGACAGTCTCAAAGTATCACTTGAAGTGAAAATGCTGAAAGGAGTTGAAATGTCAGTTGAAGTGGAGATGATAAAGTAGATGAAGTTTCAGTTAAAGTGGAAGTCATGAAAGAAATGAGCGCCAGTCCAATGTCAGTTGAAGTGTAAACTCTGAAAGCAGTTGGAGTAAACTGTGCACGTTGGAAATTGTGGGCTGAAGATTTTTTTGTTGTTCAAAGATAAAGACACTGAAAGGAGTTCAAATGTCAGATAAAAAAAAAAAGATGAACACAGCTGAAATGCCAGTAAATGTGTAAGTGGTGAAAGGAGTTGATTTGTCATTTTAAAAAGATTTAAGGAAGTTGGAGCGTTTCCAGGAAAAATGTTCAGAATAGTAATAATAAAGACAAAAATGTGAAATACATAAGCATCACTAAAAGTGAGCACACTAATAATAATTATTATAACTGCAAAGTGTGTCTGTACTGTAAACACACAGACATACATTATCTCTCAGTGTTTACAGCATTTCAGCACACATTATGTTGACTTATCTGATTTCTGCACTTGTGCAGTGCTGGTTACGTACTCTCAAGGGAGACAGCATATTGACATCATTTGATTTCTCCGACAGGGGTGTGAGATACTGAAGTGGATGTTAAAAATGCAGACCGGGGCTTCAACAGTGTCTCATTTTCATGTTCAAATGTGCTCTTGGTATTAGAGGAAGTGGAAACATTGTTGCTGCTGTACTGTATGTTCCAAGTGGAGTGGATTCAATCCTTTAATACTGCTGATATCTAAGGATTACACTAAGATTGTCTCGGGCCTTACATATGTCTCTGTGTCACTATCAGGTATTAGCTTTCTAATACAGTCTACTTTAGCTGTCTGACTACACAGACAGAGGGTGAAGGTCCTGGCTTGGGAATGACTGTAAGTCAGCAGTGTATCGGTGTCTATGGCCTGTACACGAATGGCCCATCTGCCATACTGGGATTGCTGGTAGAGCGGGAACAGGGGTTGGGCAAGACCATCGCCGGCTGGCACAGGGTAAGCTTTACCATAGCTGATAAGGAGGGTAGATGGGGGATGGAAATGATGGGAGGGCGCAGACTGATCTCCATGGTAATCTGAGTCCCATCCCTCATCTGGGATCCTCAGAGCAGTAAACTGATACTGCAGCAACAGCGGGAAGGTTAAGACTGAAAGAGAAAATGCAAAGGAGAAAGGACAGATATGGATTTTTCCTTCATGTTGAGCAATGAGAAGATGTTGCGGCCCAATTGTATATCATGGGAACTGTGTGGACCTGAGATGAATGGAGGTACAGCAGCAATGCATTACTTTTCATACCCGGGTCAGAAATGCAGTGATGCTCAACATGCACCAGCTGCTATCCACCCCTGACCTCTATGAGTGTCATGCAGCTGCAGAGCAGTAACTTTTGATTCATGAACTTGTGTCTCTACTGCCTTGTAATGAGATATGCATGGATATGCACATACCAACGTGATCATTTAACCTTGTGATCAGCAATATGTGGACATCTGATATTGAAGGCCTCTTTTCCATTCAAAGGGACAATGCCTGTGTGTGTATTTGTGTGTTTGTGCATGGGCGAATGCACATGATTGGATGATACATTTCAAATTAATTAAGTTTGTGTCACGAGGGGCACAGACACATTATAAAACAGGAAGTGGATGAATGTGAATCATTATGTGGCACTGCTCAGTGTACTGATACATCGGTCTGACACAATAAATGAGGGGACTTCTGCCGCTTTAGTTCCGTTTTTGTACCTATTATTTCTGTGGATCTAACAGCGTCTTGATAATGCAATCCGGCAATTAGCTAAACCTACACTATCAATTATTTTGATTCTGTTAACTCTATTTCCCTGTTATAATGAGCTTGGTAAATCTCTTTAAACATAATTTTTTCATGGGTTTGGTGGCTTTGCTATTTCCTGACATTCTTAAGCACTAAATTGGCCTGTTTAGCTTGAATCCTGCTGATCCAATAGCAGCCAGCTGCTCTGACATTTCTAGGCCAGGACCAGGTATGGAGATGAAGGATGGTTAATTTAAGAAAGGCCAACCACCTACTGACTTTGTTATTTCAGAGCACTTAGGTGTTGGAGAGACTCGCTTGAGGAGCTTAAGCAGGATCAGTTTTGTCTTTTTTAAATGACTAATTCAAATTATCTATATGTATGTATGTCTTCTGCCCTTCTGTCTTGTTATTCTATTTAAAAACAAGAGCAGCTGGACTACACAGTCGAGAAGGCTCATCTGAGAGGCTTTATCAGTTCAAGTTACATTAAAAAATAATTATTAATATTTTACGTTTTTGTTCCTGCTACCTGTCTTTCGAGCTCTCAGACAACTCACATAGTATACTTTTTACTTTCATTGTTTCATTGTATCTTCAACTTGGTTTATATCTGTCTTAATGGTTGTATCAGGAATGTTACTGTAAAAAAGTACTGTTACTACTGACTGCTCAGTGTTTCCCAGAGAAAATTGTTTAGCCGAGATTATCCAGTGATCAATGTAGTTAGTACATTAAGGCTTAAACAAAGTCACACACATTAAATAAATGGCATGTACTGTGTGAAATAGCTCCTTTGCATTTTTCCCTGAAGGTTATGTATTTGTTTGTTCTTTGTTTCGGGCAAGATGGCCCACCTCTGCTAACACTGCAGGAAACCCTGCTGCTATCCATTATATATACGTATTCTGTAAAATATTCTGAACAGTAACATAAAATCTGTTATCTCTTGGCCAGCTTGTTATGAAACCTTTCCTTGTAAAAGTGGAGAAAAATGCAAAGTTAATATTTAACTGATGCAGAGGATGTCGCAAAAATACAATAGTAGTTCAGCAAGCATTTAACAGAAAGTGGTGCTACAGTACATACCATATGAAAATGCTTTTTAAAAATGCTTGAAAATGTATTCTTAACCATCTCTGTTACAGTTAAAAGAGTAAATGTGTGATCTTGGTGGGCTAGTTTCGAGAGCTTCAGTTTGGCAATTAGGGCAGCAGTTGAGAGTGCAGACTGCTTGTGTAGTTTAATGAGAGTTGAGAGTTGTGTGTGGTGATCGTGAAGTTCCTGAACCGGACTTATATGTTTGAAGACTTTTGACTCTTAATACCTCACATCAATCGCTTGGTGGCTTCCCTTACACTCTGCTCATCAGCTGCATTAATCATGCCGTATTATTCAGAGGCTTTACTTTCTCTGACGTTCCTCAACATTTTCTTTACAGAGAGGATTAAAGTTTAAGCCAAAGGTTGTGGCGCAACTGTTACTTAGCAACCCTGGTAGGACGGAATGCCAAGTAGCAACAATGGACGTTAAGTTCTCTCCAATTGCTTGTCTTGAAGTTTCCACTTGCTTTCAGAAAATCTAAGAGAAGAAATTTAAGTATTTTTTTTGGTTCTAAGATAGTGTTTACTTTAAAGTGTGACCTGTTAAATCAGCATCAGTAAAACAGCATCTGCTGTCTCACTTAGATTTGACATAAAAGAGCTTCAATCATCCATAGCTTGGGGTTATACATAGAAGAGCTGAAACTATTAATCGATTTACAGAACAGGCAACACTTTTTATAATTATAATAAGTTGTTAATTAAAGGAAAAATGGCAATATTCTTTGGTTCAAGTTTGTCAAATGTGAGGATGTACTGCTTTTCTCGTTTTTTCTGTTACTGTACATCAAATGTCTTTGGGTTTTGAACTGTTGGTCAGACAAAACAACAACATATTAAATGACATTGAAAATAATTGTTAGTTGCAGCTCCAATACATACCACTGCTCTCTTTAAAAATGTGCTGATCTTCTATTGATATAAGAAAACAACATTACTGTCTCGTTTTTATTGATAAAGGTCTTCCAAACAAACAAACCATTTTATTTATCTTTACCTCTCACAAGGCGATTTGGAGTTTATTAAAGTCGTTCTACAGACTGGCTTCAGCAACAGGTTCCAAGAGTAAATATACTGGAGTTTGCTTTCAGATATGCTGCTCTATCCGCCCGGAATAATTTACAGTCAGGGCCGTGGCTATCATTGAGGACACCAAGGACATGTCCTTGGCTTTGTCTCTGGCAATTTAGAGGCTTTGATGACCTGAAGAGAAGGTTACATTACACAATCACGCATAAATTGGTGATTTCTGAAAGCAGATTCTGGTATTTTTAGAGTCAATATTTATATATAAGTGATGTTTTTGGTGGCTAGTCAAACATTTCTTGGGCTCATAACCTTCAGTATTTCTGAAATCCTGGCTATGACCCAGTCTGCAACAGATTTTAAAGCTTGGTACTTTATCTTCACTTTATCTTTCCTCACATCCTTGTGTTTGATGCAGTTGTTTATTTTTCATCTTTGACTTTTTCTCTTTGTGTGTGAATTTGAATGGGAGTTTTTGTGGTGATTTTGTTTTTAAATTCTAAATTTGGCATACTTGTAAAAGAGGGTTCTTGTTTCTAAATGTGGGTGTAACTAAAGGCTGAATTGAACTGAATCTGAGAATACTTATGAAGCTGGTGGCCAAAATGTTATCGTAACCAACAGGATTAATGGCCGAAACTCCAAAATACAACCCACATTGTAACAAAAACGGAATTATCTTTAAACAGATACACATTGAACTTGTGATGAGACTGGGCCTACACTGACCCATAAAATTACATTTCATATTTTTCAGTGAGATATACGCTATTTCCTTTAGGCAGTTCAGACACATTTTCCTGTCTGTGAATTCTAAAGTAATCTTCTGCTCCACACAAGAGTAAGTATACTTTCCCCCAGACAAATCTCACACAGTTACTTTCATGGAAAATTGATCTCTGGTGTTGAAATAGCAGCTTTCTTTGGCTCTTCAAAGTGAAAAAATGGTTATAGCACAAGGTTGGCCAGATGCTCAGGAGTGTCTCGGGAGGTCTACCTACAGAAGTATGGTGCAAATAGGAAACAAAATGGCGCCTCAAGAATCTGAGCTGAGTGTTCGTTAATTAACCAGACAACACTGTGGAGGAAGAGGGAACCGATGAAGGTCTCCAGTCAATGCAGCTCTGTCCCTTGAGAGTGCACTGCCTCAGGGAGACACAGGAACAGAAAATCCTTGTTGTTTCAATGTTTCAGATTTGACAACGATGTCTCTGCCATGCTGATACTCTGCAGTGGTCTCACTGAGCAATTGCTGGTGTCATAATCATTTATGGAAAATGTAAATTAAAGTTTATAGATCTAGTTTTGAAAAATTTTAATTCTTTTCTCATTTTTTTTCTGCTCTTACTGTATGACCATGTTTAAGTGTTCCTGACTTCTCCTGGCTCTCTGTTACTGGCTGCCCTGCAGGGCGCTGGCAGTATGCATCTCATAGCCTCTCTGCTCCTATTACTGCAGTTACTCTCCTGGGAAGAAGCCCCAGTGGATCGAACGAATGGTGATCAGTGACGCAGAACCAACTGGGGGGAGGTGGCGGAGAAGCATTAAAGACGGAGGGAGAAACAGACAGACAAAGAGGCAGAGAGAGAATATCTTTCACTGCAGGAGTTACACTACTGTACAGGGAGAGGAGAGGAATCTTAATAAACATGAGAAAAAAAATCCTAAGAGAGAAAGAACTAGATGAGTTTAGGGATTTGGGGGCTTTAAAACTTCGAGAAGAGGTTGATTGCTGAAGGAGGATGCAGGAAGAGAGGGCAGTGAGGGAGAGGATAGGCTGTTGGACTCTCTGCACAATTGCTGTGTTGGCGGCGACATACGAAAAGGCAGGGCAGATGAAGAGTATCCACAATGACATATGGAAAAAAAGTGTCTGCGTTGCTCTCAGCAGTTTCAACTCCTATAGCTAATGAGATGACATCAATCACTCAGTGGACCACTAAGTCAGTGGGCTATTGTCTGCACTTTTGTTATACAGTATCACACAAAAGGTTAGCTTCTTGAACAGGTGGAGCAGCGTTGGGCCGTTTTGGACCGTTGCCTACTTACCCTGCTTCCTATCAGTAATTATCATTACAGCCTGCAGCAGGAGTGCGGGGAAACAGAGTGAAGATGAAAAGAGCACAGTCTGTAAACTAGCATACTACTGTGAAAGACATCAGGGTAATGACAAAACACCACAATGACTCTTACAGACCACATTCTCCATATCTTGTAAATGTTGAATAATGCCCCCCCCCCCCGACAATGGATTTATCTGTTTTTTGTACAGAAATCTTCAACACCAGCTTGCATCACACCGTTGTACTGACAGCTGCCGGGGAAGTTGCTGTCTTCCACTGAGACACGCTTTCATCAGACAAGAGTACTTTCAACTTGGACATAAAAGTTTCACATTTTCATCTCTCATGAACGACCTATACTGGGTCTGTAAATTGCTTTCGCATTCCACTGCTATTGGTGAAAGTTAGCTTCATTTTCCAGGCTGGTCTTTCTTCCTAATGAGATTTCTATTTCCAAAAGTGTTATTGGCTAAATTATATTAGCCAACACGAAACTGGTGTTCCATTCCTTGCAGATGCCATTTAATCCCATTGCTGATGTGGTAAATACCTTACAACAAGACAAACACATTTCTGAGTATTTACTAAGGAATATGTAAGTAAAAAATCAGGAACTAACTACTATATAATGAAAAGCTTACAGGTATTTCTTAATTAACTCTGAATCAAGGACTGTAAAGTTTAATAATAAGATACTTGAGAATCAGACTGATAGTATCTTATGATTTTCCTTGTTATTAATAAATCTTTATACTGCACTGGCCATTCGAGTTGGTTAAGAATAAATTGTGAAAAAGCCAACAGAGACAGGACTTCTAAAAAAAAAAAAAATCCATATAGTGGGACATAGATTCCTGCTGGTATTGTTCTAGCAAAGTTAAACCTCTAAAGCATGGTTACGTGGTGCTGGAATACAACAAATGTTGTACCGTTCAATTACAGTAAGTAACAGGATGACATTTAGATAACAGATTTAAAGGCCTTGCACACAGCCACAGGTGTTTTCACTTATTCTAGTAGGTAGGCAGAGCTTTGCTGGGAATTATAGGAAATCACCAGACTCCATGTAATAAAGAATGGTAAAGGTGTAAATTAGCCACACTAACAGGTGAAATAAAGCTGACTGTCAGGAAGATGTCAATCAAACACAGTCTGTAGGTTTTCTATGGGTGTGCAGGGTATTTGAAAGTCCAGTGTGTAACATTTAGGAGGAGCTATTAGCACCATGTTGCGCCGCCATGTTTCTACATTAGCCCAGAACAGACAAACCAAACACTGACTCTAGATAGGGCAGTTCACGTTATTCACGAGTTTCACGGCCATCGTAGTTTCTCCTACACTCTTGGAAGGGGATGGTGATGCCAAAGATGCTCTGCGAGTGGTATTCATATGGTTGAAAACTGCAATTTAACTGCTAGATGCCACTAAATCCTCCACTGGACCTTTAAGATCACATAAAAAAGAAACAATGCACAGATCATATAGACACACACATACACATACAGTACATGACTTAATCGTGCAACTTATCTATCTTCCTAAAATAAAAAATGATCTAACTGTAAATAACCAAATGTTAATACTGTAGCTGCAGGTATGGAAATCTTCACTAATTGGTAGATGTGTGAAGTGCACTATCTGAAGAAGAGAGACCCAGTTTGTGGTGTGTGTATGACATGTGCATGAAGCACTGTGGTTAAGTTAAAACTTAGCTGAGATGCTAATTAGCACTTCCACTGCCATCCCACTAATTACAGTTTCATGTAGGCTGAAGCTTTGACAGAGAGGAGAGGAGGATTAGATTTTAAATGTGGATGCTCTGCCACACAGGAACTCATCTCTTTTCTGCTCTCTGATGCGGTAGGAGAGGAGTAAGTGGTCAACTCCCTTCTCAAGATTGGTCCCGCGCTGAGACATTAGTCATTCTGAGCGGTGCATACTGCTGGGGGAAAAGCTGATTCAGGTTCTTATAGAACTGTAAGGTATTGCAAGAATAAGGCAATGACCTTAAAGACTTTAGCATCTATTGTAACACTACCTGTGAATAGAAGTCATGATGTGGATAGCTTACTGGGTCATTTTTCATTTGCTGAATTTTTCACCATTACTGTTAAACTCGCCACCACAATGGGTAATTCATCACCTCACCAGAGGGATGTTATTCTGTGTGATATATTTCTTCCTCGAAGGATAAAACAGTAACTTTACTATTTGTATTTCGCATACTCATACATCTCTTCTCTATCAAAGCTTATTACGTAATTCAAGTGTAGTAATATGAGTAATGACCTGCTGGGATTGCACTTGGTGTGAAGCCTCCTCCTTCTCTGACCAGGTCCAGTTCACTGCAGTGCTAATTTGACTGCTAAGTACAGAATGTTTTGAACAAGCTCCCCATTCCAAAGCCACCATGACACACTGATGTGGTTTGTACAAGTAATGTATTTTCTCCATGCATTGATTATCGTGGATAAATAGTATGTTGTCGTCATTTACCTTTATGTTTATATCAACCAAAGAAGCCTGTAAGGAGTGCTGTAAGGTGGACCTGTGAAAGTCAAGAGGCAGTTAGGTTGTGTCTCACCCTGCAGCTCAGCTTTCACACTCAGCACACTGTTGTCAGGTCACTTTCACTCTTTTTGTGCTAAAGTATGGGGCTCAGATACTGTATGTCAGTGGGGGTTTTAACCTTTTTGGCATGTGACTCAACTCATGAAGTTTACCATGGTTTCAGACCAGACACGCAAGAGTGAATAGTTTGCACGAGGTGGTGAACAGAATGAAGCAGCACAAAGAAGCTAACTAGAATGCTACAGACTAATGTAAATAATTATAATATACATTTTCTAACCTGGTATTCTCGTCCTTAGCTATTAGCTTTTCCACCATCCTTCTCTACAGTACAATTGTAGCTGCCATAACTTTCGCCTCCCATCATGGCCAGAATCTTGTTGGACTCACTTTGTGGAGATCAGTGTATTTTGGGTCATGTTCAGTTTAGTTGAAATTTGGCAACTGTGTGGACAACTATGGCTTGCATCTGCTCTCTCTCCATTGGAAATATTTGGCATTGGTCTGGACAATGTCGAATTTGCCCTTTTGGTGTGAAAGTCCTGTTATGCTAAATTCCAGCCCTTACCTTCTGGTGAAACACTTAGGGTTCCTCAGTGGAGGCTAAATTGCTATAAACATGAATTTATTCCCATGACGGTCAAGGTACTTAACATAAAGATAACGTGATGTTGATCGCAGTGGTTGTGCAAGATGTCTTCAGTGCCACTTGGGTGTTGGGGATGAGTGGATTGGATGAGATTGCTTTGTTTACTGTGTGTGTGTTTTGCATAAGCTAATGTACTTATTTATTATTTTGTAGTTTACTTTTGCTAGCCTATATATTTGTTTCCATGGCTTTTTATAATTGGGGATAATCTACAGTGAAATAAAAGCCGAGACAAGTTTCTGGTGAAAATCAAGTATACTGTGTCTGAATCAGACATTCATGTATTCATTAACCCTGCTGGCATAAAAATACAAGCTGGGGAGTTTTAATACTAAATATGATCATTTCATTAATTTTACGTATTTAATGTAAAAGGGGTTTACTTGATAAATCAATAATTTCACTGGAAAAATGTGTGTCACAAAGAGTTGTAAATTTGTTTATTATAAATGCATTTTTTCACAAGTCCCAGAATCATTGTGTTCCTGCCAGTCTGAGGATCATTATAGCAAGAGTACAAATTTTGACTAATAGCTCTAAACTTTGTTGTTGGTTCCAAAATAGTGGAAAAGCACTTTATGCTTGATGCCAGGAGCACAGCATGCTTTTGTGTTCTCTCTGCTTTTTTCTGCAATTAGCAAGACAGTAGTGGCAACTTTAGAAGGCAAGCACTATTTATAACAAGAGCAAAATATGTCACACCACAAAAGCATCTTTTAAAATCAATAAAACATGTTGCCATCTGATTTGACTGTTATTTTTGCGGAGGCACAGATATAGTTGCTAGGTTCGAGTTAAGATTTGCTGTATTGAGTTGTTATACATTGCAGATGATATTCAATTCTGTTTGAAGACAGTATGTTAGCTGGTGGAGCTGACAGTGCGGGTTCCTGCATGGGTGATTCCCACTTCTCCATCAGTAGCTGGCTTGTCTAGGCCCAGTGAACATGGTAGTCTTAGTTCTATTATTCACACCTTTACCCAGCTTTTCTCTTGGTCAGCACTACTGACCACTACTGACTACCATAGCTATTATACTGTAGCAGCCCCAACAGAAAATCGGTGCACTCTGTGTGTTAGGCCCACCACTGCGTTATTGTATTATTCAGCTTGATGAGTAATGATGGTTTCCCCTGGAGAAGGGGCTCTGCTCTCCCACTGGAGCCCTTCAATCTTTCATTATGGTGACGTTATTCCTCTTTGCTCACAAACCTTTCTTTACCTCACAAACAAACTATTAATTCACCTTTTGTTTGTAAAGACTAGAGCCAAATATGGGCTAGTTTCTAAAAACGCACAGCTAAGTCTTCTCAACCATTTGCAACCAAGACTCCCCCTCTAGCTGTCTTTTAGAGCAAGGCAGATGATGCCCAGCCCGTCCTCTGACCTGGTCCTGCTGTCCAGAGAGATGGGGGTCCCTCTTGGATCCTGCAGAGGCAGCTGGGATGGGCGTGACAGGACTGGCATGTGTGAAAAGAGCGTTAATCAATTCCCAGGCCCATAAGGGGATAGAGGTCAGCAAAGCATTGCACATTTTCCAAATGTCCCCGCATACTCAGACAATATTAAATAGCCGAGCCAGGCCTGCTGCTGCCATCGTCACAGCTTTTATCAAAAGGCATTGGCACAAGGAGCTGGAGGAATTTTTTTAGTTGTGTCAGTGCTGGATTTCTTCCAGGCAGATTTTTCTGCTTAATCTTCACTTTAAATCTGTCCTCATCTAGCTTTCCTGGTCTAGCAAAGCCTTTGGGTTATGGGCAGGGCAGATGATGCCCTGCAATGACTAGCTCTGACCTACAGTATCAACCAGATGAGCCATAAGTCTGTCTGTGTGTGTGTGTGTGTGTGTGTGTGTGTGTGTGTGTGTGTGTGTGTGTGTGTGTGTTTGTGCGCGCACAAGCTTGTATGTGAGTGTGTGTGAGTAAGAGAGGGATTTTGTGTGTATCTTTGTATATTGTGTTCTTGTGCACATGCATATACTGGCAAATTTGTATCCATTGGGCAGATGTTGCAGCATTTATGAGAGATGTATAGAAATAACTTCATCTTCTTCTTTAGAGTTTTCCTTTCATTTATATTAATGTTAGTCTAACTTTCCTGTGACAAAAAATAGTGCAGTCTTCTTTGCTTATTCATTTGGAAATGTGCTATTTACAAGTGCTATATTATAAAAATGTCTTGTATTCACTTTAACAGCTTTTCTGTCTGGTGTCCCTGTTGGACAAAACCAAACCTAGTTGCCTATATAAAGAGAAAAAAATCCTACCTGAAGTAATGAATTTGTTGTCCACCACTGTGGCAGAGGACAGGCAGAATTTGACTAATCCTACTGAACCTTGAGCTCACTAAGGCTGTGCTGGAATAACTAGTGACGACTGACAGTAGCTAATCCTCCAGGGTTACAGAAACATTTATTATGTAGGCCATAATGGATTCAACATTTTTCACCAGTTGAGTCACAATGATAATGGTTACAAATGCTTGATGGACTGTCCTACATCTGTCCTATGTCTACATCTATAAGGTAGCCAGCATGAAGGATGATGTGTTTTTTTATAGTTGTACACAGACTGCTTATCATTAAGCTCTAGTCCCTTACTATTCCAGTTTGGCAGGCCAGCCCCTCTGTGATTATTCATCAGCCAGTGTAGATCATCATACCAGTCATATGGGATGATGCATAACAACATCACCCCCTAGTGACTCCAAGGTTAAGCATCATCCCATAACCTTGTTTTCTGGATGGTATTGTTGTGAATAATCAACTGAGATAGTTTCTGCTCTCTTGAGCCCTTCAGCTGTTTTGGTTTCAGCACAACAACATAGCTGAGTTTAATCACAGGATTGAGCACTGCAATGCTGATATCATTTGAGCAGGTGTGGCATGTGATACGGAATTAGTGATTCAAATGATACTCATTCAAAAGTGCATCTACTTATACTGAATAATGATCAAAAATGATATGCCTCCCTAGCAGCGCTCATAAATTTTTCCTTTCAGTTGACATGTCTGAGTGTACTTTTGTACTATATAATCGTGCCATTTTCTCTGGACACAACGGAATTAGCAATTTAAAGGTGGGGTATGCGATTCTAATCCAATACACATCTCTTTGTAAAATTCTGTGAATATCTCATTACGGTATGCTGGCTGTCGCTGTCCGTTCAGTGTGTACACTGAAAAGAAAATCCGGTGTTTGTACGTAGCCCTGGCTCTGTAAATGCTAAACAAAGTAGCTCGGACCGAGCCACACAACACTATTCCAGCCATTCCAGCCATTATTTGTGGGTCAGGTAACATTAAATGACTTGCCCACGGACATTCAGCTTACTTTCTACTTTGCCGTTGTTGTGATATTAGCTATAGTGGCAGTAAAGTTGTGAGTATCGCTGTCTGGAGCTGGTTTGACAGCTCTGGGAAACCGTCTCGTCCTCTCTGACTGTTAGTTTCACAGTAGCAACTGTAGAGACAGTTTGCTAACCCACAATCTAGTTAACATTAGTTATATTATTTGCTGTGCCATTCTATATTTTTCATGGTATTGGATTTCTCCAGAATCGCATACTTCCATATGTGATATGGAAGGCCTCTATCATCATATGTGTAATAATAATATAATCAGTATATATTGTGATATTTTCTGCCAGAAACTGTTTTGGGGCTGTATGAAAATAATTGTGGGAGAGAGAGGGTCTGAAAAGGAGGAGGGCATTGTCATTTTTTTTTGGCTGAAGGTTGATTAGTTTAGAGTTTTTCAGAGAGCACAGGAGCATCTTTTTTTCTCATCTTAGATTTTTGTTTTAATTCAGCTTTCCTTTGTAGTATAGTTATGGTAATAGGCCTAATTACATAAGTACATAGAAGTTGCATAAATACATAACAACAAAAAGACAACTTGTTCATAAAGGTGCACTTTGCCATATGCAGTTCTGTCTCTGTATCAGGGTTTTATTAATGTGTGCATTGGTGACGCACATTAGAAGTTTCATTAAGATATTAAGGGGAGGGTGTTCCAGTTTTTTAAAGTCAAGAGGAGGGTTAAAAGACAACATTAATAACTCTGGGGAGGGCCTTGCTTTTTTATAAAGTGAAACATGGATTGTACCTCATTTGTACATCGCTTTGGACAAAAGCATCTGTCAAATGGATAAGGTTCCACCCCCCTCACCTCATAATTTTTTTTACAGTCCCTTATAGATAAAATAACTAGATGGGAATATTTGTTTTATTCTAATGTAGTGGCTTAGTGGTAGAGCGGGTCGTCCACCAATCGGAAGGTCGGCAGTTCAATCCCGGCTTCGACATGTGGGCTGGGGGATTTGCTCCCGAGGGCTGTATCTTCGGTGTGTGAATGATTAGTTTGTTTCTTTGGACTGATGAGCATCAGTGTGTGATATGTGGTGTGTGAAGCGCTTTGAGTGGTCGGAAGACTAGAAAGTCGCTATACAAGTACAGTCCATTTAGTGAATTAAATAACTGACAAATCGGTCAACTTTATCATATTGATGCAAAAATCCATAAATGCCACTCACTGATCTGCATCGTTAGCCACAATGGCCTAATGCATCCTGAGATATTAAAAGGATAGCAACCACTTATAAATGTTAAGGAAAAATTTATATCATCACAAAATATATTTTCCTAACGCCCACCCGTAAGTCCCGTAAAGAAAATTCTGCAGTTAGAATTCAACAACACTGAACAGGACTTATTGAAGTTTGTGAATGCCCCTCAGCATACTCTGCCTCGCTATATGTTGCTTTTTAAAATCCTTCCTTCATTTTGTCCTTTCATACAGAAATCATTACAGCGAGAGAGATGCAACAAAACTGTAGACTGCTGAGCTGAACAGCACCAGCCGTAACACCAATAACCCTGGACACTCATCTTCCTCAAGCAATTTCTCCTCATTGATGTAATGGATGTGTCCCTGAAGGGGCTTTTTTGTGCATGTTTCTGCAGGGCAGGCTGCTGTTGTGCTCTTAAAGGCAGCACACAGCCTCCAGCCTCCAGAGGCTATGGATCACAGTAGCCTTGAAGCAGCCTTTCAGGCCTAATGTTCTGTGAGCACCGGGAGTATTGATTCACTGTGTCACGTATGATTATAAACACAGATTAATAGACAGTAAGTTTTCAGCTCCAGGCAAAGCAAAATGTTAGATGAATGACATTTTGCTGCAGTGTTCTGGCTCCATGTTTGGGTTGTATAATAGAAATTTGACAGCTCGACCTTCGATATATAGCATATAGTTGCACTTTCAATCTGTCCCTGAGGAGAAATCTATCTGTTGCTTTTCTTATGGTGTAAAGGGTGTGTTGAATACTAAGTCAACTTTCCCCCAAAGTATTTCACTGCTGTTAATAAAATAATTATTTGACACGTTTACAGCCTGTTTATGGAGACTTCAATTTGTCATTTTCCAGTTTTACACAATATTTTCATTGCAACGTTCTGCTTTCATATCTAGCTCCATCATAAAGGAGATTTATATCCAATTCATAATTCATTGTTGCCATCTGTATCAAAGGCTAATAATGATACCTACCAGTGGAGATACATAGTGCTGTTAGAGTGCCTTGTCAGCATTCTGTATGCAGGGATTTGTATGAGCCCCATGTGTCTGTGCCTGATAATACCCAAAGTGACCTTTGAGCATTGGGGTCAGGGATGAGCAGTCTCCCTTGTGAAATATTCGAACACTAAATATCTCAAGCAAACTGTTGTCTTCTGTAACCAGACGAAGTTTTCTGGCTCAGTCTTGTGCCAAAGGGTAGAAACCCAAAAGGCATCACATCATTTAGCTTTGTTAATTTATTCACTGTCTGCACTGCTGTGAAATTCCATTTAGATAGTGTTTCAAATTCTTTTCACATTATGTTGTGTCAATTTAAATGCATGAGAGGAAATAATAGAAATTTGAACACTATAGTTATTGTCTTCCCAATAGGGAATAATTACTGTGCACCACAGAAAATGGTTAAATTCTTCAGGGCTTTACATTTTAGGATTATGACATTTTTCCCATAAAACATCTCAACTCCTCTTTTTTTGTCCCAGTGTTACTTAAGCTTTTCACCACCGCTTTTGTTCTAATACTTTTTTTTAAAATCATCTCTCTCTGCTGAGTACATAAAATAAGCAATTAGCATCTAATCTGCACCACAACCCCCAAGCTCTCCTCTTCAAACAAAGACCAAAAACCTTTCAGCGTTTGAGAATCTGTGGAAACAATGAACACCACAGTGACCTTTTTGTTCTGTAAGGACTACTCTGATAGCCAATCACCTCTCAAAGCTAGCCTGCTCTTTTACACGCAATTCATGGCCTGATAATCACAGCATGTTTTCAGCCATTGTAAATTATTGTTAGTGGTCTCCTATACAGGTTTGTCTCTGTCTCTCAGAATGATACACAACACATACAGCCCTGTTACTGCGCTCAGCAGGATTGCGTTTCAGGGCGCTGTGACTCCACAGTAGCATGATGATGTTATTTTCCGGTGCGATGACTGATACAGGAATGAATGTATCTGCTGCCTGCATGACAGACTGAATGTCAGTGTAATTAAAGGTTGGCTGAGGGTGGGCAGTGATGAGCTGTCTGCGCACCAATGATAGTTGCCTCCTATTTCTGCTTGAATAACCTCTCTCACTCCCACTGAGTGTTTGTCTCCTCTTTCCATCATGTCCCATACATGTTGTCTGCCACCCTGCTGAGTGTTACTTAGGGAGGGAAGTTATATCAGATGTTTGAATAGCCGCTCTGACTTCCTACCACACCTGGGGGTGTTTCTGCAGTCACACACTCAGTCACTATTCTCGTCAATAACTAGTTGGTGTTTTCCCTTGTGTTGCTGTCAGGGCTGTGTTTTTCCCCTGTCATTTGCTCAGAAGTTTCTTTAATTTTTAAAAGATTTATAACAACACTAATCCAACTGAAATAAAATGCTTGTTTATGCTACAGTAATATAGATATGTTCTGTAAATGATATATCTGGTTTTTGCTTATAAGATAACAAAAACCAAAAGGGAGAAATTTGCATTTAAAAATTTTCATCTTACTAAGGTCCTCCAAGTTTGTTAACTGTGCATCTCCATATCCCATCTTACAATATAAGTCTATCTCAGGATGAACTACCAGTGGAATAAATGTGCTCCAAAATCACATAGATCACTCTGTCAAATGAGGTAGCTTATTCTGTCGGGTTGAGAAAAAAATAATCAAATTGGACTACCAGTTGCATATGACTTTATAGCCCATACAGTCGGGTAGGAAATACAGATCAAGATGGACAACCAGTAGTAACCTACACCCACCCAGGTGTTTTCTCTTATTTTTGCCTTATTAAATGGCGGTCACACCACAAAGTGACATTTGTAGGTGGGGGTGGAAGCTTGGTGACGTGGTGACTACTTGCAGGGCTAGTGGTGAATGCTATAGCTGGCGAGATAACTGTTAACTCGCTAAGCGCCCCGTCCGGGCTTGTGCTAGTCAGTCACAGTGGCTCCCGGAGCCTCAGTCTATTTTCTTTCTCTACTGTTACTCTACTGGCAATTTGTTTACCATTGCACATCATTTTGTTCAATAAAACGTTATTGAAAAGAAAAAATAAAGCTCTAGGAGCTAAAGAGCAGATAGAAATTTAGCCATTTTAAATCCTGGGGTGACCAGGCATTTAGGACTATCACTGTAGATTGTGCTTGATTGACATCTGTCTGAACCTTAGGGTGTGAGAAGTTTTTCACCTTTAGCATTTGGTTTGTGAAGTTTGGTGACCTCATGTAATTTCATTATAGCTCCACCCAACCTTACCTTAAGCAGAGGTTTAATTAGCCAGAAGAAGTGAAAACACCTGTGTGGGTGTGCAGGGTATTTAAAAAGACCTTTTTCCCAGAAGACATTTTGACTTGTCATAGAAAGAAAAGCACAGGTGGAATTAATAACATTAATGAAGGCTCGGTTCCATTAAGTGTCCCAGTAAGCTTTTCCAGTAAACTAGCATGCACAATACCAGGACTTTCCCCAAGTGTAATGCAGTCATCATAAATGTTATTAGTAACACCTTTCCTGCTATGACATGTCAATGTCTTTGAAAAAGGTCTATTAAAGTCGGTCTTTATTTTATCCATCAGACAAGTAAATATAAATATAGAACTACAATGTGGCCTACCTTATTTTTAAGGTAGTCCATTTTGAAAGATATGGCACATGACAATTTAAAGCACATTTATTTCATCCTTAGAGAGCAGCTCACAATATCAGACCACCGGCTCAACTGTCAGTCAAACACACCAAACAGCTCGTCCCTTCAGAGGCTTCTGGGCTAAAGGGACATTTCAGGATATATCAGCATTTTTGTCGTCATTTCAGCTAACTTTAATAGTATTTACCATTTGATATGAACATACCAGAGGTTCAACCAGGCAGAAATGAGGTGGCAGATATACTGCCCACTCCTCAGGATATACCTCTCTAGTGCACATTCACATACTTTACGGCGCTGACACAGCCACAGTGACAGGGTGTTTTCCCCTTGAAATACAATGGACCATGGCTAATCAAAAACCCCTTGGGAATGGGAGGTCATTTAAACCAGTGAAAAGTTAGTTGAAGGATGAAGTATGTTGAAGTGCCAAGGTGAAGGTACACATATCCAAATACATTGTTACATTTTACATTCATTTGACAGGCTGCTCATTTACGAGTGATGACATTTTTAAACAATGACTCCCCAAACCAGGCCGTATGTTACAACCATAAATTTATGTATTGACATTTTTAAGTGTACAAAGCCCCAACACCTTCAACTAAGTGCTGGAATAGATTGTCTGTGAATTGGCCACACAGCCAGCACTTTCATCCTCTCTCTCTCTCTCTCTCTCTCTCTCTCTCTCTCTCTCTCTCTCTCTCTCTCTCTCTCTCTCTCATATTATTGTTGGTGCTAAGTAAAGCAGCCTTAGAGCGGCCGAGCATGAGCCTGCCCGCTGTCCAATCTCCATATTAAAGACCGAGGAAAAGGTCAGCTTAACAACACCTAAACAGTTATCGACAGGTCAGGAGGACAGAGGAGGGGAGAAGGGAGGGGAAAGTCAAGATAAATACCATACGGTCATGAAATTGAAACTGTCAAAATATGCAGATTAGGAGGGAAGCTGAGATCATTGTTGAGGAAGAGTGGTTGTGCAGATGGTACTGCTCAGAAAGCACCTGAGGGTGGATGCCAACTGCCATACTCATGGACAAGGTTCATGGTCAAACAAGAAAACCCATTTAATTTAAACACTCCATTTGCACGTACGCAGGAGTTGCTGTCGCGCCTTTATCTGGCATGAATTCCAACATTTATAGCCTCCGAAGAATGTATAAGATCAACAGAATCACTTTCAGTTTGAAGATTTCAGCTCAACAGTGGGATCTGAAGCCCTCCACAAGAGGAAATGATTTCTGTTATAATGCTATGGCTACAGTGAGGATATTGCTGTCTCCAATAATAATAATAATCATCATCACCTTTTTTTTAATAACATTTCATGCTTTACACATGGAGGTGAAACATTTAGAAAAGGAGGTGGAGGAAAAGCAGCGGACAGAGGGACCTTGATGATTTTAAAAGAGATACATGCTACCTCACTCCATTTTCTTCTCGAACTCTGCAAAGAAATTACTGAGTGAGAGGGGAGAAAATGTTGAGTAGATGAGCCTCAGTCACTGGAGCTCAAAGACATCCTTGATAATTGTCATTAGCTGAATGTATAGAGCACAAAAATGGGTCAGTGGAGTATAGTGGAATCACTTAAATGAATGGATTTTATTTGAGGAGAGTTGAAGAAAAGGGAAAAAGTGTGAAAGATTAAAAAGCAACTGATCTAAAATAAGGCGACAAGGAGTAAAAAGTTATCCAAACATTGTGAAATAATGGAACAAGCATGCATCATTATTAATACAGTGTCAGTGTGCGTTATTATTGCTTTGAAATGCCGATCACAACTGCAGCGATTTGTAGGAGAGATTCATATTTGCAACGTGTCTGAAAGTTCAGGAGTGTAAGCCGAATTGACATCATGTCAGAATGAATCACCTGATTTAACAGGCCTGCTATATCTACGTGGCTGTTGTACACACACAGTGTTAGTATGACCCCAGCATATTAGAACAACCTGGCTGTGTGAATATGAATAAGAAGTTTTGATGAGACAATAAACATTTGATTCATCTGATGTTGCGAAATGACATTTATTGTTAATTTCTTTTCCCTGCAGATCCATCAGTGCATCACAGACAGAAGACAGTGGTGACAGACATGTGCTACCCAACAGAGATATCCAGCCTGATGGACTTTGGCACTCCAGACTGCTCGCTAGGCAAAGGTACGGCATTGCCCGAAAATACAAGGTGTTGCCTTGGTGACAGCAGGAAGTGTGCACAATGATTTATCCTGGCAGTTAAAAGACACAGAGCTGTCAGCTTGACTGGGAGGTTAACACTGGAGCAAAGGCCTGCGCAGGCTAAGAGTGTGAGAACAATCAGATAACAGCTCTTGGTACCTGTCCATGAGGGCCTTACAGTTCACTGCAGGCTTTGATTTATTGCAGCTAAATAACATGTTTTGTCGCCCAATACGGAGCGCAGAGGCACTGGCATAAAACTGTGAGACTTGATTGACTTCTTGCCAGAGAAAATCATTTTACTTTGCAAATTGCTTTAATCTGAATGGAGCTTTATTGAAGTTTATTGCACTAGAGTTTAATTGTGATGTGCAATTATTGAATTGCAGCAAGGCCACTTATTTTCTCCAATCACTGTCATCAAGATAATAGTCTCTCTCAATCTCTCGTGTGTGGTAATCAAACTGACCAGCCTGTAATAATACGCACTACAAAAGGTATTGATTATAAAGTCTATTGATCGCATGTACATTGTTGCTTAATCTATAAGCCCTGTGTCCATTTCTTTTTCTCATCATAATGACTGCTATTGTTCTCTATTGTTCTCACACTGATACCAAACCAGAGAGTCTGTGTTGTAATTGTAATTCCAATCTTTTCATCCAATCTAACCCCTTGAAGCTGGCAGTGTGTGCTCAGCGGCTATTAGACAAGCCTTGTGTCATTTCCATCAACAATGGGCAGCGACAGTGGTGACCTCAGTCACTCATTCTCCTTCTTCTCTGCCCATCACTGCTTTCAGTCTCCCTCCTCTTCTCTCTCAAGGCTAGCTAATATTTTAATGCTGCTCCGTCCCGGCTCTCTATCAACACTCCCCAGCACTGATAATGCAGACTGACAGGTCAACCATGTGCGGCTGAGAGAAGGGAGAGCAATACAGTGGAGGAGAGCGGAGGGTAGAAAAAGAAGGCTTTTAGGATTTCTTCTGGCTTTAATGTGAGCAAAGCAAATGAATGACATAGTTATACAGGGAGTTAAGCTGAAGAATAAGGACACTGAGGAGTGGAACATTTCAGACTGAAGAACTGTCAGGATAAAAGCAATGCCGTGAATAAGATTCAGTGTAGCTGAGGGGCGTGCTACAGCATGACCTTGGAATTATGAAGTGCTACATATGGTCAGTTTTCCTATTCATATGAAATGCTGTAGCTCTTCAGACAAGTAAAAAGCAGCTAGATTCAGACAGGTTCAGGTTCAAATTTGAAAGTGGGTATATTTAGCATATGTAAAAGTTATAATAATTTGGCTCTCTGAGATATTATAGCTGTAATACTACAGTGATGGCCAGTGCAGAAAAACATGCACTTACAATATATGCATTACACCTTCTAATGAGGTGTTCATTTTATCTGCTATAGTGGAGTTTCAATCTTTTCTTTCAGTCAGAGAGAAATGAGCCCGGCAGTAATCCTTGAGGTGTCAGCGTGTGATTGACAGATCCATTGCCTCATGTGACAAGTATCTGGTTAAAGCACATCTAATCTTTAGATGGAGCTAAAACACTGAGCGTCAACCTCTGACAGGCAGGACAATTGGCATGCTTGCTCTGAACTGCTGCCATGTCTTTAAATGCAAAAGGGTTTAACTTTCTCTTGCACACAAACTCACACACACATTTTGCTTACACTTGTGCTTTAGTATGCTAGTTATGTTACTCAAGTGCTCATAAACCAAAAAATTCCATTTTAAGTTTATATGCAGCCTTGCTCTGCAGGCTGAATTAATTCAGTTGCAGCCCTATCTGTTTTCCTCATACCACCTGTGCCTGCCTTAGAGGTTTAGAGCCCTGTCAGGCAAACTGGACCAGCCTTAACCTTATTTACTCTGTTACTCTGTCCGCACTCCGCACACATCCAAGTTCCCATCTAACATGACACAGACTGTCCTTGCTCAGCATTTGGCAGAAAAGAAGTCCATGCAAAAATCCCTGGAGGGTTAAAGATAACATGGGAGAGCTCTTATTAACAATCCAATCTCCAAGTGTGGAGAGCTAAGGCAGTTTGGTTAGAAGCATGAACTTCATATCACTTCACCGCAGTCATGGTCCATTTTTTCAGGTGTTTATATTGAAGTTTACACTTGCAGCATTTTTATTCAGAGTTTACATTCCTACCTCCTCTGGCTGAACCATACATTCACATTCAGGAAGTGAGTAATGTAAACTCATGTAGGCTACAAAGGCACTGTGGGGTCAGAGGGAGTGTATAGCATCGATACAGAGGGGTGTATTGTTCTCTGTTCAGTCGGTGAGTGTAATTGTACACTTTGTCCTCTGATAGCTCCCGGCCATCAGGTGGAGTGAGAGCTCCACTGACTAACCTGGTTCATTACCTGAGGCCTGAGGTGCAGTTTGTATTCCCCTCCCCCTCCTCCTCACCCAAACAAAAGATGAAAAGCAGGAGTGGGCGTGGGGTGAAAGTTGTCCTAGCTGCCACAGGGCGTGTCACTAAACAGGTACACAGAAAGTGGGAGAGAAAGAGAGGCACATACAGAGGAAAGAAAGAAAGAAAGAAAAGGAGCAGGAAATGTAGCTGAGTGGCTCTCAAGGGATGACTTCCTAGTAACCTGTTTGGGGTGGAGCCTCAGCGAGCAATGCTGGGAGCGGCCGGGCTGTGGTGGGGCATTGTGTGTGTTGGTCTGAATGGTGTGTGCACTGGTCTGTACGCATACGTATGTGTGTTTTCATTTTTTTCTCCCACCTGCTATGAGAGCTCACACCACAGTTGACAGTGGAGCCGAGTGGAGCCTGTGCCGAGAAGGACATGAGGTCCGAGAAGGAGGAGGGGAAGGCTGGTGAGTGACAGATAGAAAAGGAGATAGAGGGGGAAGAAATTGTGCTTTTGTGTGTTGGAGGAATAGTGTAGGCCATAAAAGCGTCTTGAGTCGTAGGTGTGTGAGCGGGTTCATATTCACGTGTGCGTATGTGTGTCATTGCCTGCACTGATTTTATGAGAGGAATTTGAGCGTCACAACCAAAATGCTTCTTTACTGAGAGTCCCCATGTTTGTCATTGAAATAATTTGTGATAGATATGCAGTTGTGGAAATTTAATTTATTCAAGGACTGTACTTAAGAATAATTTTAACACCACTTTACACCTCTGCCATACTACGTTTCAGAGGGAAATCTTGTACTTTTTACTACAAAACATACGATAAGTTTATGAAATATACATTGTTATAGATTCAACTACTCAACAGTATGTGAAGTAGGGCTGCAACTAACAATTACATTTATTATCGATTGATCTACCTGTTATTTTTTCAATTAATCAAATATTTGTTCAAGCTATAAAAAGTCAGCTAATAGTGAAAAATGCCCAGAGCCCATGCTGATATCTTTAAACTGTTTTGTTTTCTTAGACAAACATCCCAAAATCCAGAGATATTCAATTTACTCTCTAAGAAACAAAGAAAACCAGAAATTATTCACATTTGAGAAGCTTTGCCATTTTTCTTAAGAAGTCACAAAAACATTTTCCAGCTATTTTATCAAAATAGCTGGCAATTAGGTTTCTGACGATCAACTAAGTGATTAATCGATTCAGCTCCAATGTGAAGTAATCATAATTAAACCAGCTGCAATATTAAAATGCTGCTAACAGTACATGTCAATGCATCAATAATAATAATAATAATAATAATAATATGTTATGATATATACAGCATATAATAGTATAACACCCTGAAAATGGTCCATTCTACATAATGAGTATTTTGATGCTTAAAGCTTATGTTGCTGAAAATACTATTACAGTACTGTGCTTTAGTATAATCACAAATACATGACTTTTACTTTTAATGCAGTATTTTTATATGGTGTTATTATTACATTTTACCATGATATATATGTTTACAACAATATACTGTGTTCTTAGTGAGGGTTATTTTACATGTTTTATTTTTGCACATCACAGCCCTTTACAGTAAGTGCTGGTTTATTTCAATCTATTCCATATCCCAGTCTTATTTATTGTTTTACTTAAGATAAGAACTAAATACTGACCTAGATGTTCATATGGATAACATGGTAATCTGTTAATCTTCTAAAAACATTGTACATGAAAGGAGTGGTATTTCGGCAGATACAGTTCAGTATTACAGACATTAGTAGCTCAGTAGACATACTAAAGCTTGCATAATCTGAGAGAAAATAGCACTGAGGGACAGTAAGATCTGCATTGGCTCTTGTGTTTGGATTAATGTGGGAACCAGACATGTTATCCAGTATGTGAAGATGCATTATGGTTGATTGAAGATGTTAACCGAAGCTGTAACTATTTGAATTCTATTGAATCCCATTGGAGGGGGATAAGTTATCTTAATTTTTTGCTTGGATGTCATGAACAGGTTTTTTTATGTGTGTATGTATGTGCGTGTGTGTGTGTGTGTGTGTGTGTGTGTCTGTGTGTGTATCTACACATTCATATGCACCCATGTGTGTCGCAATGGTTCATGAATGGAGGCAAGTTTGATCCCACTGTGTTTTGCGTGACTCCTACTGTTGATGCACCCTGAGGTCAACACTCAAAATTGCAGAAGATGATGATTTTGACAGATTGCACTGCAACAGACAGATGGTGCCATCACTATAAGCTTCACACTCACAGTTTTGTTGTCGAGTCCTTCACCAAGACCATAAGAGACAACATGTGGCACATCTCCATCATGTTTTTTTTTTGTTTGTTTTTTAACTAATTTCTCTTCAGTCTCTGTGTGAGCTGTAGCTCCTCTGAGCTAATCAAGGACTATTATTACTTTCATCATCTCCACAAGTGTAAGAGTGAATATTATCAGAACAGGTATTTATTGCCACATTTCACATGATTTAAACTCTTCAGTAAGGCTTTTAAAGTTTCCTACACAAGCTTCAGTAGCAACTGCAGTTGCAGAACAGGCTTCTCGTGCAGCGTGTTGGATTATTCTGCCATGCCCCGGGACATGAGGGAGGTCGTGTATCAAATCATGTAGATTTCCAGTTCTCCACAGACCAGAGCCTGCTGTTTTTGACAGATGTTTAGTCCCCACTACAGATACAAAACAGGGACAATAGGCCCTGTGGCATTTTGTTCCTCAGTGGCTTGTACAAGTTGGTTGACATCATAGTCCACACCCCTTTGCTGATAACTCTGGTCAGCCAGTGTAGATACTAAGGCCCAATTCCAGTTTTCACCCTTTTGGACTTAAAGACTTGACACATGCTCCCACTAAGTCCACAAGGGCTCAGGACTGTTCCACTGTGAAATCAGCAAGAGTTTGAGGCCTCTCTGGTTGACTTTTTGAGCCATTTATTCACACTTTACATGGTGGCATGATGGTGACTTCCAAGTATGTTGATTTTGTCAAACAGGACTATTGTGCTTATTAACAAAAAACACTCCAATTCATTAAAGGAATAATTTGACATTCTGGAAAATATGCTTGTGCGTTTTCTTGCTGAGAGTTAAATGAGAAAATCAATACCACTCTCATGTCTGTATGGTAAATATGAAGCTACAGCCAGCAGCCAGTTAGATTAGCTAAGCATAAAGACTAGAATCAAGGGTAATCAGCTAGCCTGGCTCTGTCCACAGGTAAAAAACATCTGCCTACCAACACCTCTAAAGCTCACAAATGAACACTTTATATCTCATTTGTTTAATTAAAGTGTTAATCTGACATTTCAGGAAGTTACTGCTGTTCTTGACCATGAAATAGTCATAACCCCTGTAAAAACTTTGTTTCTACACTTCGGTTTTTGTACGGACTAAAAAGACATAATGTGTTTATCAGTGAGCTTTAGAGGTGCTGGTAGGTGGATTTTATTTCCTTTGGACAGAGCCAGGCTAGTTGTTTCCCCTATTTCCAGTCTTTGTGCTAAGCTAAGCTAACCTGGCTCCAGCTACATAAAGTGGTGTGCAAAAGTGTTTGCTTCCTTCCTGATTTCTTATTTTTATTGCATGTTTGTCACACTTAAATGTTTCAGATCATCAAACAAATTTAAATATTAGTCAAAGATAACACAAGTAAATACAAAGTGCAGTTTTTAAATGAAGGTTGTTATTATTAAGGGAAAACAAAATTCACACCTACATGGCCCTGTGTGAAATAGTGATTGCCCCCTAAACCTAATAACTGGTTGGGCCACCCTTAGCAGCAACGATTGCAATCAAGCGTTTGCGATAACTTGCAATGAGTCTTTTACAGCGCTGTGGAGGAATTTTGGCCCACTCATCTTTGCAGAATTGTTGTATTTCAGCCACATTGGAGGGTTTTCGGGCATGAACTGCCTTTTTAAGGTCATGCCACAGCAATACAATAGGATTCAGGTCAGGACTTTGACTAGGCCACTCCAAAGTCTTCCATTGTTCTTCTTCTTCGTCTGTCAGCCTCACTAGAATGCTGTATCAAATTCACATCTGAATCCATATAAGCTTTGGCTATTATGCAACAGATGTTGAATAAATATTCGCAAACAGTTTGCTCAACTGATCTCCACTAGGCCACTTAAAAGTCTTCATTTTGTTCTTCTTCAGCCATTCAGAGACCCCACAACAACATCCAAAGAACTGTTGGCCTCACTTGCCTCAGTTAAGGTCAGTGTTTATGACTCCTCCATAAGAAAGAGACTGGGCAAAAATGGCCTGCATAGCAGAGTTCCAAGACGAAAACCACTGCTGAGCAAAAAGAACATAATGGCTCATCTCATTTTTGCCAGAAAACATCTTGATGCTCCCCAAGACTTTTGGGAAAACACTCTGTGGACTGACGAGGCAAAAGTTGAACTTTTTGGAAGGTGTGTGTCCCATTACATCTGGCGTAAAAGTAACACCGCATTTCAGAAAAAGAACATCATACCAGCAGTAAAATATGGCGGTGGTAGTGTGACGGTCTGGGGCTGTTTTGCTGCTTCAGGACCTGGAAGACTTGCTGTGATAAATGGAACCATGAATTCTGCTGTCTACCAAAAACTCCTGAAGGAGAATGTCCGGCCATCTGTTCGTGACCTCCAGCTAAAGCGAACTTGGGTTCTGCAGCAGGACAATGATCCAAAACACACCAGCAAGTCCACCTCTGAATGGCTGAAGAAGAACAAAATGAAGACTTTGGAGTGGCCTAGTCAAAGTCCTGACCTGAATCCTATTGAGATGCTGTGGCATGACCTTAAAAAGGCAGTTCATGCTCGAAAACCCTCCAATGTGGCTGAATTACAACAATTCTGCAAAGATGAGTGGGCCAAAATTCCTCCACAGCGCTGTAAAAGACTCATTGCAAGTTATCGCAAACGCTTGATTGCAGTCGTTGCTGCTAAGGGTGGCCCAACCAGTTATTAGGTTTAGGGGGCAATCACTCCTAAACCATTTAGTTTTCCCTTAATAATAACAACCTTCATTTAAAAACTGCATTTACTGCGTTTACTTGTGTTATCTTTGATTAATATTTACATTTGTTTGATGATCTGAAACATTTAAGTGTGACAAACATGCATAAAAATAAGAAATCAGGAAGGGGACAAACACTTTTGCACACCACTGTATTTACCATGCAGAAATGAGAGTGTATCAATCTTCTCACCTAACTTTTGGCAAGAAAGTGTATTTCACAAAATGTGAATAAATAAATCAATCAATCAAATATACATCAATCAATATAAATAAATCAAAAGACTCTCTGTTTTCTGTTCAGAGCCGCCATGTCAACCAGGTTAATTTGCTTAATCACTGGCTAATTCATTACATGTAAACCAAACCCATGTGCAGTGAATGATACCGGTGTCAAGTGAAAATTCAGCTCTTGACAGCAGTATTAGAAATCTAAATAGTACTGTCTAAGTTCTTGGTGCTCTTCCAGTGGCACATCCTTGGCAGTGTGCCGAATCTTCACATAATAAACATGTGAATCAATTACAGCTATCTGCACTTGGCATCCTTGCACTGACCTCAGTTGTAATGTAAACCCACAAGCAATTAATTAATGGAAGCTGCTCCCAATAGATACTGTATACTTGCACAGATATACTGTATACAGATACAACCAAAATGTACATACAAACAAACAATATGCAGGACACATACGCTTCTACCTTATTAGCATTTTTTGTATTTTTTTGAGGAAAAACCATAAAATAATCAACATTTATTAGAATTTTATAAATGTACTGAACCAGAGAGTGTTGTTTTGTCCGCAGACCATGATGAAATTACCATTAAGTGGTGAATACTCTGGTCAGGTAGGTTTGAGAGCCAGCAACATGCATTATTTATGTCCATATGTATTATAGAGAGGCAGTGCAATACCCTGAGTAGGAAACGGACCTGACCCTTACATGCAGGGCATTTTCGGGATGCAGAAAATACGGTGCTTGGAGTCTAAGCGTGTCGAAGCATAAGGAATTAGGTGTTTGCTCTATGTTCTTTTTGATCTCCTGGTACATGAGATGGAGGCTTGTCACTGCTTTTACCACTATTTGTAGCTTAAGCATGTCAAATCTGAAACTATACAGCCCACACAGGTCTATACAACCTCTGTTCCATTACCACACAAGTTCCTCCTGTGACTATAGTACGATTTAACAATAAAGATTCTAAATATAGTCCTGCCGATGATTTTAAAAAGCCCCTAATCACTGCAGCCTACCTCTGCCATCCACCCACCCGACCTCCCTGGGATTTGAGTCTCAGCAGGAAGCCGCTGACAGAACGAATGTGTTTATTTGTGAAGCCTCTCGGTCTCAGTCTTCTCTCTTTCACTCCTTTCTGTCTTTCTGTCAGATTTCGGTTTAGGGCTGATTTGATGCTATTCTTTCATAAATCCTTAAAGAGTATTTGGGCTGTCCTTTTGTCTCGGGGTTGTAAACAGAGTGCTTCAAGATCACAGGATGTTTCCTGTAGGGGCAACTCCAAATAGACATTTTTCCAATATGAGGTCTTGTAAGATAATCGGTTTCACAAAATTTGGACTAGTTGTACAAGAGTTGTGTCTGGGTTTTTTTTTTCTTCTCTTTTTGTTGATTTTGTAACAACACTGAGAGTTTACAGCCATGCTAGCAGCTGTGTGAGGCTATACTAGGTATTTTGAGCTAAATGCTAATGCTAGCATGGCAAAATGCTCACAAAATGATGCTAAGATGCTGATTTTTAGCAGGTATAATGTTTACCATGTTTATTATCTAAGTTTAGTGTGTTGGCATGCTAACATTGGCTAGTTAGCACTTAATACAAACTACAGCAGAGGCTGATGGGAATATCATTAGTTTTGCAGATATTTTGTCATAAACCAAAGTCTTGGACAGAACTGATGATGCTGCAACATGAAAAGTCAGATGATCACCAAATTTATTAAAATTCAGCCTGAGGGGAACATGAATGACTGGACCAAATTTCATGACAATCCATCCAATAGTCGACGAGACATTTCAACTTAAACCACAAATGTGAACCTCATGGTAGTGGTAGAGGAAAAGTCAGGGGATCATTAAAGTCGTTGCATTTCATCCTCTGGGCACCATGAATGTCTGTACAAAATATTGTACCAATTCTTCAATGTTTAGATATTTTAGTCTGGGCCAAAGTGGGGGACCAACAGGTCAACATTGCCATCCCTAGAGCCATGTTGCTAGCATGGCTGAAAACAAAAGATAAGGTGTGAGACATAAGGGCATACCTGAAATCTGGTTCGTGTTGACAAGTGCTATCCATACTACATTAAATATATTCTCTCCTGAGCAGCGTAATTCTCCTGAGACAGGCAGAGTGTCATATGAGGAAGCACTCTAAAGCAATGCAGATTATTAAGAAGATGAGGCTTATCGCACACTTGTGGTCGATACATAAATTGTAGGGTTTATTTCAGTCCATTCACGCTCTATTTTTCCTGCCTGTCAAGGCTACAGTGTTACCTGCATGATGAGTTTAATCAAGAGCTGAAGCAGGCTGCTGTCTTCTCCCAGAGCAATCTCAACTGATCTTTATACTGTAATTAGTGGAGGACAGAGCTCAGCAGACATATGCTCCTCTCATAATACAGTGCAGAAATAGCCAGCTGTGAGCAGATGCATACACACTCACAAACACGCACATACACATGCACGCCCACACAAACACAAATCCAGTAATCCAGCAGCAACAGGGGAGGCCACTTCACTGGATGGACTAATATAATGAGTATATGCTCATAACTGATTAGATAATATTACATATATGATGCCAAAGCTGCTGTTTGCCTTCTGGTGTTCATTTTCCAAACTGCACAGTAGTGTACTGTATTAGTGGCTTTTCATCTCTGCATCATCCACTCAATTTCAAATACTCAATTTTGTATTTGATGAATTAGAAAATGTTTAACGATAACCTTGATTAGTTTCATCACTTAATTAGTTGGTAGACATTTAACCCATCAGGTGAAAGTGTGATAGACATGTAGATCCATCATATCATCAGATTTGACCAAGATGCTGTTTAATTAACAACAAGTGAATTTTATTTATAAAGCTTATAAAGGAATCAAGACAGTAAGCTTTAAGATGCTTTTCTCGCAGTTCTTGGTATATTTTTATGTGTTGTTTTGTCTTTAATTCTGGTTTTACTGTGTAGGACTCAACACAAAAAACTCACATTAATGTAGTGTTCCAGGACTGATAAAATGAACAACCATGTTCAAGAATAAATTAGTCACTGAGGTATGAGAGTTAATTTGGTCAACATATCATTTAGCTCACAAGCCGTTACAGAGACATGCTGCTAGCTTGCTTCCCCTCAGGGAGGTTGACAGTTAGAGTCAACACAATCACCTGCATTGCAGGTACACATTTATATAATGTTTCCCATTTCACAGGAAGCCTCTGAGCACGACACTGTCCTGGGACAAAGTTTTTGATGTTTTCATTGGTTCATTCTAAGTAAAGTTTATCAATAAGAAGAGCTTATGAAAGAATAGCTTATAAGGAGGCTTTGATGAAGCATTTTGAAGACTTTCCTTGTTTGAAACAGCTCTGCTCATATCTGCGACTTAGACACAAGCTTTTATTGTATTGCTGCTTTTCACAATCCCTGTGAACATTTGTCATATTGTTCAGAATTTTATTTAAAGAATACTTTGATATTGGTGTCCTTATGTTTACTGATTTAATTATTTGCTGCATAGTAATTTGTGTTAGAAATGTGCCATTAAATAACGTTGCTTTGATGTCCTGCTGTGTAAGCTGCACCCCCCTGCAATGCTACAGCAGAAAACCTCTCAGCACTTTCAGTAGAAAGCCATTACTGTTTTCATCCTTTAGCTCCAATTCCCCTGAACACCCCCCCTCACATACAACTCCCCTCCACCTTATAGATAGCATATTATAGCTGTGCACCAAAACCACAGGAGCCAACAGGGAAGAAGAAAACAGTGAAAAGTCTGCAGGAGCAAACAAAAATCCTTCAGGCTCTATTTCCAAATTATTGTTGAAGACCAATCCCAATACTGTACTATATTTAAACATGTTTACTGATTATGATAACATTCAATACTAATCTCTCTGTGTTTTGCTGTTTATGTGATGTGCAGCATTATGCGCACATTGAGATCATGCAGGATCAAACATGATGAAGCTTTAATCTTGTTGTCTTCTGCACAAGGCAGCAGATTGACAACAGTTTTCAGTCACATCTTGAACTGTGACTTGCTAACATGTTTGTTCTATGGTAATTAAAAATGTTAAACCAGCCCGAACAGCTCTCCTGTCCTACCTTGACCTGTCTGTCACACAGCTGCAGTGTTATGGGTATGGTATATAGTTGTTTACAAGGTCAGTACTGCTGCAAGAAAAAATGAGACCTGCTAGGAAATGACAACATAAGAAAAGAGTTAAAACACTGTTTTTAAAGGCCATGGTTTGATTATTTGATCATTTGTTAAAGCCTTACGAACCTTCAGTAGTTATTTCAATGTGTTCCTTTTTATGCTAGTATTAATATGATTTGGTTGTTCCCAGGAGTCTTCTATTAAAAATATTGCTTCAAGATGACAGTTATGACAGCGCTGTATGTCTACATACTGTAGTAAAGATGTAAAATAGTGTATGACATTGTTATCCAACTATCAGTTACTGTACCTGAGAGATTACAGGAGAGGGAAAGGCAGCATCATCATCTCTGGCTTTGTCCTGGACAGAAATAGCGGAACGGAACCACTGTACTAACTAAAATTACACAGATTTGAATTGTCAGGGAGACTGAGGTGGAAAAGTGACAGCCATGCAACTCCTCAGGGCAGAACAGATGGCTGCTGTCACTGCGGAGATTTTTGACACCTTCTCAATCGTCACATGTTATTTTCATGGTTTTTGCTTTCAAATAGACTATGGTCCATTGAACCCATGTTTTTCATTATGTTTTATAGGAAATTGTAGTTGAGTTAAATGGTCAGTTCAACCAAATTACAAAAAATAGATATTTTGATTACTTACCCTTTAGAGGTATATGGCCATGCAGATAGTTTTAGTTTTGTTTGTCCAGGTTTTAATATCTGTGTTTCTGAGATTTCTGTTTGTGGCACTCACAGCATTGGAAATATATATTTAAACAATTCAACAGAAAAGTTTTCATTACAATGTCCCAGTTATTCTGGATAATCCAGACCACCATGTCAACAGTTTTCACTTCTCCCTATCAAATCTGTTCACAGTGAGGCCTGTGGACTATTCAGAGTAACATGGACATTGTTTATGGATAGAGATGTTGCTGATGAAGGTGTTGCTGATGAAGTTATTTAATTAAACTATTCAGAGGGTAAACAAGTAGTCGAATAATCAATTAGTTGATCAACAGAAAAATGATCGGCAACTATTTTAACAGCCAATTAATCGATCAAGAAATTTTTAAAGCAAATCGTCTCTATCAGTATTTTACTGCTTTTCTCTGGTTTGTGTCATTGTAAACTGAATATCTTTTGGTTTTGGACTGTTGGTTGGACAAAACAAGACATTTGAAGATGTTACCTTGGATTCACTATTTTCTGACACTTTATAGACTAAACAACTAATTGATTAATCGAGACAATAATTGGCACATTAATCAATAATAAATATAATCGTTAGCTGCAGCCCTAAAACTATTCAGTGCTTTGAGTGGCACAAACAAAATTCCATTCACCCTTGTTTTATTGGGGTTGTGGAAGAAATCTCAGACACAGATATCTCAAAACTTGGGTGAAAAAAACCAAAACTTTCTACAGGGGCTAGAGGGTAGTAATAAAATATTTCATATGAACACATATGTTTTGTTATGTGGGTGAACTGACCCTTTAACCCTTTTAAATGCTGAATTATTATGAGGCGCCATAGTCAAAAAAGCTTACAATACTCTAAATTTAGGAAGCACTGTCATTGGTTTGGATCAGGCAAACCTACTCAGTGAAGCTTTCCAAGAGTTTGACAGTTCAGTTGCTGTAAAATTGCCTGATTGGAAAGTGATTGTTTAATGATGAGAGCCAATAAAAACCAAGTCCAATTTGTATGCACTGAGAAAAGTTAGTCTTAAACTGCTTTTATATAGAAAGGGTTTTTGCAACAAGAGCACTAACTTTAAATTTAACTTCTCATCCAAGCTTAATATTCCATCACAGCTCACTTTAAGCATCTTTGATCATTCATGTATATAAATAGGTCCACTTTAATCCTGCAAACGGTTCATAGGAGACTAGTTCAGGTCTTTGACCACCAATCCACAAACTTCCAGCCCCCGCTTCACCTTTCCAAGCAGAGAACGATGCCTCTGCTTTCTTTCAAACCTAATCATGAGCCAACAGCCACTACACTCCCCTCCCTAGCTCTCTCTCTCTGTGTGTGTGTGTGTGTGTGTGTGTGTGTGTGTGTGTGTGTGTGTGTGTGTGTGTGGCTTGTGACAGCTCTGCTATGCAAGGGAAAAGGTACAGGGTGTGATGGCCTGGTCCTGACTGGGTTTGATGGACACTCTAATGGGAGGCTTGGATGAGAAGTTAATTGAATGGGCCACTGCCGAATATGAAGAAGAAGAGTGGGCTTCTATTCTTCTGTGGGAGGACTCTAATAGCTTGGCCAAGTTCATTGCACAACCACTCAAGGGTCATAGCTAAGAGAACCCAGATCATAGCAGCACATAGACTGCAGTGTGTGGTTTATATGACTCTGTCTCAGTGTATGTAGAGGTAAATTATCTATAGGCAAGTGGTTTGTGTCTGTCAATGCCCTTGAGGTTTAACTCAAGTCAGTGTGCAATGAAGCAGCTTTTCTGTGTCATTTCTTAGATGTGAAATGGCCACATATTCAAGGAAAATTGAAGATATCTTTGCCTGTATTTCACCCCAAATTGAGGCAAGAAACCTGAAAGAGGAAAAAGTGTGTGAGTGCGTTTCTGTACACTTTAGCCTGTGTGTGTATGTTTGTGGGTCTGTGTATATTATTGGGTGAGGGGATGATGCTGGAAATTAATGCAAAATTGGATTTCAGAGAATTATGTTACTGATTTCTTTGTAAATTATACATGTCTCACTAAATCCGCTGTAAATACTAATTCTGACACAGTTTTTAATTGACTTACAGTAGACTGAATATAACACACGAGCCAGTGTTGTATGTGTGATGATACGTAATACTAAGCTCCTAAAATATTCATAGATTCTGAGTAAAAAAGGGCAAAGGTTCAAATTGGCTCGTTTGAGAATTACTGTGAGCAACAAATTCTCTGTTAAACACAACTGCTGTTTGTGCTAAGCTGATAGCTAATGACAAGAGCAGATCAACCTTCACATAACAAAGAGGGGCTAGTAATTTAAACAGCCTGTTTTGAGTTGATGATTAAACACCTCAGAATTGCACACTTCTGTCCAGTGGCATCAAAAGCAGCAGCTGGGCTCCCTGCGACAAATATAGGAGAGCCTGTATGTAAACAGATGAATAAGCGGATTTAGGCTGCAAGAAGGCCTTGAAAGATTGCTCTCTCAGGGAAACAAACTCTTTTTGTCACATGCAGCACAGAGCTGCCCAGTGTGTTTCCGTAGTCCTGAGTCGACAGAGACCGATGGACTGTCCCTTCCTCTCTTATCGGAGCTGCTGCAGCCCCATAACGTCTGGCCGCAGGCCTGCAGAGACCTTCTCTCTTTTTCTCTCAGAGTCACACACACATGCATACAAACACACACACATGCATACATCGCTGCATGCAGACTTGCTCTGAAATTTAACATAGTTTTACATGGAGTCTTATAGGGAACTGCATACAATTTAGGGCCCACTCTACTTTTTTACTTGTTATATTTTTCAGCCATGCTAGCAGCATGGCTCGGTCGGTCGTTCCACCACTTTGGTCCAGACTGAAATATCTCAACAATTGTTGGATGGATTATGCAATGTGGTGCAAACATTCATTGTCTTTGTGAACTTTGTTGATCCCCTGAGTTTTTATCAAGCAGCATCATCAGTTCAAATTCAAGCATTAAAGCCTCCAGCGATGCTAGCTTGCCTGTAGACTCTTAGTCTTGTTACTTTTTCTATAATGTTTAGGGATACAAATAATGATTATTTTCATTATTGATTTATCTGTCGACTATTTTTTGTCTATAAAATGCCAGAGTACAATAGAAAATGCTAATCACAAGTTCCCAGATGTCAAATTGCTCATTTTATAAAAAAAAGATCCAAAACCCAAAGAAATTGCATTTATAGTCATGAAGAGAAGCAAATCTACATACTTGAGAAGTTGATAAATAATTTAAATAGTTGTTTGTTAATCAAAATAGTTATTGATTCATTTTCTACTGATCCACTACATGATTAATTAACGATCTTTCCTGCATTATTCAAGTTGCTAATTTCTTTGCCATGCTCTTCCATCTTGTATGATATTGAGGTATCGTAAGGTTTTTGCTGTTGAATACAAATTTATCATCAGAGGCTGCAGATTTTACAGTATAGTTAAATGTTTTGGCTGCTTGTATGCATCATTTGTCTATATTCTTATGAAAAGTGTGCATTCTTCTGTAACCGACCTTCTACCCTTGTGTGAATTATAAATCA
This sequence comes from Siniperca chuatsi, assembly GCF_020085105.1. NCBI lineage: Eukaryota > Metazoa > Chordata > Actinopteri > Centrarchiformes > Sinipercidae > Siniperca > Siniperca chuatsi. The sequence goes on from NC_058043.1 coordinate 14,883,884, forward strand.
TTAAGACATATTGTTCCTCTGGTGCTGGTATGGCTTTCCCACACTGGACTAAAATTCAACCCATGAAAGACTTCTAATCAGTTCCATCTTTTTTGTCCTTTTTCTCGGCAAACGTATCCACCAGCTCCTGTCCATTAGTTCCCTCCTCAGTTCGCTGCGTCCTCTCCTTAGTTTCCTGCTCCTGTTTGCTTCATTTGTTTGCCTGTTTTCCCCGAGGGTTGGGAAGCATTTCACAGCGAATGGAAAACACAGCACTGAGGAGCACAGCTCAAGCTTGTGTCGCTGATATTTTATTAAGTCCTATCAGACTGCTGTTTCTCACTTGCCCACTTACCTTGCTGGAGTCTGTCACGCAGCATTTATCAGATTTTCTTAAACACCTGCGGCCTCAGCTGAGGGGGAGCTGTGAGTCTTGAGGGGGTTTGATGTGTTGATTTGAGACAAAATGTTATCATGTGTAGCATAGTTACACCACCTCTCTTTAATTCCAGATGTTTAACACTACTTCCTTCATTTCCTGCTGCTTGTACATTTAGCTTTTTTCACCTCCTTTTGGTGTTTCTTTTTCTCGTTTTCTACTCTCCCTCAGTCTTCCTTCTGCATCTTCTTATTCTCTCCTCTACTCATCTAGCTCTCTTCTGATTTCATATTTTCCCTCAGTCCTGCACTCTCAGGTTCCTTATTCCTCTTCTGCATAATCTAAATTCCCCAAACTCTCTCTCTCTCTCTTTCTCCCTCAGTGTTGTTGCGTGAGGAGGTGGCCCAGCTTCAAGAGGAAGTCCACCTGCTGAGGCAAATGAAGGACATGTTGAGTAAGGACCTGGAGGAGACCCAGGGAGGCTGTTCTGCCAATCTGCTCTCAGCCACCGAGCTCCGTGTGCAGCTGAGTGACAAGGAGCAGGAGCTGGACCGTGCCAAGGAGGCCTTACAAGGTCAGAAGCCAACACAGGAGTCTTGTCGTCTCACCTAATCCACCAGAGTCCCTTCTTTCCAACAGCTGCCTCGAAAATACAGCAAAAACCGCTGTCCAAGCTTTTAGTTGGAAGTTTCACCCTTTCGAGTTATATCAAGCAAGAATATGTTCTAACTAAATGAAATCCACTTTCTCTCACCAAAGAAAATAATGTATCAGCCAATATCAGTCAGTTAGTTTTTATTTCTGTGTCATACTAAACATTTCACGCATGAGACTGCAAGACACCGCTATATATCAAACATCAAAACAAGACCTCTTCTGGTAACACAAATACAGTACAAAACCAGTGCTCATTATATGTAGTTCTACATACTGTCAAATCACGTGTTTATGTTAAGTTTATCCTGACTTTCTCCAAGTAACTGGCTAACTTAAATGTTTCGTATTGAATTCAATGCATTCTCACAGTTATATATTAATTTCTTACCCTTGATATTGAGGATGCCAAACAATTTGATGTAAATATGTCCATTATGTCTGCTTCCTTTAAATGTCCCGCTCCCACTTCTAGCAACTTCCTCCTTGGTTTTTCTGTTGAGATGCCCAAGAGCTAACAATATCAGAATCATTGTCCTAATTGGACGAACAAATGTTAATTTAGTTCATCAGAACAAACAAGAATGAATAATTTAATGAACATAAACACAACAATTTTTTACTCATTTAATGCTAACATATTTCTATTTTGCAAACATATGTCCCAGTTGATTTTCTGAGTGTATGTGAACAGCCAACAAAAATCTGTTTCAGTTTTTAGCTTAACTCAAGACAGTGACATAACTTCCACTTTCAACATTGAGTAGTAAATTACCAGTGGCTTATATAGGCTTCTAAGATAAATTACATAAGTTCATAATTTCATCATCCTAAATGTTCGCTGTTGTGGTTCAGTCCGTATGACATTAGCCCACTGTGCTTGACTCTCAGCAAACAAAAAGAAATGTTCTGTCCAGCAGATGTAACCCAATTTTGTCTTGTATGTACCAAAGATGTAAAATTTGTGTGCACACAAATGGCAACAGTGTATAATTTCCAGAGAGAAACCTGATCTTTTAGATCTCAATTTTGTGAGGGTAGACAAGAGATACTGCAGTCATTATTCAGTCTCAGAAATGGGTATTGCCCCTGATGAGCAGCCAACTCCAGGTTCACCTCATTTTAATTAACAACCATCAATCACTGCATAGAAGCTTAACTCTGAAATATTAATGTGGTATTGATGTAGACTGGAATGCAGTGCTGATTATGTATGTAGTATTGGATTGTTTTCATTTCTTGTATGAAAACAAATCTAACCATTATGCAACCCAACAATTCCCATCTTTGGGAGAGGAGTAAAAAAATAGTCAGCCCTACATGAAGGATAATTTCTTGCAACAAAAATAGGAGGGAAAACCGAGAAGGCAATTGTGGATTTAGTTTAGTTAAACACGACTGCTTTGCATACTTCTCTCCTCTGCTCTGAGACTTGCAGGTAGTAAACTGCAAGCTTGTAAACTATGTTGTGTAACTGCTGCAAAACAGGTTTGAATGTAAAATACGAAGAGACTGAACTGACAGGAGGAATGCTTCCTGAGTGATGCATGTATGCAGTTATGAAAAGTACAGGTTACAGGCTTTCCTCTCTGTTGAGCACAGACTCTCAGGAGAGCATTGTTGTTTTTTTATTTTTGCCACACCAGTTGCATCATGGCTGATGGGTTGTTTCTGTGAGAGAAGAAATCAAATCCAAATGGTCTTCTTGGGGACAAGCCAACAGTCCCCACATGCCAGCCGAAACAGTTCCATGTATGAAAGAATACATGCCACCGTGCCACTTATCTTTTGAGATGATTAGATCATTTTTGCTATTAAAAAAAAAGAAAAACACCCTGCAGACCCTCATTAACAGAGGACACAGTGTCACCTTGTGGCTCCCTGCTGCAATTGCAAAGCTTTGTTTCTGACTTAGAGGCTGCCAAATCTCACTGACATATTGTATTTGTTTTGGCTGTTAAAATGTTCCTTGTTTTACACATTTATGTGCTGCTCAGTGTGTGAATGCATTTGTCTGTGTGTTGCAGCTATGAAAGCTGACCGTAAGCGTCTAAAAGTGGAGAAAGCAGACTTGGTGAGTCAGATGCAGCAGCTGTACACAACACTGGAGAGTAGAGAAGAGCAGCTGCGAGAATTCATACGCAACTACGACCAACACCGAAAGGTAACACTGGCCCGGCCGATTTAACAGTATTAGCTTATTGCAGATATGTCTGTATTGGTGTGTATGTTGGCCGATAAGAAATGTCAGTGCAGAAAAGCCAAAGATATGTTTGGCCGCTGCAACAGCTGTTACTGCCATCACTAAAATCATTTGTCTCACAGAGTCATCATTTATCTACCCTTTTAAAAAATACAAGTTTTGAAATAGATTATAACACAGAATGTAGCTGTGAAATGCTTCTTGACTCAATGTGGAGCTCCATCGATCATTCAAAGTGAGCTTGGCGGGGATTAGCCATTTCTTTGTGTGTGTGTGTGTTTTTCAGGAGAGTGAGGATGCAGTGAAAGCCCTGGCAAAGGAGAAGGACATGCTGGAGAGGGAGAAATGGGACCTGAGGAGGCAGACCAAAGAAGCCACAGAACAGGCCAACGTCCTGCGTTCTCAGATGGACATGAAGGAGAACAGGGTCAAAGAACTGGAGGCCGAGCTTACCATGGTGAGTCATCCTGCGCATGGATACAGTCACAACTTTGTTGAGTTAACTCGAGCGCAATGGTGTCACCTTACTATCAGTATCTGGTATTTATGGCATAAATGCAAACAAGGTGTGAGTTTGCAATCCTGACGCTGTATTCGTATCAGTTCAAACACATGCAGTAAGCTGCTCTGTCATATGTCCTCATCCCTTCCCTCTCTCAAAGCATTAATTCTTTCTCTGGGCTCAGGAAGAAATTCATGCCTTTTTTCTGTGTTGTTGTGTCGGTCCCTCGGAGGTACAGTTGTCAGTCTGTGTGTCATTAATCTCTCTCCTCCTTCGGCAAATCACAACCACCCACAGATCCTCACATCAAGCTGCATCACAGATCAGATTTGTTGGTAAATCAGTGCCAAAGCGGCATTGCTGTCAAACAACCAAACTACAAAATATCATTCTACCTTCTTTTTCTTCTCTTCTCTTCTTTTTTCTTCCCTTCTCTATTTAACATCTTATTGTTTCCAGCTGTTTCCTCTACCACTAAATGGATGTCCAATACCCTTTCAGAGGCTTTCAATAAGAAAATCATGTGGAAAACATAGTTGTTTTTTTTAAAGGCTAAATAATTTCCTAAAACAACTGGTCACTGTAGTTTTTAGAAAACATTACTCAACCAGGAGTAAATAGTGTATTTGTTGGGAACTATTTTCAGCAGTGGATTAATACAGTTTTGGTGCTCTAGTGAGTATTTACAGCAGCAATTAAAAAGATAAAAAAAACATATTTATACTTATGCTCAGTTTCTGTTTCTCGTGTGTTTCCCAGGCGAAGCAGTCTCTGGCCACCCTGACTAAAGACGTACCGAAGCGTCACTCATTGGCCATGCCCACAGAGCCCATGGTGAACGGCAGTCAGGAGTGGGTGATGCAGGCCGACCTGCCACTCACTGCCGCCATCCGTCAGAGTCAACAGACCCTCTACCACGGGCACACCACGGACAGACAGGGTAGGCTCTCTTATCTGCTCTGCCTCTTAGTCTCTGTGCTACTTAGTGTTGCTTTTACAGAGTCAACATACTAACGGAGGGTTTGCTGGAAGTTTCTCATACTAACTGTGGGAATTTTTCAACTTTTGTGAATATATGTGTGTGTGTGTGTGTGTGGCACATCTAGCTGTGGTCAGGATTAGCCCCTGCCACTCTCACCAGCCCTCTGTCATCTCTGACGCCTCGGCGGCTGACGGGGACCGCTCGTCCACACCCAGTGACATCAACTCACCTCGTCACCGGACCCACTCCCTCTGCAATGTAAGAGCTGCCTGGCCCCCTCGACCAAGTAATCACACCTCCACACTTTTCTATAAGTACCTCTCGCCTCTTTTGCTGTTTGTGTCTGTCCCTCTGTTCTGTTGACCTGCTGGATGTCAGCCTGCCTGCTTGGTGGTGGTGGTGATGTTATTTTGCATTTGACTCACTTCAAAACAAATAGTTTGACATTTTGGGAAATTCACTTTTTTGCTGAGAGTTAGATGAGAAGATCGATACCACGCTCAGAACTGAAGTGAGTAACATTTCTTGTTGGAAAGTCAAACAAACGACCACAAAGAGACAAACATCAATCACAAAGACACGAAAAACGACCACAAAGAGACACAAAACGATTACAAATACTGTGTCGTTTTGTGTCTCTTCCAGTCTGGGACTCTTGCTCCTATGTAGGAGGGATGGGGGGGCTTTTACATGTCTGTATCCAGGGGTCCATTTTCTCATAATCCGTCCAAGGATGTAGGCCATTTGGATGTTGTTGGTTATTTCATATTAGAATATTTAAAGTTGTTTATTTGGCATTCACTGTTTTTACACTTAATCAACAACGTAACTAGTTATAATGTAGAGTTTATTATTGCCAAGAACCCAGGCTTTAAATTTGAATCTTAACATATTTTTACTTACTTTACAAATGTGCCCCCCTTCTTTAAAACTCAGTCTGGCCCTCAATCAAAAGTTTCTAAACCTGCCCCTGCTTTAGAGGTGCTAGTAGACAGATTTTGTCACCTTTGGACAGAGCCTGGCTAGTTGTTTCCCCCTGTTTCCAGTCTTTATGCTAAGCTAAGCTAACCAGCTGCTGGCAGTAGCTCTATATTTACTGTACAGACATGAGAGTGTCAATCTTCTCATCTAACTCTCAGTAAGAAAGTGAATAAGCATATATTCCAAAATGCCAAAATATTGCTTTAACTCAGCTGTATGAGAGGGCAAAACCCAAGCTTCCTGTCTCCTCCTCTCTTCCTGTTCAGTCCATGGAGGACCTGGAGGACCAGAAGCGTAAGAAGAAGAAGGAGAAGATGACTCTGGGATCCCTTTCACGGGTGTTCACTCGGGGCAAGCAGCGCAAGTCAATGGATCCCGGCCTGTTTGATGGTACAGCCACCCCTGATTATTACATAGAGGAGGATGCCGACTGGTGATGCTGAGAGTGTGAACATCTGTGTGTGTGTTAAATTTGTGTGGATATCTACCTGGCTTTAATGAGTGTTTTGTGTGTGGGTTTGTCTGAAAGGAGGTAGGGGGGGAAATTTTAAAAGAAAAGCCTAAAAGAGACTGCTATTACCATAAATGTACAGTATGTTGCTCTTAAATTGTATGTTTGTAAATCAGATATATATTTATAGATGTACATGTATGCATATGTATATATGTTTACATGCATATAAATATATACATGGGGTTATTATTATGTGTAGACATGTTAATGCTGTACTATCTTCCAAATGTCTTAATGTTTTATGTTTTTTATAACTGGAGACTTGAAGGACTTCTGTTCATATGTAAATAGAGGTTATTGTGAAACTAGTGTTTTTACTGTAAATGTCATTTGGTTTTTGTTACTTTATAGTTGATTTTATCATGCTTTGCAACATTGACTAAGTTTCTTCTTATTCCCAATCTTACTTGGCCCATTTCTTATTATGAAAGAGGAGAAATTACCTGATTGGCTTAAAAAAAGATTGATCTCTTGGAGTTGAATTGGCTAAATTCTGTTGTTTCAAATTGCTTGTTGATATGAAAAATAGTACTTTGTATGAGAGGTATTGCTGGTTACAGGATTGTGTTCATGTTATGAATGTTGGCTCACAGTATTTGCAGATAAAACATATCACAATGTGGGCAGCAGGGAGTTTTTTTGTGAAGGCCTCCTCATCCATTTTATGCTAAAAATGATATTCTTAGTTACTATAATTAATGATTGGCCAACAAGGGTTTTAGAATCAGTCTTCCTTAAAAAATGTAATTGCAGACCTGAATACACAAACAAAAAATCAACTGTAATACAGATTCAGGCACACCTCTCGTCTGCTGTTGAAACCATGTGCAAGTGCCAAAGGTTAAACACTCATCTTTAGAAAATCTGCGTATCATTCTGTCACTGTTAGCTCTAGCCTCGTAACATTATTTCTGACTCATTTCTTACTGAGCGCCATCTAACATGTGCCAATATATGACGAACGAATGTGCATTAAACACGTGCATGATCCCTCTGTGTTGCTTCGATTAGATGTCCATTCATTGCCAATCAAATTAATAATCTCCACAATCCTGTGTTGGTCCTGTTTCCCTTTACCGACTTATCTTTCCTTGCATTATGAATGCATGGTCCCTTTTATTTATTTATTTTTTTTGCTGTTTGTTTTGCTTTCTGTAGAATCCCTCCTCATTTCCTGCAAATGTGGCTCTAATAATTCAATGTTAAATGCTTTGTAATTAAAGAGATGTTCCATAAAAGATTAAATCTATTTAAGTATTTTATTTAAAACAAAAAAGACAAACAAGAGTTAACTTAAAATATTTATCTGCTGCAGCTGTTGCAGCCAGATGTTGAGGAGGTTTTAGCATTTTCAAAATGAATTATAATTGAAATGAAATCTTATTTTAAAAATAAAACTAGTAACTGAATACATCCTATGTGGCAGTTTTCTGTTCCATGAGTAATCTTGTTCTTGTGTCCCAGTCTAACGTGTCTCTCCCTCTCCTTCTGCCATTTCTAATGGCAACTCTCTCCTGCCAGTGAGTAACTCCTCATCTGTGATTACCAGCTGTCTGTTTCTGCACTCTGGGGATTATTCATATCACTCTGGTCCATTCGGAAAAATTCAAGTTTGTGTCATTTTTTGTGTAGAAACTTTTCAGAGAGATGTTACACTTTGCATGCAGCATTTTTGTCAGCATGTGAGGACGAATCAGGTAAACACACAAAGTTCATCCTGGATTCATCGGTTCAGTATGAATCAGTGTTTTCCTGTTGTTGAGATGGGCGGTTAATGGGCAGGAGCATGATGTTTTATGAATAATCCCTGTGTCTCTAATACATTATCCTAATGGTCTTAAATCCCCTCATAATCATCAGTTACTGAAGTATTTTAACAACTTTACTAAACATGGTACTGTAGTTGTAGAACTGACCGGACTACTGCACTCTCGTGTGAGAAATAGAGTTGAATATCTTATGAATTTCAACAACATTTGAGGTTTAGATTCACTCAACCATGTAGTTTGTTTGTTTTCAAATAAACCTTGTTATCTGTTTCCTTATACAGTACTGCTCATTCACAGACACAGGAAGTGTAGCTCCAGTGAATTATTCTGGCTCTATCTAGTGGCCATATAATGCAATTTCAAAACATTTTATGTCAAAATTGGACAGAAGAAAGGGTTGCAACTACTTTTTATCCAGTTGACTGATAACTCTGACTTGATTGAAATTAGTAAACACAAGAAGATGCCAGAAAGGCATATTTAGTTGATGTACAAAAGAGATTCTGATATTTTAGTGTATCATCTGATTTGTTGGTACGTATCAATACACACTGATGTGGAGGTGTATTTTTGATGCAAATAAATGATTTCCATATCCTTCTGACCCTGAACCCCATCCTGTATGCCACACCATAACTTCTCCTGAACAATCCAGACTCTGACAGCCTCACACAACAGAGCCTGTCTGACGGAGAGGAGCAGCTGGACCGCCTCCAGCAGGCAGAGCTCACTCGAAATACATGCATGTCGCTGTGGAGGGCAGGTGCTGTCCAGGCCTGGCTGGAGGTTGTCATGGGAATGCCCATGTACATCCGAGCCTGCTCTGAAAACGTCAAAAGTGGCAAGGTACACCTTTGGTACAAATGGTTCTTTTGCTGTTTGTTTGCTTTGCACCTGAGAGTGGGGTATGCTTTTTAGCAGATGGGCATATTTAGATGCTGTTCTTGTTTGATAAAGAACTGGATTTCTGTTCTTTAGGTGCTGCTAGGCCTGACAGATGAGGATTTAGAGATGGGTCTGGGTATCAGTAACCCCATTCATCGCAGGAAACTAAGACTGGCCATTGAGGATTACAGGAGAGCTGAAGGAGACCAAGGGTGAGCAGCAGCTAACAAAACACTAAAGAAATTGTTTTTTGTTTGTTAAAAAGTTAATACTTTTCAAAGTAAGTTTAATATTACTGTTCTGCAGTGGAAGTTAACTAAGTACATTTACTCAAATACTGTAATTAGGTAGAAATTTTAGGTACTTGTACTTAATGTATTTCTATTTCATGCTACTTTGTATTTATACTAATTTCTACCACTCAACAGTATATAAAATAGTTAAATTATCTCCACCTGGACCAGCTGCAACAGTAAAATGCCACTTACACATTAATGCATCAGTAATAATAATACAATAGTATAATATATAATAGTATAACACTCATAGGGGTGATTTTTATGCATTATGAGTACATGTTCTTTTGACACTATAATAACATTTTGCCAATAATACTTATGCATTTTTCAGTAATATTTTTAATGCACGACTTTAACTTGTAATGGGGGTGTGGTATTGCTACTTTTATTTAAGTAAAGGATTTGAAAACTTCTTCTAACACTGCTGATCGTGATGTCTCATCAATTTCTAGACTATCAAAAGCGTCCGAGATGGATCATCACTGGGTTGCAACATCCTGGCTGAGTGACGTGGGGTTGCCTCAATATTCCCAGACCTTCCAGAGTCATTTAGTGGACGGGCGAGTGCTGAACTCTCTGAGCCGCAGAGACCTGGAGAGATTCCTCAATATCAGCGACCAGTACCACCAGACCAGTCTACTCCTGGCAATCCAGCTCTTGCAGATGCTCAGTTTTGATAAAGAGGTTAGATTGTGGATGAAAATTTACATGAGATTAGTCTTTTCAGTAGTTGTTCCTCAATCACTGCATAAAGCTTTATTCGACTACTGATGGCCATTATTATCCAGCATAGCTTGAGGCACACAGAAGCCCTTGGTGCTGCTTTATCTCATCAGGCCCTCATCTTTCCCTGACCTCTCTATGTGCCACATAAGTGCTTGCGCAGTTATCTGTGTGTTGTGTTTTCTCAGGCTCTGCAGGCACGGCGGGCAAAATGTGAGCACCAAGACCGGGACCCCATTGTTTGGACATGTCACAGAGTAATGAAGTGGATCAGAGACATAGACCTCAAGGTGGGTTGGAGGTCAGTGACCAGTACCAGATACCACCTACTGTATTATTTTCTAGGACTCCCTCAAAAATTATGATAGCTTTCTTGCCTCAGAATATAGAAGAAAAACACTGGTGTATACACAGAAACGTAAAAAAATACAATGCAAGTGTTTTTCTGGATCCCCAATAAGTGATACTTTACCAGTCTTCAGTTTTCAGTATCTCTTATTTTTGGTCAACATGGAGTTCTAGAAACTAAAACACTGTTTCTGTCCCCCGGAGACAAACAGTTATTTGTTTTAGTGTTTTTAAAGGCTTGGCCAAGACTGTGGTTTGCCTTTAATTGCTATTAAATTTAACTTTTGTCCCAATATGACTTTTGGCCGGCCTGTAGATAATGTCTGAAGTAATTTTTCTCAGCTGCACTGCTCACAGACATTCTGCCTATGTGTGCTCTTCAGGAGTTTGCAGACAATCTTCAGGGTAAAGGGATTCATGGAGCTGTGATGGCTCTGGACCCGTCCTTTGACACAGATGCCATGGCCAAAGCCCTGGGGATCCCCAGCAACAAACACATGCTGCATCGGCACCTGTATGAAGAGATGAAATCACTCGCCATCCCTTACAGGTAGATTAAAAACCTTTCGACTCTTGTTGCATACTTTCCTATTCCTTCCTACTCTACTCTAGCAACAAGTGATTTTGTTCTGTGATATTAAAAATACATCCTCTCCAGTTATGTTTTGTCTTAAAGGTCCAGTGTGTAACATTTAGGAGGATCTATTGGCAAAAATGGAATATAATATCCATAAGTATATTTTCATTAGTGTATAATCACCTGAAAATAAGAATCGTTGTGTTTTCGTTACCTTAAAATAAGCCGTTTTTATCTACAGAGGGAGCAGGTCCCCTTCCACGGAGGTCGCCATGTTGCACCACCATGTTTCTACAGTAACACAGAACAGACAAACCAAACACTGGCTCTAGATAGGGTCGTTCGTGTTTTTCGCGAGTTTCACAGCCAGCGTAGTTTCTCCTACACGATCCTTTAAAGTATGACCACTGTGACTACTGTAAAAATAAATGTGATTATTTAAGAATTAAACTTTAACATCATGCACATGAATGAATATGTCTTGTAATGCCTTATATTCACAGCAGTGCAGAGCAGGGCAGTGAGGTTATCGGTTCCTCTTCACCTGTGGCTGTTAACCGCTTTGCTGAGGAGAGGGTATCTATGAGAAGATCAGCCAAGGTATCATTTCATTTCACAGTCATATCATATTATTGGAACATATCATGTTTAGTCGCAAAATATATTTACACATAGTTTCAGTGATTAGTGGACTGTGCAGTGGTTGGCTAGTTATGGTCATTATGATTTTATCCAAACTCACCAGACTTACAGCAGTTAATTTGTATTTAGTGGAAAGTTTAGAAGCGACATTGTTCAGAAATTTTACTTTTTCAAACAGGTCAATGCCTTATTTTGGAATCAAAGTCTTAAAAAGAAACCAATATTCTGTTTTATGCCTGTTCATTTTCCAGAGTCCACTGAGGTTACGTGCAAACAGCCACTCTGTGGAGCGAGGTCTGGGCTTCCACGGCAGCTGCGGCTCTCTGCCCAGAGAGGCCAGAGTTCAGGCTGTTCCCCGGGCCAAAGGCAGCCCGATGCACACCTACAAGAGTGTTGAAATCACCAACGTCTGATCCAGCCTCAGCCATCGACATCGCTCACATTGTTACTATTGTTTACATTGTTCTTGTATTATAGTTACTCACTACTGAGAGTGACCTACACTCAGCACTGCTGGACTTTTAAGAGGAAGTTGTCTTAAAGGGGTGTACCACTTAATTTAATTACTCAAACATATTACTGCAGTATTTTGGGCTATATAAGAATAACACATACTCTGAACAGAGACCTGATCGAGCTGTTGTAAATATAATTAAGAGGAAGATGATTTTATTGACAGTCAATTTTTTTCCAACTAAATTTCCAAATGAGTTTTATATTATGAGTTTACAGAAGGCTTAAGAATAACCTACAAAATAACTGAACACAGTGTTGTTCTCCTTTGATGCCTTATATGAAATAAGTCTCACAGCACTGTTGTTTACTGTTCTTCTCTTTCGGCTATTTCTAACGTGTCAGTTAAATGTTTTCATTGTTACACGTGTAAGTAAATGAATAATTACACTTGAGGTGTAGGAAAAAAGTCATTATAACATGCATTCACTGTAGAGATACATATCCGCTGTTAAGGACCTGAACTGTGATGAGTCAGCAGCTCTACATCCATGAGTGAGATGTTGTTTCTGGCTCAAATCAGTTCTTCCATCTCCTCTGGCCCTTTCCTGGTCCATGCAAGTTTGTCATCACAATTATTATTATTACTGTAATAGATAGTAGACATATAATTTAAAACAACATTAAAAGATATGAAATTTGGACATGTGTGGGAGCTAAACCTCCAAAATGGCCAAGAGGTACAACTTTCTGCACATTGTAGCATACAAGACAATCTTTAATATGGACTCTGTACTTTTTGAAAACTGGTCAAATCCATCTTTTCATTAATGTTACATAGTACATTAATTTAATTAATGAACGTCAGTTGTTTTGGTTTTCATTTGACTGTAAATGTTGATAACATTTTATTAACAAAAAACATCCTATGTAGGATCAATATACAGTTGAATGTTGGGTTTTGAAAGTGATTATGTGTAAAATTAAAACAAATGGCCTCCACATGTTTATACTATATACGCACTGAAAAAAAGACAATACTTTTACTTGTATTATGAACTCAATGGAGAGAATATAATGGTATATTTTGTACAGTTTAATCATGTTTTATAACACACAGTTGTATAAAGTTTGCTGTTCCTGAGCATGAAAACACACATATGAAATGTCACAGGGCCACACTGTGTGCAGCTAAAAAGCCTGAGGTTAATCCAAATAGTAGAAAACAGGTTTGTCTGCCACTTTCTGGGCGTCTCCTCCAGTCACCAAAAGCAAAGCTGTTTAAGCGGGAAGATCAGACCAGTTCAAACCTGTATAGAAGCAGAAGGGGAGGACTCAGATGGTGTTTGTGTTAATATAACATTTACTCTCTATCGTAGAAAAGGTTTCAGTCGTAGTCACCAGTAAAAGGACACAGAGCAGAGAAGATTTGGAGAAGAAACCTGAACCAGATGCTTAGTGAAAGGATCAGGGAAAACAACTCAAGAATAGACAATTTGAAGAACAGAATTTTTGCAGAAGAAGTTAACAACCATTGTCCCAGAAGAAATCCTCAAGAGAGTGATGGATTTTACACAGGTAGCACAGAGTGCACAACATAGGAAGAGCAAGGAGCGGCAAATTAAGAAATTTAACATCCTTTTGAATAAGAAGAATCTAGGAAAGGACCAGCACAACAGGAGATCAGGGACTGAACAAAGGGAGACGTGTGTTAACAGAAACAATTTACTGTCTCTCTTCATCCAGCTGTCAGAGCTTTTCATGTGCGCCAACATTAAAGGTGAAATTATTGTCAACTGCTATAAACAGTATAAGCCTCTTATTATTTTTTTCAAGACAAATGCATTAAAAATCTCTATTAACACATTAACCAGGGATAAAAAAATTTAGCTGCTGAGACTTGTTATTATTCTATGAAGATTTAGGAAAATATGTATTTTAAGTGCAGCATGATGTGCAGCTTTATGATTGTTCAAAAATAAGTAAGAATTCTACCAAGTGTCACATTAGCTTGTTGACTAGTTTGTTATAATAAGTTTTGGAATTGAATGATGCATCATAATGCAAGTCCCTGTTTGCATTGTCCCCCTTAGTTTAAATGATTTTTCTTTTCTTTTTTAAAACTTAATTTAACCTTTACATGTGTAAGTCTGACACACATCCATATCTTAAAACTTTCACCAGATTTATTCTGCGCCTCCGTGGATCGAATCAGTAATCTTTTTGTTCTCTAACCTTTAGGCCACCACTGCCCCTGTATAGTGAGGCTGTTGCCTGATATCAGAAACAAGATTGCCCTCTGCTAAGTGACAACACTTATCATGTTAGGCTACACATTTTCACTCATCAAAGTTAATTCTTGAACTTTGAAACAGCAATTGACAAAATCAATTTCACCACAAAGTCCACCCAGTTGCTGTTCTGGAGCTTTTGATTGTATCACATGATCTTCCTCAGCAGATGGAGTTTGCATAGTTGTCATGGAAATGTATGTATGTACATGTTTTCTTGTAAATTGAGATTGAAGTGGGGGGAAAAATTAAAGTGGGAATTTGAACATCTACAGCTCCATGACAACTAGGCAACTTCATCTGATGAGGAAGACTGTGTGACACGATTGAAAGCTCCGGAACAGCTACCAAGTGGACCTTGGAGTGAGACTGTTTTTGTCAGCTATATCTATGATGTTTGTGATGCTTTAATGCAACATAATAATTTTAGTTGAATATTGGAGCACAACATGTCACAACAGTTGGTTTCCTCTTCCAGTCCTTTATTTTCAATTTAATGATATTTAACAATAATCATTAGAGCTGAAATGAATCAGCTACTATTCTGATAATTGATTAATAGTTTAAGTAATTTTTCAAGCAAAAATGCCAAATATGACCTAGTTCCAGCTTCTCAATTACTGCTTTTCTTTGTCTTATATGATAAAAAAATCTGAATATATTTGGGTTTTATACTGTTGGTCAAATAAAACAAGCAATTTGAAGATGTCCCCTTGGGCTCTGGAATATTTTTGATGGACATTTTTCACTGTTTTCTGATATTTCATAGACCAAACTGATTAATAGGAAATAACCGGTAGACTAATCGATAATGAAAATAATTCTTACAGACATAATAATAATATGTTTCTTTTAGAGAGATTCTGAATAAATTAAGATAAAAGTCAAATAAACTGAGGATTTTATCATCCAGACCAGTCATGTAGGCTATAATTTAAATTTATTTCCAGGCGTGCCCTTGTCCCACCAACTTGTCCCCAGAGGAGGCATAACTGAGCAGCGCTAGGACCAAGGGGGAAACCAGCCCACAGACGCACTTAACAACCAGGAGTGAGGAAGTTTCACCACGGCTGGAATTTGAACAAAGTTCCTGTGAACAGTATAGTTATCTGTGGCGGTAAACATTGTAGGGGAAAAAATACGCATGGTGATTTTATCTTCAGTTGAACGGGGCGTCGGACGTTGCGTCTAAATATGTCTTCTTCCTCTTTTTCCCTGTGATCTTTCCGAAAACACCTGCGTGATTCAGGTAACTCACCGATGAAGAGGGAAGTCCCTGGGCACTGAGTGGTGAAAAGGTAAGGCCTCTTCCAGATCACCTTCACAACGAAAGACCAAGACCAAGACCAGAATCAGTTCAACCAGAGCTCGTAGATCGGTTGTCAATTTTTCTTTATGGGGTGTTAAATCGGAGCTGTGTCCGCATAAAGTTCACAGTGTAACTACTGTGAGGGGACAGGTCCTCCCTCTGAGGTCCCTTCCTACTTTACAAACAATGAAAGCGCTGTCTGCACACTGGCTGAAGTACACGCGCACACTTTTCAACCACTTTACTGCGCCAATAACGTCCCACAGGTTTAGTTAATGTTACCCATATAGTATCCTGATATAAGCAACAATTAGGTCCGTGATTATAACAAGAGAGATTGCTTTTTTTAATGCTGGAAGTGAGCTGATATTGAACAGGACACACCCATGCAAACAACAGGCCTGCAACATGCAGAAAAGCTTAAAAGTTGTCTTAATGCACAAGTAAAACAGCCATTAGAATTGACACAGAGGTCAGCATGCAGAACCACAGACCATGACACTGTGATACACACTGTCATCATATTTTGACCTTGATAACGATGGTAATAATGTACATGTGGTTTATATGTATTGCAAGTCAGTCATCTACAGTACGTGTGTGTGTGTGTTTTATCTATACAACTGAGGAGGAAAACGGGCGCATAAATGGTAATTTTGCAAAACACAGAAATCAGTCATATGCTGTATATGCTGAGATCAAACCGTGTGTACCAAAGTAGGGATGCACTGATCCAAATCTCCTCATACTGGTTCCAGTACCATCATATAGCCTAGGGGAATAGAATAGATATCAGTGCTCCCTTTTTCACACATAAAATCTGTATCATTGGAATCATTAATCAGGTCTAGAGGCCAGGGATCGCTGTGGTGCTAAAAACTGTGTCAGTGGCCCACCATGACTTAATAAATGTGACTGATAGCTGAACGTTATAATGACATTGACAAAGAAATTGTTTTTAATGTGGATCAAACATGTCAGAGCCAATACTGATCTAGTGTCTCCGATCGATGCATCCCTATATCAAAGTGCAGAGTCTCATACTTTTTAACACTCAATCAACATCTAAATATGAATAACAATATTTTGCCAATATTAATATATCACAATACACATGTATGCAAATTAACCTATAAAATCATCAATTTGATGTTCTGTATTCCACTGTTACACATATGTAACCCTATTTTCTTGATGTGGTAGCATTCTCCAGTCGCTCTTGGATGTGGGTAATAAGCAGGCTGGTTTCTCTTTGTAAAAAATCTTCTTTAATCAACACCAACACAACAAGACAGTAAAACATCCAGCTTGCACTTTCTCAGGCTACACGTCTGACTCTCGGCTTTACTGTAAACAGATAACGACAGGAAGGAACTAAAATCACTCCAAGGCAATGGGGCATGTAGATGTTCATCATCAACCAGTAAACCCACTTGGTACTCGACACTTAGTTTATCTTATACTTATACCAACCTGATACTTAATTTATTTTCTGACCTGTTTTATAGTGTTTACAGTGTATCATATCGTTTTCTAGTACTTCTCCTGTGTGCACTGACGTAAAGGCAAGCTACTGTAACAAAGAGTTTCCCTACGGGGATCAATAAAGTATTTCTGATTCTGATTCTAAACAACAATATTAGTTAAAGTGCTGTAAATGATAATGAAACGTTTAGGATTGGAGTAATAATAATAATAATAATAATAATAATAATAATAATAATAATAATAATAAACCCAATTTCTGAAGTAGTCCAAAATACTATAGTGAAATGATTCCTACTAAAACCATATAATTTACCACAGTGTATTGTACAGCTTCACAACATGAATTAGTCAAATAAACTCAAGGAATTAAAGAAAACTACAACATAATGTGTACACTTACTAAAATTACAATTACATCAGACAAAACTTTCCACACATGTAAAGCAAAGTCCTTAATAGATTTTTGACCGTATCACATGGTCCTTATCAGCAGATTGAATTTTCTCATTGAACTTTCCACGATTCTGAGCACCTCTAGAGTTCAGATTGTTTTCTCAACCTGAGAAACTCATATTTGTAGTTTTCACTTACAGTTTGCTTCATTTTACATCATTCATTTAAGCAACATAATTCTGTAAAACAATAACATAATATGATCATATTGTCATAATATGATTCCACTGAAAGTCGACAGACAATAATATTGAATTAGCGCCTAGCACTGCTGTATTGGTTCAGTGAATTTAAGTTCTTTCAAGGAGTTTTATATGCAGCTGAGATTTAACAGTGTTCACCAAAAAGTCTCATCCTTTTTAACGCAGACAATGTGTGGGCCATTATTTCAATGTCAAAGAGCCATTAAATAGCCAAAAGCTTAACTGGCGGAAAGCAGAAACTTTAGATGTCTGCTTCAGTATCACAAGGAAATGCACTGTGATACTGGTGCCAGCGAAACAACATTTTTTACAGACCAAATCATCATAAACCAGAGAATCGATAATTTGACCGTCCAGCCTCTTTGAATCATGCATACAGAGCATTCAGGACCCCTGTATTAACATAATCCGGTCCTCCCTGCCCATCCCATCATTTCTTTGTCAGAACACGAGGACAGAAGCTAAATTGCAGGGTGTGCTTTGTACGAAGGGTTGGACTAATTAATTGGCGTTTATACAACTTGGTGACATACCTGAAATACTTTGTCCTTTTAAATCATAAATGAAAATTACGTCAGTTCATGTGTCAACATCCTTCCATCCTGTCCTGAGTATAGAGCAGCTTGATAAAGAGGTTTTAACTGATTTACTAACTTGAATTAATGATCTATATACAGTAAAATTAACTTATTGTTTGTTTAGGACTATGTTATGTTTTATGAGATGCATTTTCACCAAAAACATTATGACCCTCCAGCACAGTTTATGTACTTATAGGCACACTGGAATGGCTCTGAGCCCACTTACATACTTTATTAACGCCCTGTAATTGTTTGTGCTAACCCTTGTGCACAATGTTTGAAGTTTTAATATAAGCTACAATAGTATGATACATTTTTAAACGCTTTAGGCCAGAGGAACAAAAAGACTGCACTAACAAGTTCATATTTTTGTTCAAACTGCATAGGTTATTTCTTGTATTTCCATGTGGTTTGCAAAGTGAACAAAGAATGGGCAACATAAAAAAATGTATATAACCATTAGACCTTCTGTAGATATTGATATACTGTATATCACTGTATCTGCTTGGGTTGGAAAATCGCCCGTTAAATTGTCTAACTGATGTCCACCACTAGTTAGTAATAGTAGGATAGTAATTAGGTTATTTTCAGCTGGCGTTTTTAAGTTGTTTAAATTCAGCGTCGTCTTATTCACACCTGGTAGCCAGAAGCGAAGGAAAATTAAGTGTTGAATTCCTGCACACTGAGCACCAAGTTTGGTCATAGACATTTTGGGTATAACGTTACTTTTTTTATAAACTTGGTGAACTTGGTTTGCAGGATTCAGTTGTTGTGTCATGACATTGAAATCCCACTATATAATAATAGTGAGAGACTGTAAAGGGGAATTACTTTTCTTCTGCTTTCAGTTGTTTGTCCCTTTTAGCTGCATTTTGTGTACAAAAGGTGCTATATAAATAACGCCCAAAGTATAAACATAATATTCGCTGTTCATGTTTGATATCTCGGCATTGTCTTTGCTTGTCTTTTGCTGTTTTGCAGTGATATAGGATTTTTAGGTTCAATACTTATCATCACAGAAAGAATCAATACAGACATCATTTGTCGCTGATTCATGGATATTGTTGTTATTGTGCTTATGTTTAGACCACAAAATGATATAATCATTGTTAGTTTTTATTCAAATGATCATATTGACATCATCATGATTTGTATGGAATATCATAGATAATATTGTTAAAGAAAATAGTTTCAGTTTACCTTTTGACTAAAAATCATAATGAACAATAAACGTTCATTAGCATTTTCATTTAAGCAACTTTGAAAAAGCAGTGATTTGTACCAGATCCACCAACACCAGCATCTTAAATTGCAACCTATAGTTAAGTGTTTGTATAACAGCTCAGTACCACAGTGAGACTGATGCAGGAGGGCGTCTCGGGGCACACAACTCTTCAAACACCGCTAATATGGCTACAGAAATGGATGAGCATATGACTGCAAAAAGTGGATAGTTAAAGAGAGGAAAATGTTGTCTGGTCCTCTATCTGTTGCGTGTAGCTGAGCCAGAATTTGGTTTAAACAGTATGAATATGGATCCACTCTGCCTTGCTAAAGCTGAAGTGGGTGTGTGGACTACAATGTGCTGGTATAAAGACTAGTTATTTGGTGCACAGCAGCACCTTTAGTATCAATGTAGCATTTTTTGAACACCGCACACAGAACAACCTCAACATTGTTGCTGACCAGATGCAGCGCTTTTACATCCACACTCTACTGTTTATTTTAATGGATACTTCCTGCATGATATCATTATTTAAACATGTTTCCAAACACTTGACAGTGGCTTTAGTTCAGTCTTCATACGATTCACCTCTGTAGCGCACATTTCATTTGAGGCAATCTGCAATGCGTTACAGCAGAAGTAGTTCCCAAACTAGTGGGTCCAGACCCCCCAAAATCCTATTTCTGCTAAACAAAATTAAGTGTGTTTTACTAGCTAGCTTACACTTCCGTCCTCGAAAAAGTAATAAAATGGAACAATTTGAGAAACAAAAATGACCCATTGGTTGAAGTAATACAGCTTGTAGACATATGTAATCTGTATCAAAGGGTCCCAAGTAGATAGTGCTTTGTTTTTAAAGAGAAAAAAGATTACAATCCATTGTTTTATTGCAAGAATTTCTGAAAAAAGGCGGCCTCACCCTAGTTGGATGTGTGTATATATTACATACAGAGATAACACTTAGAGTACAAGTGCAGTTCAAAGGTTATGGCCTCACAAATAACCAGCGCTGAATCACCACCTCTCTGACACAGTCCTAACAAAAAGCAACAACAAATAAGCCATTATAAGCTTCACAAAAGTAGCTGTTTTGAACCATTGTTGTATTGAATTGCATTAAATTGTACAGGTGTTTGTGCTATTTTGTCTACCCCCTGTATGTCTGGGTCTAATTTATCTAAGTTCCAATATGTTTCGTTTTGTAATGAATAAGTAATATATTTGCATGAATTGCAGTTATGCTGCAAAGTACTATCATCATTACCGTGATCATTTTTTGTGTCACTCAATTCTTTGAGTGTGAGTCATTCCTCTCAATTCTACTGTGTCTTAGGTTCATGTCTGTCATGTTAAGACATGTGTGGCTCTACTGTACCACTGCACTGTTTTCTTATAACCTGTTTTCTCACCATACTCCATGTTTTCTTGTTAACCTCTCTCACTCCTGTGGCTCAAAGATGTAGCTGTCTCAGCGCAAGTACACAGACTGTAAAGTAACTAATTTATTCACAGATACAGCCAGATGTATTACAGTGACAAACAAAAGCACAAAGCTTTTTAGTTTGGTGACGTGACTCTGCTCATGTGATGCTCTGGAACAAATCTGAGCAAGCTTGACACAGACTGTCCTAGAGATTACAAACTCCCAGGAAGAGCCTGAGATATATGTTTCAGTGAACATGAACACACATTGAAAGACATTCAAAATTCACATGCTGTAAACTAAAAAAAAGCTCTTGAAGACAAATTTGTGTTTTTGGTCTTGACTTGCCATGTATACAAATATGAAATGATTATCAAATGTTTATATGGACTGTGGTAATATATGATTGATAATATGTAAACCATGTGACTACAGAACATTAATCTGCAACTATTTTGCTAAGTGATTAATGGTTTGAGTCATTTTTCAAGCAAAAATGGAAAACATTTGCTTGTTTCAGCTCCTCCAAAGTGGGGGTTTTCTGCTTTACTCTGTTATATATCATTGTAAAGTGAATATCTTTAGGTTTTGGACAGTTGATTGGACAGAACAAGACATTTGAAGATGTCACCTTGGGCTTTAGAAAATTGTAATGGCCATTTTTTGCCATTTTCTGACAGTTTATAGACAAAACAACTAATTGATGAATCGAGAAAATAATCAGTAGATTAATCGACAATGAAAATAATCATTAGTTGCAGCCCTACATGTGACTGTAAATCTGCTTCTGTGCCTGCCTAAACTTCCACGAGGCTCCACTGAAGCATTAGCTGGTGTTTTTAAAAAAAAATGTATTGGGTATGTTAAATCCCAAAGATTAATGTAATTTACTTCTTAATTCCCTAAATCTTGAAAGCACCATTCACTCTTTTCGCTGTCATCATACAGTATTTACCAGAGCCGCATTATGTGAAGGTTTTTCTTTACTTTGATGCACCATGTACCTTCTGTTTGGCACCAACATTACACCACCTTTTATGACAGTGAATAACTTCCTCAAAGGTATTTTGCTTCAACAGATGTAAGCAAGTGTACTAAAAAAAGAGGCACAAACCAGGAGAAAACAAGCTTCCTATTTACCACAAGAGTTGGCATGGCAACCAGTAAAGTGAGGCGGGTGCGCTTAAAAGCAGCACAGCTAAGCTACAACACATCTTTGTCCAATCACAATACTTGAATCATTTTAGATTATTACAGCTTTCCAGTTAGAATGTATGTCTCCTTATGTTTAGTCTCGTCTCACTGTATTGGTGGTCCTCTCTGTTGCAGTTTGTCCTGCAGGGATGTGTTACAGTCGGGGTATATGCGGCGGCAACAACCGTCCCAACAGATCCTCCAGCTCAGAGGGCACCGGTTCAGGTGCTCACTATGCCCTGTGCGCCCTGGGAGTGGGACTCATCGCCCTGGGTATTGTCATGATTGTGTGGACTGTGATACCCATCGATGGAGAGGCCTCAGGTGGCTCCCCCACTACGTCAGGCAACTCCACCACAGGCCCTGGAAACGATGAGGGGGGCACAGACAGCACAAAGTCTTCAACAGTGGCTATTGTGCTAGTTGGAGTTGGGGTAGTCATGTTGTTTTTATCCATCTGCTTCGGTGTGAGGAGCAAGAGGAGAGCACGCAACAGAAGTAACCAGCCAGTGGCAACAGGAGTCCCCTTCATGGACCATGTGGCACGGGAGCAGGAAGAACCGTGAGTAATGACTTTTTGTCTCTGTTTTATAATTTTTTACTATATAATTATAATAATTATTACTCCAATTTTAAATATTTTGAAATGTATTGTA
This sequence comes from Siniperca chuatsi, assembly GCF_020085105.1. Lineage (NCBI taxonomy): Eukaryota > Metazoa > Chordata > Actinopteri > Centrarchiformes > Sinipercidae > Siniperca > Siniperca chuatsi. Next base: position 14,906,597 of record NC_058043.1, read on the forward strand.
CACAAAGTTATTGTTTTCCAGGTCTTGAAACATTTCAAACTGGAATATTGAAAGCCACATTGTTTAGTATTTGAAACTTCCTTACTTGGGCGCCATCTGGTAGTAGCATTTCCCCCGAAACTGACCCAGGAACGAATGACTGTGCAAACAGGAAGGTATGATGCAATTTTATTGTGCTGGGATCGAGAGCATCCTCAGCTGTGGAATAACTGTGTGGTATGGAAAAATCATAGGCTGGGAGCTACTGTCCCTTGCTGAAATCTACACTATTAGACTACAGAGGAAGGGACACCACATCAAAGCTGATTGTGGTACTGATAGCATCCCCGTGGGAATGCCTCTTTTAATTATTATCATTGCATATTACTTAATTAACTGTTATGTCCTAAGGTGGTCACTGTCTGTGAGGGGGGTTCTTGTTGTTTTTGTTTTGTGTGAGCTCACCAAACCAAATTCCTGTCGACTATGTTGAAATGTTGAAATTTGTTTGTACAAAAACGTACGCCATCAGAATAATTTGAAAGTAGCTATAATCACATATACATTCTACACATAGTAACTTTAAAAAAATAAAACAATGAAAAAATATGGTTTCAAAAAAAGCATATAGTTCACACATTAGCTCATATAACATGTAGTTATAAATCTAGGGTCTGTCTCATGGATAATTTTTTCAGTTTTTTTGGATAACTTTACTGAGAAAATCTCCAAAACTCCTGCTTCATGAGACAGCCCAAATGTTGTCGCATAATTTGATAGTTGTTTTTTTTAAATAATATTCATCTAAGCAGTCATGTGGCCTTGCTGACAGTCATACTGCACCGATTTATTTAAATAAGCATCAAGCAAATCATCATCATAAAGAGAAATCCAGTTAAGTTCAGCTAAGAAACTAAGATGCTAAGATATTATGAAAAGGCTTTATGAAGAGAAAATAGTTAAAGTGGCTATAATCAGTATTTTATATAATAACAATGGATCAAAAGAGCATGTGTGATGTGAAAGGGGTCGCTTGTAGTGACAAACCCTTACAGAATTATCACCGGACTCTACAGAGCTTTTTAGTTTCTTTCAGCTCATTGTTTTTGTTTTATGGGTCTCAAGTTGTTTTGGTTCAGTCTCACGGATCTTGTAGCATCATTTTCAGGCAGCTGTTTTCAGTAAACAAGTTCTTATAAACTCACTGTGCAGCAACTGCACCAAACAGCAGACAGACACAGAGACTAGCTGGTGATCATAGTGGAGCATTTAGCAGCTAAAGAGACGGATATTTCACACAGGAGTTGGTGGAGACCAAAAACAGAGCTAAAAGAGAGTGAATGTTATACTTGATGTACATTCATCAGGTGGTTTCAAACACAACTCCAAATGAATGATAATATTACTCTTTATCTGCTGCTAATATTATCAATGTAAAAAAGTGATGTTAGTGTTGTGTTCATAGCTTGTTTCTCCTGCCCGCGAGTGGCAAAAAAATTTGATATTACAGGTTTAAAGTCTGATTATTTTCTAATGTGGGTTCTATTCTGAGCTTTTCAACTTAGGTTCACCTCTTGCATCCTTTTGCAGAGCTGCAGACTCAACCACATTCAACGTGCCGAGCTACGAGGAGGTCGTTGGCAGTAGCAACTACCCCATCCGCCAGAGCAACCTTCGCAACAGCACCTCCCAGCTGCCGTCCTACGAGGACATCATAGCTGCTGTGGAAAATGAGGGAACAGAGCCCGCTAACAACCCCACCGAGAACGCCCCTCTTAATGATCCCACACCAGCTCTAACTCAACCTGCCGCTGACCCTCCTGGCCTCACATCAAACCTCAGCCTGCCCACCCGCAGCAGCAGCCGGGCCAGTCGTTTACTGCGGCCCCTCCGGGTGAGGAGGATCAAGTCGGACAAACTGCACCTGAAGGACTTCCGCCTCCAAATCCGCAGCCCCACACAGAATCCAGTGACCATTGAACCCATCACTCCACCACCGCAGTATGAAAATAAGATTCCTGAATTAGGGTAGTGTTTCTCACTTATTGCCTGTTCGTGATGAATAAAAATATCTCTGTGTTAAATGGACTAATGATAACATTTTGGAGAACCCACTTTCAAGGTTGGTATTAAGTAGGTTAAATGTGGCTGCAAGCAGCGTGATGGAGGCCATGCAGACACACTCTTGAAATGAGAAAATTTCAAGTGAATCTCTTGTTCTTTATCGCTGAAGCTTGTGATTGGTATATTTATTGTGTTAAAATGCATAATTATGTCCTTGTGAAAGGATGGGCTGTCCAGGTTGAGATTTTGTTTTAAACATCATGCCATAATTTATATCAAACAAAGGACAGCCTTTCGCTTTTATTTAACAGCTAATTGTGTGCTGTAATGGACAATCTCCTGAACTGCTAGATGTTTTTCACCTTCCCAGGATTTGTTATTGTTGCTGTATGTTGATTTTTATTAATTGTTTAATTAATTGTGGAAAAATGTAATCCATATTCAAAGGGTAAAAAGGGAAACTAAATATCCGAGTGATTTTAAAAGTGGTATTAAGTATCATCATTAGATGTACAACCTTTTTGTGATTTATAACTCTTGAAGAAAATGCACTGAGGCCAAAAATGTATGACGTATAAGCTGTATGTTTGTGAAGTTGTTTTTAAATCTATTGTCTTAAACAAACCAGTTCTTGAAAACGCCATCTGTATGATGTCCAATGTGAACTGCCAAATATTGGAAACAGTGGGAACAATTAAAATCTACTGTAACCATAACAATAAAACCAGAAGTAAAAGTGCAAAGTATTAGATAATCCAGTATGGGATGTGACATTAACAATTAGACATGTATTGCTTCATAGGATTTTTAAAGGTGTTTAGATGTGTAAACTATGCTGTAATATATATTTAAAAAGTGATAAATAAATGTTTTTCTATTTCATTTAGGATCATGTCAAAATTTTATATTTTTGTTGCAAAATGTCACTGAAAATTTGTTTTATTCCTCAAACATTGTCTTATGTTGATGCCAAGATCAGTAAAAGCAAGTAGATCTACTAAATACAAAGTAAACCAAAAGCCACTGTGGCACTTCTGTAGCCCTGCTGGTGCCACGCAAACACACAAATAAAAGTTATTGCTCCATTTTCTGATGAGTTGTCTTGATGCTGTAAGTTTGAAAGAGTTGTATTTATTTTGAAAAAGATAAATATTGTCTTCATACTTTTAGCTAATAAAATCGAACTGCAGATGTTTGCTTTGTTCTTTTCTTTATTTTTGTCACCATGACATTTGACTGTTTTCTTCTTTTGCAGCAATTTCCATGCGTTCATTACCGTTCATTGGTTAATATTTAGCGCCCTCCAGTGGTTAAAAACGTAAAAAGACGGTTCATTCAAATCTAAACAGGTTATTTGCTAAGAATAAATAAGAACAAGAAAATAGTAGTGCAAAGTGTAAAATAATTGCTCATGTATGAGTGAGGGGAGGTGTTGTCCATGTAACAATCAATGTGAAGTAAATTGATGAGCCTTTCAGATGTCTTCTCACTATCTTAGTTGTATTATATAGGCTTATATAGGTATAATATTGGTATGGTAAGTTTATGAGAGTGACATCTAACTATTAGATGCATCATTCATTGGAATCTACACCCTTCCATAAGTGGAAGATTATAAAAATAATGATTATTATTATTATTATTAGTAGTAGTAGTATATTAATAATTGTATGCTATCTTCATAATTTTGCCCAAATTTATTTGCATTCAAACAATTTCAAAAAGTTATAGTTACAATGGTGCTTATTTGTGATTTTAAACACATTTGAAAGCATAGAATGAGACACAATTATGAAAAAGAACAATATATATTATATAACTGCATGTATTTGAGACAAACGGCCTGTTTCTGTCTGTGATCATAGCACACTGATATATTGCATTTTGCACACCAAGTTTTTACTGTTATTTTAACTGTTTATCAGCTTTCAATTTAGTGAGAATCTATTTTTTCTGAGGTAAAAAATATAGATAATAATGAAGCTGAGTGGTGATGCTAATGACAGCTGAGCTTAATTTTCTTAAAAAGTAAAATAAGTTTTTGAATTTGAATTGGGGAATATCAAACATTATTTCACAGAAATATTTTATCTAAGCATCGATCTAAGTATTTTATCTAAGGGTTAAATGAAATCTATATATATTATTTTACAAGTATATTTAATAATAGCCTACTTAGTTAATGTAAGAATAAAACTTTATTCCCCGGCAGTTTGACATCTGGATTTTGGTCTACGCTTATTAAAATTGAAGTATTAACCCTACTAGTAAGCTAAAAAAATGTCTTTATGTTTTCATTGATGGAGGAAGTATTCAGATCCTTCTTATAAATAAAAATGGTTCACAAGAAAAATGTTACTTTGGCAAAAGTACACAAGTATTATCAGCAAAATGTACTTAAAATATCAAAAGTAAAAGTTTTCCATGCCGAAAATCCCCCTGTGAGTAATATACTATTACACATTATATGATTAGATTATCCGTGCTGATGCATTAATGTGCAAGTAGCATTTTACTGTTGTAGTTGGTCGAGGTTGAGCTAATTTTCACTGATTTAAACTGGGTAGTTTAATCTATACCATTGCATCATATTTCATAAACTGATAATTTGTTTTGTATGATAAGTCTTAATCTGTAAAGTAACTAAAGTTGTCAACTAAATGTAATGGAGTAAAAGATACGCTATTCCCCTCTGAAATGTAGTGGAATTGAAGTATAAAGTAGCATAAATGGAAATACTCAAGTAAAGTAGCCTACAAGCACCTAAATATGTACTTAAGTACAATATTTGACTAATAATATACTTAGTTGCCTTCCACCACTGTATGTTTCTACTGTTTCATGTTGACCTTCATTAGCAAATATAAAATCATACAGTATATTCTACATCATCTCATTTTAAATTTACATGTTCAAACAAGTTTCTAAAGAAAGACAAAAATGCTGATCCGCAAGGCTCAAAGGTTTGAAGTAATAAAGTTTATTTATATATTTCCAATATCAACTATATTTTCGTAAGCTCCACCCTCCCCATGGTTCAGAGGGATATTTTTCTTTTTTCTTTTTTTAATGTGCAGCTGCCATGTAGCAGAGGGAGGAACAGCTGGCTGAGGGAAGAGCCAGCCCGGGGAGTCAGTCACATTCCTGGCTGGGATTCAATGACTGAACCAGACACAAACAAACAGAGAGGGCGAGAGAGAGAGAGAGAGAGAGAGAGAGAGAGAGAGAGAGAGAGAGAGGCGAGAGAGAGAGAGAGAGAGAGAGACTCACACATTGAGTGGGGAGACAGACTGAGAGTACGCCAGACTGAGCAGACGAGGCATATTTCGAGCGCACATTAGGAGTGCGTAAAACCGCAGGAGAGCATAGAAACACAGAACCCGGTGATTGTGCGTTGGATAATACGAGTTTTGAGTCTGGGAGTTGTCGACTTTAATTGTGTCTGCTTACAAGAACAGCCCCTGTGAATTCAGCAGCCGTCGGTTTTCTGAATGGGCGCGCTGGGAAGCTTCTCGGGTGACATGGAAATGCGCGTTATTGAGCGTGTAGCCGGATGCTGAGGACGCCCGATCCGATAAGTCAATTTCAGCTTTCATTTTGAGCTTTGAAATCTCTTTTCTAACCGGTAACAACATGGAGGGCACGAGCTTTCAGCCCCATCCCGGACTTCAGCAAACTCTGAAGCAGTTTCATCTGAGTTCCATGCGCTCTCTCGGCGGACCGGCGGCGTTCTCCGCTCGGTGGCACCAGGACTCACTCTTCGGTAAAGATGGAAAATCCGCAGAGATGATGCTCACCCTGCCGACCCAGACACCTCCAGTAATGTCCGGTCCACTTTTCATCCCGTCCGACCGCTCCACGGAGAGGTGCGAGACGGTCCTAGAGCGGGAGCCTATCTCCTGCTTCGTGGTCGGCGGCGAGAAGCGTCTCTGCCTGCCGCAGATCCTCAACAGCGTCCTGAGAGATTTTTCCCTCCAGCAGATCAACTCGGTGTGCGACGACCTGCACATCTACTGCTCCAGGTGCACGGCGGACCAGCTGGAGATCCTCAAAGTGGTGGGTATCCTGCCCTTCTCGGCTCCGTCCTGTGGGTTGATCACTCAGACGGATGCTGAGCGCCTCTGCAACGCTCTAATCTACGGCGGTACTTACCCTCCTCACTGCAACAAGGAGTTAGGCTCCCTGGAGTTGGAGCGAACCGAGAAGAGCTTTAAAGTCTATCATGAATGTTTCGGACGGTGTAAAGGCTTGTTTGTCCCGGAACTGTACACCGGCCCGAGTGCCGCCTGCATCCAGTGCATGGACTGCAGACTTATGTTCCCACCTCACAAGTTTGTGGTCCACAGTCACAAGAGACTCGAGAACCGGACAGTCCACTGGGGATTCGACTCCGCCAACTGGCGGGCTTATGTGCTCTTAGACCCGGACTACACCGGAAAAGAAGAGAAGAGTCACCTGGAGCAGCTGCTTAAAGAGTTAAAAGGAAAATATGATCTGACGGGCAAGCGGTCCCGTATATCATGCAGAGTAAGTCTGTTCTGTTTCGCCTGGTTAATGTCTTTGAGGTGTTTTATTTATCTGTGGATATGTCAACAGCCTCGGGCCTACGACAGCATCTGCATTCATTAACGTTCATTTTGAGGAGACTTCTCATTAGGCCTGTCTCTGTCTTTTTTGATTGATTGTTTGTATCTTTTCCAAGTGTTGCCAGTCTCATTTAGCCCCCCGAGTTATTATGCAAGTCACATCGCATCTTTCTGTGTCTGTCCCCTCTACTGTGAAACACCTCATATAAACCTCATTCACCTCATATATGTCTGAAAGAGGTGACAATGAAGCATCTAACCATCAGCTGAAAACCCCAGAGCGTCCTTCCCATCCTCAAACCCCACCCCATCCCCCAGGGTTACCCAAGGGCATCTGCATTATGATAAATGGAGTCCCGATGATATATTTTATTAGTGTGAGAGGGCAGAGGGGGGCAGGGGAGCCTATAATGGTGCCAGAGGTGGGGAAGGGGATACGAGTTTAATGAGGTTTGGGATAAGATATGAGTGTGTGTGTGTGTGTGTGTGTGTGTGTCCCGGTTCCTTGCATGGGTCAGAGATGTTTAGTATGGACATAGGCCTGGGAGAAGAGGTGGCTGTTCCTTCGTCACAGAGCAGCTGTTGTGTGGGACTCTGCTAATGAGTGGACATCTCTGTATGCATCACCATGGTGCTGCTCCAGTCTGAGCAGGAGCCAGGAGATGTCTCACAGGGAAACCTCAGTAGTCCCTTTAAAAATTACTCCTAAACTAAAATGTTGTTGGCTTATAGAAACATGAAATAACGACAGGAGGAAGGTTATCAGTCATAGGAAAGATGAGGTTATGTTGATTTACATCTTTTGTGTTTTGGTTCTCAATTTAGAAATATTCACGCTAAGGTCCTGATTGCAGCACACAGGTTCCCAAGCTGATTTATATCATGTTTTCCCACAAGTTGGACACAGACTCCTGACAAAATCTGTCTGTACAAAAAAGTCTTGCACCTGTGGCTAATTTCTTCCTAACTGCAGTCAGCAGGTCTTGATGTATCACCTGTGAGTTGTATATTTTTTCGTTGACAGTCTTACAGTGTGTGTGATATACTCAGGGGCTGAGCATCATGGAGGGAGCGTGGCAGACGGGGCAGTGCATGTTTGCTGTGGTTCACTGTCAGTCGTGTCCCAGTTAGCAGACAGGCCTGGTCCTCGGGGAGCTGCACACTGGTGCTCTCCCATACATCAGCCTGACAGGCCAAGCTGCTGAAAGGCCGGATGGGGACTAGCAGATCCTTGGCTCGTCTTACCCATGAAACAAAAACTCAATGTTATCAGTCTGCCTCAGCCTCCCTTTGATGTCAGAGTGTTTTATTAATAAGAGAGAGCCTCGAAGGTTACCTCCTCTGCCTGTATCATCCGTCTAGACTCCCACCTCATCCACTGTACGTGGTGGCTGGTGCAGCTAACTGCTGAGAAGATTCTTTGGAATAGTTTGCAGTTTGCAGAGAGATTTAAGTGTGATTTAGAATTTTTCCAGTTGTTTTTTTTAATTTTTATTAAATTGCTAGGCTATGAATGTAGAAAGCGAAGTGTCATTTTTGCAACCTCCTCACAAAAGCAGAAGCCAGATCTGCGGAGGGAACGATACTGGTGAACCATTGAGTCTGTTTCGCATCAAATCCAGCATTTGGTCATTTAGCCCTTTGCTTAATGTGCAGATGAGGGCAGATTGCTGAGAGGAGGCTGCAGACTCTCTCATTCAGAAGATGCAGGGTGTGTGTGAGCCAGGCCTTGACATGTGTTGTCAAAGGGCCGTAACCCCTGACCTTTCCCCAAAGACACTGACAAAACCTCCCCCCATTCTTTTCACACCATCCAATCGCATGCCCTTGTGTCCAGTCCACTGACCAGATGGCTGTCTGATAAAGGATGGAGGGATATACAGTGGACAGATAACAAAAATTACTCTCAATTGCAGCTTCCAATAAAACATCACCATTTTGTGATGCTTACAGGCTCTTTGTTTCAGATCATGGATGATTGTTTTGCTGACACACTTCCAAAAAATTTAAATTTCATGGAAACTTGAATTTTAAGTCCAATGCAAATGACTTGTTCAACTGTGTTGAACCTTGCGTGTAATAATTCAAATGTTAACTTTTCTGATTAGTATGAAAATCTTCAAGAAAGAGGATTTGAATTGCAAAAACTTTTTCCCCTGCAAAGTCAAATACTTCTGAGCATTAACTGTAAAAAAAAATATATAATAACAAAAGGAAAAAAGGAAAACAAATCCCTAAGAAGTGTGGGCAATGCGATCAATCATCTGACTGAGTGGAGAGTAAACGGAGGCTCTGGAGAATTGTGGGGACCCTCCTTAATGGAATGGATATTAAAGCCATCCAACTGAGGCCAATTTATGCCATTTCTCATCCCATTGTTCTCCTCACTCGATGAAATTAGCCTCAAACCTGGAGCAAACCAGTCGTGTGTGTCGAAGGGTAAAGGGTTGTGTGTTCTCAGGTATTAGCTGTTATTAAAAGTGAATGAATGAATGAAAAATACCTCTTTCTCTATTAGGTAACTGTGTTTGTCTGCACTTGTATGTGGGTGTCTTTATGTATAGCGAGTATGTGTGTGTGTTTGCATGTTTACAGGCTAGTGTAATGACTGGATCAGCTGTGCAGGGCCAGATTAAAATGAGCTCTCTGCCGGCTCATTTCCATTCCCATCTGTCTGCTGACCTCTGGGAAGCGCTGAAAGCTGACATGGTGCGTCTCTTTGGTCCTTGATGGGCCTGTCTGCCCAGCGTTGACCCAGTCAGCTATAAGACCCAACCCACCCACATCACCACATCACAGTCGTATTTGGTTCAGAGTTAGCATATTTCTATATCTCACTCCTGGTGCAGCAAATTCATGTTTTTGGTAGTTTGTTGCTTGTATTTAATTTGCCTTCTTCTAACTACCCCCTCACCACCAGCACCCAACTCCCCACTGACCAGCCCCCCCTCAGAAGACCATCACTTCGTCTTTGCAGTGACTGCTGGATAGAGTGTTTTGGCCAAAGCAGGGACGGGGTGTCGAGGCAAAGGGGTGTCAGGAGCTCCCAGGGGTTGTGGCCTCCATTCTGGCAGGGGTGACCCCATGTTAAAAGGGTGTCAGCTGGGGTTCTGTCATGGGTGATGTGTGCTAAAGACCTGCCGCCTCCTTTGTCTGAGGGCCAGGCTTTCAGAGGCTGTGAAGTGCAGCCATTTCTCTTTGTTAGTGCCTTGTTTCTTTAGGTGCTTTGTGGCTAGGTCTGTAACCTCCAGCCTCTCCCAGGGTTGGAAATCCACGCTTGCGAGATTGTCACTGGTGTCCTGGTTATTTGCTCAAGGACAGATTGGAGCCTGTAGTGGTGTCTGCATGTCTGATAGAGATAGGGCCGGGCGATAGTTCAATATTATTGTTTATCGATTTTCAGCAGAATCATTTTGCAATTATATTTTCTTATCATGACATTCTCCCACAGATATGTGTTGTTCTAATCAAAGATTCTAGGCAAGTTGTAATTAAAATCTAACAAAATGAGTTTCTGTTCAATCAAACTGATTATTTTATATGTGATTTTGAATGCATTTGCAATCATACTCTATATGCTATATATCAGTATTGGAAAATATGCTTATTAATTATGTGAAAATGCTTTTAACCATATTACTGTTTGTTACTATTATTATTTGTTTAGATATGTTTAGCAGAGCTGGCCATTATTGACAAAATCAATATATCACAATACTTTTGTCCAAATTCCTCCATAAAGATAATTGATATGTTTGCAGTGGTGGAAGAAATATCGATATCCTTTACTTAAGCAAAAGTAGCAATACCACAATGTAAAAATTCGCCATTACAAGTAAAAGTCCTCTATTTAAAATCTTAGTTCAGTAAAAATATTAACATCAAAATGTAGTAAAAAGCAAAGGTACTCATAATGCCAGACAGTGGCCCCTGTTGAAATTATATTATTATACTGTATATTGTTAATCTTTAACAACGCATCATATTATTCAACTGATCATATGTTTTGTATGTAAAATCTGCTGTCAAGTAATTGCAGTGGAATAAAAAAGTACAATATTGACCTCTGAAATGTATAATGAGTATAATGGAAATACTCAAGTAAAGTACTTTAGTAAATGTACTTAATTACATTCCACTGCTATTTGTTTGGGATGAATGTTGTCGCTTTAAGAAAATATCTACACACAACATTTATGAGAAAAGTCATTAATGATGGTTGTCAATCAGGTAGAGGCATACATGGTTAATTAGACTAATTAGAGGGGGAAAATATATATATATATATATATATATATATATATATATATATATATATATATATATATATATATATATATATATATATATGCCTAGACAAATACACATAGAAATGCAGAAGTATTTCTGGAATATCAGAATATATCTACTCCCATGTATTGCAATATCAGTATTATTCCAATACACTGTATTGCCCATCTCCGTTTCTGATCATCTCATGTGGACAGTGTTTTTCTCCATTCCTCTCTAAACCTCGATGACACAGCACAGTGATAATGTGCGAAAGACTTCTTGTATAACTCGTGGAGTGAGGGAGGAGGATGATTAGTGTTGATCAGTGATGATGAGATGAGGGAGGAGAAGAGCACTGGCTGTGACTACAGTCAACAAGCCAGTCAGTCGGTCCGTTAGTGGCAGAACAGATGCCTGTATTGGTTAGTGTTATTCCACAATCATCATCAATTCCTCCTCGATCACCTCCTGATTTCCAGCTCTGTGATTAAGAGTCAGGCCCATCTGGTGCAGAGACAGGAAATCCTGGAGTCTGCATCTGCTGCTGGGTGAGCTACTAAGCTGCTGCATTAAGGGGGTTAAACTCTTATAATCCTACATAACCCCTGGAATGCAGAGACCACAGTGCACATCAAAACCGTCATCTTCTCTGGACAGCGTCTTCAGGAAACACAGATAGACTCAGACAGACTGAATGTCAGCCTCCTCCTTCTCTGGCCCACTCAAAGCATCCTCACAATTTATAACCAGTCCCTCGGGAATTTTGTAATTAGAGCATGAATTAGATATACTGCAGAGAGAGTACGTTACATGGAGAAACCAACAGTGCAATTGCACATATCAGTTCAAGTGCTTTTCTGATGAGACTTTAGAGGCCAGAGACATGAGCAGGATTGCAATATTTATCCCCTTAAATTTTCTCTCTGTCTCCCCTTAACGACCTGCAGCTCTAAGCTACATAACTGTTAGACCACATTGGAGAAGTGCTAATAGAGCTCCAGCCAGAGCAGAAGTAGGCCCTGCTGGTGCCATATGACAAATCGGCATGCTGCTCTCGCCTACAATCCGCCCACCGACCACCTCCAAAGCTATCATAAGGATTAGCTCACGCAGCTAAAGCAAACAGACTGCTCAGTGTTCAGACAGCATTTGGTCCAAATCTTGTTCGTGCCTCCTGTTTTGATGGCTAGCAGATCCCAATCAGGGCTGCTATCGGTTCAAGGAGAAAAGGAGAATTAATGCGGGAAAGGAGAATTAATGTTTTAGGGATTTACACGACTGCCTTGCTCTTTGGGATATGCATAATTAATATTTTGGATTAGGATGGTTTAGATTAACTTTGAATTCTCTACTGAGTTCAGGAGACGGCGAAGCGAGGAGACACAGATGGGTGTGAATGTACTTTTGTCTTTGTCTGCTGGTGACATAAAAGATGAGAGCTCAAATCTGGAGAAACAGTTTGCATTACAGACCTGTTTTTGTGTATGTGTGTGTGTGTGGGAAGGTGTGTACCTCAACATTTAGAGGCCTCTGTCAGACTCCACACACTCTCAGAAAGGACTCATCCTCAGTTGGAGTCTGCTCCGTACGCTTGTGATTGGAGGGCGGCTGTGGTTGCTAAGCAGAGCTGCTCTTCCTGTGCTAAATAAGAATTTCGTGCTCTCTGGCTGATGGGCTCAAAGAAGCGTGCCAGAACACACACACATATGTACGCACGGACCTCTCAGTGCATAGACCTCTTACAGTACAGAGACCTCACCCTCCTCCATTCACTGCCCATCCTCTTTCATTGTGACCTCCACGCTGTGACTCGATGAGTCTCTCCTCCTCCTCCTCCTCCTGCTGCCTCTGCTTTCCTGTCTCCAACTCCTCCTCCTCCACTCTGCTTCACACACACTTCTCCCACAGGTCAGCACTGTATAAAGCTCCCCTCTTTATCACTGAGACCTCCTTGTCTGACACCTCCTCTGCCCCGCCACCATCACTCACCTCCTCCATTTGACACCTCCTCGACCCTGTAGGACACACACACACACACACACACAGACACACACACAGACTCAGGCTCTCTTCCACTGAGATCTCCTACTGCACTCCCCCTCACACTGCATTATACTTAGATCTCCACCTCCACTGTAGTGAGCACATGCTGTATCAGTCTGTATTCAGACTGGCCTACATACGCTGCACATGTATCACTGTACTGTTCCAGGGGTGTGATTGTCTCGTTTTGAAGAGATGAAAACTCTTCATCTATCTGTGTTTCTTTGATATAGATAGATAGATAGATAGATAGATAGATAGATAGATAGATAGATAGATAGATAGATAGATAGATAGATAGATAGATAGATAGATAGATAGATAGATAGATAGATCGATAGATCGATAGATAGATAGAAATGGTAAGGTAGTGCTACTTTGTCAGGATGACCTCATAACCATACTCTATCTCCTACTCCAGGCTTTTTTTGATTTTCAAGAGCCCGCTAAATGAAAAAATTAGTGGGACCTACATTTTTCGGCTCTCTCATGTTTTGCTGTGTGCCATTACAGACGCCTATCATCTCATGTATCTGCTGTGCCGCCAGGACATTGCATCTCAAAATCTGATCTGAGACCACTGTGTCTTCTCTCTGACAATCTGCACGTACTGTAAGAGCTCTGAGCCGACCCTCCAAACGGTTTATTTCTCTTAGCTTCATTTCGCAGGGGTCACAACTTTGGGTTGTATAGCAGAACAATCCTTCAGCGTTGGTGAAAAGCTGCAAGCCCCTGTGTGCTCTTCAGACCAGCTTGACATGCTTTCTTGCAGAGATGGAGCAATGCAGCATTGTCAGCAGGCACCCGTATCAAATGAATTCAGCACAGCTGTCCTAGCAGACTCTATTGCAGTGACAGGGGAAAGTTATTTATTCAGTATTACAGTCACCCCAGGATCCATCATGGTCACTCTTTGCCACAGCATCATGCAGTCAGGTGGACCTTTTTCCCTCTTTGACCTTGTTAGTCTTGTTTATTACCTCACCGAAAAGCAGAATGTACTGTATCTCTGCAAATGCACCCCGCTTTTGTTAATGTTAGCTGCCTGCCTTGTTCTCACTTTCTGCTCTCTTTCTCTCTGCATCAATATAGCAGGGTCCACATTCATAAGGACAGGCGTACAGATGGACCACGGCTGCTCACATACTGGGGACCCCCCCCCCCCTTTTGCAGGTGTCTGATAGTTGCAGGGTTGCCCCGCACTGTGCTCGCTGTGCCAGCTGCCCAGCAGGCCGCCTGCCTCCCTTGTGCTTGTGCCGTTGACAAGCGTCTGGCTTTATTTCCAGCCAGTCGACGAGCGCAGACACCGACAGCCATGGCCTGAAATAGAGCAGGCCCACCCTTTATCCTATAATGAGGGGACTATTATAAGCCTTGTGTCTTAAGCAGTGTCAAGAGAAGAGCTAGTACCCACATCATCTTAAAAAAGGTCAAGATACTTTTCAGATTGTCATCTAAATCTAAGTAATCACCTCTCCTTTTGGCACCAACAACTTAATCTGCTGCACAGGAGTATGTTGTTTTAGTGAAAGGTCATATGACCTTTTATGATCTGATGAGGCCCCTTACTCAAGAGAAGCTTAGAAAAAAATATGAAGATTACATGATGAGTTTTGATCTAGAAAATCAGAATCAGAATCAGAAATACTTTATTGATCCCCAAGGGGAAACTCTTTCGTTACAGCTGCTCACTATCACGTCAATGCACACGTGAGAATAGAAGGAATAGAAGTAAGCCAAAGTAATATGGCTATAACATAAAACAAACTGACATTTTGAAGATAATCAATTCACTTGTGACCTTGTATCAGTTGAATGTGTTAAATCAAATGCAAAGTTGATAGTCTGGTCTGGGCATCTGTCCCATATGGAATGTATTAATTATTCCAGAGGTAATAGCAGGGCATTGTTGGTGCCCTCATCTTCACAAAGACGCCCACCTCTGCATGTCCATATTTAATTCACCCCTTTCAGCTGCCGAACTGTACGGGCTGCTGATATAATGAGTCCCTCCAAAGAGATTAGTCGCCCTATCATCAGCGCAGCTCCCTAATTTCTCTGCCTTTGTTGTGGTGCAGGCTGTACTAAATGGGATAAAGAGGCTTGGCCGGACACAGTGGGAGGAAGTGGCTTTTGTGTTGCTAGCAGGTGCAGTGGAATGACAGTTTTGGGATGTATGCGTACATGCATGACTGCATGTATGTGTGTGTGCGTGCAGTTCTCTGTCTGGCCAGGCCAGGAGGGTATGTGCTCCCTGAGTGCTGCTGAGATACACCAGGAACCTCTGGAGCTCGACTTGAACCCTCAATCACAGGGCTCCTCAGGGGTTTGCAGTAAATTCTTCAGGCGAATGGTTTTCTCTCCCCTTCCTCCTCCGCCTCCTCTTTCTCTCTCTCTTTTTCTGCTCACATCTGGTGAACAGCGCTAGCACCCCTGTCATCTTTTACTGCGTTGAGGTCATTTCCACCCTATCGGTAAAGTGGAAACACATGATGTGCAGGGTTCGGCCTTAATGGGGTGGGGCTGGCATGGACCAGCACTGACACGGCTTTACAGCCAAAAGCTGCCAAAACAGCCTCTCTGTGGAATGCCTTCAACTTCAAAATTAAAGACATTTGGGGTAAATAATGTTGGAATATATATATTTACCCGTTAGATACGTAACTACTGTAATTAGTTACTTTTTTAAACATGTAGGATGTTTACATGTTTTTTTCCATAATGCATGGTTTTAGATGTTTTCTGTAATGAAATTGTTTTCATCGTCATTCATGACGCTTTGAAACTGCAAAAAAATGACCAAGCATTGTTTGGGCTTACAGAAGGATATTAAGTGTATAATGAAAACCAAGTCCGGAAAGACATGTTTCTTCTTTTGGAGTTTTTCTAGCTTTGTTCCAAGTTCCCTTCTCCCTTCACACACTTTTTCCCCTCTTAATCACATTATTGATTCCAACTGGTGAGCTGGAGAGTCGGGTATAGACTTTGGCAGACGCTCTGGATAAAGGGTGTGTCCTCAAGTTTAATTGGGATTCTCCTTTAGCAATAATGTGGATTTCCTCTATTCTGTGCCCTACTGTGCCATTCTTCTTCCAATACTTCACACCACAGCTCGCAGTGTTTGTCATTCTCTGGAATCTGAGCTTGTGTCATTTGTGAAAACTCAGCTCTGCCATCTGACACATTTTAGTTGATTTCTTGACTGTGCATTATTAGTATCCGTCTTTGTATGAATTAATTGCTCTGTCACGTTGACTACGTCTTTTTTGCTGTAATGTAATGAAACCACTTTTCTGGTTGCAATGACTTAAACAGTTAAAACATTTTGCCACTCTTAGATAATTTATTGCTGTAAGTATCTCAATGGAATAAACAGTTTTAATGGAGTTTTACTGTCTCACTACATGGATCCCAATGCGTCTCCAAGCAAATTCCAGTCACACTGTGGTTTCCATTTTGTGGTAGACAGAGCTGCAGTGTAAAAAGGGGTGGGCTGCAGTCAGTCAGTTACTGTCTGTGGGTAGACTACAGGCAGAGTGGCTGCTAGCAGCAGCTGCAAGGATTTTTATTCCTGCTGTCCAACAGGACTCCATCATAGACTGCAGCAGCACTCGTTATTGAGGGCACACACTCCTGTGCTGCATGCCTCTGTCCTCATTACCTCTGCAGCAGCTTAGCTCTCTGCCTTTGTTCTCTCTCTTGGCTTGAAACAGGAGAATATGGAGAGAAATGCTGAGGCTGCAGTTAGCTTGGCTGCCCACAACTTCTGCCGCACAGAAAAAAACATAGCACAGACAACCACCACCCCCCTAAGCCCTCTTGTCTACATATTTCCACAAAGCCAACACGCAGGGGATGCTCTAGTTTGATTCATCATCCTGACTTGGACATTCTGTTTGTTGTCCTTTATTCCCCTGGCTGTTTGTATTGCTTGTCTGACTTAAAGATTTCACTCTTAAGTGTATTTGTGTGCTGGCCTACTGACCAAATGCTCTCATGGCCAATCTGCTATTTGAAAGGTCCCATAGACTTGTTTCTCAGAGGCGTTAAACAGCAGCCGTGCAGAGTGGCTGGAGGGACAGTAAACTTTTATCACACTAATAACCCACAGTCACAGCTACCTTAATGGCTTAGACAGCCATGCCAGGGGTTGCCTGGAGGTCAGGTTGAATTGCAGGACATAAATGGTAGATTCCAACCGGTAGAACAAATAAAGGAAGAAGAAAGCAGGAGGGGCATCTGAGGTGAGCAGAAGGGGAAGAAAGTTGTTATTAGAAGAACAGATAATCACTTAAATTGATTAGCAGTAAAAGGAAGCCATTGATTGGACTGCTCTTTTATAACAAGGCGATCATTTGGCCTTTTAACCTTCTTTTCCACCCAACTCTGCATGCACACAAACCTTGGATTCGGTCAGAGCATGCCGTCAAAGTCAAAAAACTCCCACATAAGTGACAAGTGAGTGAAAACATTTGAGCTTGCCCAGCACTCAGTGAAAATATTGGTCAGAGAAGCCGTAGAAGAAGTAGTGTGATAGAGGAGATTTGTTAATGGAGTTCAAGTCTAAACTTTTTTTCAGATTCCTCTCCCTCTGGCTGAGGTGGATGGGTCTTGAGAGTGTTTGTTTTAGGTGAAGTCAGTGCTGGAACAGTATGTTGTGAACCGCAGGCCAGACTGTGGTTCTGCGGTTCAGCTTCGACCTGAATGCAGACTGCTCTGTTTGTTTTGCTTCTCCGTTTCTCAGGGAGAAATTTAGATGCTGCCAAAGTCCTGCGCTCACACCCAAGGCATGCAAATAAAACCCCTTCACACAGGGAAAAAAAAATGTACCTGGGTGTAGTCGCTACATCTGGACCTAAGCACCACCCCAGTGCAGGGGTACACATCTATTGGTGTCTCTGCTGTCCTACTCTCATCTTGTAAAAGGGCTCTTTGGGAGATGAGATGGCATTTGGTTGTTTCAGTGGCAGGATGTTTGTGTGTTTTGTTCCAAGCCTTTTCATAAATAGCAGTTTTTATGTTGCTGAGGTCAACTGGTTTTACTAGACTGGAGAGGCAAGTCCAGAGGCAAGGAGGCCTCCCCACCATCTGGCAGCCATAAAAGGGGGAACAGGAGGTTTTTGGTGGGGGTTTATGGGATGGTAGGATGAGACATTGAGAGAAGGAGAGACAGAGTGGATGGTGGACTCTGGTTGCCCCCAAGCTGCAAAGCTTCCTCTGCAGTCTGAATGACAGGTCAGAAGTTCATTGCCTTCTTTTTCATCCTGCATCTGCCTTGTAAAGTGAAGGAGGTGACGGTTGGTTCAGAGTTCGAGGGCAAAGGAGAGGATGTCATCGTGAAGCTGTTGTCACTGCTGTGAATAAAGATGTATTCTGGGCAAGAGATCTTTGTTTTGATTTAATGAGCTTGCTGTATTTTAAAAGTGTTTCAGTAGCTCAGCAAGTGTGTGTCCCCTTGTTGTTGCATTGCCATCAGCTAGTTATGCTATGCAGAAGATCAGACCTGAGTCCTACAGATGGTGCAAAATTATGTGGCTGCGTAAACACTGGTGATTCAATGGCTTGGTGTTGTTTGGGTATGCGTCACCCTCTCAAAGCACCCTGCACACCACAGAGTAACGAACAGTAAGTTGTTTTGTACGACTACAGATCCAGGCTCTCTTTTTGTCCAGAACAGCCCTATAGTCAGGTAGTGGCTTTATTTTGTTTGAACATCTGACTTACAGTGGGAATAACAACATTGTTAAGAAAATACTTGAGATTGAGGCCAGTGAGATTCTCATGGAGATTTCTGTGATGAAAACACTCTTGAGAGTCTCAGTTATGTTCTGCTGGAAGATTTCTTTCCCAGTTTTAAGAGCCTGAGCTGGAGCTGTCTGGTCCATCTGAAGCTGGATGCTCAGCCTTATAGGTTTTCCAGAATGGGGTTATCATTGCAGAGGACTGTGCTGCTGTGCTGACTCTGGCACTGATACCTCCCATAGAGATTTCATCTTTTGTTATGCTGCAGCTGAGATGTGTTAACCCTTTAGCCCCTTCAAAATATTTAGGTAATAGAAGGTTGAGGAGCTCTGTATTACCCACTTTAACCTTCCATGTCCCTGTATGTACATACATTTGTTGTGTATCAGTAAAAATAAGTGTAAAAGTCAATATGTTTGTTCTATAAATTAATTATATTGACCTCTTTCTCTCGCCAGTCTCGGTTGGGTTTTTCGACCCTCTGCTGCTTTGCACAGTTTGTATATGAAGAGAGGAAAAGTGCTGACAGCAAAAGAATGAGAGCGTGTTTGGCAGGCACGCCCTTTTAGGTTTCTGTGTCACTCAACTCTAATAAATTTTTTATAATTTCCTTGCTGTGGTATAGAGCTCAACATTGCTCTGCTCAGTCACATGCTATTTAGGGGGCTCATGCTCTGTTCAACTCATAAAATTGTTGGAATAGAAAGTGTAAGGTAGGAATTTTCACTTATTAAGACCAGAAAAATCAGTAACATAGTGAAGTTCTGATTCGTGTTGCGGGCTGTTTTCTGACTTCATTACGTATAAATTGTATCAGCAACATTTTACTCATGGAGGACAACCTTTTGACTTCTTATTGTAGGTTGTGTGGTTGGTACAGATAAAGCCAGCAGGATTGGATGCTGAATTAAAACCGATTTCTATTAGAGCTGAAAAGATTAGTCAATTAATCAATTCAATAGAAAATTTATTGGTAACTATTTTGAGAATCAATTAATCGTTCAGGGTCATTTTTCAAGGAGAAATGCTTGAGAATTGCTTCCACATTCTAAAATGTGAGGATTTGCTGCTTTTCCTTGTAATATTTTGAGGTTTTGGACAAAACAAGACATTTGATGAAATCACTTTGGGCTCTAGCAAATTGTGATGGAAATGTTGAGTATAAAAATAATTGTTACTTGGAGTCCTAGTTTCTATGATACCCTCTGAGGCGGACACCACAGTGTAATCTGGTGTCACACCAGAGGCAATTTATATAGCAGCACCCTCAGTGGTGGGAGTGTCATTCCAAAGTCCTTATTATTAGGTTTATTGGAGTGTCTCCAAACATTATCATGACAATGATATTAAATATACTTTCATTGCCAGGAACATTGATTGCACTTGACAAACTTTAAAGAAAGCATCAAAGGCACCTTCAAAGGCCGCCACAGTGAAAGACTCCAGCCAGAGATTCACTGAGAGCCTCTCAACATACTTCGGCCTGTTTATTCACTCACATTTTGCATCATGTCAGAGTCTCGAGCTTTAAGAAAAGGAGTGAAGTAAAGCACAGGCCCTTGATTGAGAGGCTCGAAACGAGGGACTCTGCTCTTGCTTTAGTGGTTCCGTCCACTGCAGTGATTCAGGGGATAAAAATGTGGCCTGTGTCTCTTTAAGAGCGCTGGCCTGTCTGCAGAATGCATCAGTCCTGTGGAGCAGACACAGGCCAGCAGGAGGAGGGGGGTGAAGGGAGGAGCGTGGGGCTGTGCAGAGGGAGGAACGAGGACAGGACGGAACAGCCGCAGTCTGGGCTTCCAGCCTCCTGGCTAGACTGCTGAAAGTTATTATTGAGTTCCTGTGTAGGGCCTCCCCTCCCTGCGGCATACTCCTCTGTGCTCACTACGAGGTGGACGGGGAGTGCGGGAGAGGCAAAGAGAAAAGTTGGCAGCCTCCCATGCCCCTTTGCAATGACCTTATATGCAACAAATAAAGGATAATTTTGTTTGATTCTGTGTTTTTGCAAGGGTGAAGCCTCTGAAAGCCTTGTAAGAATGAGAGCAACCACACACGCTAACAGACTTACAGCTGCTCGACAGCAGCTGAAACTGGCTTAGCTCACTGTTGTCTTAAGTTACAGTTTAGCAGACATGTCCTGTTTTCTTAGGAACAGCCTTAACTAGTCAAGACAAGAAGGTTGACACTTCACCAATGAGAAAGCAGTGAACTAAATCCTCTCCTGGCGTGCTAAACGATGAGTATGATTCAAGGACAGGTGGTGGGAGGACGACTGCTCCCTCACTCTCCTTCAAATAACTTTGTCTTTACCGTAAAGGACGACCATGGATGAAAAAAGTGACTTCTTAAAGCATGAATGTAGGAATAAAGTGACAGATTATCAACAGCTTCTCCAGAGTTTTAATCTCACTTGCAACACAAGCTAGTTTGCATTTTTCGCATTACTCTGTGTCTCTTGTAGGTTATCTTGTGAGCGCCCAACCTGCAGGTCTCAGAGATTTGCTGGGAAAGGCCATGGAGATTACATAGTTACATACATCATGCCCTCCTCTCAGGCCTGTGCCTGCCTGCAACACTAATCCCTGGCTTTCCTTCCCCTTTAGCGGCTACATTAGGGCCACAAAGCGCCTGCGTCCTTCCAGCTTAGCCCACCAAGAGAGAAACAGATTTTTATGTAATGCTCTGTCCGGTGTATTTGTTCTAAACCTGCTGTTGCTTTAAGCAAAGCTCCCTCAGGTTAACAGTATCCAGCTGCTGCCCGTCCTACTGTACTGAACTTGTCATGGCTCTGGCTCGCAAAAAGCCTGAACCCATGCAGCACCTGAGGCTCGTCAGGTTTTCCTGCACATATCTTCTGCAGCACGTCACATATGTGCCCTGATTAATCCCAGCATGTGTCTTCATTCATGGTCAGTGCGATCATTCAGCCTCTGTTTTAAAGCCGTCTCGGGCAGGGTTTTGCAGGAAAGCTGGGCGAGGGGGGAAAACCCTGGCGCTGGAATGGGTATTTTGTGGAGTTCTGTTTGTTGAGTCAGAGCTTAGTTGGGCTCTACTGTTATGTGGTTGCCATGGAGAAAAACACAGGCTCTTGTGCAATAAAATCATCCAGGAAAAGACATTTCCAAGAATTTTTCAGAGTCAAGGAACAGACGGCAAATTGCAGAATTCATGAGGTGCTGCGGTCCACCATCCGCCCCTCTCAGCCCTCCATTTTAGAGTGCTCATATTCATTTTATGGAAGCTGCGAGGCTTGAGCCCTCTCACCTAATTACTTCTGTAAGCAGATATGTTTTCCTATGAACGGGGGAGGGAAACAAAACCAGTGTTTAAGGATGGAATGTGTGATCTTAGGAACGGATGTTGTGGGTGTTTTATCCCCTATTTCCCTTACAGACAATTCCTTGAACAAGTGGAAACAAGTGAAATGCTATTTGATCTCTGTCAAATATTACTGTATACACATACTCACACTGTGAGGCCCTCGTACATTTGAGTCAGATTGTTGCTCTGCCAGAGAGAGAGAGAGAGAGAGAGAGACAAGAACATTTTCAGAGGCAATAACTCCTGGTGTAGTTTTGAAAATGTGTTGAAAGTTAATCGGTAGAACACTTATAAAACCCACTGGCTTTCTTGTATTTCTCCTGGAGCTGTAATTCTCTTTAGTTACGTCAAGGCTCCTTACTGCACTTTAATATGAGGTCTTTTATTCTTACTGTTTCCTATCTATCTCAATGCACTTTTCAAATAGTGCAGCTCTATGGTTGTGCTTTCTAGCATTAGAAAAATACCTCTTATGTGGTGGTGCAGTATAAAAAGCTAAAAAGCATAAGCTAAATTTGAAGTTCAAAGCTAATTAAACAAAAATAATGTCTTTAAAGTCCACGTTAGGTGTCTGTAGCATTAACTTTAATGGTAATTCATTGTTTGAATGGTCTTAGAAACAACAGTGGTGGAGTAGAGATTAGGTTTTCTAACCTGGTGACCAGAAAGGCAGCATTTCAACAGAATGACCAGAATGGTATCTATAAATTACAGCAGGATTTATCACCTCAGTTCAACCAATTAGCTCCCAGGCAGTTCTCAGGACGTATACTGTGTTGGTGAAATGACATCACATGGGACCCTGAGTGAGCAGTGACCCTAACTTCACCTCACCCTCTCACAGTTTTTATGACCTCATCCTCTAAACCCCCCTCTGCCTCCGTCTCGTCCCCTCATACCTCTTAACCTCTGGTATTCATCCCATTTTCATTTTTCCAAATAAACCTGCCACCTGCCCTCCTCTCCACTGGCTGCTTGGGGGGCATGTGGTCATGTGGCTCAGCTTACCATGATGGCATGGCGGTGCACACCGCAGCTCAGCTCACTGGTGAGCTGCTTTACCATTTTAAAAAATGTCCAGCCCTCAATGGCTCATTGGCTACATGGTTGTTGATGATTTGTTTATGGCCGAAATGAGCTGTATGTTACTGTGCTGGTGGTTATTGTTACTCAAATTTAATTATTTAAAGCACTAGGTCTGCTGATACTATTTTATATATTTAGTCTGCAACATATGTTTATGAACCAGAAATGGAAAGAGGGTCTAGTTAGGATCTGAAACAATTAGAAAAAGGATCGCTACAATTTTGATAATCAATTATCATTAAAACCTTCTCCAGTTCCAGTTTCTAACTTGCTGCTTTTCTCAGTCTTATATGATAGGAAACTGAATATTAGGGTGTTTTGGGCTGTTAGTAGGAAACAAGCAATCTGATGACATTACCTTGGGCTTCAGGAAATTGTGATCGGCATTTTTTGCTATTGTCATTTCACAGACAATGGATTGATTAATCAAGAAAATAATTCAGATTAATTGATAATGAAAATAATTGTTATTTGCAGCTCTAGTCTAGAAGACCATGAGGATCAACTGTTAATGAAAAATGTATTTTCTCATTGCCTAGCAGGGATTTTGATTCACGTATGCATATTATTATTATATTTAGGAAATAAATTCAAAGACCAGTCAGTATGAGAGAGTCAAGTATCACAAGCTGTATTACTTATAGCCATTTTTACTGAAATAAAACACTATCTGAGTTCTGGCGTCAAGGGTCATTAAGAACTAAGGTGGTCTGTGTTATCCCCTGTACTCAGTTGTTAACATGGAGATCTCCTGGTACTGGCCAGGAGTCGTCTAGTACCAGGTACTGCGAGTGATATAATGGTCTGTGTATTTGGAGCTGTTACTGTTTGGGTTGTGGAGAGGTTATCCAGTGACATTTTAATCGTCTTTCTGCCTTCTTTGCCATGGCATTAGTATTAATCTGCAGGATTAAAACCAAGCCAGTCAGACACTGGACTTGCTGTCTTGTCGTTGTAGAGCAGAGGGGGAGCGTGCTAACAGCCAGAACGGCGGACACACTTCCTTGCGTACATGCAAGGATGTGCTTATCAGTGACAAACCAAGGTTTGTACATCAGATCTCCAATGAGAGGATGGTTTGTTAACACACCAAACTGTCTCAGAACGAACAGGGTTGGTTTTCATCAATTTGAAACCACAGATTTTCACTCGTCTCTTTCATCACTCTGCCATCAAAACCCCACAAACTCCAACACTTCGCTATCTTTTATTCAGACATAAAATTCTATTATTCTCTTTTGTTCCTGAAATGATTTTCTTAAACAGATTGTAGGTCAGTTTACTCATCTTGGAGAACACTTTTCAGCCTGTGAACAGTTGTAAAGTGTCTTCTGTGGCTCTGGATTGAGTTTGAAAGATGAGGGCATTTTACAGACAGACAGGGTCCAATCAAAGTTGCTATTGAATTGCATTATGGGAAATGTAGGATTTAGTGTTTTTAAAGCTTGCCTCATACTATGGACTAAAAGTCAGGATATCTCAGCCTCTGTTACTTCAATTTTGATTATTCTATTTTAATCTTTCTTGCGCACGTCCCCAATACTAAAATGCTTGAATGCCGTTTTAACAGAAATCTTTTAATAGACCCAGATATATTGTAGTTGCTGTATCTTGAAACTCAGTTGGTTCCACTTCTTGCGAAAGAAAAAATAGATGTGCCTTGTTAAAATTCAATTGCAGTGATACAAGTGAAACTGTATTTGCAGAGGAAAAAATTATTTTAGGACAACATGTAGTTTTAGGACAACATGTAGTTTCAACACACCCAAGATATCCTTTTCTTTTTGTCATGAAATAGGTCTATTTATTTTGAATCCCTCCATTACATTCCAAGAATTATTATACAAGTCAAGCCAAAATGAAATATCTTTGTCAGATATCCTTATTAATTTCATCAAAGCAAACTGAGCAGTGTTCATTTTATCACTTCCTTGTTCCCTATGACAGCAAATAAACTGGCACTGATGTGAGAGATATGAGTTCCTGAACCAAAGCTGTATTGTTTACATTGTAGTTGAGAGATATACATGTTGACATTACTCATCCTGGCTTGTGCAGAAGCCACTTACCTGGTTTTTACAAATTTGAACGATAGAATATCGCAGAGCATTTTAAACTATGTGAATGATAATTATGTCCCAAATTATAAATTCAAGTAAAGATAAGTTATAGATAATTTAAATGCATGAAGATGCATCACCGGCAGAGAATCAGATGAGTGTCTGTATAATGCCAAGGGATTAAGCTTGCGTGGCAAAGATGGTGTTGGCACTGCTGCACAACAGAGATCAAGTTCTGTGAAGGCACGTACACATGTAGGGAAGTCAGAATACAGCCGCAGAAGGGCTCTCAGATTTTCTGCAAACCTGTTGTTTGATAGTTCATGAAATTATTACAATATTGATTAGTTTGTAATTTTGGAACAACAGTGAAAACAGCTGGAATGCTTCCTCTATTTTATGTGTTAAGTATTTTTCCACATGCCAATATGGAAACCATTTTAGTCGCCCTGACAAAGACTTTCTCACAGCTTTGCCTTAATTCATTTCATGAGCACATTGACAATCAGAATTTTCGCTGTGTGTTCTTGTAGTGTTGTAGCTAAAAGTGCCTGATCAGAGCTCTCTTTTTTTAATCAATGAATACTGTTGAATAGAGGATGCCAAGAAGAGAATAACAGCAATATTACAGTCATAACAACAGTCATATAACATGACTAAATACTTAATTTGTTTGGCTTTAAGCCTGAAAAAAAATCATTCTACTTTATTACAGTAAGATGTTTTGCACCCAGAATCAACCAATACCAAAGTAGTAACTGACTTATAAATTTAATTTCCTCACAAATTTGCAGAGACTCTTTCTTATTTTATTCATGATGTTCCTGAAAGTAGCATGAATATGTTTTTGAGTAAGAATTCAGTTTACCCTTCAGAAATGCTAAATTAAATTCCATAAACGTAGGTCAGCTAGAGTGTGTTTTTGCCCTTTCTCTCTCTTTCTCTGTCTTTCTCGTTAACCTTCATCCCCTCCGGCCTCCTGGTTAGCACTGCAGCTGCTCCTACATTATAAGTGTGCTAAATGTGTATAGAAGCATAAAGGCACTGTGTGTGTGTGTGTGTGTGTGTGTGTGTGTGTGTGTGTGTGTGTGTGTGTGTGTGTGTGTGTGTGTGCATGTGTTTGCCTTTATTGGTTTGCAGACGCAGCCTTGTGTCTTCCCATCATGTGGCCTGATGTTTAATTCTCTTAGTCCAATAGTACCGCAGGGGGGCTCACACAACTATCTGCTGAATTTGGCGCTATGTGCACCTATAAATACACCAGCCACAGAGCATGTTTCATTTCCTAAGATAACTTTGCCTTACAACCATACCAAACATGCTGATGCTAATAATGTATAATCTGCGGTGATATCTGTTTTGTATCTTTTAGTCTAGGGTTTCCATGTCTATTGAAATAACTAATGAGCCCTTTGTACTGTGAGGTCATCCTCTGAGGGAGGTTTGGACTCCACTGTCAATATACTGTAAGAAAGGTTGGCGGGCATGTCCATGTTGTTATGGTTGCCATGTTTGGACCTGAATTGGAATTCATTTCTTGCCGCACAATAGTACAGTAATCTTGCTTTTTGTTTGCGCTCACCAGCGGGACGATCTTGTCATACACACGAAGGGAATTCACTTCATTGAAGAACAGGTTTTTTCATGATGCAGAAACTAGAAATGAAACATGTCATTAAAAGATTATAGAGAGTTTAGTGTGTCCTAATAGTTTGTTGAATGAAGTGAATTAAACACAAACTCATACATGTATACTATATCAGCACTGCAAAAATTCTCCAAATTATCAAGTCAGTCTGTTTATATTTTAGCCCTAAAAATCCTAACTCTTCAAGCAAGTGGCAAAAACAAAATCAGCCAGGAATCAGGGTCTATATCTTCTATCTGCAATTTACACTAAAACTAAAATTTAATTGCAATTTGCAACCATTTGAATACAGCTCGCCTCCCCCTCCCCCTTCCAAGCGTGTAGGAGAAACTACAGTGGCCGCAAAAAACGTGAAAGAGCCTATCTAGAGCCAGTTATTGGTTTGTCCGTTCTGGGCTACCTTAGAAACATGGCGGTGCAACATGGCGACCTCCGTGGAAGGGGACCCGCTTCCTCTATAGATATAAACAGCTTGTTCTAAGGTAATGAAAACACAACGATTCTTATTTTCAGGTGATTAGACACTAATGACAACATACTTAAATATTTGGTCCATTTCTGCCAGTAGGTCCTCCTAAATTTTACACACTGGACCTTTAAGACTTAAAGCCAGTGGTAAAATGTACTGTAACTAAGCACATTTACTCAAGTACTGCACTTAAGTAGTATTTTGAGGTACTGGTACTTGACTTGAGTATTTCCAATTCAATGCACTTAAGTTTAGTAAGATTTTACATGCAAAATAAATGATGAGCTTGTGAAATATAGCGATTACCCTAACTGATTCCACTGGGGTCACTAATTAATTAATTTTCCACATCCAACTCACTTTATGAATGACAAATGCAGAACACTGCTTTAACGCTCTGTTCTACTGCCTTGAAGCTATATATGTCAAGCTGTTTCGACCTGATGAGATATTTTCCACCTTTAGGAACAGCAGCTCGTCCTGAGTCCACCTCAGACCTCATCAAGTCTCAATCCCAAAGACAATTAGGACAATCCAGTAAGCTTTACTGTAATGCTGTACTTATGCCAAGCCCCGCAGCTCTCTTTGTGTGCCCATACTGTTATGGCTCAGTTCAACTACATAAACAATATATCCTCAAACTGGACACAAAGGAGACAGAATAAATGGATAAATTAAGCTAAGATTTAGCAAAGGGAAATGGGAGCTTGTGCTGTATCTGTGTGGAGTAGGGATGAAGTTGCAGGGATATTCTGGGCAGACACCAATAATTTTCCCCCAGCTGTTACAAAGTGACCACAGGGCTTTATATAAATCAAGGGACTGTCATACAATTTATGCAGTGAGAGTTGAATAGAAAGCTCAAGGCATCCCTGTGAACATCCACACCAAACTACAGGGATCAGATTACTAAAACTAGTATTCTCTCACTTCCAACTAAGGCCGTTACCCGAGTGAGCCGTGCCAGTTGGTGTGCCCTTGAATGAGACAGGGCCCCACTAAGCACATGTCGATCTGAGGATTAGATTCAGAGGTTTAGGAGGGGAAAGGAGGCCGTAATCTGAAACTGTTTTGTCTTGTTGCTGTGCACTTTTCTTAATGCCATTCTATCATGCAGCATGCGTTGGTATTGTATGACTGTTGCCCAAGGAAGTTCAGCTTGGGAAACTATTTTTGTCTCACCAGATGAGTGCTTCCCCATGTTTTATTCCTCGATAATTTAACTTGAGATTCTTTAGCGCCACAAAAGATGGTAGAGGTTACAATTTAGCCTGCTGTTAGAGTTGCTAACATGTCAAGATTACATGAAGGTAGTTCAACATTTTGGGAAATACCTTTATTCGCTTTCTTGCTGATGGTAGGTGATAAGATTGATACAACTCTCATGTCTGTACGATAAATATGAAGCTACATCAAACAGCCAGTTAGCTTAGCTTAGCACAAAGACTGGAAACAGGGGGAAACAGCTAGCCTGGCTCTGTCCAAACAAAGTCCACCTACCGGCACCTCTAAAGCTCACTAATTGGCATGTTATATTTTGTCTGTTTAGGTGGTTCCGTTTAGTTTCTAGTTTCCGGTTGTAGCTAGTATAGATGTGAGAATAATATTGTCATTCCTATTGCTAATGATAACATTGTATTCACTAATCTTTTTGCTGAGATCTGAGAACACAGCAACATCTCTGGCAAAAAGTATTTTTCCCTGGCTTCTCCTCCTTCTCCTGATGGAAATTGAAACTACTTTCAACCAAAGAAATAAAATTATTAAAAAGCGTTTGGCGCGTGTTCTCTGGACACTGTTTCTGGAAAGATATGTTGTTGTTGAGTTTTTAAATGTCATTTTTTAATGCTGTGAGCACCCCAAATGAAAGTCTTTAATGGGATTAAAAATCTCAGACTGATATCTTAAAACCTGGTTTAAATAAAACCCAAACTATCTGCATGGCTAGATAACATCAGAGGTGTGTGAGAAAATATGTGTTTTGTAACTTGGTTGAACTGACCCTTTAATCAGCATTCTCTACACTCTCAGCTAACCAAGTTCAAGATAGCATGGTTAAACTAAACCTGCATACGGAAGCCCTGTTTTGGTAACAGAATTACTACACCAGGGTTCAATAAACAAATATTGTTGATTAGCTCCATTTTCAAGTGAACTAACAGTTCAGTCCCCATCGTGCTCCAGTTAGCACAATATTGACAAATTATTCTATATATATATATATATATATATATATATATATATATATATATATATATATATATATATATATATATTCTATCTATAAGCAGGTCAAACGCTCTGCACTTAGAATAGATATTGATATGTTTGCAATGTGTTGTGTTTCACTGTGATTATCCGCCATCCCTGTCTGAAAATAGCTGGGGCTTATCCGGGTATTACCATGCCATTATATAGCACTAATTAAAAAATAAAGCATTTCTACTCTTAGCCCAGCTGCTATTAGACCCTGTTTAGCCTACAGGTTTGCTTTGAAAGGCGCCCTCATTACAGCGCCTTAAAGAAATATCATACAATAGCGAGTTGAAAAGGGCAATGCTTGAATGGAGTCTTAAAGGAGAGGCTGTACTTGGCCTTCAAGTATACATTCCTTCAGCTCAGTGCTTCCTCTGTGGTCCCGCTCCCCTGGCCCACCCCCCTCCCACTCAAGACTCAGTTCCCACAGGGGACTCAGCCAAAGCAAACTCCTCAGAGGAAGTCTCCCTCTCTTAGCAATGAGAAAGAAAGAGGGAGGGAGAGAGAGAGAGGGAGGGAGAGAGAGAGAGGGATGTCCTATCATCTGGCTCAGTGGGACCTGCTAGGCAGTAGGATGTGTGAGGAGGGTGTTATGACTCCCTGGCCATGCTATGTCTATGATGTGGTGGTGAGTTAAGCCCGTGCGGCTGCGCTCCTGTGAGGTCAGTGTCAGATTTAGTCAGCAGGTCCCTTGTGGTGTCTGGGAGTGTCTGTTTTCTGACTCTATTATGTCTAGCGCTCATAGCCTTCCTGGAGTTGTAAACCTCAGGGTAGAAATAGTACCAGACAGGCAGACATCCTTTGTCGGGAAAACAACAGTCACTTCAGTAATTACAGAGTCTGATTACAGCAAGGCAGCAGTTCTTAGAAAACCACCGGCCTTGAGTCAGGCAGGTGAGGGGTTGAGTCACCATTGCTGAGCAGGACGCAGTCAGCCGTGGGTCTGGTTTAAAAGAATTAACCTACAGTAGCAAAACCAACTGTACACTCTGTGTGTGTGTGTGTGTGTGTGTGTGTGTGTGTGTGTGTGTGTGTGTGAATGGGTGTGTGTAATGTGGTTACTGGTTAGACAGGTAGAGATATTTATGAGTCAGGGAAATATGAGGGGAGTGTCCAGACAAGCATGTCATGAAGCAAAAAACCAACAGTATGAAGAGGCATGATAAGTTGGTGTAATAAACTTTTATTTCAGTTACGGATTCATTGGAAATACTTTACTTTAATCCCCCTTTTTAGCATTTACAAGCCGTATATAAACATTTAATTAATAGTTTATACACTCTATAATGTAGTATTTGTCAGCAAATATAACTTACATATTTTACTGTATATTATTACAACTGTGTTTTACAATATTGTGATTCATTATCTGTTTATATAGCATACTCCACTTATGGGTGCTTACAGGAGGAGTTTTTGACAAATACATTAATAAATGCTTATATCTGCCTACAACTACATTATAGTGTGTTATAACCCATTTATTGAAACATTATATACTGCCTATAAATGCTAAGTAGGGGGTCTAAGTAAAGTGTTAACACTTAATCTGTACAAGTTAAATTAACTTATTCACAGAACACCTTTAAAAGCAACAGGCTTTGACCAAAGTGCTGTACAGAGAGAAGAAAAATATACAATCAGATTAATACACGCAAATAACAATGAACATCAATAAATGAAAGCATGAAAATAATTATGGATAAAAGTACAAATACACAATAGGCACATTTCACAGAGAACTAATAGATAATAAAAACAGACAAGAAAAGAAAAGAAAAGAGATGGGTCTTCAGATAGGTTTTTAAGATATCAATCAAGGGGGAAGATATAATAATGAGGGGCAAAGTTTAACTGGGAGTGTGGAATGAAGAGCAGTGATTGGTCAGCAGATCTGAGGGGTCAGAAGTATCCATTTCATAGTTTAGTCTATAAAATGCCAGAAAATAGTGAAAAACGCTGATCACAATTTCCCAGAGCACAAGGTAACAATTGCTTGTTTTGTCTGTTCAGCAGTCTAAAACCCAAAGTTATTCAATTTACAATGATTTAAAACAGAGAACAAATCCTCACATTTTCAGAGCTTGAACCAGAGAATAGATATTATTTTTGCTTGATAAATAACCTAAATGATTAATTCAAATGATTATCAAAACGCTTGGTTTGGTATCCGTAGTTCAGGTATTCCGTGCAAGACTTGACTAACACCTCCACCCTTGAGCACACTGTACCAGACACACACATACACATACCCTCCCATACACACATATGCATCTCAATACCCGCACCCACCCACCTCGCCACGCACCCTGACACCCACTCATATCTGCGTGTGCGCGCACACACACACACACTCATGCAGTGTCTGTCTTCGTGTAGAAAAGCTGTGAGACGTGATTCATTACCAGCCAGGTTTCTCGCTTAATGCTAAATGAGGTTTGTCATTAATTTCCATCTTGAGGTGATTATAGCGAGCAGCGATTAAGGTTTCACAACTACACGCAACCCTGCAGGAGTGTATTCCATTGAGGATTTTGAAGGTAGACAGAGTAATCATTTGTCTTGAATCGCACACACAGACGAGGAGATGGGAGTGTTTGCCATTCCTGGAGGCAGAATGTCACAGCGGTGAGTAAGAGAGTAGCAGGCAGGTCTGTGCTGGCCTCTGCTCCTGCCCAGGTAAACATATCCTCTGTCTGACAAGTGTAGACCTGTGGAGGTTAGCTATCTCAACACATGCTCCTGCAGCTTACCACACACACAGACATTCAATATATACAATCAGGGGCTCTGGAGATTCAGTATTTTATGGCTCTTAACAAGGCAGATGCTTCCCTCCCCAGGTTTTCCACACACAGCCTCCCAGTCATTTCATGACTCTGTGGCCCTGCGTTAACATGCAATTCTCTGTGAACACTTCAACTCAATCGTCTGTCAGCTCTAAGTGCAATTACTTTAACTTGTCTCCCTCTCTGTCTCCGTCTGTCTCTATATTGCAATATTTCTGTGGTTCGGGGAGTCGATCTGCTCCACCTGATGGCGCCTCTTCTGCTTGGCAGGGAGCAATGTAGCCCTATTGGCTGCCAGCCAGACCAGCTTGAGTGTCTGTTCAGCTCAAAGCCCTGCTCATACACACACACACACACATGCAGACATGCCAAGCTCAGAGACTGAACGCTTACACAGACGCATCTTCTATCCTCCTTGTCTCTCTGTGACTTCTTTACTATTTGTCTAATTTTCTTCCTCTCTGTGACTCTCTGCTCTTTTACTGTAAGGCTGAATTGTAAAAAGTCACACGTCATGTTCTGACAAATCTGTGTTGCTTATGAATAATGCCATTTACAGTCATACAGTAGCATTTTTAGATGTTGTGGGCTCTTGAAATATTCACTGTACTCCATGATGTAATATCTGCTCTTTATCTCTGCAAGGATGACAATGACTAACCGTCTATTCTCTTTTCTCTCCTCAGTCTCCCAGCCCGGTCCCAGCCAAGAGGTCCAAATTCGACAAATTACAATCTCCATCAGCTGACAAAGACAGGAAACCTGACTGGTTACAATCGCTGTCAAAGTCTGCACACAAGGTTTGTACGCTTTGTTGTCCATGTTGCAAGTGTGAAACCGGATTTGTCGTTAAGCTCAATGTCAAAAGGGTGACATCATCCCATTATCATCTATGTGCGACCTCTCATCATTCTGCTTTGTTAAATGAAAAGGGTCTTTTAATCGCAGCTGATTTAATGTTCTAGTGGTTTACTCTGAGTTTATCCAAGCTTGTTGTTGTTTGTTGTTCCAGGATCTGAAACAGGTCCAACTGAAACAGAGGCCCTCTGCTTTCCGCCCCTGGTCTCCTAAAGCAGCAGAAAAAGAGAAACCAGCTACTCAGAATGAGGTGGAGAGGTGAGTCATCTGAGGAAAGCTGTGATAGTTTCAGTTTTAAAGAGGTAATATTTGTTAAATCAACCAATAAAATGCTTTAAATCTACCTGTATTGCCTCTACAGGTCCTACTCAAAGAGTCACGAGACTTTGGCAGCTCTCAATCTGACACCAGCTCCCCTGGCCCCTCCGGTACATCCCAGGGACAGCCACGCTCCTGGCAGGGGTCCCGCAGCCATTTCCAGGCCACCGCAGGAGCGGCATAATGGAGACGCACAACCTGCAGCAAAATCGGCACACTCCAGTACCGTCAACCGACCCGACGAGATGGACACAGATGGGGAGATTGATGTGGATGACTGTGATGATGGTGAGTACCACCCATCACCTGGAGTTTGGAATAATCCAGAGAAAAAGATAAATTGAACACTACAAGAGTCAGTTGATATAAGACACAGATTTGACAGTTACAACTTGTATTACACAGTAAGCCCCACTGGGAATAAGCCATAGCAGAGCTGGTTCAGGGTGATTCCTGAGCAACTCCGCCACCTGGTGTTTAGTGGAAGAAATACAAGAGATAAAGGTTGTCTGCAGATTTTGCTGTTAAGCCACAAGGGAAGGGTTAAAATACAGTAGATGGCTAAAAGCAATAGATACATCGATGATATAGCTAAAAAGAATGGATAAATAGTTTAGCTGTTTGAAAGTAATGGATAAACCATTGCAATAGTTAACTAAAACAATGGGTTAAAATATCTAGCTAAAAGTAATGGACAAACAATTGAAATAGCGAGTACTGGATAAACAGTTCAAATAGTTAGCTAACAGTAATCGTGAAATGGTGAAATAGCTAAAAGTCATGGACAGTCAGTAAAAATAGCTAAACATCATGCAATAAACAGCTGAAACGTCCAGGTTCTGCCTATCCAAGTGTAGTATTATGAATGCAAACATGAAACTGATCTAAACAGTGAGGATTCAATTGTACAGAAAATGGTTCCACTTGTATATAACTGATCGTGTTAAATATAATCAAGGGTTACGTTTTATCTAGCAGTGATAACAGCTTTGTCAATAACAACATTATTTGAGAATTAACACAGTAACAGTATTCTTGCAATCGCTGTCATAATAATGTTAAAACTCTCTCTCCATCAGCTCCAGTGCCAGCTTCCTCCCTGGCTTCTCCTCCGTCAGCCTGCACCAGCATGTCTCAGACTCTGACCCCGCAGAGTGTTGCTCGACCTCAGGAGGGACCCGCCTGGCTGTCAGGGACCATTTCTCCAGAGATGGACACCCTGAGACAGATGCTGTACGGAGGCATGGACACCAAAGAGGCCCGGGAAAAAGTCCTGCAGGAGATTGTCAGGATGAGAGTGAAGCAAGAGGAGAAGCTGGCAGCTGCTGTGCAAGCTAAACGCAGCCTTCAGCAGGTATCACATCCTTGTTCTTGTGAAATATATGTGATAAGAATGAAATGACAGTAATCTCCAAATGAATATTAGTGTTTTAAACAAGAGATGATTGTGATGTTTTTACAGGAATTGGAGTTTGTGAGGGTGGCAAAGAAAGGCCGTCTTCGTGAGGCCATCGAAGCCAAGCGCAACCTGCGAAAGGAGATTGAACGCCTTCGCGTGGATTGGGAGAGGAAGATGAGGGACGCGGAGGAGTCTTGTGGGCGGCTGAAGAGAGAGTTGGAGAGGGAGAGACAGCTGCGAGTTTGTGACAAAGGCTGTGAGGCTGAACGTCTCCGGGTCAAGTACACCACTCAGGTAAGATGTCCGCAAGATGCCCATAATCACCAAAACCACCAGTATGTAGTTTGTTTATTTGTGATTTTTGATCCTCAGTTGTACTGACTGCTGTCTGTGTTGTGCAGATTGAAGAGCTGCATGTGCAGCTACAGCAGGCAGAAGCTGATCGTGAGCAGCTGAGACAGGACCTTCAGCAGGAGAGGGAAGCTCGGCAGAGTCTGGAGAGTGTTGTTAAAGACCTGCAAACCCAGCTGGCCCTGCAGGCCGACAGCCGCCATCCTGGAGACTCCAAGGACGCAAACACAGATGCACACAGACAGACCACACAGCACACCAATGGATCCTAAAGTTGCACATTCAGAACCGGAGAAATAGGACTCAATAAAAAGGAGCATGGTTAAGTTAACTTTGTTGCACCTCCTGTTAGGGAAAAGAAACTCAGCAAAATGCAAAGTCATTTTTTGTAGAGGAAAAATCTGTCATATATAATAAGATGTGATATAAAATCACATTATTATGACAATATATGAATTTTATGAAATGAACTGGAAAGTAGCATGATGTCTGAGCATGTTGTAGAACATGAACATTAAGAAAGACTTCTTCAGTGATGAACACATCTCTCCAGTGACGTCAGAGCCCTCGGTTAGATACCTGACGCTGTCCAAGGATTTTATTTTGGTATAAGCTATTCTAAGATGTGCAAATATAGTCACATAACACTACTTGAATATGAAGGGAAGAAACATGTTGCGCCTGGTGAAACATGAGCAGATGATGAAACTCTTGGTGCCACAAAATATTGGTACACTCATTGGTGTCATTGCAGACCACTGGAAACAAGAGACACCAGTTTACCACTATTTACTTTTAATATCAGCTTGCTTTTTATAACTGTGTATAGGATGTACTTTTTAAGAAATATTGCTTGCGCAGCACTGTTATTCCACAGGCAAGAAAAAACATCCATATACAAAAATGTACGCATGTATTGTCTATCTTTTGTATTTTATAAACCTGAAGTATTGGAGGTTACGTGGGCTGCTTTCAGGTCCACCACTGTTTTATGCTTACATATTTTATGGAAGTTTTACTTTTTAATATTATGATGCAACTTTATTTGTTGTTTGAATAATGTTTTCCAGTAATGTTTTTGCAACCAGACCATGTGATAAATAGCAAATATTCTTGCCCACATTAGTGCAGATATGTCTACAAATGCCCTGTTAAAAGAAAAAAAACATTGATAGCTGTCTGTTTTTGTTGAAATGCGGTACTTCTGATTTTCTATTGAGTATTGTAAAATAATTTATATACTATAATAATTTGCTGCCTATCAAAAGAAAGCATTCATTTTTAGTCACTGGTTTTAGGGCTCTTAAATCAACAAATGCTGTTTATATGAACAACATTTCTACATATATACAAAATATGGATATATATTTTTTTACTTTAAGAAAAGGAATTGCACTTTTTAAAGAAAAGAACCTTGCATTGTGCATTGTACTCCCTGTTACATTTTTCAAAACACAAGTTAACATGAACTTTGAATTTAAACACACTTTCCCTCAGTATCCTCTGATGTACTGTAAATACAATGATATTGTAAATAAGATATTTGTTCGTATGTTTGCTTGCTCCAGACTTAAATAGATTATGAATATTATTTTTTGCTCTTACTTGAAACCAAAAAGAGACTATACTTGGATTTGTAAAACTGCAATTTCATTATTGTGGTCTCCCTGAATATCATTGCAATCACAGGGCATTTAGCAGAATGGATGGACTTGTTGGTTTAAACAAGGAAATGAAACCATCAATGGTTATGAATTTGACCTATCAGTCATTTTTCTAGGTTTGACACACCAAAAGAATATTATAACTTCTCCCTTGGTTTTGTTTATTTGAAAAGATCTTTATTATTTGATGAATTATAGAGTATATATTACACCACAGACCAAAAACTGAAAAATGGATTTGAAATCTCTGCACCTCCAGCTCCCTCGTCAGATAGAGTAGAAGCGACACCTTCTCATGGTTTCAGCCTTAGGTGCTCTCGTATATTTTAGACAAGAAACACTTTTATGTCTTATCATTATGATACCCTTGCTCAGTATTTGTTGGGTACAATGTAATAGCAATATCCATTTTGTTAGCTGATGTTGTAGTAGTTTTGGTTTGGAAGTGGGGGTTCACTTGCCTCTTGTTTCAATGTTTTATTGTATAATACCCATTAAAATCTAAATCAATCCTACGGCTTCTAAGAAGTGTTTGTTTGTTTTTACCACAATGGAAACAGTGTGTACAATTTTTTAATTTGTATTTCTTGGGATTTGTGCACCATTTTATTCCAGACAAAAATATTTCAACAACTATTGGATGGATTGCCATGAAATTTGGTGCAGCAATTCATTCGTTCCCTGACAATGTATCCAAATAACTTGGTGAACCCCTGACTTTTAATCTAGTGCCACCATCAGGTCAAACCTTTTCATTTGTCCAGTACTTTGGTTTATGACCAAATACCTGCAAAACTATTCACGGCAGCCTCAGCTGTGATTTTTAACAAATGTTAGCATGTTAACACGCTAAGAGTAGGCTTACAGTTATGCCAAAAACAACAGAGGAAAGGAAACAAGGAAACAACAGTTAGTAAACACCAAAATAGGCCTTTTTCACAGCAGAAATTCTGACTCGTCATAGTAGGAAAAGCACGGGAGTCACTAATAACATTAAAAAATGTCTCTGTTGTATTCAAGTGTCCCAGTGAGCCATGGCAGTGTGACAGTGAGCCAGCATGCACAATACCAGGACCCTGAAACTGAAGCAGCTACATGGATTCAACCATCATTAACTTTAGTATTTACACCTATGCTTTTCGTACTGTGTCATACTGTAAGTCTTCTGTGAAAAAGGCCTGTCTTACAAACATTTGACCTCGTAAGCCAAATTGATGCAACTGAGCAATCAGCTGGCACACCTGGAATTTATTAGTTGTTGTTCAGTGACAAAGCTACATTTTCCTGTTGATGGTTTTCATAGGCCCCACACGGGTGTTTTCACTGATTAGATCTCTACTCATGCAGGTTGAAATTAGATCGAGCTCTGCTGGGAATTGTGTCATATAACCAGACTGATTCCCCCTAACAGGTGCAACAAAACTTACAGAGGAGTGAGAAAGTGTTCTCTGTCCAGGCAAAAATAAGGCAAAATAAATCAAATCACCTGTGTGGGTTTACCATGAATATGTTAAGCTTTTAGCATAAAAGAAAAGTCTTTTTTGGAGTAACTCTACCCTTAGGCCTATGTATTTAAAATATTAGTGGATCTCTTTGTATGTTGTAACATGATGTATGTACATACCTATATGTCTATTGTATGTGACATTGTTGCCTCCAGGGGGCATCATTGCACACAGTTGAAGGATAGATACTCAAAGTTTGCTGACAGCCAATTGCACCAGTGTGACTATAACCTTAAATCATAATACTGTCTATCCTTAAAAACAGTCCATTAAATCTACTATAATTACTATATTCTTTAATGACTGAAGTGTAGTTAAATTAATGTTTGCACCCTTCCTATCCCACTCTCTTTCTTCAGAGGCTTACTGGTTGCGTGAAAATCCCTCCATGAAAGCAAGGCTGAAGCCTCACTCCAGGATTACAGCTTGAAGAAGATTTAGTGACTGACACATGTTGCACACTCTTTCTCTGTGTGCTTTCTTTTAGAGCAAAAATAAATAAATACAGAAGAACCTTTGGCTGCTACACTGGATCACTGGACACAAGATGACGAGAAATGAACCTTCAGGATGGGAATATTGTTCCCCGATCCTGTGTGGGAAGACTTTTACTGAAAGAAGAGGATATGCTGACACTTTAAAATCTGCATGAGAGAAGCTGTGCTATAAACAAACCTGGCTGAAGAGCCCAGCAGAGTGAGGGGGAGGTGGGTTCATGTGGGGTGAATGGGACAGGAGAGTTGGACTCAAATGTACAGTTCAGGGATGAACAGTGCCCCAGCGATGGCACCTCTGTCTCCAGGGCTGAGTGGCAGCCCACCGCTGTCCTCTCTGTCACCCAAGAAGACCACCTTTCAGTCTTTAGGATCTCTGTCAGCAGGAATGTTCTCCCCCTCGCTTGGTAAGGGCTCCTCTCATCAGGCGAAACAGCCCTCGAGTCCCTTGAAATCACCCACCCTGTCCATTATGAGCTCTCCAAAACTATGGCAGAAAGCATCCATCTCCAGACTTGCAGAGGAGTTTTTCTGGATTGGTGGCAGTGTCGTCGCACAACCGAAATGGAGACTGGGTCAGATAGGTAAGATTCACTAATGACTCATTACATAATATTTCTTTCAAACACTCAAATTATTGCAGTATATCAACAGGTTGTTTCACAGAAGTGCGTACAAGCTGCTGCAAATTAACCTCTTATTAAAGTTATGTGTGTCCAATAAGGACACACATAACATTAATAAGATATTTTAAAACCAGGACATCTGAATTTGAAACTTTAACCATGACATTTTCTTGCAATTGGCCTCTAATATGTGTGAATTTCCCACACAACAGAATGAAGTTGCAGGGAAGCCTGTGAGTAGATAACATATGGACAGTAGACAATCCTTTAGGATTAGCCTGAATGATGAGCCAGGTTGCGTCACATGTATCTGAGCTTCAGATTACAAACAAAGGTTAGCTGCTCTCAGCACACAAAACAATCACACCACTTCACCATGACCTGAATGTTACAAGAAAATCATTGGATCTGATCTGCTATTTTAGTACACTATGCACACACCATTCAAAGTTTGCAAGAAAAGTCAGGAAACAATTTGAATCACTGTGAGACAACTGATAATTGTTGGATTTGTTTTATAGACAAAGATCATTTCAGGGTGGTGTATCTCTTTTGCCTCT
This sequence comes from Siniperca chuatsi, assembly GCF_020085105.1. NCBI lineage: Eukaryota > Metazoa > Chordata > Actinopteri > Centrarchiformes > Sinipercidae > Siniperca > Siniperca chuatsi. The sequence goes on from NC_058043.1 coordinate 14,946,684, forward strand.
TATCATTAACACATATACAGCTACTTAAATCCCTGTGTGACGCAGCCTATAATCTCATAAACAAGTGCTTGATGGTAAACCTCTATCTCTACTGCTTCAGGTATTCCTTTGAGGTTGTCATAATGTCTTCCTGCCAAGAGCAAAACATGCCCCCCCCCAATTTTGCAAATTGGCTTTTAAATGTCTTTTCGTATTAATATTAAGGAGTAGAGACATACCTAAGCATCATGCTCTACATATCCCAACTAGTGCAGTTGAATAGGATAAAATCATTCACTTTATATAAAAGCACCAAATTTGTACCGTTTCAATGTGTTGTTCCAGTATTAGTAAAATGGATATTTATCACTTCTTCATCATATCATCAGCCATTTGATAGTTAGTTGTGCTATTATTCTGTGATAATTATTGAATTACACTGAATCAAGAAAACCAACCACTTTATCATGTTTTATAACACACACACACACACACACACATAGAGCAGTATTTCATGTATTACAAATTGTCTCAGCAAAATTTGCAATAATAATAATAATGAGGCACTTTTGACAAATTAACGTTGAAAAATGGACAAGCTGAGGCAGGAACTAGGATTGAATGGCCTAAAAATAGTAAGCTTTCATTATAGTATCACACATTACTGAATACACAATACACTGAATAATTGATTTGCACAAGCTCCCTCTGATGTTGGCAGTAAATAAATGACAATGTGATGATCCCCATACCTATGGAGACGGACAGCCACTTAATAAATAATGTGTCTCCTTGTGCATTCCTGTAGTGGAGAGGTGTATGTGCACCATGCAGGCTGGCACTCAGATGACCAAACTAAAGGGGAAGAAAAAAGGATTGGTCCGATTCTTTTACTTGGACGAGCACAAGTCCTGCATCCGGTGGCGGCCCTCCAGGAAACATGACAAGGCCAAATGTGAGCCATCATCACTGTGACTTTTCAATATTTATTTTTGCAGCACTGATCACATGGCAAAAACCAATCACCATCACTAAAAATAAATAGATTTAAGTTCCTTTTCTTCTCTTAATGGGCCTACTGTTTAAGTGAGGCTTGCACATAAACATATTGCTGTATCTCGCTATCAGTCAAGATTTTAATAGCTCTAATACTTCTGTGACCTTTCACACTTGTAACCCCTCTTTGTGTGTTGTTCCAAGTAACGTGCGCATAAAAGTTTGGTTGCGTTGCTTAATGGGGGAACAGGCTGTAAAGAGTTCACTAGTTGCCTGTGTTATCTATTTGTTACGATGTTTTTGTAAACTAAATAAATGGAAATAGTAACATGTAACCATAGGCAATCTGAACGAAACAAAGACATTTACACAAGTAGTTCAGCACAAATATTCTATAGAGTCTATAGACAATTACTGGAACCACTGATCCAAACACACTATTTAAAAAGATGAGTAGCTCTGAATGACCCCCAGTACATTTACTGATCATCTGTTTCAGTAACTATTGATTCAATCCATGAAGTCTGCGAGGGGAAAAGGTCAGAGATCTTCAGGCGGTACGCAGACAACCGCTTCGACCCAAACTGCTGCTTCAGTATTTACTACGGGGAGCGTGTGAAGTCCTTGGACCTGGTCTCCACCAACGCAGAGGAGGCCCGCACCTGGATCACTGGGCTGAAATACCTCATGGCTGGTATCAGTGATGAAGACAGTTTGGCCCGGAGGCAACGCACCCGTGATCAATATCCTTTATCCGGCCTCTCATACACGTTTAATCTCTAAATGACTAATTAATACAAATACATCACTACATATTTAAAGTAGATGTTAACACATCCATTTGTACAAGAAGTTGAGAATAATCTGATAGAACAACACACATGACCTGACCTGACCATGACCCTTGTAGTTTCCTCCTTAACTGCAGCCTCACATGGTTACAGCAGACTTTCTCTGAGGCCGACAAAAATGGAGATGGCACCTTGAGCATTGGAGAGGTTCACCAGCTGCTCCACAAACTCAATGTGAATTTACCCAAGCAGAAAGTCAGGCAGATGTTTCAAGTAAGATTTATACCCACAAAGGTTCATTTGCAAGCTGCCATAGGTTTGTCTGTATTTTTGCATATTGAGTAATCTAGTATTCACTATGCTTGAAATGTTGCTTCAATCAGTTGTGGCTACATGGCTACAAAAGATAATTCACATTGTGTTAAGCTACAACATGATTTAACTGGTGGCTTGATTGCTCTGTGAAGCTGCAGTTAGCAACAGCAGTGCTATGTGCTAAATGCTAACGTCAGCATGATAACATGCTCACAATGACAATGCTAAAATGTTGGTGTTTAGCAGGTATAATGTTGACCATGGTCTCCATCTTAGTTTAGCATGTTAGCTCACGTTTGCTAATTAGCACAAAGCTCAAAGTACAGCTGAGGCTAATGGGAATGTCATTAGTTTTGCAGGTATTTGGTCATAAACCAATACTTTGGTTTATTATAAACTGAAGTTTAGACCTGATGGTGCCGCTAGTGGAAAAGTCAGAGATCACCAAAGTTATTACAATTCATGCATGGGAACATGGACGTGTAAACCAAATTTCATGGCAATCCATCCAGTAGTTGTTGAGACATTTCACTCAAAATCACACGTGTCATCTTCATGGTGGCGTTAGAGGAAAAGTCAGAGGATCACCAAAGTCAGTAGGATTCATCCTCTGAGCACGATGAATGTCTGTACAAAATGTCATGGCTAATACTTGTTGAGATATTTCAGTCTGGACCAAAGTGGTGGACCCACAAACAGACACATTGCCTTGCATTGAGCCACACTGTTAGAATGGCTAAAAATAAACAAAATAGGTTTGTATGTGGCAAAAAAAATGCATCCAGCATAAAATACTTCTAAACCAGAAAAAAACAGAAATCATCAGCAAGACAGGATACAATTATATTACTTCTTAATGTATTGATGTTATGGGCAGAAACCCTTTCTCTGTGTGCAAACTGTCAACAGAAAGAAACCTGAAAAAGTAAAAAAGAAAGAAAAGTGGTTAAAGGTGGGAAATCCTTTATAGAGGCCTATTCATTATGTGATCTTTACATCATTTCAGTCAGAGAAGCAGTAAGACATAAGGATGGAAATTAAACCAGCAGACAAATATGTATAGTATTTTGGCAGGATAGTGCAGGAGAGTGCCACAGGAAGGCCATATGGCCACTGCTGAACAGATGGCTTTATCTGCACTGCAATATTTCTTTAGTTCAGTAGCTTACTGTCCTCCCCTCCTGATGATGATAGTCTCTGTGAACGAGCTCCATCATGTTTGATGGTGATAGAGATATATCTTTCAGATGGGTGTATGGTGGTACCTATTTTCTTTGGCAGGGTGGTTATCTCAAATCACACATACCGAGAGAGTTATTTCTTGCTCATAAAATACTTTTGTCGTTATCTGTAGGAAGCAGACACGGACGAGAACCAGGGCTCTCTGGGCTTTGAAGAATTCTGTTCGTTCTACAAGATGATTTCCACACGCAGAGACCTCTACCTGATAATGATCTCCTACAGCAATCAGAAAGAAGTCATGGATCTTCAGGACCTTGCACGCTTTCTGGAAAATGAACAGAAGGTACAACAAATTGTAAAAAGATTCATCCCAGTTCATGTTTAGTGGAAAGAACCCCCTAATGTGTGTATTTATTTTAAAGTTATTATACTTGTGATTTTCATTAAATCACACCCTATTTTTGACACTATTCCTGGTCAGCATTTTTTCAACAGTAGCCATTCAATGTATAAACATTCTGTTATCACCTCTCTTTATAGTCGTTTTCATTGTTAGTGGAGTCCGCCATTCCCGCACATGATTCAAATTGCCTTAACATGCACAAGGGATTCATAGGAAACAATGCATGCATGTTTTCCAGCCTTACTGTTTGAAATTTTATCTAATTGATATCAGGCTCATTGAGAATTAAAGAAAAAGTTAAGATTAAAATAAGCTAAGTTTGAATAAAACAGATATAACAGTAGAATAAAAGTTACAGCGCAGCTACAGAGCAGTGCAAGATATGAATGTATAGTCCTAAATTTAATTAAATAAAAGGTATATAGGGCAAAAAGTTTTAAGCCTCTGTATAAAAGAACTTAGAACTTAAAAGAACTTTAAAATTTCCTTCTGCTGCTAGTTCACAATAAAAACATTCAACTTCTGAAACGTGTGTAAAATATTGGATCAGTTAAACCAAAAAGGACATTCCTGATATTGTTTTATTTGCAGATGCGAGGTCTTGCCAGAGAGCATCTAGCTGACATCGTGGCCAAGTTTGAGCCATGTCCTGAGAACCTGCAGCGTATGGTACTGGGTATTGATGGTATGGGGAACTTGCTTATAACAATTTACTTAACAATGAATTTGACCACTGATGAGTATCAGTAACATCACATATGTCACATCAACATACAAATAACACAACTGGTCTGGTCCTTCAGGTTTTACCAACTTCATGAGGAGTCCTACAGGTGATATCTTCAACCCAGAGCACAATCAGGTGAACCAGGATATGACGCAGCCTTTGAGTAACTACTTCATTGCCACCTCACACAACACCTACCTGACAGGAGACCAGCTGCTCTCTCAGTCTAGAGTGGAAATGTATGCCTATGTTCTCCAGGCAGGCTGTCGTTGTGTGGAGGGTAAGAGCCTGCAAAACCAGAACTTCAGCTGTCTTCACTGTGATTTCATGATATTAAAGACAAGGTGACTCACTCAGTCTTATCTCTTTTGTTGTTGTTTTTTCTCCTCTTTCAGTGGACTGCTGGGATGGGCCTGACGGGGAGCCCATCATTCATCACGGCTACACCTTGACATCCAAAATTCTCTTCAAAGACGTTGTTGAAACAATTAACAAATATGCCTTCACAAAATCACAGTAAGTGCTTCTGGTTCCTGATTCTGATACTGACAATAAAAAGCATCATGCCTGTGCATCATGCTGGCTCTGTAGCTCAGGTATCATCACTTCACCCCAAACCCACCCCCCCACCCCCAGGTATCCAGTGATCTTGTCCATAGAGAACCACTGCACTGTGCCTCAGCAGAAGAAGATGGCTGAGTATCTGAGAGAGGTGCTACAGGACAAACTGGATCTGTCCAATGTCAATATACATGAATGCAAGAAGCTGCCCTCCCCTGAGATCCTGAAAGGGAAAGTTTTAGTCAAGGTAAAGTTGTTTTTAGCAACATATGCTGTTCAATCTTGAGCTAAAAGGATACTCACACAAAGTGTTAATAATATGCAGCACACAAAACACAACACGCGATCACACACAGACTTATAACAGTGAGTCATTAATTCTTGTTGTCCAGGGGAAAAAGCTGCCAACAAACATTGATCCTGATGCAGAGGAGGGTGATGTGTCTGATGAAGACACTGGTGATGAGGAAGAAGAGGAAGACGATGATGATGATGATAACGCACAGGCAAATGAAATGTTAACACCTACATAGATAGATAGATAGATAGATAGATAGATAGATAGATAGATAGATAGATAGATAGATAGATAGATAGATAGATAGATAGATAGATAGATAGATAGATAGATAGATAGATAGATAGATAGATAGATAGATAGATAGATAGATAGATAGATAGATAGATAGATATGCATAATTATGGATTATATTTGACTGTTTTAGGAAGGGAATAGTGTTACCTCTGCCAATCAAACCAAGAAGAAGAGACGATTTGGTAGATCGATCATAAGGAGCTTCAAACGGAAGGTCAGCCCTTTGCTTATTTTCTCAGTTTATTTTTATGGCCCTTCTACTTTTCCCGCCATCAGAAAAATTGCAAATAATATAATTGACAGTTTTAAACAAGTTGTGTAGAGGACAAAAAATGTAAAAACTGTGTAAATATGGAGGTGACTGCTCTTTTTTTTTTAGAGGAAAAAGAGAATCAGAGTGAAAAATCAGACGACGTCTGATGGCGAGTCAGACCACAGCAGCAGCAGGGAAAGGACACAAATTGTTTACCATCCCAAGTAAGGCTCATTGAATTAAGTAGTTTTAGCCATTTAACGCTCTTAGTATCTACGGTTGTACTGCACTGTACACATTTAAGTCTATAACCCTCCCTTCAGGAAGAGGAAAACAATGAGGTTGTCCCGAGCTCTGTCTGACCTGGTCAAGTACACAAAGTCAGTCCGCGTGCATGACATAGAAACACAAGGTAAAGGGTCTTCAAAGTGAACATCACACCTGAAATCGCACACATAATCTTACAGTTCATTATATATTTAAGGAATGGATGTTTGATGCTGTTTTTTTCTGTCTGGCAGCATTTGCAAACAGTTGGCAGGTATCATCCCTCAACGAGACTGTTATGAACCAGATCTTACAGCTGAAGCCGGGTGAGTTGGTCCGTTTCAACCAGCGCCAACTTCTAAGAGTTTACCCGTCCAACTACAGAGTGGACTCGAGCAACTTCAACCCACAGCCATACTGGAATGCAGGATGCCATATGGGTAAGACTGTCACGGAGATTGCAGTACTGCCTACTTTTAGAAAATTACAATGAGAGGTATGCTTAGTACTGTAGCAGCTTTTCAATGATGTATGTATGTTGTTTCATTTTAGTTGCAATGAATTATCAAACAGAGGGCCGTATGCTTGAACTGAACCGAGCCAAGTTCTCAAGCAATGGAAACTGTGGATATATTCTGAGGCCTAAGTGCATGTGTAAAGGTATGTGTATATGCAGACTGTGCAGAGTTAAAGGACCAGTCAGTAAGATTTAGGAGGAGCTATTGGCAGAAAGGGAATATTATATTCTTATAAGTATGTTTTCATAAGTGTATAATCACCTGAAAATAAGAAGTTGTGTTTTCATTACCTTAGAATAAGCCCTTTATATCTACAGAGGGAGCGGGTCCCCTTACACGGAGGTCGCCATGTTGCACCGCCACATTTCTACAGTAGCCCAGAACAGACAACCAAAAACTGGCTCTAGATAGGGCCTTTCGCATGTTTCGCAGCCACCGTAGGTACTGCTACACGCTTGAAAGGGGAGGGTGGGGTATTTAAATGGTTGCAATCTGCAACCTCACCACTAGATGCCACTAAATCCTACACACTGGCCCTTTAAAGGCAAATGTCCTTATGTGAGGGGGTAGTCAATTTTCTTGTTTTTTCTCAGCTGCCTTTAACCCGATGTTGGAGGATCCTCTACCAGGACACAGAAAGACTCAGTTAGTGCTGAAGATCATCAGTGGACAGCAGCTTCCCAAACCCAAAGACTCAATGTTTGGGGACAGAGGAGAGGTGAGGCCAACATACTGCAGACATAATCTATTATTGATTATTACACCTGACAAACCTTTTAAAAAGATCTTTTTCAACACTAAAATGCTATTTTTGCTCCTGTTTTTGTACTTCCAGATTATCGATCCCTTTGTTGAGGTTGAGATAATTGGTATACCTGTTGATTGTTCCAAGCAGCAGACCAGGGTGGTGGATGATAATGGTATGTGCACAAAATACATCTTGCAATACAAATCTCATAAGTATCGACTTTCCTATTTTTCAGTCTGTGTAACTACCCTTCTACTGTTACTCAGGTTTCAACCCAATGTGGGAGGAGACCCTCATCTTCAACATTCAAATGCCGCAGATCGCTCTGGTGCGTTTCGAAGTGTGGGATCATGATCCTATTGGACGAGATTTCATTGGACAGAGGACTGTTGCTTTCAGAAGTATGATGCCAGGTAGATTACATGATAAGATATCCGTCATGTACACAAAAATGTGTGTGCTAGTTTTTTTCAAAATATCTTCTCTAATGAGGAAAAAATGTGAGTTCAGTTTACAGAAAAAAACAACATTAATGGAATAGTTTGACATTTTGGGAAATACGCTTATTTGCTTTCTTGCAGAGAGTTAGATGAGAAGATTGATACCACTCTTATGTCTGTTAGATCAATAAAGCTACAGCCAGAAGCCAGTTAGCTTAGCTTAGCATAAACACTGGAAACAGGGAGAAACAGCTAGCCTGGCTCTTTCCAAAGTGCCAGCACCTCTAAAACTCACTACTTAACAAATTATATCCTGTAATAACTTCCTGGAGTCTCAACATGATGATAACACTCCAGGAAGTTGCTACAACTGGCCAAGAAATAGTCCCTCACATAACCCTTTGTAAAACCACAACTTGTCATTTCTACACTTGTAGTGATCAAACAAACGAGACATAACATGTTAATTAGCAAACTCCTGGAAATGAAAACAAAACAAATAAGAATATTTCCCAAAATGTTGAACTATTCCTATAACATGAATGAATGAAATTTAGGTTAACATGATTTTTTATGTAAAACTTGTAGGTTTTCGGCATGTGTACCTGGAGGGGATGGCAGAGTCGTCAATCTTTGTTCATGTCGCTATCAATGATATAACAGGAAAGGTAAGTTACTCTAAATAAACTCACAAATCTAATTTCAGCTTCATCTGACAACTCTATCTTAAAACCTTTGGTGTCCTTTGTAATTCAGATCAAACCCACAAATGCAGTCCAAGCAGCCAGAAAACATATCCAAAAAGCTGCCCAGAAGCATATGAAGGGTCATCAAAAACAGCCTTCTCTAGACTTCTCTGTCCTGTCCTCAGAAGACGGACGTGCGCTGTACTTCCGCAAGGATCTGGACACCATCTCTCAAGACAGCAGGAATGGGGAAATGTCTCCTCTGGTACAAGGGCCAGCAGCCAAGGCTGCCATCCACAAAGGGGCCATGAGTGAGCCAGTGAGGCGAGCTCACAGAGTTAAAATTCATGAACCACCAGAGAAAAGGAGAGGGATCTTCAGCCGGATGTCCTCCACTGACTCCCACAACATGGGGGCTGTTCCCTGTGTGAAAGCCGAAAGCTTTGACCTTGAGACCTCTTCCCAAGCTTCTTGTCCTGATGGTCCTGCGCCTGACAGCCAAAATACAATTCAAGAAGAGTTGGAGAATGAACCTGATGAATCACCAGAGTCAAACTGTGCTGAGCAGGAGACAGTTCAGACATTTGAACCAGAGCAGCCTGAACAATCTGAGGAATTACCAACAGAACCAGAGCCAGACAAGGACATTTCCATTGATCCTGAGCAACCACCAGAAACTCTGAGTCAGACTGATTCCCTCCCTCAGCCTCTGTCAGTGCCACAGACTCTGTTCCAGCCTGAAGCCAAATTCTATCCACCCATCCCTCCATCGTCCCCTGCCAGGGTGAGACGGACCTTAGAGGCTCCAGCCACCCCCCAACTGTCCACACCAATACGAACAAAGGCGCGCTCACACAGTTGCCCTCGAAAACAGACTACCTCTCCACAGACGCCGACGGTGAACCGCAAGCCTGCTTTCCACTGGCAGATACAGCGAGCACAAAACTGCGGCAGCTACATCAGCCAGGTGAGGCCCATACCCAATGGCCTCTGCCTGTCTGACAGCACATCCAACAGCAGTGACGGCAGCACTGACAGCCTGGAGTTTGTGCCCTCCTGTGTGCCAGCCGGGGCAGAGCAACATGACGGCACCCTGCAGAGGGAGATGAAGGCCCTTTTTGACCAGAAGATGAGAGAGCTCCGCTGTAAATCGCCGCTTTTTCTAAATGGTGAGTCATAGATGATGTGTGATTCACATTTGCAAAAGTAAAAGAAAAAGGACTATGTACAAAAGTGAAGTGTCTATATCAAATAATGGCTTTTGTTTTTACTGTTTTTTTTTCTTTAAGATTAGACCACAGTTTAGATTTGTGACTCCAAAGACATCATTCAGAAGAAGAAGAAAAAGAGAAACAACACAAAAAGGAGGTGTGGGAGGATGATGAGGGGGACGGAGTCACAAAGCAGTTCTGATTTTCTTTCTAGATAAATGGGAAGACACCATGCAGAATTACAAATTAATTTTTATTATTCTAGGCCTGCTGGAATGTTTACAATCCACACAGTTTTTATGCATGAAGTAGTTTTTAAAAAGAAATTGTTGAAATCATGCGATGCCATTGCCAACTGTACAAAACATCATGATGCAGTCATGAAAAGTAATGTAAGTAACTTTAAAGTCCATGAGCACTATTTGTTAGTCAAATTTTCAGTGTAAGCATTGATCATTTTAATAATTATTTTTTATAATATTTAAACTATAATGTTTGCTTTTTCATTGAAATTGTAGCGTTCGTACTTGAAAATCAATAAATTGATTATTTTAATAAAATGTGAGCTTTTTGATTTTTAAATTTAATATTTTTTCTTTTTTATCTGATGTATATTTACAAGTATGAAAGTTCAAAACCTACAATTAAGTTAATCTTTCTGTCAAACATTAGAACACATTCTGAAACAGCTATCAAACCAAAAAAGAAAGTTAAAAGAATCACAGTTTTCAGACTTATGTAAAACAATATGTTTCAAGGATGTTTCTATGCTTTTTCTTTGTCTTTGTCTACATTTTCCTGGGGTCTGTTCACTTTGCTGGTCCTCAAGCGCAGACTCAGTTCTTCAGTCAGCACAGTGCAGCAGGATTTCTGTGGGAAGGACGTATAAATATAAACAGTAGTGAAACATTAATATGTGGATGAATTTAATGTAAACATCGTTGTGTGGATGAGTATGAGTTTCTGAGTCTGGTTGTTGTATGCATTTTGGTTTTCTAAAGCTGATGTGAAAACCAGTTGGTAAATGGTGGTTGCTTTAAACTTTAACAGATTGCATGTCTTTAAATGGTTGAGCAAACGTTGTCGCCTTCAAGCTTACAAAACACTTTAAAATCCTATTGAATAAATACAAATACACATTGTGCAAAAAGCAAGGCTGTTTGATTTAGAGCCTGAAAATGTAACACCTTGGAGATGGATGTTTTATTCGCCTGACAGAAGTGATGTGATTTGGGAATGCACTTGCACATACCCTCTGCTCAGCTGCACTTCTGCGGCTCTTGGAGGTGAGCTCCAGGACAGCCAGCAGTGCTCCCAGGCCCAGGCCCAGGGAAAGAACCAGAAACATCCCCTTGAGGCTGTGCGGCTGCAAAGCTGAAGACTTGGCCTTGTCTGCTAGGCAGCTGCTGGCCCACCACTTGCTTCGCAGGTAAGCCAGCTCCCCTGCCTCGCTCAGTTGTAGGATTGCCACACTGAGGTTCTTTATGATCGGTGAGCCTTGAGAAAATTGATAGACTTAATGTTAAATATACCATTAAAATGTTTTAAAATTGTTTTATGAAATTGTTAGCCTCACCAAGGGTGGCTGCAATGCTGTATCCCCTCATGCCAATGACCTCATGTGCTCTGACCAGTTCACAGTGGCGTGCTACTGCCAAGTCCAAAGAGACAGACTCTCCAATAAAGGCATAGTTTCCCTCTTTTGCACGCTGGACCCCTTCGTCCATAGATGACACAAAACTCGTAGTTCTCTCCATGTGTTCATAGATTCTGCGGTACACTGGATTGTTTGAATTCTGGATGAAGGTAAAATTAGGAAGAATTAGAGAAACAGCAGTGAGATGGGGGATCCATAAGTGATCTGATGTCTGATGTACCTTGAAGAAGGCAAGGGTTGAAGAGCCAGCCAAACAGCCGTACTCAATCATGTCCTGATTGGCCAAGTCCTCAAACCCTTTCACCGTCAGATGAGTGGACTCAGAGGTCTTAGAGGAGCTTAGGTTGGAGAAATAACAAGCCAGGAGGACGATGGTAAATAACCACCAGCTGCAGCAGATGACACGTCCTGAAAGAGCTTTGGGGTGAGGACCAGCACCTGACAACACAAAAAAGTACAGTAAAAATAAAAATGTCACAAGCCAAGAGGGAGAGAATTTCCAGAAAAGAAACAAATCAGCAATCAAATGCATTAAGTGACGAAGAGATTCCCCTCTCTATTTGGTGGTATACAACATGTCTGGTTTTGCTGTTTACCTTGTAGAGTCAGAGCTCCAGCTGTGTACCACAGGCTGTGGAGGAGGCTGAATCTGTTCTTCTCACTCTGAGGCTGACTCCACTCACATGGACTGAGTCTGCATTTGCATAAAAGTATTACTTATTAATGCAACCGCACTCAAGGGGATTCAACTGCCAGCAGAAATGTGAAAATATCTACAGACAAGAAGTATAAATCGTATTCAAATCCACAGCACATCAATAGATAGCAATACATAAATCATAATTACCACTTTTTCAAAAAATTAAACTACTTGCATCACCAACCTAGTAACTATAAAGATGCAAACAGCGGTCCCCAGGTAGGCAATGAGTATGCCAACCCAAGTCTCAGCTGTAAAGGGGGTCAGGAAATCAAAGAAGCCTGTTCCCTCTGAGATGTCCTTCCTCAGCAGGATGCTGATTCCTGTCTGCATGAACGGTTTGGTCATCCCCACCGCTTTCTCCCGAGCTGCAGTGAGAGTCAGTGGAGCAATCGCAAGGTCTGCCTCCTGCCGGGAATGCAAAAAATACTTACTTTAAGAGAATTTAAGAGATCTGAATTGCACCAACATCCCTGATGATATTGTTCACACCACATATTCACTTATTTTGAATGTGTCAATTGTGAGTCACAGATGCCAGCTGGGTAATTCAAGCTTCTGCAGAGTGGTTTGCTGCCCTTTGATCCCTCCAAATGTCTGTTTTCATGTACTCACGCCTCTCACCACCTCTCCAATCATCCCATTCCAGTTCCCGTTCTCATCCTGTCTGCCGTATGAACCATCTTTCACCAGCTGCACTTTGTACTTGAAGCCCACCTTCTTGGCTACTTCAGACAGCAGGTCCATGCAAAAGCCCTCCATTTGTGTGCCTTTGGACATTGCATATGGCTCTTGCTAAAAGAAAATATGTAAAAAGTAAGTGAAATTTGTTTTACCTTAAATTATGTATTTACCTTTACTATAAGCTCGAAAGAAACAAATTAACTACCTTTATTGTTGTGATTCTCAGCTCTGATTGCACTGATGTTGAGGGGGAAAAGTAAGGAACACATTAGTATGATAACTTTTAGATACAAGGACCATTCATCGTGTCTATAAAAACTGGGAAGTTAGGAAGATATGAGGGGGAATAAATCAGTGGTTCCCAACCTGGGGGTCAGGACCTCCCCAAGGGGTGTCAAAATAAATCTGAGGTGGTCACCAGATGATTAAAGGAATAAGAAAGAAATATCTGTTACAGGAACTTATTCATTTTTTCTTGCTTTTCTCAAATTTTAGCATTTTCTTTTCTTGTGAAATGCTGGATAGTTTTACTCTTCAGGTCTCTAAAAATTTTAAATAAGACAAACTCAAGAAGAAAAAATCTCTTTAGTTGAACTGTCCACAGCTCATGTCCACACTAAGAAAGGTTGGGAACCACTGGAATAAGTAATTAGGATACATTAAAGTAACAGAGCAAGTGATTACTATTTTTGGCCATGTTAGAAGCATGGCCCTAGGGATGGCAATGTCGGTCTGTTGATCGGTCCACCACTTTGGTCCATTATTGGATGGATTAAGATGAAAATTTGTACAGACATTCATGGTTCCCAGAGGATGATCTAGCGCCAACAGCAGGTCTTAGTTTTCACTTATCCAGTGAAATATCTCAACATCCACTAAATGGATTGGCACAATAATTTGTACAGACATTCATGGCACCCAAAGGAGGAATCCTGATGATTATGATTATCCTTTGACTTTTCTGATGTAAGCATTTACTGGCACTGGCTGTGCATAAGAACAGCCTCACAAAGCAGTAGACTCTCGTAGCTGTGGACTCTTATTCTTGTTCATATGATTTTGATTTTTATTGCTTAGTTCTTCTGTTTGATATGTTTGAAAGGTGATAGAAAATGTAGATGATGTAAATGTTGTCACGTTCTTTATTATGTGGCTATAACATTATTAAAAATGTACAATAAATAAATGAAAATAAACAAAACCACAGCACCAGTGGCCCATCCACCAGCTGCCTTGGTACCCACTTTGGGAACCACTGTTTTACATATACAAACACCATTTGTCTTGACTATGAAAACTGAAAAGTTGAAAAGGTATGAGAGGCAATAAATAATGGGGATACATTAGAGTAAGAGAGCAATCGAGTATTGGTTTATTTTGACTGACAAAAGTTTTTCACAGCTGATGTCCATCCTAAATTTAGCAGAATCAAAGACCCTTTTGTGCATTGGCCATCTTCAGACTTTACTCCGACATGCAGAGATGTCTGAGGTGAATTTCAGGGTGCATGTGTTGACCTTCTAGTCACAACTGGTTTCCGGTATCCTAGAGATCTGGCCAATCTCCTCGCCTACTTGAAAACGATTTGCACACCACAATCTATTTAGAGCAGTGTTTTTATTCAAAGAGTCTCAATGCCATGGCACTGTGAGATGGGAGGGAAGTCAAAGAGTATCAAAAGCCTCGATTGAGGCCAAGGCCTTGGGGATCCATCACCACAGGGTGATCCTGACAACCATCAGATCCTCCTTTTCAAAAGATGACACGTATACAAGCTCTTCAAGCCCCTGTCACTTTTTGGCCACTCTGAAACACAGGGCTTTTGTTTGCTCCATACAGTTGATTTATTACCGTTTTTTGTCAACTGGCTTGCTTCCTTTTCTGTTTTTCTACAAGAGTTGGACAGGATGTGGCTCTACTCTTTGATATTGATCCGAGCTGACTGTTTATGTATTTATGTCTCGTCAAGCCTAAGAAATTTCTACCAAATCCAGCAGTGAAAACATGAGGAATTTGGCACATCAAAAAAGCAAGCTGCCACCACACAGAATTACAAATGCAGTGACCGGGTCAAACTTTGAAATATCAAAGTAAACTGACAAAACAACTTTTTTTTCTTTTTTTTTTTACATCAATGCACATTCAGCCACTTTCAACATGGTTTGAGGTTAGCAAAAAAGCCTGGGTAAATCTATTATATTGATTGGGTGTGTTAGTCTTATTTCTGCGTTCCTTACCTGCAGTGCAGACTCCTGTGTCCAGGAAAAATCCAGCAGACAATACAATGAAGCCAAACAGCATCCTGATTCTCCTGATTTGCATCCTACAAGTTACAAAAATTAGTGGTTGGTTGTGCATCAGATGAATCACATTGATTAACTTAAATAAATGTATATTAAGACGTTTCTTGATACAAATGCAAACATGTGAATCACATCAACACATTAAATAGTGACACTGACAATGACTGAGGAGAGTACATATGATGGATGTCCTTACCTGACAAGAGTCCAAGATATGACTGCTGGGTTGGCGCGTCAGATTTAGTCGGACCCCAGTGAGCTCGACTGCGATGCAGCGTGATCTGAAGTTTTTCAGAGTCAAATGTGTTAAGACAGCCAACAAAGTTTTGTGTGGGTGGAGAAAGTGGAAGAAATTTGTAGGGGTGGGGAGAAGCAGCATGAGGTACGAACATATAACTTCCACTATGGAACAAAATGTGATTATTTATACTAAAAATGACTCTGAAGAATATATTAATAATATAAATGAATAAAAAAGCATCTAAGTCACATCATCTTGTTATAGAACAGTAACATTACACTTGTATTGTAATCAAGAGTATCACAGGTTTTATGATATTTACATTTATGATCAAAGTTGAATCTTTGAAGCTCCTGAAGCAGCTGTCACACACTGTATATTACTTTTGACTAAGTCATTCTGTAAGTAGAAGTGTTGAAGCCACTTTAGTACGATGAATTCCATACACATGGGTGACTTATACAGAATGTAGATTTAAGGGACTAACACAAATATGAATGTTATGTGTGTATTAGATTCATTTGGAGCTGTTTGTGCTCAGTATGAAAAAGTTAACAAGCTGTGACATCAGCTTTTGCGGCATTACAGCACTCTCTGCTCTTGTAAAGATGTTGGAGGCTCAGCAAAGTGTTGAATAAGTAAAAATCTTTTATTATGGCATTGGGCACAGATAAAAACTACCAGTCTGTTTAAAGCTAGCAGGGAGCCAGGAGAAAATAGCAAGTGTGCTGACAGGCATGCTCGTTCAATCCGATGATTTAATTTTTTGTTTTCATTTATATTTTACCATTAACATCTGAACCAATAGGCTATATGGCTGCAGGTTAAAAAACACTTTGACAGCTATAATTTTAGAGCGAGAGCTAATAACAATATAAAGTATAACAATTTAGTATTTAACATATGATCCTCTTATAGATTATAAATTATGTTATAAATTCAAGTTACAATGGAAGCCTGTGCTCACTGAACAGCTGAAAAGCTTGATATTACTTCATATAAATCAATTTGAGTGTCAAGGCAACAGAAATGGTCTCTATAACGACACAGTGGACTGAATTAGTCACTGTGTGTGTTCCGCAGGCATTTTATAGCTCCTGTAGTGAAACTAGTGACCTGAAGAACTGAGCCAGCCAGTGAACAGCTCATCAGTCTATGTTCTTCAGTTTGAGCTAGATCGTTCAGACTATAAAGTGAGTAATAATATATAAATAAATTCAACAAAAGTCTGCTGGCATGGTAAAATGATTGTATCTCAACACTGGCATATGATCATCCTGTAATTTAAAGTAAGTGCATCGACTCCTGCAAGTGGATGAACTTAATTTAGTAAAAATCATTGTTGGCTTTGATAGACCTCAAACTCATAAAATTACTGTCAAATCTAGTACACTTATTGTAATGGAGTATTTTTGTCAGCTCAGCTACGGAAGAATAAAGAATATGTGTGAAGGATACATATGTAATATAGCGTCTTGGAAATACTGCGTTAATGATTCCACATTACATTTATTCATTTAATTCTTCAGTTATATTTTGTGTACATTTTATCTCCCTACATTATGGTCTAAATGCTGTTTCAAAGACTTCTTCACATTTACAGGAATATACATGAAATCATATACTTAAAATATCATTAGGGCCTGTTTTTTTTTTTCTTTATCATTGTTTTATTATTAAATCTGCCTTAAAATAATCTGTAATTGTCAAATTTAAACTCCTCTTTAGGTCATTAAAGTCTCAGAAGTTCCCAGAAACAATGCTGAGGACATGACCTCAGTGTCCTTGGTGTAGTGTAGTAAAAGAAGAAACATGCTAAATCAATTTTATATATAAGGTAAGCTCATAAATGTGACTTTGGTTTACAAAGGCTCTCATTGCACTTCATGCAGGAACAAACCAATATTATCCACAGGTCTAGGCAGGAGACAAACAAAGAGAGACAAACCAAGATAAAGCTAAGAAGAAGAAAAATATAAAACAGAAGCTATATCTGTACGCATGTGAAGAAAGCGTAACTATGTAGTATTTTTGACTTGTACACTTTTATGAATTCCAGTAGCTCATTCTGAGGTCTTGCCCTTTGTATTTTTTCTGGGAATCTGATGGTTAGGTTAATGTTAGGCAAAATATAAACAAATAAGGACTCAGCATTTCCCCATCAGAAATGTTTCCCTGGCATTCTGAACGAGGCTTTGAAACTAAATCTAAATGTTTGACAAAACAGACCCAACTCAGGGCCCAGCTACAGTAAGTGGACCTTGAGTTAGGACTGTTTTGCCAAAAGTAGTTTAGCAAAACAGTCCTAACTTGGACAACATGGACAGGAAGTCCTACAAATGCTTAAATTAAATTAAATCATAACAGCTTCTGAGCTTGGATGTCAACAAGCATGAAAGTTCATTCTTGACCTTTTTGAAATCGCAGTTTGAGAAAACAATCCGAACTCAAGGTCCACTTACTAGCTTTTTTGGAGTTTTCTATGAAATAATGACCTTGCATGCCTAACTGTTAAGACAACATGGATGAAATGTGCTGTGGATTAAATCATAACAGCTACTGTGTTTGCATGTCAACAGATCCATCTCCATGACAACTGAGCAAACTCCATCTGCTGTTGAAGACTGTGTGACACGGTTGAAAGCTATCAAAAAACTAGTAAGGGGACTTTTAGTTTGAATTGTTTTGTTAAAATAGAATGAAGTTTTACAGAATTTACAGACACTATAATGTAACAGTTAATTGAATAAATAAAATATTACTTGTGAATTGGACTCATGTATTTCTAAAATCCTGTGTATAACCCTCACTTTATTGTATGCTAATGTGTCAGCAGGACATAGTTTCTTTTTTTATTGTGTGGTTATTACATTTGGATATTGGATTGTTTAAAATACAAGCTTTAGAAATAGCAGGTGTATAACAGGTACATTATGGGGTCTGTGGGAAATGAAGACGAGGCCATGAGGCGCGCAATATATGTCTCGTTGTTTTTCTGATCGCTTCTTTCTGTCATGAGCTCCAGATTGAGTTCGGTGAATTCGGTTTATCGCGTTGACCAATAAGAAATCGGTGCGCGTTGCGTGCGAGGTGAAGCGGCGACCTACAATTGGCTGAGGTGGTTTTTTACAAAGGGGCGTATTTTTCAAGCCATCTTGACTGAATATTTAGCCTCATCCAAGGAACATTTATTTGATATCTTCGGGATTTTGCTGCCCTTAAGTTGTGAACCAGCATCGTTTGAAAGGTTTAAACCATAGCTATGAAACCGGGTCGAGTTTGTGTGTTTGACCGAAGTCACAGCGGAGAACTGAAGTGCTGAAGATGACGCTGTCGCTCCTGAAATTACCGGTTAGCTAAGCTAACGGCTAGCATGTCCGCCTTGGTTGTAGTCTGTCACTAGCTGACATTTAGCTAGGTGCAGTTATTCTGATTTGACACTCGCACTGCAGAGGACGATTTCACAAGGTAAACCACTCTGATATATTCAGCATGTTTCAGCGTTGCTTAGGAAATCTGCCGTTTTGTTACACGACTCCTGTATGTCCTGTCCGATCGAGTAACGTTATCACATCAGCGAGAGACAGTATTTTTGCAGGGGTCTGGAGTACAAAGCTATACCCGAAACGTTGCACATTTACAGTGTCGTGATCTAATGTATACATGCAGTTAATTTATGCATTTAGGCACGGTGCATACAGTGCGTCTGCTTTCTGGTTGCTGTTGGCATGTATAATTGGGCTGCTAATCAACTTGCAGTCCAAATGTTGTCTCTGCTGTTGTGCGCTTAAAATGGCTGACAGATGTTAGATACTCGGGTTGGTATTTAGCGCTCTTCAACCTAACTATGCACAGCAACAAGGAAAAAATAGAGAATACTGGCATTTGATTGGGCGGAGATAAACGTTGCAATGTTACAGACTCCCGATTGGACCAATGGAGAGACAGCTGAGGTGCATGCATGCAAGCAGTACAACTTACTGTAGTTGTGTTTGTGCAGCAAGAGTACTTCAGGTAACATGCTGTGTTTTCATTACAACAGCAGCAGAGTTGACCCCTTTTTCATAGTAACTGTTGTCTCCAGGATAACAAAAAATAAACAATTAACAAACCAAAACTGCTAAATAAGATGGCACTCTTATATACACTTATATTAGCAGCAGTAAAGGAATACGATTAATCAAAATTCCTTATAGGCACACTGATAGAATATAAAACAAGCTATATAGCAGTATTTTGTAACCAATGTAGTACTTATTAATGGATAATGGCAACATTATAACCACTGTTTGGTTTTGTTTGTTTTTTGTTTTTTGGCTTCTTTCTCTTACCCCATAGCATTTTTATCAAGATAATATACATTGAACTGCAAGGAGATAAAATTAATTAATAATTAAAAGTAATGAACAGCCTTGGTGTGATAAGAGGTATGGTTGCCCGAATTAACCAGTCAGTTTGTAGCACAGTACTACCAACACTGACGATTAATGTTAATTTAAAATTCAACATTTACTGCATAACAACCTGATATCAAAATAGTTATTTCCCAGTAAAATCAGATTCAAATCTTAGATTTTATGGATTCGAGACCATGGTTACATGGTATGGCGTACAAACAACATATACAATACAATAATGACAAAACAACAGCTACTGTAAATCTTAATAGATAATTACACAAATTACACCGAAACCTGAATAATTGCATTAAATATTTTTTCTTCCTTTGTCTGTTAGGGAGCTGCTGTAAACTCCCATGCGGAAGGTGAGGAGGTGGGAATGTGACACAGTTGTTAGCGGACTCAACATGGGTAGGGGTCGAGGCAGAGGGAGAGGGAGGGGCAGGGGATCATCTGGCCAGTTGCGGTCCCCCTCGCCCTACAGACTGCAGCTCTCTCCGTCCAGGGAGACTTTGACATATGCTCAGGCACAGAAAATAGTGGAAGTGGATCTAGAGGGAAGGCTCCATCGGATTAACATCACAGATCTTCTGCCGGTTATTACCGAGGACGAGATGATGGCCCAGGACATTGCTGAGTGCAACAGCAACAAGGAAAACAGTGAACAAACGCAGAGTAAAACCAAATCATGGAGGAAACCCTCAAACAGTAAAAGCAGGAGGAGTGGTAAAAATACGTCTCACCAGAACCAACGGTCTGGCTCGCAGCAGCAAACAGGACCTACTAATTCCTTCCAGCACCCGTCCCAACTTAGCCCTCTGCCTGAGCCCACCTTTCGTGTGCTGAGTTCAATTTGCCCCTCAGAGGCGCCTCCTCTCCCAGCAGCCTACTATCGTTACATAGAAAAGTCATTGGAGGAACAGGACAGTGTGGCTGAGTACGACATGGACGAGGAAGACCTGGCCTGGCTGGAGATGGTGAACCAAAAGAGGGTGTCTGACGGCCATGCCTCCGTAGCTCCAGACACTTTTGAACTGCTGATTGACCGCCTGGAGAGGGAATCCATCCTCGAGTCCCGCAACCAGGCACTGTCCCAGAGTGCCGTCGACGAGGATGCTTTCTGCTGCGTCTGTCTGGATGATGAATGTCTGAACAGTAATGTCATCCTGTTCTGTGACATCTGCAATCTGGCCGTTCACCAGGAGTGTTACGGTGTGCCCTACGTACCTGAGGGTCAGTGGCTGTGCCGCTGCTGCCTGCAGTCCCCGTCCCGTCCTGTAGACTGTGTGCTCTGTCCCAACCGAGGAGGTGCCTTCAAACAGACAAGTGATGGACGTTGGGCCCATGTTGTCTGTGCCATATGGATCCCGGAGGTGTGCTTTGCCAACACGGTGTTTTTGGAGCCTGTTGAGGGGGTCAAGAACATCCCTCCGGCTCGCTGGAAGCTCACCTGCTACCTGTGTAAGCAGAAAGGCAGGGGAGCATCCATTCAGTGCCACAAAGCCAACTGTTATAGGGCATTTCATGTCACCTGTGCCCAGAAGGCCGGCCTGTTTATGAAGATAGACCCAGTCCGGGAGACAGGTGTCAACGGTACCACCTTTTCTGTGAAGAAGACTGCTTTCTGTGAGCATCATTCTCCAGTGGGGTCTGGAGACGAGTCGGTTGAAGGGAGACTGGTGGGGGGCAGGGGTAACCGGGGTCAAAGGTCCTACACTCAAAGCCCCCCCTCACCGCCAAGTAAGAAGGCTATGAAGGGCCAGAAGAAGAAGAATACAAAAGGGTTTGGTGGGTCGACGCGTCGCTCAAATGTGCCTGTTCTGCTCGTGCCTCAGATCCCCTCTCACAGGTGTGACATTTGCATACTGTCAGAATTTACATACCCAGCATACCTTTATTAATTTACTGTAGTGTCTGGTGCCTTACAAGACATTATTAATATTTTTTCAGGGATCCAAATGAAACTCTTTTGCCATCTCTAATCTAATTAGGTTTTGATCCAGTGCATTGAGAGTATTTTTTAGTATTGAATTGATACTTTAAATGACCTTACCATGAGTTCATGTTATTGCTGTTATTTTTACCACCAGTATTGCCACGCAGGTTTTAATGTATAACTGTTACATCTACACAGGCTGAACAAGATCTGCACAGGAGTTGAAGTCCAGCGGAAAAATCAGTTCATGCAGAGGCTTCATAACTACTGGTTACTGAAACGACAGTCACGAAATGGGATGCCTTTAATACGCCGACTTCATTCCCATCTACAGACCCACAGGACTGCAGAGCAGGTGTGGACAGAGATGGGGTTGTGTGTGTGTGTGTGTGTGTGTGTGTTTTTAAAAAGAAAATTTAGAGAATAAAACACATCCTCTGATAAACAAACTACTGCAGCACAATAGTCAGTATATTGGATGTATCATAGGAAAGTGTTTAGAATTACTGAAAATGGACTAAACTACTTGACTGTCAGCACTTTGAGTATTTGTTTCATTTTAACATGTGACTGCAAGCTAAGCACCTGTGGTTTTACCATTCTTCACGCATGTGACTGTATTATTTTAGACCTGTTTAAAGCTGGTGTCCACAACTATTTTGACTTAGTTAATATATCCGTGTGGTGCAGCTTTATAAATGATTAAAACTACAGTCATTAGAGCATCAGGCCGTCACAGAACCAATAAAGTCTGTTCAGAAGAGAGCCAGCCAAGTCACTGGAATCAAACCACTTCACACCATGTTTGTATTGTCACACAGTGAAATCAAAACATAAGCCCAGACATCACACTTTGCAATGGCTGATTCAGATAGATGGCTGGCTTCCACACAACCCTTCGCAGCTCTGTCATCTTTGCTGTAGACCTCTTACAACTGCAGAGGGCGACAGCATGTAAAAAGTTATGGATATTGGTTTTAATCTATTGCCCACTCATTTATAATGGCAGGGGAGGCATTAAGCTGTTTAAAGTTGCTTAAACCATAAAGCAAAGAGGGGGAAAAAAAGATTAATGATGGATTTTTAGATGTATCCACAGTGGCTGGGATTGTAAAATACATATTTATGACAGCAGACATTTTTATAAAATTTTAACAGTAATGTCCCTTTTTATACTAACTTGAATGTGGTTTCATAAAAAGTGAAAATGTTTATTGTACTCAAATTAAATTGAAATTCTGATCCATCTAATTTTCACTAAAATCATAATTTTATGGCTTTGGCTTTTTGGACATGTGACCTGATTATTATGATTTTCTTTCTTGCTGGAAAACTTGGAGACTAATAAATAAACTTCCCAATAAGAGCTTGGAACCTGCCCTACAATGTGTCCAGGAGCACAAGTGGGTCCAAGAGCCAGAATATCTCCTCACTGCCCCCACATCTCCAAAAAGAAAAAGCTACAGGAAAGACCAATTATTATGGATTTCAAAGCTGAATCAGTTGTTACTTTGTGTTCAGAAGGAGCCTGATGAGAAGCTGTGTGCTGCAAGAGAGGAGCTACGATACTGGCAAAAGTTGAGGCAAGACCTGGAAAGAGCCAGACTTTTGGTGGAGCTCATCCGCAAGAGAGAGAGGCTAAAGAGAGAACAGGTACGTTACAGAGGAAGTGTGAGACATGAGACAAGCAATAATTATTTAGTGTACTTTTATAGACTCCGATCAGTATTGTCTTTCATCTCTTCACCATATATTATTCATTAGAACCTTTAAGAGTGACCTTGTGCTTCCTCTACTCTCCCCTGTGTGTTTACTTCATCACTCTTCAGATGAAAATTCAGCAGGCTGCTCTTGAATTGAAGTTGACCCCTGCGTTGGTGCTTCTGCGATCCACCTTGGACCAACTGCAAGAGAAGGACACAGCAAAAATCTTCTCTCAGCCGGTCAATCTATCAGAGGTTGGTGCAGTTAGAAAACAATCTGCTTAGATACACACTCATCCAGCAGAATATTTGCTTTGGCTTTATTTTGACTAAGCTAACAGTCTTGTTTTCATGATTCACGGAGGTCCCAGATTACCTGGAGTTTATTTCCCAACCCATGGACTTCTCCACCATGCGTACCAAACTGGAGGGACATGCCTACTGCTCCATCGCGGACCTAGAGAAGGACTTTGAACTCGTGATCTCCAACTGCCTCAAGTACAACTCCAAGGACACCATGTTTCACAAGGCAGCCTTACAACTGCGGGAGGTGGGTGGAGCCGTTCTCCGCCACGCCCACAGGCAGTCTCAGAGCATTGGCCTGGACCCCAGCACTGGGATGCATCTCCCAGAGACTCTGAATAAACATGGCTTCTACCACTGTACGTGGGACGACGGTGAGTTGAGTGTGGGAACAACTGATTTCTTTGTGAACATAACCCTCATGCCTCATCTGTTTATCTCTCTTTTGTTTCTCTTCTTATACTCTCTACAGTGGATTCTCTGTTGGACCCAGAGAACAGACTGCACTTAACCACGGACGAACAGCTGAAGGCCTTACTGGACAAACTGGACATGGTTACATCCATGCGTACCAGTGGTGGTCGAACCAAACGCATTAGGCTGCTGCGCCGAGAGATCAACACTCTCAGACAGAAGATGAACCAGCAGCAGCAAAACTCTCAGTCTGTGAATGGTAATGACAAGATGGACGAAGGAAAAGAAGAAGAAGAAGAAGAAGAGGAGGAGGAGGAAGAGGAGGAGAAGGAAATGAAGGAAAAGACAAAAGTTGTTGATGATGGATGTTTGACAGCAGTGTCCAACTCTGGAACAGGTAAAAAGTATTTTTACTCTATTATTTAATTACCTTTCTTGAATGCCATTTGGCCATTACTAATATAATTTAGCCAGTAATGGCACTGTTAATACATTATTTATGATTAGAGCTACAAATAACGGTTATTTTCATTATCGATTAATGTGCCGATTTTTATTTATTTATTTTTTTTACGATTAATCGATTAATAATTTAGTCTATAGCATGTAAAATTGTGAAAAATATAATTTCCAAGAGTTCAATGTGATGTCTTCAAATGTCTTGTTTTGTCCGATCAACACTCCAAAACCCAAAGGTATTCATTTTAACGATATAAAACAGAAAAGCAGCAAATCCTCACAATGGAGAAGCTGAAGTGAATTGTTAATGAATGACTTATAAGATTAATCGACTAATTGTTTCAGCTGCATTTATGATCCTGGCATAAATTTCTCTTTGATCCAGATGACTCTCCACCTGTGCTAGAACTTACCTGCCCAGTATCATCGCCGCTGCCAGGAGATGCTCCTCTGGAACCCCCTGTCCTGGGCATTGTAACTGGAGGGCGAAGGTCACCTGGACGCTCTTACAAGCGTCAGAGGTCATCCCGCAGTGGAAGCAAAAGCCAAGGTGAAGATGAGGCTGAAGTTGGTGAAACGCCATCTTCACAGCCGGAGGCTGTTCACGAGGTTACTCCGCTGGGAGCCCCAACTGTGCCTTTGGTTGGAGTTGGTCGTCGTACGTCTGTTCTCTTTAAAAAAGCTAAAAATGGGGCGAGAATGGCAAAAAACAAACCCCAACAAAATGGGAAGACATCTGAGGATAAAACAAACGGATTGGGTAGCACCCCTGCCAGCCCAAAATCACCCAGTGTGACCAACATCACCACCTTACCTCCTACTCCAAATGCTTCCCCTACACCTCCCTCTCCTTCCTCACACCACCTGAGGTCCAGGGGTCACAGCTCAGAAAGTGAAGCAGACAAACTCCCTCCACCACCCAGAGAAGGAGGTAAAGACGAAATGGATATTACAGAGAGGGATTCTTGAGATTCTAGAAAGTCCATATTTGTCACTATTTCATTTGTGTTTTCGCTAGGCCTGACAAATGGAAAGCACACCTCTGCAGACCATGATGATGATGACGACCAAAAACTGAAGTGAGTGTGGGGTCAGGTATATAATGATGTATTTTACGTCGTAGAATAAAACAGGAAAATCTCTTAAGCTTGTGTTTACCACAGACCTTATTTCAGGCATCTAACCAAAAACCCATTTAAAACACCCATTGACTTCGAGATGAGGGAACCAAAAGTGCTAAAATGCTAACTCATTTCCGGGTTTTAGGACTGATTCCTGCAACACTCATTGGGCCTCGTGCAAGAACCACTCGTACGAACAGATCTGTTCTTCAGTGGCACATACGAACCATTTAAGGGAATTTGTGGCTTTTACCAATTTAGTTTTTCTCAGAATTTTCTCTTGGGTACAAATGAAATTCACGAGTGGTGCAGACCTGTCGTATGAGTCATGAACAGATTGTCTGCCTTTCTTCAAGGATCAAAACACACTCATTTGACTAAAGAATTAATGGATAAATCTGAATGAATTTGGTTTAAATACAAAACAGAAATTGATTTGAATTAAAATATATATGTACCACTGTATAAAACAAACTATGCAAAATTAATATTGCCTCCCAGAAAATTGGCAATCTGTCGTATATTGCCAATTTACTGAGAGGTTTTTTAGATTTAATGATTTTATTGGCATCATTTTGGTACAGCAACTTCTACATTTCAGTAGTTGATTAAAAAAAAAAAATCTCTCACTCCAACAGCTGCCTCACGGGCTTTGTGCAGGTCACTGTCCAATATTATCCTCTGTTCCACCCGACAGTGTGACATCACCTACTGTAGGCGATAATATTCTCTCGTCTAATATCTTTGTATCTCTGTCTGTCTTTGTCACGTCCCCTTGAACGCCTTTCATATTAGTCATGGAACACTCTACCTTCGAAAGACATTTTTTAGCATCTTGCTTTATGTAGCCTAAACTATTCCCTCTTTATATCTGTTACAGTATCGCGCTACTCAGATGTTGTTGGCAGCTGTACTATTAATATTTTCACATGAGCAAACCTCAAAGAAAAAAGTAAAAGAAGTTTATGATAAGAATACAAAAATGTTCTTGCATGAGGCCTCTTGTCTTTGAAATTCTTGGGTTTTGAATTGTAGCTATAGTCTCACCATAAAATTCACCCACATCTCTTGCTTCTCTCTCTTGTTTACAGCTGTAGTGTCTCCCCACCCAAACGAAGTCGTGGTAAACCTGCATTGGCTAAAGTTCCCAGCAGTGAGAATGGAGACATCTCTGGGTCTGGTGTGTATGATGAGAAGGCAATCAAAATTCAGTGAAATGCCTCAGTTTTTGTGTGTTTTTATTGGATGCATAATGTAAGATTTTGCACACAATTTTCATGAGCAATACAATTCCATGAAATACTCTTGGGCTCAGGAGCTGTCATGAACACGAATTAATCAGATATGTTGGAATATCCTGTTCACAGGAAAGTCTACACTTCTGTCTTTAGATAGTGAAACCGAGCTCGCACCTCTGGACCTAGTTTGGGCCAAATGTAGAGGATATCCATCGTACCCAGCAATGGTGAGGATGTATTTGACGTTGCAGTTTATGGTGTACATATTGTAGCATGTCTTTGGCTCATAGTGCAAAGTCTCAAAACTGACATAAAGAAAAAGGCCTCATTGCATCCCATAGAAGAGAATGATAATTCAGTCAACTTTAACTGACATAATTTATTGTTACAGATTGTTGACCCAGACATGCCCCAAGAAGGGCTTCTTCACAATGGCATCCCCATTCCAGTGCCTCCTGTGGAGGTGCTCAAACTGGGCGAATGGAGGGAAACGGAAGAAGGCGAAAAGCTCTTCTTAGTGCTCTTCTTTGACACCAAAAGAACTTGGTATGATTCAGACAGACAGGCTGAACCTCATGCTGAATTTGAAAACAATCTGGAGTAGTCTTGGTCACTTTGAAAATTGTCCCTCTTGGTTTTCAGGCAATGGCTCCCTCGGAACAAACTACTGCCGATGGGGATGGATGACACTGTGGACAAACTGCGCTTAATGGAAGGCAAGAAACCCAGTGTTCGCAAGTCTGTACACACTGCATATGACCGGGCCATGGTACATTTAAACCATGTGAGAGGAAATCTAAACTTCACTCCCTCCAATTTTATATAACTCTTTAGTTTCAAGATTTTATCATCTTAAACAGGCCGCCTGGTTATATGTCTAGAAGCTTCATCAATGTTCTTAAAAAGGTGGGAAAGTAAAACAAAGGATTACATTTCCAACAGTCGATGGTATTTGAAGGTTTTCTGCATAAAACTGTTGCTCTGATTTTTAAAATGGAGAGAAAACATGCTTGAAGACATTTTCCTAGATGAATTTGTTCATTTATTCATGTAATTTTTAAAAAGATTTTACACAACCACTGTTGCTATGTGTCCATATAAAGTTTTTATTTTAGGCCAAAGTGAGTCAAGACTTGCGTGAGAAAAGTGTAAATATTTAATCATCAAAGGGATCGTCTTGAGTCAAAACATATTTAGATTGTATTTGCCATTGAAATATCACTGTGTTTAATGAAGTGTGAAAGTCCCACTTAATGTTCACGTCACATCTGGACTCTACGGAAGTTTGGCTTTGACAGCTATGGAGGAAAATTATAATTTTCACCTGGGAAATCATTTTCTAAGTGGTGTTGGTAATATTATATAAACTTTTTTTTTTTTTTTCAAAATAAATGGAAAAGGCACCAAACTTAAAAATCAAACCATTTCCTCAGATCCTAACTCCATTGAGTCACATAGGATCCGGGCTTTAAGGCTTTGTTCAGACTGCAGGCAAATCAGATTTATTTCTCAAATCAGATCTTTAAGACAGACTGTCCACACTGTTATTTGCAAGTGATCAGATCAGATTTGTGTCCAGACATCACCAACCTATCTGCATGGGATGCTGTGATATCGGCGTAGGGGTCAGTAACTACGTGTGCTGGTCCATCATCTCGGCCTCCAAACAATCACACTGTCAAGTCGCCGTGCAGAACTCCTCTGTCGCACCAGACAAACTCAGAGAAGGCTGGTATGATGCCTCCTCTGTTGACGTTGTCATTGTGTCGCGTTGTGAGTGACGCAGAAGACACTTTGAAATCCGATTTGAGCAAACAGAATGTCTGAACTGAGATGCATCTGTAGAAATACAATAAGAATCGCATTTCAAACCACCTCCAAATGTGGCTTGGATCCAATTTGCAAAAATCGCATTTCATGTGGTTTTTTGCTGTCCAAACTTTCTAAAATCAATCTGGATATGCCAAAAAATGGATTTAAGATGGCGGTCTGCACATTGCCTTAGAGACCACTGATATTAAACACAGCATTATTCAAAAAGAAATACATCAAACCTGCTTGAGCTCCTAGAATATGTTTTGGGTGTGTGCATATTTTACTTCAACAATTCTGAGAATTGCTCAGTAGGTACAAGAAGATGGGTGTCAAAGAACAATTTGGAATGAATAGAAACACTGATAAGTTTCGGTCAATGGGCTGCCAATGCAAGCATTCTTGAACTGTTAGTCCAGCTATGACGTGTTGTAGGTGGGACTTTAGAGGTCCTTACTTATTTTTCCATATTGTGAAACTGTATTGATACAAGAATGTCTGAGTACCCGGTGCAGCTACTTGGTTAGTAAGATGTGAAGCCACTATAGAGGTGAAACTGATTATTTTGTGGTTATGACAAAGTTACTGCGATCAATTACTGAAGAAATTGCAATTGTTAGCAAATCTGGCTGAAATCACTTGAAAAGCACAATCGGCCTGTTTAAAAAAAAAAAAGTGTAGGATTGGTGACTCCTGGAGCCATATATGTGGCAAAAACGTGTCCGTGTGTACAGTATATACATATGAATACAACCTCAGTGTAGTAAAGGTGCATGTGTATAGTTTTGTAAATATGTAAATGTATGTTTATATTGGCTTACATGAAGTAATTTAAGGAATGCAAAAATCAAATTTAGATTTTAATTTATAATTTGTGGCAGTCGAGAGTGTTATTTAAAAAGTAAAATATTGAAAAGATTTATGTATGATGCTAAGTAGCTCTTTGTAATAGTGATGGTATTCACCATTATGTCAGAACATATTCTCTAGAAGTGAGGTGGCACAATTCCTGAGCTCTGTAGGCAGCAGTGAGCGCACTAGTCTACGAGTTTTTTTTGTTTTTCTTGGGTGGCACGGGAGGTTTTTGATCTTGTCATTTGAATTGTACTGCAAGATCTATAATCTGCCTGAGACAATATTTTCTCACACAAGAATAAATGATGTTTGAAACAACTGCATGTGTATGTCTTCTATTAACCACTTTTCACCTGTACATCGTATTATCTGAGTTCCCCTCGTTTGGGTCAAGTATCATTTCAAGACACAATCTAAGTATAAGAAGAGAAGATAGCATGAAGGTTTGAAGTTAAGAGTGGTAATCTGCAAACTGAATATTGCAAACTCCAAAACCAAATAATGTTATACAACATTTCGTGCAATGTCTTCACCTGACAAAGACCTTGGAAATGTTTGTCTGCTGCTTTTGTCCTGTACCAACTGGGTTGGCTGTGCGGTCTTTGCTTCATCCACACTTCTAGACAGTATACATCTGGTCAACTGCCTGACCCGAGAAATACAACCTCCTGTTGCCGCTTGGAAGATGCAAGCGTGTAACCACTGATATTACATTAATTGGATGAATGAAAAAAAAAAGTTAGTGATGTAATAATAGAAAGCCAGGCATAAATGTCACTGTACGTTTCTGTTAGATCCTGAATATGTTGAGTTGCAGTGAGGGAGTTACAGAATAAATATATAAATTGATTGATATATTTACCATTTACCTAAAACAATATTTGCCAGGTGTCCACAATGCATTTGTCACATGTCAGAGCTTGTACTCTAAACAGGATTATCTTGAAACTTGTATCAGTTTACCGCTGGTATTTACACTTTGTTGGCTGTTTAAAGGGAAGTACTTAGTGATGCCCAAACAAAAACAACATTATTTTTTATTTCTGAGGCTGAATTGTTTAACTTAGGAAGGAAGCTCAGGTGAGGGCTGGCCTTCAGGTCACATTGAGCCCCTGAAGTTGTACAAAACAAATGACACTGATCAGAAACATGAGTCTCAGATGTTTCCTGGAAAGAACTTGTAGTATAATTCCTTGAAAGAATGGCTCCATTGAAACCCAAGAAATATTGAATATTTCCTTCATTATTCATTTGTTATTGGAAACTCATACTTGTGAACTGAATGTTCACCTGTAGACAAATTTCCCATAATTGCATGTTCAGCTCACCTGCTATGCACTGACTAAAAGACTGAAAGTTGCACAAGCAATTAATTGGAAGTCTACCAACTGTCTCTATTTTTCCTGTAATCACAACAATTACGTAGTTCTTTCCAAGAAAATCATAGAACATAATTACGGAAATTACAGACCTGCAAAATCAAGCGTATGTTGATTTGTCATTTTCTGATAAATAAATTACGCTTACTCACGACATCTCTACCTAATGAGAAGTGTAGATTTGTGCAACCTGGGATTTATTTCGTAATACTATAGACATACTCTTAAGACTTGAATTGACAGGAAATTCCTCAAATGACACAAGGATGAGGCTACTGTTTACAGACCTATAGTATAGATCTTTACAAAACTATTATCCAAAAAGATAAGTTGCCTGAAGTCAACTGTCAAGTGTCAACTGATAAATGTACTAGAAGTATCTGCAAGAAAAACATTTTGTGAGCTGAGTGGCATCTTCTTAGCTTAACAGGTGATCTAACAAGGTTTGACCCCTAGCAATGAAAACACTAACAGTGACAATGATCATGTTCAGTGATCAGGTGTAACAGGCTGGGATTTCCTACTTTGTTTTCTGCACAAAATGTAACATGAATGAAACCTGACCATTTTAATTTAAGTAGAAATATCAGTGGGATATGAAACAACACTATGTTTTCAAGTTCTGTCACAGGGATGTGCAACCCAATTCATAAAGGGCAATTTGTTTGTTCATGACCCTGTATGACACATGGTGGCCCATCCCTGTTCTGGCAGTTCAAGTTGTTATTCCAGTTTATGTTGAGCCCAAAACACAACATCCTTTCATTTCATGCATATCCTGTTTTGTGAGATGATTTTGTTTTGGGTTTTTTTTTTTTAAATAATCTATATGTGAAAACTACTCCTTATATTAACTTACACAAGAAAGAAGCAATGAATAGTCATACCATATGAATGAACTGTCATCTGTGTGATACATTCACTGTCCGTGAGGAAAGTTTCTCTCTTGTTTCCGTAATAAAACAATATAAAAACATTTAAACATCATTGCAATTATTTTCTACCACAATTTAAAACGTACTAATGCTGTTTTGCCCTGACTCTTTCGGATCGAAAGCAGTGATGCAATGACATGCTTTCTTGTTAAGGTAAAGAAATAATACTAGTTTGAAAGAGATCATTCCTTCTTAAATAGTGTAAAACGTAGTGTTTGATTCCAGTAGTCAATGTCTGTTAAGTCCAACAAGTGTCAAAAGAGGGTTCAAAAATATCTTGGAACCAGTGTACAAACTATTGTTGAATGAGGCAGAGCAACTATAGTAGCACTAAGAGAGTCCTATAGAAGAGATAAGAAGCCGTTATCTGTGGAGTCTTGCTGGTCAGATTTGCCACCTCTAGAGCTCTTGCTGGGATTTGGGGTGGTTGAATACTTTGGGGGGTATCTGATAAAGAGACGGTCCTCCTCCTTTTTAATCCATCTTAGAAGCTTAGTGATAGCAGTAATGGCACAGGCCTTTGTCACCAGAGGACTGAAGCAGGTGTACAGCTCAAATTTACTTGTGACCTACAGTGGAGAAGAAAATAGACATATTAGGTGGGGACATCAAAGTTGATCCTAAAAGATAGTGAAACAGTCACTGACTGTCTGCATCTGTTCATTAAATATGAAGCTACAGCCAGCAGCTGGCTAATTTAGCTTAGCATAAAGACTGGAAACAGCTAGCCTGGCTCTGTCTAAAGGTAAAGAAAATAGAAGAAATAGTCTGGTACATAAACCCCAATAAAACTACAACATGTCGTATTTCTACTTAGGTTTTTGTACAGGTTAAACCTTTAGACAGAGCCAGGCTAGCTGTTCCCCCTTGTTTCCAGTCTTTATGCTAAGCTATGCTAACTGTCTCCCAGCTCCAGCTTCATATTGAACAGACAGATATGAAGGTGATAACAATATTCTCATCTAAATCTCTGCTAGAAAGCAAATAAACCCAATTCCCAAAATGTTGAACTATTCCTTTAAAAAAAAATCCTTAAAACACACCCTCATCTCAAAGATAATTGAATACACACAAAGACAGCATTCAAAAGTCATACATAGGTACAGGGTGAATGCATCTGTAAACACAGTTACATACCCAGGCTAACAGAGTTTCCCTCTCAGCGACGTGGTAGATGAGCTTGAGGGGTCGTGAGGTGCTGTGGATGCGGCTGTGCATATAACGATAAAGGTCCAGCAGTCTCATTTTCTCCTCTTCACTGCTGTACGGTGCCTCCATCTCTGGGCTACATGCAGCGACAAATCATAAAGTAAAAGGTTACAGACAGAATAGACATACAAAGCTTTCACATAAACAGTGATATTCAAAAACATACGGGGTATGGTGCTGAATTTTTCCATCATTAAAACTATTGATTTTTGATACTGATGAGACAAAGTTGCACAGTAAGAGGCCTAACAAAACAAAAGTAATTTAAAGGGAGACTTCTTGCACTTTGTAACACTGTTTTGAAGAGTGCTATGTAAATAAAATTATTATAAAAGTGCTGGGATTATTTGTATAGTTTGACTTTCATTTTCATTTGGCAGGATTAGTGGAAGCCTTTTTGAATGTCTTACAGTTCTTATTTCTCTGTGCCCTTCTAACTGGAAGCTCTATTTGCTCTAAACTAAGGAAATGTTATCACAAACTAATTTTTAAAAACAAAAAGAGAAATACCACTGTCTACCTTATCTACATACAGTGCAATTTTACAAAAGAACACTTTTTTTCCATCTTCCATTTTTAAACATAAGGCATCAGTTTAGGGCTCAAATGTCCCTCTTGTAGTTGCATGGATAATGACATACACAAACACACACCTGGTGAATTGAGTGAGCTGGCGGTAGTTGTCTGGCACATCAAAGGGCTTGTACATGAAGTGTCTGAGGTCTGAGACGCCCACCTGGCTCACGCTGTACGACTGGACTTTAGCAATGAGGCTCAGGGAGTTCTGAGCCACCATGGCCTCCTCTATCTTCCTCTTGCACTCAGCTACAGCGTAGAAAGCCTCCTTGTCTGTCGAGAGCAGCAGCAAACAAACAGTGCATTCTGGAGGGTCCAGGTAAGAAATGTATGCATAAAAGTAACAGTCAGGATTAAAGAGGGGAAGGCAGATGGGAGTCCAGATCTCCCCAGCCTGAAAGGCAGAGGAGGCTCCGATGAGGTTGAGTAGGAGGTGGATGTCAGCTGGCTCCAGCCTGCTGTCCTCGATGACTGTCTTTTCTTGGACGATGGTGAGCAGCTGGTTCTTGGCGATGAGAATGGAGAAAACCAGATTGGGGGTGATCGCTTTCTGGAGGATCTGGCTGATAGAGTCCCTGAGAGAGGAAGCTAAGGGCAAGCAGTGTACTGCTGCTAGCAGGAAGCTGGGGTCAGAATCCAGCAGGTTGAGGAGACCATCCAGGATCTTCTCTGAGCCTGCCAGGAGTCTCCTCAGGTCGTAGTTTTTCTTGTGTTCAAAGATGCGGGATATGCTGGCCTGGGTGAGCATGCTGATGATCTGATAGTACACGTAGAGGAGCTCTCCACGCAGCTGCTGCACAGACTGACGACTGTTAGAGACACACACCAGCACAAGGGGCCCTTTCTGTAAGAACACCACGGTGTGCTCCTCTGAAGGAAGGAAGAAAAGACATCAGCAAACGTAAAGGATAATACTGGAAGTAACGGTGAATGTCTACAAACAATGATCGACAGCTCTGCACTCAAAAATATTGGACATGTTGTGGACTTGGAAATGAGTGTAAATGTAACAGGTGTTTCCAGAATAACATGTTGTACTTCAAATAAATACAAAGTGAAGCAGTTCTTTGTGGTGCAACTCTTTTTGTCAATTGGTAATAATTAGCTTAATGTTACAAAAGTTATGTGGAGAAAAAAAGACAAAAAAAAAAAAATAATCACACTAATGCGCTCACCTGAATAGACTGAGCGGATGATGTTATCTCCACTTTGAACAAAGGAAACCAGTGCCATCATTACTCCCATTGTAGATGAAAGAGCCTCTTCACTGCCATATCGGGAATAGATGGGTTTGCCTGCTTCACTTAGCACAAAAACATGCTTCCTGTGTTGCCGCCAGCTGTCAGCTGTCACGTCCTCATCACGATGAGACATAAACGCAGGACATTCCTGGGTGCCTGCCTCCAACAAGGGAGATGACCTTCCCTTCACACCTATACCTTGCTCCTCCAGCTTAGCCTTGGCCAGCATTGTAACTACAAACTCCCCAGAGTCACTCTGGTCATCGTCAATGGCAGCATCCTCAGTTCCTCTGTCAGACGGCTGGGTGGACACATTGTTCTGACGCACAGAGCTTTCCGTCTCCTCAGTCTCTAGCTTTGTTACCTCCTGGTTAGAATGGGGCTCTGCATCCAGACTCTGCTCCTCTGCTGTAACATCTGACAGGAGTGAATCTGCAGGCTCCTCTGTGATAACGGTTGTACTGTCGTTTCTCTCCACCGGATCAGGAAACATGTGATTCCCCAAGAGGGAGAGAGATGTCGCCAAGGTGTCCACTAGGACGAAAACAAAATTCAATTATAAAATGAATGATGAAAATGAAGACAGGTGAGATAAAATTTAGAATAGCTGTAATGAAAGATTGAATAATTTACCAGGTGGATTGCTCTCAGAGGGTGGATCACAAATCTTCACTCCCTGTGCCTCTCCTTCTTGATGATTGTCTCTCTCCATGATACCATCCCAGTCACTGGAGATACACAAAAAACACACTATAACTAAACAATTCAGAATACACAGCTTTACAACTAATGTATTTCAGCTGTAGCTGAACCTTGCGGCAGCATGCTTTTCAGTCTGTAATGAATAGGAGCACTCATACAGGAGCAGTGGTCAGATCACATGATAAACAGAGGAAAACTGGTTACAGAGGAGAATTACAACTCAAAGACACCCAACAGACTCAGGAATTTAAGACTGATTACAACTTCCAGCAGCCTGGCTAATGTTACACTACAGGTAAACGGCAGTCGGTTGGACGGAGAGACGAAAGTAACTGCTATTTGACGGCAAGAGCAAGGGAGCTAACGTTTGTTTAATAATAAATAACAATAATAACTTATAAAGCTAATGTTAGCTTGTCTGCTAACATGCTCGCCGTCAAAAAAAAGCTAACTTTTCCGTTGTGATAAATGTGTGACAGTGAATTCCGATCCAACTCAGTCACAACTGCAGTTACATGGCTAACATTGCCTGCTAGCAAGCGACACACACAGATCAATTTCATGGCCTTGGCTTAACAGTGAGCATGTAAGCAATCGTGGTCAACTAAAATTAGACACACAAAGACAAAGAATAAAACTTACGATTTTGTAATGTCAAAACGTTGGGTTGAATATCTAAGTCGCTACATTAACTTTCATCAGCAAGCCCGGTTGGAAACAAGCTGTCAAGAATGAGAAGCAGAAAACAAATTTTCCTCTTACCACAGCAGACATCCGGAATCTCTGATGACAAGTTCAGATGACCAATCAGGCTGCTCGGTGGCTACGGCTAGTCCCGCCCCCTCAGGGTACGTTCCAGACATCCATATGCACTGCGTGAGAGACAGTAACGTAAAGTTTAGCTGGGTAAGCTAAATACGCAGTGTTTTGGGATGTTTTAGTGATTTGTTCAACATTTGTTCTTAGTTCAACATACACTGTCACTAGTAAACATATAGGGATTGTATCGCATTTTATAATAAAACAGGGCTGGTCACTCAGCGAAGACATTTTGACATGTAGCTAGGAGCTAAATGGCCATATTTGTGCCCTCAGCGCTCCTTACGTTACTCCGTGCGATATTATGGTGTTCCCTACAAAAAAACAAAACGTTTTTTTAACTGTTATCCAGCAGCGGGTTAGATCTTAGGCGGTATTTTTGTCATCTGTCAAAGGTCTACTGTGTGTCCGGAAGAATATCCCCCCTTGCCGACCCCGGCCTGCTATGGCTAGCGTGGAAATGCTGAATTTAGACGTTAGCTTCCTGACAGACAGCAGACGCATGTGGGGTCACGAAAACACAGTTGAAGATGGAGCCCGCTGCTGGATGACAGGTTAAAAAGTAACAATAAGATTTCCCCCCCAAAGGTTTGCGTATGGAGCGCCATGGGAGTGTTTAGCTCACAAATGGGGCTACGAGCTAAGTTACTATTTTATGCTGGCAGTAGCATTAATTTTCAGTTGCAAAACGTAGTAAATAGTGGGATGTATTGTAGACACATAAGTAATTTAGTATAGCAATAATTAAATGTGTAGTTTAGCTAAAGAAGAAATGTAACACCATTTCTCTGAAGGGTGTTCATCGTTGCGAGGCTGAGCTGCGTAACCTACGTCATTTCCGATTCTTCAATCCTCACCACTGATACAAACAGCGTAACGGTAGAGATGGCGACCGGGATGTCATATGTTACCTAGCCAAAGCGATGTTTTTAAAATATATCCATCGGATAAAGAGTTCACCTTATTGATTTCATTTTAGCTGGATAAACGGGCACTATGGAGGAACCGTGGGATTTTGAGTTTTTGTCCCGCATCGCTGACAGCTGCTTGTCCTTCCTCTCCGAATTTGTTGACGACTGGCTCGCCAACGATATGAGAGTCTGTATATTCAAAATCCTACTCAGCTGGTTGATTTTTAGTCTTATCGCAATTCACTTTGCATGGAAAGTCTACGGGAATACGGTGAACGATATGTATTATCGACAAGGTGAGTTTTCCTCGACCTTATATGTATCACTTGCTAAACGAGTGCTAGCCACGTTGGCTTAATTTCTGTCTGTTTGTGTTGCTGTTCAGGGACTGGACAGAATGGAGGTACACCTGATACAGCACCTCACCTGAGTGGATGGTAGGTGTCCGAGCCTCCATGTCGCATCAGACAGGTGGATTAGGCTCCTCACACTGTATGGTACTCTAAAGCTTCAGCTTGGATAGGTCACCATTAGTGGAGAAGCTAGATTCAGGGACTTGGTTCTTGGCTTTTTCTATATTGCCTGCCTTCTGATTGATTGGGCATCTAAAGAGACTGCCTCTAGTTCCAAAGTTGAATGGATGCAGTGTAATCATGTTCCCTCAGCTGAAGCTGCAACATTTATTGCAAATAAATAACTGATGTTCATGGGGTAAAAAGTGTATATTAGCGTTATGGGTGTTTTATTGTGATGCAATTGAATTGTTTTGTTAGTAATGACATTCTGTTATTCTTGCAGGGAAAGCAGAGCAGGAGAGCCCCCAAAGACTCATCGAGATTAACAGGACAATTGTGTTGGACTTGAGATTTTATTCAAGTGAGAGCTGGACAGTTTACATCTCCCAGAGACATTGAATGCACCATCATGTTTTGCTGATAATAAAGCATAGTCAGTGCATTCAAGATGCATGCACCTTCTGGTGACTGCCCAGAGAAACATCTGTTATCACTTTTCATGCATACCAACAGTGACACACTGATATACGCTAAATCCAATATATAACCTGAGAAATATTTATTTTGGCCTGTCAACATTGGTCATTGATCTTGATCTGTTTGGCGTAATAGTCAAGAGGCTTCAGTACAAATTTGAAAAATACTGATGGGTTTGTGTGTAAGTTAAGGGTGCTTTAAGAACAGTTTTGAGAGCAGACATGAATTTTTCCATTCTGAATATGACCAAGAAAAAAGAATTGGGACTTTATTTGAATGATGTATGGAATGACTAAAAAGACTATTTTTCAAGACAGGACACAGGATCAAGTGGATGGATATTTTTAATGGTAATCCTGACTTGCATTAACAGGAGTAAGTGAATGATGCACATGTGCCGAGTTATGATTAGGAAGATTTTCAGTGGATATGTTTTTTTATTTCTATCATTGCTATTTCATAAATAATGCACATCTTCTACTGGAATACAGTGTTGTGTTTCTCATAACATGTAAGGAGCATTGTGTGCACTTAATGGGAGATACAGAGTGCCTGTTTAAAGTGTTCACCCCCCTGTGAGGTTTTCATGTTTCATTCATGTTTTCAACATGGACTCACAGCAAACTCCTGTGTGAAAGTGAAACAAATCTCTACAAACTGATCAAAGTTAGGTACAAACAGAATAGAAAATAATTGATTACACAAGCACATTCACCCTTTTCATGACACACCTAAAGTGCATGATTTGAATACAAATCACCTGTGTGTAATTGAGGTGTGACAGAGGATTTTACAATATGTATCTGAAAGGACCAACAGCTGGTTAATCAAAAGTACTTGAGCAGCTTTGCAAAGAAGAATGGGTAAAAAAAAAAAAAAAAAAAAAGCAAAGTTCAAATATGCAAAGCTAAAACAGGCTGTAATTGCTGCCAAAAGTGCCTCTTCATTTGAGGAGGGTGAACGTGCCCAATTAATTATTTTTATATATTTGTGCTCAGTACTAGTAGTAGTAATATGTGTCAAAAAGCTTAGGTAAATCCACTGTGATTTAATGTAAAATAATAAAGCATGAAAAATGTGCATTGTATGAGCCATGCAATCAGCTACTACAACTGACAAGTTATAATACTGTTATAATGGTAAAGACTAGTCTGTAGTACAAGACAGTGTACTGCAGTGTGCATTTACACAAATGTTTAATGATGTACATAGTCCTTGTCAAATTAACTAAATGTAGCTTGACTGATATTAAATTGGTTGTGTTTGAAAATACTGATGTCATTGACTGTCTAATTGCTAGAGTTGGCTTATAAAAAAGATAGTCAGCAAGTCCACTATAAGCTTTTTTGTTCCCTGCTGAAACCTTAATTCTGATAACAAAACTATGATTTTTATTCCAACCCTATATTATACTTTGTGGTTGTTCAAATTTAATATAGAAATACCAGTCTTTCTTTCATGTAGATTTACAGAGTTTCACAGACATTGGCCAAAAATGTCTGTGTAGAGTTGAAAAAAAAGGTCCAATAAACAGATAGAGTACTTTATTTATCCAGATCCACTGGACTTTATTTTATGTGCTTTGGAATTATCTTATGTTAATGGGAATTGGTGGAATAAGTAGCATGTGCACATCCATCACATTGGTGCAGGTTAGGCCAGGTACAAGTAAGCGCTGGCCAGCAGAAAGACGTGTAAAAAAAGTGTAAGAATCATTGTTTTTGAGGAAGTTGTCGATGTCTAGCCCTTGTGCTTGTGCCTCTTCATACAACCCCCCATCAGTGATGGCTCCTGCTGCCTCAGTGGGTCCATCCTGACCATCAGTTCCCCCACTCAGGAAGACAGGACCATTAGGCGGGAGCTCCAGGCCTCTCAGCTCCAGTCCCACTTGCAGAGCCAGTTCCTGGTTTCGACCACCTCGACCCTTGCCTGTCAGCTCCACAGTGGGCTCACCTCCAGCTAACAGACACGTGGCACCCCATCCTTCTGTACGCCCTTCACCCAAGACCTGCATGGTACGGCAGAGGTCCCAACTCTCCACTCCTACTTCAGGCCCCAGCCTCAGCACCTCAGCGGCAATCTCTGGAGGAGGTTCCTCTCGAGAACAGGCGAAGCGGGCCAGGAGGCCGTAAAGTCTGGAGACTGCCCTTACATCGCCACACACTCCTGGTGCCAGCACAACAGGGCGGAAACCTAGCTCTCGAGCCCGGCGACCAGCACACTTGAGGGCAAGGCTGTTGGAGCCAATCACAGCATTGAGAACATGTCCTGATGTATTAAATTCATCCTTATTCTGCCTCCACCAGGGACTTGGTCTCCCAAGGACATCCTTTACTGAGGCTGGTAGAGAGTTCAACAGCTTGTAACGTTCAAGGATTGACAAAACTTCTTCAGGCCACACCTCGCTCCGCACTGTGGGGCCGCTGGCTATCAAGTCCAGAGGGTCCCCAATTACATCGGACAATATCAGTGCAACCACCTGTGAAGAAGTGATTAGAGGAGTGATATTCAAAGTACAATGCTGGAATGAGTTCTCGTCTATAATAAAAAGCTGGTTAAAGAAACAAATGTTACCTGGGCAGGGTGAGCACAGTGTGCAAGCCCTCCACCCTTTAAGAAAGACAGGGCCCGTCGCACAGTGTTCAGCTCTTGAATGGTGGAACCAGCAGCTGCAAGTTTGCGGGTAACATCTAGTTTCTCTTGCAACGAGATTGGTTTGATGGGCGCAGGTAATAGCGCAGAGCCTCCACCTAGACACAGTTTCACCACCTTGTATTAGAGATTTACATTTCATTTTGTAAAGAAAAAGCAACCTGAGAAGATATATTTTTACCTGAAATCAGTACAAGTAGCAGGTCTTTCTCCGTCAGTTCACTGGCTAACTGCTTGATCCCTTCAGCTGCCTTCTGGGCAGCAGCGTCAGGCAAGTTGTGTTTAGCTCCCTCCATTACTTTGATGCAGCTGTTTTCTTTTAACAACAGATGGCTGTGATGGAAGTGAGAAATTTTATTATACTGATTCTTAAACTTATTTTTTGTGTAATACTTTAAATTGTTTATATCCTAAGGCTTTTGCTTACTGTTTCCCATGCTGCTGTAATGTCTGCTGAATCCCATGTGGCACACTTATTACTCCTTTCACTAAGTGATCCCCCATAATCCTTTCTGCCTCGGCAGCCATACCCAGTACTGCTTTTCCAAAGCCCACCAAGTGCAGGTTGTGTCTGAGTGTAAATTTGTGACCATCGATAATGACTGAGTCCTCCTTGCGCTCTATACCCTGCCGGACCACAGTGTCTGGCTGCACAGCTTCCACTGCAGCTGCAAACACCCCGCGTGCCCGTGAGTCCATTGACATTTTGCACAAGGTAGGTTTTCTCCTGCCCACGAGGGCCAGAAAAGGCTGAGGCCGGAACAGGGAAAGAACACGGGCCATGGACAGGTCAGTGGATCTGAGTAGAAATTGCCTGAGGGATTAAAAATTCAAATCATACTTTATAAAGACAGGTGCCACAAAAACATGTTATTTTAAAAAAGACCACACATATAGAATATGATGATGTGCAGAGAGGAAAAGGTCAGTTATTCTACAGTTATTCACAAATAATTTTTGTCGGTTGAAGGCCACTTTAAACTTTCAAGTAAATGTCGAAGAACCAGGTTAACGGTATATTGCGTTATTCATCATTGTACACACTAACCTTCTCCAAGGAACTAAAATTTCTGCAGTTCTAACTGGCAGCATGGACTATAAATTCAATATGTTATAGCATTTATGGTGTTTGTGTTAGTGGTCACTGCTGGATTGCATGGTGTTGTGAGTACTGTTGAAAAATAAAATGATATCAAGGTGAGGCACTGGCACAACTTTACCTACTAGCACGGTGCATTGAAAAGGAAAGCATTCTGAAGATTAAAATGCCAGTGACATTTGAAGTAAAGTAATAAATCTAGCATCCCATGGGTCAAATCCAAGCCAAAAATAAGAAAGTAAGAAATCTATACTTTTATTGTAATATCATACTTAAAGTTAAAAGGTTGTACAGTTATTTCACTGATTGGTAGCTCTGTTAAAATCTTACCTGTGTTTAAATCTGAAGACTTAAGAATTACACTAGTGTGTGGTGCCGTTGTATATCTATTCTACTCACATAAATTTGTTCATGTGGTACCTGTTAACTTCCTTTTAAAGGCTGAAAAGAAAGTGTACAGACCACTGCCTACTTTTTGTGTTTATATCAACCAAAACCTTACAAGACTCATGAGGCTGCCTACCTGTGAAGGTTGTACATGGGATATAAAGCCTGTGGATTCCTGTGGAAGCCTGTTATGTGTGCTCCAGCTCAGCAGTCAGGCAGTGTAGCAAAAATCAGACCAGAGACTGACTGGAGTTGTGTACCCTGTGTGTAATGATTGACTTGAATGGGCCACCGGACACATCAAACCACTGACCACCCAGCTATGCATTTGTCTAGTAGTCTGTAGTTGTTGTTTTTGTGTCATTCAGTGTTGGAAAGCTGTCTTTTTGATGTTTTTGCCCATATTCAGTGCCATATGCAGTATATTACAACAGAACAAAAGAAAAGTGTGACAGCTTGAGCTTGTTGTATATCAATGAGCATGAGTGCCTTATAGCAATATTGAATTTTTACATGACTTTTGCACCAATTCGAAGTACTTTGATTTATCAGGTATTAGGTGAGCCAAAAACAGACATCTCCATCTAGTTATTTGATCTATTAACCATTTCTCAATACATTTTCCAGAAAATTGTACATTACCATGGTCACCGTCGATCTTTTACACCATCCGAGCAAATGTTTGCACTCTTGGCATTTAACAAAAACACACGGGCTGCTGACTTAGCAGTTGAAAGTTGGTTCATACCTTAGACCTTCCTTTCTGTGAGGACAAAACTCCGGCTGTTATTTTCTCCTTCACTTCTTTTGTGTCCATTTTGCTGCCTGGAGAAAAACCTAGGAGGGAGCAGAAAATAGAGCAGGCTGACAAACGCACCCTGCTAAATGTGACAGAAAGTGCTGGACCAGAGGGGCAGCTGCTACTGTTTCAGACATACAAGTAAAATGAAACCAGCCTCGGTGGGAAAGAGACGAGAAATTGTCTAGTTGGGTGCGGGTGACAGTCAAGTATACAATAAAACTGTATCCTCAACTAGCCTCTGTGAGCAGGTTTTTGTATTGATAATTCACTGTATAGGGTAATAACTCTATTCCTGTTGTTTTGACCAACATGTAACTATCGCGATAACTATCATATCGTGTGATTTCCGAGTCTCTAACCAGTGCGCGTGTCAGATGATGAAAATGCGCGTCACCGACGTGGCGAAGGCGGTGCTTTTCCCTCCCTCCTCACTCCCGTGGATCCGAAGTATCACAGGCGGGCTTTCGTCGCTGTTTTTGAAGTATACTTCTTAAAAAAAGAACTGTTAGCACCATCGCAGTTTGTATACATATATATATATATATATATATATATATATATATATATATATACATATACACACACGAATT
Source organism: Siniperca chuatsi (assembly GCF_020085105.1). Taxonomy (NCBI): domain Eukaryota; kingdom Metazoa; phylum Chordata; class Actinopteri; order Centrarchiformes; family Sinipercidae; genus Siniperca; species Siniperca chuatsi. The sequence goes on from NC_058043.1 coordinate 14,990,476, forward strand.
ACCATAAGTGAAATCTGCAAGCTGAGGGCCTGCTTCCCCTCAGATACAGACAGAGGCCATCATGAAGCTGACGGACAATGTGCTGCGGAGCTTCAGAGTTGCTAAGGTGTTTCGAGAAAATTCAGACAAAATTAATTGCTTCGATTTCAGTTCAAACGGAGAAACAATTATTTCCAGCAGCGACGATGATTCCTTAGTCTTGTACGACTGCCAAGAGGGAAAGTAAGAGCGGTTTTTGTCAATTTTATTCTTATTGTTTTTGACGTTAGCTACTTGCTATGCTAGCAAGCGAGGCCTGCTGCACTGCGATAATACTCTGCGGCGATTGTATGAGATGAAAGATTTCTGTTTGCATGCAGTTTGAAAACACCTACAGCATTAATTTAGTAGGTTTCTTGTGTTTAAAGTTATGTGGTTGTAAGTAATATGCTATGTGTCATCATATGTTAGACGTAGAGCTTTAATCTGGTAAAATTACTCGAGGGTTGTACCATTTTTATAGGATAGCAACGTTAGCTAACAGTTACCGTTACGGATGTTTGAGTTGATTATAAACATCATATTGGTGGAACAGGGCTGCTACTAACTTGTTAATAATGAAATTATCAATGTCAACTAATCTGTCAATATTTTTGATTAATAGGCTAAAATTTCAAATAGCGCTGAAACGATTAGTTGAGCCACAGAAAATGAATCACCAACCATTTTGATATTTTGGTAACTGATTAATCGCCCAAGTCATTTATTTTCTAGCAAAAATGTAAAACATTTGCAGCTTCTCAAACATTTGCTTCCCTTTTTAATATTATGTAAATCTTTAGGGTTTTAGAGTGTTGAATGAATGAAAACAAGCAATTTGAAAATGACAATTTGAAATTGTGACAGGCATTTTTCACTGTTTTCGGACATTTTGTAATAATCAAACAATGAATCGATGAGTAAGATAAAGTAACCTATAATGGACACAATTACTAGTTGCAGCCCTAAGGTAATCTATCAGTATTTATCTGATTTACAGGTTACAATAACCAATGCTGCTCAATAAATGTCAGAGTTCAAAGCAGTGTCTTAAAATTGGTAAGCAGAAGCCCAAAATCTAAAAGATGCCTAAAGATTTAAAACAAAGACAAAGCAAGTATCTTTGCAATGAGGCTGTAACTTGGATGTGTTTGGTATTGTTATTAATGGCAAGCAATAATTATAAAAAGACGATTAGATTATTTGTCAAAACCAGTTAATATCTTTAAGTGATTCAAATGCTTATTCGCTCTCTTTTTTCCCCCCTCTCACGTTCTGATTTATGGCAGACCCAAGAGGACTCTCTACAGCAAAAAGTATGGAGTGGATCTGATCAGGTACACACATGCTGCAAACACTGTGGTCTACAGTTCCAACAAAATTGATGGTATGTTGATACACAAATACTTGTTGGTACACGTTTCAATTTGTGCTCAGGGTGATAATGTTGGTATAGCATATATTGACGAATTTGTATAAAAATCAGATTTTTTTTTTTTTTTTTTTTTTTTACTCAATATGTGTAATGTTAATGAGATACAGATGGGTGACAAACTAAAGGAAAAACCAACATGAAGTGTCTTAGTATGAAGTCAGGCCATCACGAGCCTCCAGAACAGCTTTAGTGCTCCTTGCCCTCTATTGGAGGGATGGACACCATTCCTCCACAAGATATTCCCTAATTTATATAGACGACCTTTAGTTAATCTCATTGAGATCAAGATCTATTTTGCAAGAAAGACCTGAGTACAGCAGATAGAAAGAAAGAAAAACAAACATAGCCAGACATATCAAAGGGACATATAGCTTGGTCAAAAATCTTCCGTAGGTGTGAAACTGGGTTGAGATCTGGTGACAAACCATTCAGTGAGCCCTGGTGCATGGAAGCATCTGCAATTGATATGTTTCTCCACTCTTTTATTTGGGGTTTTGTTTTTGGTTTTTTTTAGGTTCTTTTTATTCAGCAGTTGTATGCATTCAGACAATTCAATCGCTTCATTGTAATACAGGAGAAGATAACATTTAAGTTATATCTTAATATTAGATTAATCAAAAGACCAAACATTAGCTTGTCTTGACATTTCAATTCCGTCAGCAATATATGTTTCACTGGTTGGACTGTTGAGACATTGGCCAGTGGTGGATGTTTACAGGATGCCATACCCCTGTGGACCACTGCTGGATCACGGGGGACACACTACTCACTTTGGTCTGAGGTAGTTGTTTGTACAGTTTGAGGGTCTGTGATTCTGCCCCATACAGGAGCTAACTGTACAAATGACTGCCTTGCCCACGGTTGAGTCAACTCGTCAGACCTGCCTTTAATCAACTTCATGTTTGGATGTCAGCTTGTTTCTTGCTGTTGCCGGTTTGATGTATGACTTGGTAATTTTGTTATTGTATTATTATTCTTGAAGATACTATCCGGTACCTGTCGCTTCATGACAACAAATACATCCGCTACTTTCCTGGGCATAACAAAAGGTGAGGACTGGATTTATGCTGGTCTGTCTGTACCTTGATTTAATGTAAAGTGTTGAGTTGGAAGTCCCTGTGTTCTCATTTTTTCTGTTTTTTGGGGTGACCAGAGTGACATCTCTCTCCATGTCTCCTGTGGACGACACATTTATTTCTGGCTCATTAGATAAAACAATCAGACTGTGGGATTTGCGGTCACCTAACTGCCAAGTGAGTACCTTTTTTGTTGTAATTTGGTGAGCATCTATTGATGTTGCACTAATATGTAATTTATAATATGAAATTGAGAGAGTGATAAAACTGATACTGGTCTCCTCGTCATCTGTAAATTTTAGGGTCTGATGCACCTACAAGGAAAGCCAGTGTGCTCCTTCGATCCAGAGGGCCTCATTTTTGCTTCTGGAATAAATTCTGAAATGGTAAAACTTTATGATCTGCGGTCGTTTGACAAGGTAAGAAGTGTTTTTTGTGTGAGAGAGAACATTCATGACGTATGCTTGTCTAATATTTGAAGTAAATAGCTTTAATTTAATTGGAGCAAAATATTCATGAGTCCTCTTGTCAACAGGGTCCCTTTGCAACCTTCAAGCTTCAGTATGACCGGACATGCGAGTGGACAGGACTCAAGTTTAGCAATGACGGAAAACTCATTCTTCTTTCTACTAATGGCGGAGCCCTTCGCATCTTAGATGCTTTTAAGGGTGTTGTGCTACATTCCTTTGGGGTAAGAGACAACTCACTGCCACGCACAATGTGTGTGGAAACATGTATTACTTGAAAAGACAAAGACAGATTCACGTCTAAATCACACACAGGACAGTGTGTCAGTTAAAATTCCAAACATTTGGAAAACCCTCACACAGTTAAATCACACCCGTTCAATAAGTAAATCGGTGACTAAATTTAACACATTAAAACAGTGAAGGTATTTTTTTTGTTTGTTTGTTTTCATTCATGTTTTTAAAATTGATGAGGATCTGAAAACTTCCCAACAAACTGTTTACTGTTGAAATACTAATGTGCACAAAATAATAGCTCATGAGTGCTGCTGTTCATTTACCCGCAGGGCTACAACAACAGTAAAGGTGTAACACTGGAGGCATCATTCACTCCGGATTCTCAGTTTGTTATGATTGGTAAGTTAAGGTCACTCTTTCTCTTGTTTTGTTGCCTCAGTGTTGGAAATAGATTAATACATTATTTAATCAAAGGAAAAGGGCAACATTTTTACCTTTTTTAACTTTAATACCATCTATAATACCATTCTTTTGACAAATAAAGACTTATTTTTATTTTTTTTAAAGAATGCAGGACTTAGTTATCATATCACAGTGCCGGTCATGTTTTCATCAAATGTTTGTTTATGTTTGTCCCTATATTTCAGGCTCAGAGGACGGAAAGATCCATGTGTGGAATGCAGAGAGCGGTATGAAGGTGGCTTTATTAGATGGGAAGCACACGGGACCGATTACCTGCCTGCAGTTCAACCCCAAGTTCATGACATTTGCAAGTGCCTGCTCCAACATGGTGAGTGGGGGCGCCAGTGTGGACTAAAAGGGTTACTGGAGTAGATTCCTTAATGATAACTTTTGAAACTGCGTTAGGTGGTTTAACATGTTGATTCTAAGTTGTTTTAGGGGAATTTGGTACCAAAAACATGTTGTTGTGAAGTCACTAAACTGAACATTTCAAAACTGGAAATTAAACTGTTGGCCTGGAAGAAAGATAGAGCAAGAGAGGGAGAGCGCTACTGATCTATAGTGAAACTCAGATAAAGGAGTGCATGACGGAGGCCTTGGGCGCGGCTGCCTCCTTCTCTCTCGCTCATTGGCATGCTCTGCATCTCCAGGCTTTTAAGCGATTAGGGAGCTGCTGAGACCATGGCGTCCAAGCATAGCTGCATGCAGATGTTCATTTGTATGCCAATAAACAAATGTGCCCCCAGATTAAAGCTCCAAGACACAGTGCAAATTCAGCAAAGTGAATGACATTCTCCATGAACATCTCATCAATGTCTTGCTACTCTTCAGACAGAGCACCATGCCTCCTCGAACTGCACACTAACTTCAAAGACTCTCACGAAGATGGGCAGCAACCCAAGAGATAGAAGGAGGAGTGAGGGAGAAGAGTAAGAGGGAGAAAAATTGAGGAAGAGAGAAGTCTTGATTACTGCAAAATTCAAAATACGTAATTTAAGAAATTATTGCACTGTTTTCTTATTGTGTTATTTGTAACACCCTTGATGCCTACAGTGACTCCAATCTAAAACTGTACACACTTGATACAACTGTGCGTTAGTGACTGTGAGCTTGTCATGTCGTTCAGTTCTGTGTTCAATTCATTTTCCTCTTAGCAGGCCGAGGGGTAAATGGAAAGCAAGACAGCATGAAAGTAATTTGGATATACTTCTTTTGGTTCAAGTGAAACAGAAAATTGGGAAACCTCAGCTTTTATGGGCCACACACGCACACAAAAACACCAGCAAACACAAAATGGTTTTAATGTGACTAAACATTTTGAATGCTTTCTCATCTTTCAGGCATTCTGGCTCCCCACCATCGATGACTGATGACAGCAAAGCGAAGGCTTCTGTTGAAGGCCGAAGTCGAAGTGACCAGCAGGGAGCAGCACAGCCAGCTCTGTGTAAATTTCACAGGAAGTGCAGCCCATTCAATTCAAATTGTAAATAAGTAGTTTGCAGAAATAGATAATTTGTCTATCCTTTTTTTATATTTCTATTTAACATTAAAGCGTTTCTTTGTAAGATGTTGGTTTTGTCAACCTTATTGTGTTGTGGTGTGTGTACAGGCACAAGTCATTGAGAAATCCAGTGTTGCAAGAAATATTTATCTGATTCAACCACTGATTTATTTTTCTTTTTATGAAATGAATCCATCCAAACCTACTGACATTTGTTTTATATTTTTATAGCACTATAGGAAGTTATTTTTTGAAGTACAAATTATTCTAGGTTAACTGAAAATATTCAGCTTATGATCTAGTTCATATAACATTATTATTATTTTTTTAATCTTGCTTAAGATGAGTTTTAGTTGTCAGTTAAAATTATTGTACAATTTAAAGCAGAAGTTAAAAACCCCAAATATCAGTTTTAGACTTGTGGATCTGAGATTGGGAAAATGCTGTCGACATGGCCACGTGATTTATCATCAAAAACATCTTTCACAATCTGTTGACCATCACAGTTGTCATGTGTGGAGTAAGTTGAGAGTTGTGTGATCGACAAAGTTGAATAAGTTGTGCAAAGTTTCCAAAATAATATGCTTCTTTGTAAATAAGATGAAACTGCTGTTTTTTCTGGGGGGGGGTTTCCTCACCTCAGCTCGAATCATGTTTTTTCAATTCATACATAGAATATTGGTGTTTTGAAACAAACAATACATGGTCAAAATGTAAATGAGAAGATAAGTGTGTAAATGGAAAAACAATAGTGCAGTGGATTGAATGCTGGCCACAGAGATCTTACAAGTACCATCCTACCAATATCCAGCTTGTGACGGTACATCTGAATTAAATTGTTCTTGGCTCAGAAGTTGGGAATTAGGTTTACAAGTCAAAATCTCTCCACTGTAGGTCCTGGTGTGTGGAGGGGGTTTCACAGGCCAGTGCCCAGGTCTGGACAGTCAGCCAGTGGGAGCTAAATTTGGGAGCGAGGTGATCAGGTTCCCTCACTGTGTGCACATGATACTGTCCTAGTTACTTGAGAGATGTCCCTTCTCACACCGTCACACTCTCTCAACGAGTCCAGACACACTCAGCGATCCTCTTCTTCAGTAGTCAGTACTGTACTTAGTCACATTATCTGAAGTAGGCTACAGGACGTTTTTACAACAGGCTCCTTTGGTTGGACTTTAGTGTCTCTTGACTGGACTGAATATTTTGGCCTGGTGCTGTGGAGCTCCAGTCCTGTCTATTGCTTCTTCTCTGTCTCTCAACACCTCTGCAACAGCGCTTGGCGGGAGGAAGAGACTGCTGACCCGCCATGTTTCTCGCACTATTGGTGACGCCAGAGCTGAGGGAGTTCCTGGCCAGGGCGAGAGGTGGAAAAGTGCGCCTCATCAAGGTGCGCATCCAAGATGGTGAGTGACCCAGGACAGTGTACGGTGGAGCAGTCAAAAAAGGGGATGAGTTGACCCTCAGTGGGATGTGATGTAAGATATAAATCATCTTTGATGGTAGATTTGTGTGTCATGTGTTTTAAAGTGTTTGTTCATTTAATTTATAGCATATGGTAGGTGCATTGCTTAATCTTACACAATCTGTTGGGCAACTTTCCAGTGCTTGTCACATTACATTTTGACACTACAAATCACTGTTATCTGGAAAAATGTATGCAGCATTGCAACGTTGTTCCCAACGTTTTGGGGGTTGTGACCCCTTAAAATGAAATAATGTTTACCTGTGCCCACTAATCACATGTTATGGTCTTTGTGTGGACTTGAGTTGTGAACAGTTCAACCAAAGAGTGTTTTTTCCCTTTTGGACTGTTTCATTTGAAGGATTTTTAGAGGCCTGACAAGGTGAAAGTCTCCAGTGTTTCACAACAAAAAAGCAAAGCTAGGAAAAAAATCATAAAAAATCAAGTTTTGTGTAAGAGAAATATATATATGTTCCTTTCTTATCCCTTGAATCATTTGGTGACCCCTCAGACTTTTCTTGGGACCCTTTGAGTGTCCCAGGTTGGAAACCACAGGTTTCTAATATAATCTATACCTAAAACATGGCTGTAGTGGCTCGTGTGGCTCAAAACGTTTTCAAACCATCCCTTTTTCATGAGCTGGAAACTCTTTGTTCTTAAACTATAGACCAATGGTTTCTAAGCTGGAAACGATATATGTCTTTGCTTGAAAATAAAGAAAAAAACAAAACAAAACAAAGATTTTAAAAAAATAAATAAATAAATAATAATACAATGTAACATCAGTATATAATAATTGAGGAGGGACATATGTCATTTCTGGATTGTTTGGTTTAGGATACAATTTGAGAAACTGGTTAAAAATCTTTATTATTGTGCCACAAACTGAATATTATTTCATCCGGATGGTTAAAAGAGTCTTTAAAGATTCTGGAAATACATTCAGAACAGAAGTAAGTGTTGCTAAAGGATCTTCTGGGTTTTTCAAATATCACTGGGTTTCTATTTTTTGGGGGGAAAATGATGCTTAGCGGATGCTTAGCTCTGTGACTTGAGTGTCAAAACATGAGAGGCACAAACTGTGGCTTAGTTGAAGAATCATTTTCAGTTCTCAGATTGTTTCATGCGAGTGAGAATTGTGTCGAGGCATCACGAGTAGACATGCCGTTGCATTAAAGAGGTCACAGACAAAACAAAAAAGGTTGGTCAACCACTGCTACAGACTTTGTCTAACTTGTAGGAAAAGAGAATTGCGTCAGCTGTGTGAGAACAGACGATCAGTGTGTCAGCTGAGCAGTCTGTGAAAAATGGTCAGTGAGGCAATAGGTTTCTAGGTACCAGATTATGGAGGTGGACTGATGTGTTCATGAGGTGTTTATATCTTGTTTTGGTATCTGACCAATTGTAATCTGATTCATGAGAGATGCATTCTGGGACTTTTTGGGGCTATCTTTGCAGACTGTGGCTATCATATTAAATATTTGGGGTACTGATGTCAACAGAGACGAGCTTGGTGCTACAGAGACAGCAAAAGGGTGTCCGCTCTGTTTTACTTCCTTACTGAAGCACTGTGAGCTTCCCGGGCGTCACTGGGCTATTTTGAGCGACATGTGACTTGTGACATGGTGGCTTGCTGCTGCTGCCCAGTGACACTCATGTTCGTTCCAATGTCAAAGGAGAAACAAGATCATTCTGGCCGGTTTCATCACCGCTGGCTTTGTATCTCACTTGGTTTACTATCACCCAACTGTCCCCTGATAGCATATGTCTCATGATTATATTACTTTGTTTTGAACTTTAAGGAAAAAAGACAATACACCACACCCAAAGTGAGTCATTTACATACAGTTTAATCCTAATGTGGACCTATAAAAACAGAGGGACTAAGAGAGAATGGCTGATGGAAAGTATGTGTGTGCAAAGCTGGAATGTGTTGTGCCTCAGAATAGCAACATGCCCCAAGAGACAGTCAGGAAATCCCCCTGCACCCCACAAGGACATCAGACTTTAGGTGTATGCATATGTTTTGTGTATTTCATTATTTCATTTGTCAGCTCCATTGAGAGATTTAACCTCATCCTGTGAAGTCAGTCTGAAATTAATCTGGTAATATTTTTAACCCAGAAGTTCGTCTTTGCGTCCTTTTATCACAAAACATGGAGCAAACAGTGAGAGCAAAAACAGCAGCGAGACTTCATGGACTCTCAGTTGAGGTTTTCAAACTGACTTTAGCTAAGTGAGTTTACACATGAAGCAATGAGACCGTGTTGATGGTTGAACATGGAGCTGAAAGTATTTTGATAATCACCCAAAAATGACAAACTTTCTCAGGTTCTAGCTTCTCAAATGTGAAGATTTGCTACTTTTCTCTGATTTATAACACTGTAATTTGAATACTGTAAATTTAGACTGCTGGTCGTACCAAACAAAGATATTTGAAGATGTCACCTTGGGCAATTTTAACTATTTTCTGACATTCAGGCAATTAATTTATTAATTGAGAAAATAATCGGCAGTTTAATCAATAATGAAAGTAATTGTTAGTTGCAGCCCTAGTTGACCAAAATAAAAAGAGATCAGGGTGATTGACAACAATGTTTTCTTCTTTTTTGACAACGTGGACAAGGTTGGGAGTTTGTATTTTTGTTTACATGCCACCACATTAATATATACTATAAATATATACTATATTTATAAATATAAATACTGCACTTGCACTTGATCATGTAGATGGTCAAAAGGAAATTACTACCTGAAAGTTGTTTAAAATTAAACAATATCATTTTGACTTGAGAGGAATATGCATGTTCAAGAAACACAGGATCAGGAGTAATGTAAAACATCACTGTATTTCAGTTAAAGGAGTGAAAATGTACAAATGCAGATTTGAATTTAAAAATAATTTAGTGAACAGATATAAAGATGTGATAGAGTTGGGAAGATATATATAGAGTAACATTTTGTCTGATGTTACTTTTTTAGCATCAAATATGCCATGTACAGTATAAACGGTAGGCTCAATAATCATCATATAGTAACTAACACATTATAATGTGTATAATAATACATAAGTATAACTTTAGAGCAACTTCGACAGTATACACCTGCTTTTTATAATCAAATTTCAATAGTCCTCCTACATGTATATGATTACTGGCTATGACTTTAGACTAACTCCTCCTGTATGTGTCAGTGTGCTGTCAAAGGGCATGCTACATATAGGGGGTAAGGTATGTGATGAGAAGTGGTCTGATTTTCAGAGCAGCTGGTGCTGGGAGCCTACAGAGACCCGGAAAAGAGCTGGGACCAGGATTATGATCACTTCCTGCTTCCTCTCCTGGACGACCAGGAGCCCTGCTACATCCTGTACCGCCTCGACTCCCAGAATGCACAGGGTTACGAGTGGATCTTCATATCATGGTCTCCTGACCAGTCTCCAGTATGCCGTTCCGCATATTCTTAATTCTGCACTACATACTGAAGTTACATACACACATTGATAGGTGAAAGCCTCAAATGTACACATTTTAAGGAACTTAAAAGAGCATTCCACCAATTTAGTATTGCACTTCCACATAGTTGGGGGATTTGCGAGAGTCAGATTTACAAAGAATGATCAAAATCAAAGCAGCAGAGGTGGCAATATCCTGACTTTGAGTCCCTAGCCCCGTGATATTTTGAAAGACACAAAAAATCCTGCACACTGTCGATCACTTGTACTCACTTTATTAACAACGTATTGGTCCTCAGACATTCATAAGGAAAAATTCATACAAGCAGAAAGCATTAGTACCATATGTATGTAAACAAAACCCAGAGAAAAAACACAAATCTGAAGGCGCCAGCAGCACCTCCCAGCATCCATACAAATTAAGGTCAAAGACGTCTTCTGACCGTTGAGCTCTTCCAGTTGGAAGCAGTAATAGTATGTTTACAAATAATCAAAAGGTAAACTACATATATATGTATCATTCAATGGAATAATTCCATAAACAAGGATGAATCAAATAGATACAAAACCACAGAAAAATACAGTGCCAAACAATTAACAAAATAGGTACATATTATATAACAGGAAAGATAAATGTCAAAGGATGAATATGTATTCTACAGTATAAAATTATGAGAACACTGTATTAGGCCTAAAAGATCAAAAGAAACTAAATTTGATAATATTTGGAAAATAGTTACTACAATTAGGTTAAAAACAATGAATAAAATATTGTCTGTTTGTGAAAACAAGAATAATCCAAGTACACAATAATCACAATAGTGACCAATCACAAAAATATACACGTGCAAAATAATAATAATAATAAAAGTCTAATGTATAGGACTAGGTTAGAGGTTAAATGGGTATTAAAAGGGCCACACCCATGATCACATAAAAAGAAACATAACTTAAAGGGACAGTTAACCCCAAAATCAAAAATACATATTTTTCCTCTTACCTATGGTGCTATTTATCCATCTAGATTGTTTTGATGTGAGTTGCCGAGTTTTGGAGATATCGGCTGTAGACTTTGTTGTGAGCAGTTTCATGTAAGAACTATTTTCTTTCTACCGACAGTTCCTGCTCACTGCTCACAACAAATCTGTGGATTATCTTGGGTCATGATTTCTGGAACGAGACATTGCTGTTGAATACTTCAAATATTCTTTTTTGGCGCTTTGAGCACCACAAGCCGAGTGCCATATAGTCCCATTATATTCAAAAAATGCAGACATTTCTACAGCCAATATCTCCAAAACCCGGCAACTCACACCAAAACAATCTAGATGGATAAATAGCACTACAGGTAAGATGAAAAATACGTATTTTTGATTTTGGGGTGAACTCTCCCTTTAAGAAGGCTATCTTAGTCCTAGCATGGGTCATGCGCCAAAAATGCTGGATCCTACATTTCCCATAATACACCTTAATAGCATCTTTCATGAGACCCTACCTGCCTGGTGAGTGCTCGACTGTCAAATCCCACACCCCCAGTTTGTAACACGGGCTTTCACATACTTTTAGTCTCAAACACAGTCCGAGATAACTCTGATGACATTATCAGGGTTATGATCGTCAAGGTGCTTATAAGCATTGTAGTAATTCTGTCTTGAATTCAATCTTTCCTGAAAACAGCTTTCACCTGACATCAACATATACACAAACAGTATTTTCCCCTCTGTTGTTTGCAGGTGAAACAAAAGATGTTGTATGCGGCCACCCGTGCCACAGTGAAGAAGGAGTTTGGCGGTGGCCATGTGAAATATGAGATGTTTGGCACAGCTGAGGTCAGAAACATTTAAAATCACTTTGTCTATTTTGCTGTGATGATGTGTTTTTAAAGGTGTTTGTCCTGAGCTTCCTGTAAAGGGTCTCTTGTTTTGCTTGCAAACCTAGGAGGACATCTGTTTGCTGGGCTACCAGCATCATGTGTCATCCTGCTCTGGTCCTGCCCCGCTCACATTAGCTGAGCAGGAGCTCCAGAGGATCAAAATCACAGAGGTGAGAGGTCAACATGCCTTCAGCAGTGTTGTCATCATTGCACATAGCTTTGTATGTGGACTGGTTCTTTTTTTAACACGTGCCAAATGTAACTTTTTGTTGTGATTGCTTTTTCAGGGCCGGGTTAAACAGGTACGCTGATACATTATTTACCCTATGTGTACATTTACAGTGGTGTGAAAAAGTGTTTGCCCCCTTCCTGATTTCTTATTTTTTTGCATGTTTGTCACACTTAAATATTTCAGATCATCAAACAAATTTAAATATTAGTCAAAGATAACACAAGTAAACACAAAATGCAGTTTTTAAATGAAGGTTGTTATTATTAAGGGAAGACAAAATCCAAACCTACATGGCCCTGTGTGAAAAAGTGATTGCCCCACCTGTTAAAACATAACATCACACCTGAGTTCAATTTCTCTAGCCACACCCAGGCCTGATTACTGCCACACCTGTTCTCAAACAAGAAATCACTTAAATAGGACCTGCCTGACAAAGTGAAGTAGACCAAAAGATCTTCAAAAGCTAGACATCATGCCGAGATCCAAAGAAATTCAGGAACAAATGAGAAAGAAAGTAATTTAGATCTATTAGTCTGGAAAAGGTTATAAAGGCATTTCTAAAGCTTTGGGACTCCAGCGAACCACAGTGAGAGCCATTATCAACAAATGGCGAAAACATGGAACAGTGGTGAACCTTCCCAGGAGTGGCCGACCGACCGAAATTACCCCAAGAGCGCAGCGATGACTCATCCAAGAGGTCACAAAAGACCCCACAACAACATCCAAAGAACTGCAGGCCTCACTTGCCTCAGTTAAGGTCAGTGTTCATGATTCCACCATAAGAATGACACTGGGCAAAAATGGCCTGCATGGCAGAGTTCCAAGACAAAAACCGCTGCTGAGCAAAAAGAACATTAAGGCTCGTTTTTGCCAGAAAACATCTTGATGCTCCCCAAGACCTTTGGGAAAATACTCTTTTTGGAAGGCGTGTCCCCCATTACATCTGGTGTAAAAGTAACACCACATTTCAGAAAAAGAACATCATACCAGCAGTAAAATATGGCGGTGGTAGTGTGATGGTCTGGGGCTGTTTTGCTGCTTCAGGACCTGGAAGACTTGCTGTGATAAATGGAACCATGAATTCTGCTGTCTACCAAAAACTCCTGAAGGAGAATGTCCGGCCATCTGTTCATGACCTCAAGCTGAAGCGAACTTGGGTTCTCCAGCAGGACAATGATCCAAAACACACCAGCAAGTCCACCTCTGAATGGCTGAAAAAGAACAAAATGAAGACTTTGGAGTGGCCTAGTCAAAGTCCTGACCTGAATCCTATTGTATTGCTGTGGCATGACCTTAAAAAGGCAGTTCATGCCCGAAAACCCTCCAATGTGGCTGAATTACAACAATTCTGCAAAGATGAGTGGGCCAAAATTCCTCCACAGCGCTGTAAAAGACTCATTGCAAGTTATCGCAAACGCTTGATTTCAGTTGTTGCTGCTAAGGGTGGCCCAACCAGTTATTAGGTTTAGGGGGCAATCACTATTTCACACAGGGCCATGTAGGTGTGAATTTTGTTTTCCCTTAATAATAACAACCTTCATTTAAAAACTGCATTTTGTGTTTACTTGTTATCTTTCACTAATATTTAAATTTGTTTGATGATCTGAAACATTTTAAATGTGACAAACATGCAAAAAAATAAGAAATCAGGAAGAGGGCAAACACTTTTTCACACCACTGTAAAGTGAATTCAGATTTGAGGTGAATGGGGAAAGACGCAGAGAGAATCTATCTATTGGTTGTAAAAAGTAATACGTTTTGAAAATACATTTGTACTACAGTATAGAAAATATATATTATCTTATTAAACACTGTTTGGATCTACCTTTAGAGGCTTGACAAGATTTGTGTATTTGCTTGCTGCCCCCTGCAGGTGAAAACAGAGATCAGCGTGGAGAGTAAGCACCAGACACTTCAGGGACTCGCTTTCCCACTGCAGGAGACAGCCAAAAGAGCCCTACAGCAACTTGCCCAAAAACGCATCAACTACATACAACTGGTGAGCCTGAGGAGTTCATACAAGAGGAAGATTACTGGATTGCTCCAGACTCAAGCTTTCGGCTTTACTTTAAAACCATCATCAAATTTGCAGTTTGGTGTCAGGAGTGTTGATATATTAGACTTCTGATGTTTTACTTAGAGACTGCTGCATTCTGTATACTGTGCATTGTTACTGTGTTTCAGAGGTTGGATGTAGAGAAGGAGACAATCGAGCTGGTCCATTCCAACTCGACTGAAACTAGAGATTTGCCCCGCAGAGTTCCCAAAGACACTCCCAGATACCACTTCTTCCTTTACAAACACTCCCACGAAGGAGACTACCTGGAATCTGTCGGTACGTCACTGATCTCTGTACTGATTCCTCTGATAATTCTCCTCTTCTTACACCTGCATGCACAAGGAGGTGTACATCTGTACATCTGGACTGCAGACACCTAGAGACAATGAGAGAGCAATAGTGCATCCCCCCGTCATCTACATCAGAGGTTCCCAACCATTATGGCTAGTGACTCATTAAAATGAAGCAATAGTTACTTGTGACTTGTGTGTGATTTGTCATCACAGAAAATGGCCTTATTGTGGATAGGAGTTGTCAGCAGTTAAACCAAGTGTTGATTTTCCTTCTCTCGTTTCAAGTGAAGAATTTTCATAGGCCTGAAAAGGGTGAAAGTGTCCAGTATTTCACAAGAAAAAAGCAGAATGTAGTCATAATTGTATGTAACATAAATATGTTTTCCTTTTTTACCCCTTTTAATCATCTAGTCCCCAAACAGATTTATCTTGGGACCTCTTGGGTGGATCAGTGAATTGAAACCTGGGGGTTTCAATTCACTGATCTGCATTAACATAAAATATTTACTTATAATTCTTATAAATCTTCTTCTCCTCTTTCCCTGTCTGCAGTGTTCATATACTCCATGCCAGGATACAGCTGCAGCATTAAGGAGCGGATGTTGTATTCCAGCTGCAAGAGTCGATTACTGGAGGAGGTGGAGAAAGATTACCATTTGCAAATTGCTAAAAAGGTAACGGATGGATAGATGTATAACAAAATACATAACACAGTTTAATACAGGGTTGTAGCTACCACTGAGAACACAGAGGTCATGTTTTGTTTTGTTTTTTTTCACAGGTGTGGGTATTTTAGTGGCTGATTTCTGTGTTTTTAGACTATATTTGTATACTGTACTGTATTTTAGAATATATTTACATTTGACTACTTTTAAACTTACTTACTTTCTCCACCAGAACTGTATTCTTAGCAGTGTGGAGAGGCTTTGACACAGCATTCAGACCTTCATGTTGCATTCATGCAAAATAGAATTTACAGAAACTATAACTGTTAATAAATAAAGTATGAAAAATTTAAATAATTGAAAAAATATAGGGGGTGCACTGGGGGAATTTGGACTCACGGACCTCAGGGTTTCTAAAATCCTGGTTACAGCCCCAGTTGTATACAGTTCCAGACTTTCGCGACCTCAAGCTGACTAATAAATGTCAAAATTATTTATGTTGAACTGTCTCTAATGGATGTCGGGGCATAGCCTAAATTCTGGGTATTACATTTTGTCCACATGCATGCTTATTCTCATTTTTTGCATCTACGTGCAGTTGGAGATTGATAACGGAGATGAACTGACAGAAGAGTTTCTTTATGACGAGGTCCATCCCAAGCAGCACGCCCACAAACAGGCCTTCGCTAAACCCCGCGGCCCAGCAGGAAAAAGGGGACACAAGCGCCTCATTAAGGGGACAGGAGGCACCCTACAGGACAGCTAGAGGCAGACAAATTTCTCCTATAGTCAAGTCTGCAGTTACAGCCCTCCCCTTTTCCCCAGACCCACTAACACCTCGTCAGGCCCAGAGGAACGAGCACAGTGATGGATTTCGTCTGCTGTTTGTGTACTGAAACACTTGTGCTGTATAATATGTTTTTGATGAAAATATGCTGATAAATGATCTCAGTCTGTCTCTCCCACAGACAAATCTATATATATAGGAAAACATAATGAGTATAACAAAAACATTCATGTTTATTGATGACTTGCTTCATTTAAAAAGTCAGTCTGAAACCCAGACAGATGGTCTTGTTGTTGTGAAGCTAATCTGTATGGTTCTTCCATACCTGTATTAATAATAATAATAATAATAAATGATAGACTTGTACTGAATTGTTAATGCATAGTCAGATGTTTCAGTTCTTATGCCTAGCCTCCAATACAAGTTTTGTATCAACACTGTTTGTAAGAAATAAACAATATGAAAGGAAATTCTAAATAAAAGCTTGTTTATACTGTGGTATTAGACCTTCTTGGTATAGATTTGTGTATTTTATTCAGCATGCAATGATTCTTGCATGGAAATACTTCCTGTTACATGTCTGTAAGTATTATACAAAGTTAGGATGGACATGGAATAATTAAATCTCCCATTAAAGAGGTTAAATTAGACCAACAGTTGTACATTCAGGCATCTACTCCAGTCGTCAACGCCCTCTTGTCACGACAGTGAAGTGCAGTGAGGTTGCAGTGTTTGAAAGATGGCACTGTGTTGATTTACCTGCATGAAAACCAATTCAGCAGGAGTTCTGGCCAGTGTATAGTACAAATGTGCAACCGTGGCTGCTTCATCAAACCACAAATTAAGATTCTTAGCTACAAGCGCTTTTAATGCAGAACCACTGGCCATTTTTTCAAGCTGCTTCAAAGGTTATCTCAGCTGTGAGATCAGTCTATGTAGATATTGTATTATATTTAGCATGTTAACAAACTTAGTGTGTTCGCATGCTGATATTTGTTAATTAGCACTAAACACAAAGTACAGCTGAGGCTGATGGGAATGTCATTGGTTTTGCAGGTATATGGTCATAAACCACAGTACTGGACCAATAGATAAACTATTTAAGTCTGGACCAAAGACTGTCTGTACAAAATTGTGTGCCAATACACCAAATATATGTCAACATATTTCACTGGAAAAGTGAAAACTTTGACCTGCTGGTTACCCTACACAAGAAGTTAGGGGATGACAAAATGTATTACGATTCATCCTGAGGGGAACATGAATGTCTATACCAAAATATATGGCCATCATTTTACTCAAAACCACAAATGTCAACCTGCTGGTGGCGCTAGAGGAAAAGTCAGGGGATCACCAAAGTGAGTAGGATTCATCCTCTGGGGACCCTGGATGTCTGTACTAATTTTCATGGCAATGCATACAGTAGTTGTTAAGATATTTCAGTCTGGACCAACCAGACTGACTGTTCAACCAACCGCCATAGAGGCATGCTGCTAGTATGGCTAGAAAAGTATTGTCACATTTGTAACATTATGCCCTGCAACAAAATATGCACAAATATGCTTTAGTTTTTAATAACCCCCAACCCAAGATTTTTAGTCCCCCTGCATGATCACAATAATACTGGAGAAACAATTTCACAGATTTTGTCACTTAAATCAACGAAATAATAGTTGAAATTCTTTAAGTTGATAAAGAATTTCTTTAGTGGAGGACAGCCTGACTCAGCAGTTCTCTCCAGGCCTGTTCCCTGAGAAGGAAGCTCTGCTGATGAACAAGGTTTTCGCTCCCAACATACTTATGCTGCTGATTCCAGGCAATTAAAGCTTTTCTCAGAATCCTCTGGAAACGCCATTTTTTTCCCTCCACGTTGGAAGAGGACAACAGTTATTCATTGTGTCCCAGACTTCAGTCCTCTTACTAATTCTTAGTAAGTTCTGGGTAGGGTGTAGCGTGTTCACACAGAAAAAGTTAAGTCTATTCAAGATATCAGTGTGCAAATATGTGGTGTGTGTGTGTGTGTGTGTGTGTGTGTGTGTTGACTTGGGGAGTGTGGTGCAATCCAGTGCATAATTGAAATGAAGGAGTTAGTCACAGCTGCAAATGATTAAAACAAATTGCAATAAATGTGCATTTATTCAATAGGCAGTAGTGTTCCAGCGTTGCAGTTTGATTGATGTTTGCTGGCGGACTTCTCGTTTTCTGTTACAATAAAATGGTAAAGTATATTAATATGGAACTGAGACACGGCAAACACTGGCTCAGATATGTTCACATATGA
Source organism: Siniperca chuatsi (assembly GCF_020085105.1). Lineage (NCBI taxonomy): Eukaryota > Metazoa > Chordata > Actinopteri > Centrarchiformes > Sinipercidae > Siniperca > Siniperca chuatsi. Next base: position 15,008,772 of record NC_058043.1, read on the forward strand.
GAAAAGAAAACAAAAGCAGTAAATTGGTGGTGAAGTACAAGATTTTGCTAACAAGTTACAATAATAACTTATTATAGGAGCAATAATGATATGCTTTTTCTGTATTTTATCTGCTCTACCACTTGAGAGTGGGTGTTTTTACTTAAAACAGTTACACCACCAAAGTGCGGTAGCTCTGCATTGAAACACAATAGGTGTTGCTGTGACTGAATACAGATGATGTGAGGCTTTACTGACCTCACCTGGCTTACAGAGAAAGCAGACAGCAACTTTGTAATCTTATTATCAAGATGAAGAGAAAAAAAGCATGAACTTACTGGAGAACTTAACAACATTAAAAGACCAAACTCACAACAAACCTGGGGATAAACGGTGTAAAGGCTTTTTTAAGAACTGGGCCCACCAATCATAAAATGAACGTTGTTATGACAAAAGTCAGTTAATGTCATGACTGCCTTTGTATGCCTCTAGTTGTAGTATCAGCATAGTGTAACACAGCAATGATGCAAATCCAAGAATGGAGTTTGTAATTCAGAAATCTTGTCCAATCCATGAATCTTATAATTAAACCAAGCTTTCGATCACTAAACTTTTATCAGGGAAAATGTCTGACATGGAGCACACCTGCTGACACAGTAGTACACGTGGGAAATGCAGTTCACAATTGTAGTTCTCAAAGTCCAAACTAGAGCTGAAACAATTAGTTAGTTAGTTAGTTAGTTAGTTAGTTGATTGACAGATAATAAATCGGCAACTAATTTCATAAGCAAGTAATCATTTAAGACATTCTTTAAGCAAAAATGGTAAAAAGTTCCCTGGTTCCAGGTTCAAATGGGAATATCTTTGGGGGTTAAGACGGTTGGTCGGACAAAACAAGACATTTTAAAACGTCACTTTGGGCTCTGGAAACGGTGATGGATTTTGCTATTTGCTGACTTTCTACAGAGCAAATTAATCAGTTAATAAAGAAAATGATTGGTAGATGAATCGAGAATGAAAGTAATCATTAGAGTAGTAGGATACATTGGAGTCTCCACAGATTAACCACTTTGCAGAGCCTGATTTGATGTTTTTGGCCTTCTTGCACCTTAGCATTGTGCTGTGAGTGCAAAGATCTTCTCAAAAGTAGTCACTCAAAAATATTAAATTATGCTCAGGTATAAAGAAAATACCTAAAAAAACAGGCCTCATTGGGAACAAAGAGCTGGGAGGTTCATACAGTATGTACTTTTTAATCTTCGAATTCTTGGAAATTTCCCTGCCTGCCTCGTACAATGCTCTCCAGTGACGACACTATGTCACCCAGATGGATAATCTTTCATGTTCCTGGAGTCAAAGCTGCCTTTTCTTATTACGCACCTCAGGACTGAAATATTTCGACAACCTTCATTATTTAAATCCTGCCGTTGCATCAGACACTCAAACACCACATTAAAAAAATGCTTTATGAGGAATGTAATTTATTTAAATATGCAAGGCTGTGGTTTCTTCTGTTTGTGTGACTGTTGTAAACTGACTGTGTGTGCTGCCAGTCTGGTCAGGTTTAGTGACAGAGATAATCCTATCTGAGGCTTTCTGGTTACATAATTAATACAATAAAATAAAATTAATTTTCACCAAAATAATTGTGGCGTTCTTTTTTCTTTCTAAACTAAAAAAAAAACCCCAAACAAAACATATTTGTTCAGCTGCATCCAGGAGAGATAGATAAAGTCCACAAGACTTCTTAGAAAAAAAAAAACTCATTTCAGAATTTCTTGGAAAAAGTTGAGATGCAGCTATTCAGGATCAGCAGGCGCTGGTGAACATGGCTATGATTATGATGGAGCATCCAATCCGTGTGTGTGTGTGTGTGTGTGTGTGTGTGTGTGTGTGTGAGAGAGAGAGAGATGGCTCAGACTATTGTTGGAATAAATATTTTGAAAACATTTGCCCTGAGCAAGATGTTCCTCAGATTTAAGAATATGGTGATAATCCAGCATCAGCATGATACTCAGCAGCCCTTATTTGACCGGATTCATTTAAAGTAACAGAGCTGGGATTTCCTAGATAGCCTACATTCCCTAGAAAAGAGCTGTCAGGAGAGATAAATGAGCAGAAATCGTATGTCAAGTAGGCCTACACTTTACCTCAACCTCAGACAAAACTACTGGTAACACACGGTTTAACAAATCGACTCCAAAAAAAGAGAGACCGGGTTAGAAAGCGGAACAAACCGTGAGCAAAATGACATTTTGTCTGGCCTAACAGTAAAGTTAACCTTTTTTTTTTTTTTTTAGTTTATTGTCACAATAACAACTTGCTTTCTCGAGTGTAGGTAATTACTCCGACAAACCTCCGAGAAAAGCTCTCGCCGTGTTTTCCACCAGGATCGAGGGAAATCTATATTACTGGAAACAGCCTGTGTGCATTCCTATTATCTTTAATGTTGAGGCGGTGAATTCCCAGAATGAAGGCTCTGTCGGGGCCGCCCGGCGGGGCGGAGTCAGTCCTGCAATTATTCCTGGAAAGCGGATAGGGAGAAGCTGCAGCGCGATTCCTGGGAGCGAGCGCCGGTTCAGCGAAGGCAGGAGCCGCCGGGTGAAACGGAGGGGAGATGAGCCACAAAACACCGGCCGGAAAAAAGTGACCGGGGAGCGGCGCGGTTATGCCGAGAATTTACCGTTAAAACAAACCGCGTTACCTCCAACTAAAAAACGCTGCTAACACCCGAGCCGTTAGCTGTCAGTAAGCGAAACAACCGGCGGCGGTTGGTGCTGCCGGTGTGACGTCAGAGCCGCCGGTGCTGTGAGAGTTCTCAGAATAGACTTCTAGGAAACGGTAAATTTTAAAAGCCAAGCCTTTACACGCCGTCCTCCTCACTTTGGATCCCATTCTGGTGACAACACACTCCAAACCCGCTGCTACGAGATTTTATACATGTTTTAAATGAATTCTGTTTTCTTTTTTTTACTGTTCGTTAGATATCCAGTGTTCGCAGATAAACTACAGGACCAGACCCCGTTTGGGTACGCGGAGCTCCTCGTCTCTTTATTTCGCTTATTATAGGCTTATTCATATCAAACCGATGTTAAAGCTTATTTTCCCGTAAAGGTGTTTTTTTTTTTTTGTTTGTTTGTTTTAAGACAAAGCCCAGTCTTATTTTCTGAAGAAGAAACCGATCGGATTTTAACCCAGACGATTCAAGAAATAGCATGATTCTTTGTGTACCAGGGTGAGTTGACTTTTCTTTGTTTCTGTGTTTTCTCTGTAGTTGTCTGCGTTAAGAACACACTCTATTTGTAAAGCAACGTAGGCCTACTCTTAAGTCTACCAAATCCAAACGCAAAGGCCTGTTACACTGAACACTAAAAATGGTCTTAATCAGAAACTTCTTAATGGTAGTAATTATACAGTACTTTTTTTTATGAAAGTCTCACTGAGATTAAAATGTCCTTTTCAAGTGTCCTGGCATCAATAACACAAACACGAAATATGTCACAAAATCAGAATTAAATAAAAATGTGATTATAAAATCATAAATAAGACTAAATATTCACATTTTGTGGTTCTCAAGTTGAAACTGGACAGTGAATTCACCTCTTGTTCTTCTTATTATATAACAATAAACACTGAACTACTGCATTAATATGGAAGAGTAAAGTCATGTGGGTTTTTTTAAGCCATTTTAACCACATTTTTCATCTTATTTCCAGTCCTAGAGCTCCTCTGCCCGCTGCTCCGTCGACTGAAGCCCCACGGGGCATGCGGGCAGGAACTGTACCTCCTTCCCCTTGCCTTCAAAGCACCCCTCCGCTATGGGACCCCACAAAGGACCTGCGGGCAATTGCCAGCAACTTCTGCTATCTAGAAAATTCAGGTACAGTATGAAAAGTGTTTCACTTTTACGGCCACTGAACCTAACAAATAAGATTCTTGAAAATCCCCAAACTGTTCCAGGCTCTCTGTTTGGCACTTTTCTGTTGTAAGAGATTTAGTTAAATTACTTGATTGCAGACTGTTAACATCAAGCAACATACAGGACAGTGGAAAGGACAGCACTGACTGTTCAGAGTGACTAATATTTAGGAATCTGTTTGTGTAGGATGGTACTGGGGAGCTGTAACTGCAGCTCAGGCCCACGCTGCACTTCAAGAGGGATCTGAAGGAGCTTTTCTGGTACGGGACAGCAGCCACCCTCTGTACATGCTGACCCTCTCGGTCAGGACAGCACGCGGCCCCACCAGTATACGGATCCAGTACAGCGGCGCTAAGTTTTTGCTCGACTCCAGCTCCCCGGCCCGGCCCAGCCTGTCGTCCTTCCCCAACGTGCCCAGCCTGGTGCAGCACTACATGGGACCAGAGAGGAAAGCAGAGGAGGGGAAGGTGGAGGAGGAGGCTCCTTCGAAACCCTCTCAGCAGACGATTGAGGAGACATCTGTGGTATTAAAACTGAAACGCCCCGTGTACAAGCCCCAGGGCCTCCCCTCCTTACAGCACCTCACACGCCTCGTCATTAACAGACACTCTGAATGCCCTGACCAGCTACCACTCCCGAGGCCTCTGCTGCGTTACATACAGGACTATCCCTTCAAGGTATGAGGGGTCCCTCAAATCCACTATTCTGACTGTATCTCAGCTGACTTTTAAAGGAAAGAAACTGTCAAGCAGGTCCTTTGTGCCTGTAAATGACACTGCTGCTCCAGCAGTTGGAGGCCAGTCATGAAAATACTGGACACAGGGTCATGTTTTTGCTGACGAAATATGTACAAATTCAGCTAATACTGACGTGCCTGGTTTCAGACTTAATTTGTCAAGGACTGGGTGATGAGGTACCTCAGAAAAAGACAACTTGTGAGCAAACCTCAGTACTGTAATCTACACTTATTTTATGATGAATGTGGAAATTGTCTATTTCCATTTTACCCTCATGAGTTCTGGATGTACATACTTTTCCTAAGAAGTACACTGATTCCATTGAGACATCTTTTACGCCATTTTATTTTTCTCAGTAAGACATTTTTTCTACCTTTTACATGTGTACATTTTTCTATTAAAAAAAGCAATTGGAGTCTAACTTGCTGTCGTTTATATCCTTTTTCTCTTGTGCTGCCTAAAATGCCAGTATTACTCACAGGGTAAAGAGAAATACTGTCATCACCATCATTATTAACCACCACATGATGGCTGCTCTTGTGACACTTTGTTACGAAATATTTTCACCCTCTATCACCTTTGAAACACAAAGACTTTGTGGCCTTTGAGCTTTAAGTGTGCGAGAGATGCAGATTGTGTGAGGAAGTAAAGGCCACATTGTGTGTTTTTGCTCAACAATGCGTACAGCCTGCATCTGAGTCAGCGAGTGGACAAGCGAAGGGGAGGACCGTTCATCAGCAGATTCACAGAACTACTGAATGCTTCCTGGGAGGAGGGTGAGATTCTGAGAGTCAGGGTTCTAAGAAAAGCCTCGGTAATTACCTTCAGCTTTGAGCCTGCTTTTGTGCTACCTCGCACACATTTTTTTTATTGTGGTGCAGGATGTGGTCACAAATGTTACTAGATTAAAAGTGCAGCAGTGACATGAAAATGATTTGAGCTTCTGCAAATTGTGAATTTTTGAATGATCTAATCAGTGGGAGCACGTGCTTGGTGGCTCAGTGGGGGTAGGGGAGCTGAAGCTGAGGCGACCTGGGCTAAAGCCAGCGTAATAGGATCTCAGTTTCTCAATCGAGATCCAGCTTGTGGTGCTTGTTTGACTTCTCTTTCTGAAGGATGCAGAATCGCGGCCTAAGAAACAACAACAACATTGAGTGTAATAGACTGAATTTGCAAAGTAAGCAAGCTTGATTTTGTAATTAGGGTAAGATTTTCAGGGAAGCCTTTTACTTTAAATCAAATAGACAGTGATGGGCCTAAAAGATCCACATGAATACAACTTTAGCATGAAGTCACAGCAGGTTAAATGATGACAAAATGGTTTAATGACGCCCAGGTGACAGACATAAAGGCTGAGAGGTTCTCTAGACAGACCTGCCAGTGATGTCGTGCCGTGTTTCCAGATAATGCATCTCTTCCACATTCGCCTCCACCCACCGTCGAATGAGCAGGGGGTGTCTGGGGTCCACCTCCAAGTAAACACGACTGTTATTCACCAGAAAAAGAACACACAATGCATTAAAAATGTAACTATCAACAGGACAGGATTATCAGAAGCAACCTTGAGATGAGAGCAGTGGCACATGTCTGGAACTGTATTCCCTGTAAGTCTTTTAAAAAGCTAAACTCATTACAGAGGCAACACGATACGTGTGTTTTTCAGAACATGCTGTTCCTGTGACAAGCCGAAGCCATTAGAAATTAAACCCAGGTGGGTTTGGGTTTGCGTGTGTGTGCGTGTGTGTGTATGCTTGTGTCGAGCAGTGGGGCTCCTTACCCATGATTTGATAGAATCCGTTGAGCCAGACTCAAAATCTGTTTGATCACTTTTAGGCCATCTTTACCTCCATCTAAAGCAGCGTGGTCTTCAAACCTGGGCATACAGACTCATATGTCTCTCAAATGCATCCATTTGATGTCACATATAAAAAAATAAAAAACATTTCTAAGGACATCGAATGCACAGATGCAAATTAATTTCATGCATTTTCAAAGGTTTGGTGTTTTGGTTACTTGTAAACAAACATAGCATTTAGTGCGTACAATTTTATTTTTTGTCAAGAATTCTAAAATTATGAGCATGACTTTATTTTAAGCCCCCTGTTTAACATTTATAAACAGTTCATGAGATGGTTTATAGCACATTATAATACACTATACTGTCTACAAAGCCAAAATACAGTAATTTAGTCAATACTTAGCTAAGGCCAGAATCTGACTTGTTGACCTTTTTTTTGTAGCATATAAAATCTTTATACCCTAGAAATGAATAATTCAAAAAGAAAATAGTATGTTAGATTTGCAGTTACTACAAAACACAGCTAAAAACCAAACCAAATTGTCAACTACACACAGCTAAAGCAAGAGAGCTAACTAAAGCTAAAACTAGCTAGTAAGGGAGCCACGCATACGGCTAGCCTCGGCTAAAGCTAAATTTACTTTTCCCTGTAGCCATTACATGTAATTGAAACATAAATATTGATTAATTAACATCTTGGTAATTTAGTTTGTGATCCAACATAAATAAGGTAGTAGCTAAATCCACTCATGGAGAATAAATACAGCTAGCCTGCTAAAATAGCTTAGCAGAGTAGGAGTGACTGCCATCTGAGCTCTTGACTCTAGTGAAATCCATGACTTTGGTGTGGTTAAGCTACTTTTAAATCACATATTTAAATTGATTAAATTGTTAATTATATTTACTTCAAGGTATTTTTTAAAGAAATGGTAGATGGAAGCTGAAAGAACACATTTTGTTTGCTGATACTGTGTTTTTCCCAGTGGTGGAAGAAGTACTCAGATCTTTTACCTAAGTAAAAGTAGTTATACCACAGTGTAGAAGTACTCTGTTACAAGTAAGTCCTGCATTTAAAATTGAAAAAGTAAATTAAATATTTAAAAAGTATCCAGCATCAAAATATACATTAATATATATTATTTGTTTATTATCTTTTGTATTATTAATTGGAATCTGCAAAGTAAAGTAAGTAAAAAGTACAATATTTCCTTCTGAATTGTTGTGGAGTAGAAATAGAAGTAGCAGAAAATGAAAATACTAAAGAAAAGTAAAATTATACCTCAAAATTGCACTTAAGTAAATGTACTTAGTTACTTTCCACCACTGTTTTTCCCCTCTTAGTACCTGAAGTTTTTCCAAAGGCAAAGTGCAGTTTTTAGGTCTTATTTATGGTCAATGTCAATGATTTTTTGCTGTAAAAAAAGAAGACATTTTCCTATCCGTCTGTTACAGTTTCCCCAGTCAGCCTGAAAACTAGTTTAGAGTACTGCATGTACTATCATTATCTATGATAACAAGTATGTTATACTGTGCTATCAATCATTCACTAACTGTTTATACACCAGTTATGGACAATTCATAGGAAGAGTTGTAATTGTGGACAAATTAATTAACACTTAAATTAATTAACATTTTTGTATTGCATTATAGTTTATTATAATGTGTTATAGCAATTTATTAAGTGTTTGTAGAGCTTATAAATCCTAACTGAGGGAAGGTTTAATGAAAAATAAGTTTGGAGAGGCTGAATGTGTTTTAGTCACCTGAAAATTTCAGGTTCCAATGACGTCATATCCTCTGAGAACAGGTACGGAGGGTTACTGACCAAAGCTGAAACAGGGCTACAGAGGCTCAACACAGTTTCTGCATCTGACAAAACACAAATTAAAACTTTCTTTTATCAGCAGTGTATTTATTAATGTGCTATTTAATGACTGCAGTGCATTGCTTTTAATTACCTCTCATTACATCTATATGATAAATCTGTAATCTGTCCTGAAGCCCCAACCTGCAGAGAAAAATCCTTATCAGACTTTATGCGTTTTTCTACACACCCCAATTAAAAAAAAAAAAACTTTAATTGAAAGTCTTTAACCACAGTAAAAGTAAATGAATAAGGACATTTACAACTTGTTTTCATGTGCTATGGTACAATTACCTTATCGCATTATCTCTTGTTAAATCCACCGCATCCTGGCTTTGATCCACAGCAATGGCTTTAAGCTAGTGAAAGAGAAACACACAGCAATTAAAACTGCTGTTTACTGTTTGGATACAACTACCCAAGGGAAAAAAAATCTCTTTGTCTGTATTTCTGTATTTGTCTGCAGGCGAAACTGATGTTTTTTCAACTTTTACAATCTGACCTTATGACAGGATAATAAAAAGTGGGGCTGACAATAACATACCGTGCTTTGTGATGTAAAGACAATAGTGTATTCTACTACAAAGCCCTTTTACTTAGCCATGTGTATCTATGCTACAGCTGTAACTAATGATTTTTTCTTCTATTAAGCGATTAATCATTTTGTCTTTAAAATGTCAAAACTGACAAGCGGCCATCACCTGTTCTCAAAATTACTTAATTAGTCTGACCAGCAGAAACACCAAATGTATTCAACTTCTAAGGATAAGAAACTGACAAACTATTCACATTTTTGAAACTGAAAACAGCCAGTGTTTGGTATTTTACTTGACTATCATAATTGTATGAATTTGCTGTTTACATCCCCCCCTCTGCTAACCCGGCATCGGCGTGCAACGCCATAGCAAAACTCCAGACTCAACCCGAGTGCACTCATATTAATCTCGGGTGACTTCAACCTTGTAAGTGTTTCAACAACACTGACTAATTTCACCCAGTATGTGAGTTGTCCTACCAGAGAGGAGAGTACACTGGACCTGCTGTATGCTAACGTTAAGGATGCATACAGCTCTTCCCCCCTCCCGTAGGTCAGACCACAACCTGGTTCACCTCAAAGTCTGCTATGTGCCTCTGGTTAAAAGGCAGCCTGCGACCACAAGGACAGTGAGGAGATGGTCAGAGGATGCCTATGAGACACTTCAGGCATGTTTTGAGGTGACAAACTGGGATGCACTCTGTGAGCCTCATGGAGAGGACAATGGCGTTTGCCCTGGAGTGCTAAAAGCCTGTGCCCCCCAGCTATGTGGAGTCCCTCAACATGTCTTCAACCTGAGCCTGAGTTTTCAAAGGGTCCCTGTTCTGTGAAAGACATCTTGCCTCGTTCCTGCGCCGAAGACGCCATGTCCCAGTGGCCTCAAGGACTACAGACTGGTGGCACTGACCTCCCACGTAATGAAGACCCTGGAGAGACTGGTGCTGGAACAGCTGCGGCCCACGGCCAGACCTTTCCTTGACCCCATTCAGTTCGCCTACCAGCCCCGGCTAGGAGTTGAGGATGCCATCATCTTCCTGCTGAACCGCATCTACACCCACCCACAAGCCGGCAAGCACAGTGAGGATCATGTTTTTTGACTTCTCCAGTGCTTTAAACACCATCCGGCCAGCACTGCTGGATTGGCAGCAGGCTGACTGGCAGACCACAGCATGTGCGTCTGCAGCACTATGTGTCGGACAGCGTGGTCAGCAACACTGGGGCCCCCCAGGGGAATGTCCTCTCTCCCTTCCTCTTCACCATCTACACCACAGACTTCAGCTACCAAACAGAGTCCTGCCACTTTCAGAAGTTTTCTGATGACTCTGCTGTGGTGGGAAGTATCAGCGGTGGTGATGAGACGGAGTACAGGGCTGTGGTGGGGAACTTTGTCTCATGGTGTGAGCAGAACCATCTGCAGCTCAATGCGACAAAGTCTAAAGAGCTGGTGGTAGATCTACAAAGGGCCAAGGCACCAGTGACCCCGGTTTCCATCCAGGGGGTCAGTGTGGACATTGTAGAGGACTACAAGGACCTGGGAGTACACATGGACAATAAACTGGACTGGGCTAACATCTGCATCGACATCTTCCGGACAATGCTGAGGATGTTTTATGAGTTTGTGATGGCCAGTGCTATCCTGTATGCTGTTGCATGCTGGGGCAGCAGGTTGAGGGTAGCGGACACTAACAGACTCAACAAACTGATCTGTAAGGCCAGTGACACTGTGGGGGTGGAGCTGGACTCTCTGTCGGTGGTGTCAGAGAGGAGGATGCTGGCCAAACTATATGCCATCTTGGACAGTGTCTCCCACCCACTCCATGACGTGCTGGTCAAACAAAGGAGCACCTTCAGCAATATACTCTTTTCAGTTTAATTTATTGATATTTATTCATACTTCTATTACTGCTGTGCAATATCCACCGTCTCATAATAATCTTAATAAGCTACACTTAACTTGACAGTACTCATTATTGCACTATTACTTATTACTTATATTATTACATTGTATTATACCGTACATACTTATCAACCTCTAAATCCACTTTGGTACTTACACTTATTTTAGCTTTTATACTTTATATCCACTTGTACTTAATTTATCTGACCTGTATTATAGCGTATTATATTTTGATTTGCTTAGTACTTCTGTTCCTTCTATTCTCAAGTGTGCATTGACGTGACAGTGAGCAGTTGTAACGAAAGAGTTTCCCCTCGGGTATCAATAAAGTATTTCTGATTCTGATAATAAATACATTCTCTACCTACTGGTCAGTTAATTGACTGATCACTTCATCACTTGTGTGTTTATATATAAAATCAAAACTAAAAGTCTGTTAAAGGGGAACTCCACTGTCTCCACGTCAAAGTCTGGGGAGTACTACTGCATATGTAAAAATTTTGCATAGAGCATTTTGTGGCTCCAGAGGAAGCAGCGCAAAATCTGATAAACGGGACGTCAGTTGGGGCTGAAGACTACAAGTTTAAAAATGAAACAAATCCAGGGGGTGGAGTTAGAAAGAAGTGAGCTTACCAGACCACTGTAGCCCGCTCCTCATCTCTGCTTGAGGCTAGAGGCTACATTAGCTGCTACTAGCAGAACACACCAGAATCACCAAACGAGATGTTGGTGGTCGTGGTGCATTGTGGGTAATGTAGGCACCAGGTTTTAACAAGAAAGAACAATGCATGGAATAGAAAAGACGACATCTCGACAATGTTATAGGAGTGCAATGCTAAATTGGTGGCGTGCTCTCTTTAATGTCAGCATTGCAAAATGCTCACAATGACACTGCTTCATGGTAATCTATTCAATAGTTGTTAGATATTTCAGCCTGAATCGAAGTGGTGGAAAGTGGCTAGAAATCTATTTCCTACGATAAACACAAACCTCACCTGAGGCAGACTCTTCAGCAGACTAAGAGAAATGGCACCAGAGCCACATCCCACTTCCAAGCATGTATGCTGGGCATCTGTACCCACTCCAGTCCCGGGCCTCATCTCCAGATCAGTGAGCACAAGTTCAACCAACTCCTGCACCAACACACAGAGAAAACACTGCTCTGGTTATGTGTGATTGATCATTGGGATTTCACTTTACATTGTACTTATTGTGTGGCCTGATTTCCTCCTGTCCAACCTCAGTTTCAGGTCTTGGGATGAACACAGGAGGTCTCATCTTCAGCGTCAGATCTCTGAAGTCCCACTCCTCAATCACATACTGCACCGGCATTCTAGACCAAAAACACACACGTTTATGAGTATTCTCAGTAAAAACAACAACATCTGAATACATATTTATACAGAGGTGTATGTAGAAACTTTATACCTGGATAGGCGTCTGGTGCAAAGCTTCCATATCTGCTCTGTTTTTTCTCGGCTGAGAAACTCTGTTAACTTCCCCTGCTCAAGACTTTCTATCTGGATAAAGAAATGGCATTTAAGAACAGGAAGGGATGCTGTTAAATGTGAAGGCGGCTATTCAGACATTACATCAGACAATATAGAATGAGCTCAGCAAATTTCAACTCACAGTTTTAGCCCCGAGCAGATAAGCAATGATGTAGTGGCTAGAGTGGTCAGGCTCTGTCACACCTTTCTCCGCAAAGTGTCTGCTCCATAAGTCCACTGCCTGAAGTGCTGTGATCCTGCCTGCAGGTAAGGCTGGAGCACTGCATGTACACAATGAATGGGAGCCCCAAATTCCCTAAAAGCATTTAAGTGAGTTTCTAAGTAACAACAAATCTACAACTATCGCGCATTCCAACTGTGGTTTAACAAGCTGTTGTTGATGTCCCCATGTGGCAATAGTGACGCTGGATGATGATGACTCAACATCAGATCAAACCTCAGACACCACTGATTGAAGTACACTCAAGATAAATGTGTCACCAACAATTCACCAGTATTTATCACTTCCTCTGCACAATGGAGGATCAAGTGATCTGTGTGTGTTAAAAAACACATCCTCTTTCTCCACTATCTACGTGGTATTTATGACATCCGTTATTTGCATGGGTAAGTTACTAGAAGCTCGTAACCCCCATCATCATCCAAGTGACGCTAACGAGTCAAATTTGAAAACTCAATATCAGATCAAACCTCAGACACCACTGATTGACGTACACTCAACATAATGTCTGTGTTGTGTCACCCACAATTCACCAGTTTTCATCACTTCCTCTGCACAATGGAGGATTAAGTAATCTGTACACTGAGTTATGTGAGATTATTAGATATACCTACACAATTTAATGCAATCCAGTAGAGGACTGCATGATGGTGAAAGGTGTTTCTAATACTCTGTCCCTCATGTACTGTACACGGAGTTCCTCATTGGCAGGAAAACAAAGACACGTTTTTAAATATTTTAAGTCATTAATAAAGATCTTAGATCCACTCAAATGTAAATGCACATCAACCAATAAATGGCTCAATAATTAAATAAAGCATGATCACTGTGCTTATATGTGCTGTAGTTTGTAAATTCGGTTGTCTAGCTGCTACAACAAGTCTACCTACAATCAATCAAAGTTTAGTTGTGACAGTTATTTTTCACTTATCTCCTTGTCACCTGAGATATTGGTGTTCATTTGTCCTTAATTTTTATGTACTGTATGTCAAGTGTAACGTTAAAGCTTGGTTTAAAGGTACATTTTAGCACCCTGCTTTGCTCCATTGTGCACAAAGCAGTTAGCATCCCATCTACTGTACCAAGAGGACTCCCTGAAAACAACAAAAAAAAAAACAATTTGACTAGGTAGTTACCTTTGGTCCAAAGCATCTGGAGCCTGCACTCAGAGATCTTCTCCACATGATTAATCTGAACAAACACCCCCTCTACATCACTATTCCTTACATACAGTGTGTAGCCATCAGCTGTACTCGGTATAATGTTGTTCTATATGTACACTTTCTATGTCACTTGTATCGTCTTATATGGACATTAAACCACATTTTCTGTGGTCGGGTGTCACGCTAGTTGACACTGTTGATAGTATTTCCTGCACATGGCGCAGCAAAGTGACGCAAAACGTCTCCAGATGCGGCGCACACTGCGCAGCATTGAGGCTAGTGAATAGTGTTGCCTTTAGGTACTGTCGAATATATGACACTTTTTAGCATAGAGCGCCGAAAAACACAGCAAAGTGGTGATCAGCACTGAAAACCGTAACGTTTTTCAATGTATTTACGTTGAGATAACGGAGATAATGGAAGTCGTGTGAACAGCTGATGGTAAAATCGATGTATACAACTGCTAGCTAATGTATCAATCTCAAACTATGTGAAAGACACTTTTTTCCAAGAATAATGCAAATGCAGATGCAAACAATGTCTAAAAACACTTTACAACAGAAAGTGTGTTATTATTATTTTTGTTTGTTAAAACACACATCCTCTTTCTCCACTATCTACGTGGTATTTACGACACCCATGCTAATAACGGACGTCGAGACGCTCGTGAAGACATCAGTATTGTTGTTCCCCAATCTGGTGGTTTGCATGAATCTGTCGAGTATTGGAGAGTTGTTGGATAGTTTGTTATTGGCAGCATTTCTTTTCAAAGTACAGTGATAACAGATTTGTTCCGACGTGTATGTATTGTATTTGTATGTATTTCACGGGAGGTCACTAAATTGTCTTTCAACGTTAAAACTGGAAGCTAGCAGCTAGCTTCAGCTGCTAAATGACAGTTGAGGCAGGTACATACAGGATATTGTCATCTAAAACTGAAACGGTTTGGTTAAAGTTTGATAAGCTGACCATTTGGTAAATTCCCTGCAATTCCAAGTTGCCCTGACAAAAAGGTCTATGATGGGTATGACCAATAGAATAGAGTGTATATTTTTCAGTGAGTTTCACCCCACCCTGGGTCCAAAGATAACATATCAGGTAAGTGTGCACATTATATGGTTTTTTGGTGTGGAGTTTAGCATCATAGTTCAGCATCTTTAACAAGGGGAGTTAATTGTCTTAATTACCATAGTCACTACCAACATGGCATAATTTTTTTATTATGATAGTAAAGTTATGGTAATCATCAAGTTGGTATCAGAAGTACATGGAAATTGAAGTGCAATATATGCTGTTTTTCATGTTATAAGGTAAGTATGTGGAACACTTTTTCAACATAGTATCAGAAGTAGCCATGAATCTCGATCAATAGTTCCAAAGTTTCTTCCATGTGTAGGATGTCAAATATTGGGAATTAGGCTATGTTAATCTCAGGGATGTTCATTTCTTCACTTTCTAGCAAAATATATTACAGTAATCATTAGTCCCCATTTCTTACCATCAAGTTGAGGTTTATCTTGGAGTTTAATACTGTACGTAAATGCATAGTCTTGGGTCATATTTAGCATTTGAAACGCTTTCCGGTGTCGTGTGAATTGACCTCCAAAGGTGTTTCAATCGGTCACATTCTTAGTAAACATGCATTGAACCTTAAAACACAAGCAGTGGCACAGATTGCTCCGGGACAGTCTCTGTATCCTTGTGTCTGACTATATATAGCCTAATGGAATTAAAATTAGAATAATTGATCTTATTAATGGTAAACATGTATTTAATCCCGCTACACATTCTTGTAGTATTGACCTTGGAAGTGAAAAGTACATAATCTTGTTAGTGTATCTTATAGGATGTATTTTGTCAAACAGTGTCCCCTGTGTCCTCTCCTGACAGGTCCCAGAGGAATACATTTCACGGGAGCTCTTTGACACAGTTCAGGTTTATATTATCACCAAGCCAGAACTGCAAAACAAATTAATAACAGTGTATGTAATCGAACACTCCTCTTCTGTCTCTTTGCCATAATTCATTGATTTGTTCACCTTGAAGTCTGTGTTTATGTTTACAAGGGAATGGTATGTTTCTCTTTTTCAGCATCAAACTGTCCTCTGTGCTTTTTATATATTTTTTTAGCACTGCCATGGGAAAAAAGTTAATCGGTTGTCCTGTGTGCATCGAACATAAAAAGTACAGCCGGAATGCCCTCCTGTTTAACCTCGGCCTCGTTTGTGATGCCCAGACCAACACGTGTGCCCTTGAGCCGATTGTCAAGAAGCTGTCTGGCTACCTCACAACTCTGGAGGTAGTGAATAATACATTTTCACATTTGTACTGGTCACACTTTTTGTATAGTTTTCAGTATTAAGACATTTCGGAGATGATCTTAAATCTTGTTGCCTCGTTGTGTTTCAGCTGGAGAGCGGCTTTATATCCAATGAGGAGAGCAAGCAGAAACTTTTACCCATAATGTCGACATTGCTGGAAGATCTTAATGCGACAGGAGCCTGCACATTACCCATTGGTATTATTCTGTATTTTACTGCGTATATTCCAGTTTTATCTGTGGCAAACAACCATCTGTATCTTTAACGTGCATGCTGAAGCTGGTTGTGAAATACAAATTGTGTGTGTGTGTGTGTGTGTGTGTGTGTGTGTGTGTGTGTGTGTGTGTGTGCGACAGGAAACAGCCCTGATTTAGTGAGGGACAGTAAAAGTGTGTTTGGATAGTGTTAAAACATGCTCATTGTGATCCGACTAGTCTTGAAGATATTGTTTGCAGCAGCGCCAAAAGCTGTCTAAATTAAATTTAGTGATACTTAGGTTTCACTACAGACAAATAAGGCACAGCAGCACCACTGTGCAAAGCAGTTGTGTACAGTATGCTGCAAAGAGAGGAAACACATTCAGATTGGTGAAACACATGCTCGACAAACACCAGAGAACATTCAGAGAAGGACCGGTCGCAGTTTACTTGTTAAGATTAGTAATATTTGTTATTTTTCTAGCTTGATTTACTCTTTTAGGAAATGTATTGAGTACTAAAGTCCATGGTTTGGCATTTGAAAACCAAATTTTGTACAATAGTCAGGATATACATATTTTTTAAATCTAGTCTCTTTTTCTGTTCTGTGTCTGTTTTTAGATGAGTCCAACACCATCCACCTCAAGCTGATCCAGCTGAGAAAGGACCCCCCAGTTGTACAGGAGTACGATGTGCCGGTCTTCGCCCAGTGCAAAGACCATTTTATCAAATCTCAGTGGGATCTCACCACTCAACAGGTAGACCTCGTCACTGACTTTGGGACTGTGATACAACGTGTGCCACAATTCTAATACTCATGTGCAATATACTCTATTTTCTGTTTAAAATTCCCAATTTATTGATATTTATTCATACTTCTATTACTGCTGTGCAATATCCACCGTCTCATAATCATCTTAATAAGCTACACTTAACTTGACAGTACTCATTATTTATATTAATACATTGTATTATACCGTACATACTTATCAACCTCTAAATCCACTTTGGTACTTAAACTTATTTAGCTTTTATACTTTATATCCACTTTGTACTTAATTTATCTGACCTGTATTATAGCGTATTATATTTTGATTTGCTTAGTACTTCTATTCTCAAGTGTGCATTGACGTGATAGTGAGCAGCTGTAACGAAAGAGTTTCCCCTCGGGGATCAATAAAGTATTTCTGATTCTGATTCTAAGAATCACTAGATAAGTGATCAAAGGCCTGTTATCAGCTGTGCATGTAATGATATAAACACTTGCATCACATCCATAATTTTATAGATGGAAAGGAGGCATGAGTGGAGGAGAAGGTGCCATTTATTGGTACAATAATGTGTTTTTGCTGTAATAATGAACAGACAAGCTTATGGTGCACAATAGTGTACACAGATCTTATTAATCCAGCAATTCAGGTCTTGGAGCTCAGTACAAGCCAATAATGTTCTACTGTCTATTGTTTACTGCAGATCCTGCCCTATATTGATGGATTTAGACACATCCAAAAAATCTCTGCTGAAGCGGATGTAGAGCTGAATCTTGTTCGCATTGCTGTGCAGAATCTCCTGTGAGTACATTTAAGAGAATAAAGGGCAACACACACCAGCGGTGGCTGATGCGCGTCAAAACACGCTCATCCTTTGTTTTCTACAGTAAGCCCACACACTGGCGCGGGTTGATCCACACCAACACGTCAGTATACGCCACTATCCTATTTCTCTCTGCTGATGTGTGTTAGCTCTTCAGGAGAGCATCACTTTTATCACATTTGCTCCCCTAAAATGATGCGATGCTTCGTGACACAGCTGGTGTGTGTTGCACTTCAGTGTTGTAAGATTTTTATTTCCAAAAGAAACCAAAGAGAGATACTCAAATCCTCCTTTTCCTTCACAGGTACTATGGCGTCGTGACTTTGGTCTCTATTTACCAGGTACCAATCTAAACTCACACAGCACAACACATTGGACTTATTCCGTTGCAGTTGTGCATCATTACACTATTGTGTGGTGGTACTATTTTTGATGGAATATTAGAGCCAATGTGATTTAGAGGTCCATTTAGTTTGGGGATTGTCTTGTGCCTTTTTACCTCCCTCCAGTATTCCAATGTCTATTGTACCACCCCCAAAGTCCAGAGCCTCATCGATGACAAGTCCGTTCAGGAGGAGTGCCTCAACTACGTCACTAAGCAGGGTAAATATGGGTCGCGACTGATGAACACAAGTGTTACTTTTTATTTTATTTTGTGATTGCATCGTTGTATTGTCTGTCAGGTCAGAAGCGTGCCAGTCTGAGAGATGTGTTCCAGCTGTACTGTGGTCTGAGTCCAGGAACCACAGTCCGAGACCTTTGTTCTCGCTACTCGCAGCAGCTTCAAAGGGTCGATGAGAGGTCAGCATCTATCACCTTATCAGTTCCTGAAAAGACTTCATGACTCAGTGAGGTCAGAGTGACATTTATTTACATGTGTGTCATGTCATGTTGGCTTTCAGGAGGCTGATCCAGTTTGGACTGATGAAGTCTCTTATTCGACGACTGCAGAAATATCCGGTGAAGGTGATCCGCGATGAGAGGAGCAGGCCGCCTCGACTCTTTACCGGTTGTCATAGTTATGATGAGATCTGCTGCAAAACAGGCAGGTTTTACAACTCTGTTTGTTTAGCATAACTAATAACTAATGGTGGAAAACAACTCTGCTTACATTGTCGTAATTTTACAGGGATTAGTTACCAGGAGCTGGACGAACGTTTGGAAAATGATCCCAACATCGTGGTTTGCTGGAAGTGATTTGACATGAACTGAACTGAAAACAGAGCAACAGCCATCAGACTGAAAAATACAGACATGCCTCAACCAAAGATGCCTTTAGTGAGAGGAATAACAGTGAAAAGTGATGTTGTATTTTGTCATTTTTATGTTATGGTTTTTTTTTTTAACTAATCTCTTCATCAAGAATTGGCATACAGTTCTGTTTAGGTCAAGTGAGGAAGGTGATATTTATTAATATTGTACATAAGAAAATCTGTAATTAATAAAAGAGATTATACCACAGTGTGACACTTTGTTTTAAATCACAGTGCATAAAACGATGCAAAAAACATCTAGGATCATGCATACAGTCATACATGTAGGTGACAGTAAAATGCTATGTACACATTAATGCATCAGTAAGTACTTTTGCTAGTAATACTTCCTTGTAATATTTTTGCAGTGTGGTACTGCTGCTCTGGATACTTCCTCCATCACAGTTTATTTTAGACTATTTCACGCTCAACTCGCTGTACAGAGCTGTCACAGACTGAATATGCACCGCCCCTCCCTGGCGGCAGGGAGGAACTGTGCCCTTTGTGCGCTTGGTTTACAGTAACCATGACAACCACGGCACTCGAAGAGGGGTGTCGCTAACACTAGTTAACTCCAAAACAACTTGACTGAAGTGATAGTGAAAATCATTTAGTTTTAACCTGATAGCTTGTTGAGTAGTTTCCCGTAACGAAATGGACACGTCGGTAATTCTGTCTGCTGAAGCAGAAGGATTTGTTCAAAATCTGGAAACTTTCTCTCTCAAGGAAGTGGGCTCTGCGAGGTAAGATGAACCAGCTAGCTACAGCTAATGTTAGCAAGACAGCTAAACCCGGTACAAAAGCCAGGGTGTACTGTGTAGCAGGTGTTGACACAACAAGATGTGTGTTAGGCGATAAAACCGAATTAAGGCGAGGAAACTACATTCAATAGTTTATGATAGCCTCTTCAATGAAGATAGGGGCTTGGGACATTCAACAAACACACACACAAAATAACTTAAATCCTCTACCTCAGTAGTTAGCAATGCTCTAATGGAAAATTACTTTATTACAGTGGTGGAAGAAGTACTCCGATCTTTTACTTAAGTAAAAGTAGTAATACCACAGTGTAGAAATGCCCTATTACAAGTTAAAGTCCTGCATTCAAAGTACCAAAAGTAAAAGTACTCATCATGCAGAATGGCCCATTACAGAATTTTGTATCAATAATCTGAATCTGCGAAGTAACTTAAATTATTAAATAAATGTAGTGGAGTAAATATATTTTATATATAATAATATAATATCTATATATTTTCTTCTGAAATATAGTGGAGTAGAAATATAAAGTAGCAGAAAATGGAAATACTGAAGTAAAATACAAGTACCTCAAAATTGTACTCAAGTAGAGTACTTGAGGGAATGTACTGACTTACTTTCCACCACTGCTTTATTAGAAGCACTGCAGTAGTAGCCTAAATGAGTGTGAGTATAAAAACTGCTACCTGGCTTAATTCAAGACAAGTTTACCACACACACACAACACAACATACAACAGTGACAATTACCAGACATCTAGATATTTAATAAATATGTTGGAAAACATTTTCTAAATTTGAAATTTCAAATACAGTTAAGTCTCCAGGATCTGACTTGCCAGAAAGTCGTGTCTTCAAGTCAGTTGTTCATTTTGTCTACAGTACTCTTACAGGGGGGGACCAAACATTGTTTGTAGGCCTTGCTGTGAGTACAAGTACTGCTGACTGGTAGAATAAATAAGTGTGTGTTGAATTATTTAATTTAATTATTTGATTTAACTTCTACTGTCCAGTAAAAACAGGCCCTTTTCATATACATGTATGTAATTGGAAATGTGATTTCAAGAATTTTATTCTAAAGTTTATGTGTATCGCACCTTTCAACAACAAGGCAATTCAAAGTGCTTTACATATGAAATAAAAGATATTAATTAATAGCCCCAACTTTAACTTAATTCAGGGCAGTGGCAAACTGAAAAACTCTGAGCCTTGATTTAAAAGAACTGAGAGTCGGAGCAGACCTGAGGTGTTTTTAGGAGTTTATTTCAGATATGTGGTGCATAGAAACTGACTGATGCTTCTCCATGTTAGCTTTGACTCTAGGGACAGTAAGCAGACCTGTCACAGACAACCTGAGAGGTCTGGACAGTTCATAACGGAGCAGTTCATAAAGCCTAAATCTGTGCTGTTTCGTGATTTTTCTCTTTGTGTGTTGACAGGTGGTTCAGACAGCATGAGTACATCGAGAAACTTAACATGCAGGCAATACTGAATGCTTCTGCCATGCATGATGAGTTTGTCAAGGAGCTCCTGGTATCTTATGGAAAGGTGACAGCTACCTCTCTATATATGATGTTAAAATGTCAGTGGAATTTAGAGAAGCCCTGCAAAAATCTAATAAAAAGTTTCTTGAAACAAGTTGTTTCTATTGCTTAGAATTACAATTGATAGCACAATGAATTAAAATAAGTTTTTATCTAAACTATCTTTTTTCTTTTCCTCCCCGTCTCTAGATACCTGTTCTGGTCCATGAAATGATCCTTGTCGAAGTTTGGAAGCAAAAAGTGTTCCCCATCTTATGTCAGCTGCAGGACTTTAATCCCAAGAACACATTTCATCTTTACATGGTGGTGAGTGTAAAATGACATGGGAAATGACGATCAGCTTGCAGCGCTCATAACTAATTTCGCGTATTCTTCAATGTCTCCTTCTTAGATCCACCATGAAGCCACGATCATAAACCTACTTGAAACGATAATGTTTCACAAGGTCAGTGTGTACACAAATAAATACCCCTAAATTATATTAATCTGCAGCATATTTTATATGTGTTAAAACTTGGATGTGATCATGCAGCTAGGAACTTGGTTCTTTTTCTCTATAAACATTGTTACACATGAAGCTTTATGTGATATGTTGAAAGAGTTTTGTGTATTGTGTAGGATTCATGTGAGGCAGCTGATGACTCTGTTCTTGACTTGGTGGATTACTGCCACCGCAAACTCACCCTGCTGGCCAGCAAAGCGACCAGGGCGCCTCATGACGAACACAACCTGACAGAGAAAGCAGTTGTATCCTCTATAGAGGTACAAGAGTCTCGGATTTATGCTGCTTTTGTTGGTTTCATTGTTCAGACTATTGCAGAGGAGTCTTTCTTTCACTTAAATTGATCAGTCACATCATTCTTTTCACTTTGTGAAGGAGTTGCAGATGCAAAGTGCTGCACTGGAGTTTGAAATCTCCCTGAAGGCTGCCTCTGTGCTGCGCTACATCACTGACCACACTGAGAGGTGTAGTGCCGTCAATAAGGTTTAGAGATTAGAAGCTTACAGGAGAGAATCTGAGAAATCTTCTTATACTTTTTGGCATTTACAATTCAGGCTAAACCATAATTATTATTTTTCAGATACCAGGAGTGAAGCCGACTAATGCTGCAACAAATTATTTTCATTATTGATTTATCTATCAGTGATTTTTTACAAGTTTATTAGTCGTTTTATTTATAAAACATGAAACAGTTGTAAGAAATGCCTTAACCCAGGTTAACATCTTCAAATTGCTTGTTTTGTCTGACCAATAGTCCAAACCCCGAAGATATTCAATTAAAATTGAATTAAATTTACAATAATATAAAAAGGAAAAAAAGCACATTCTTACCTTTGACAAGCATTTTTGTTTGAAAATGAACTTAAAACGATTTATCAATTATCAAAATAGTTGCAGATTAGTTTTCTGTTAATTGACCGTTCATTAATTTCATTTCACCTCTACAGCATCAGTGTTATCAGTCGCATGCTGTGCACCCATAACATGCCTTGCGTACTGGTTCAGCTGATTGACTGCTGCCCTTGGAGTCGCTGTAGAGAAGGTATATCACACCTCTTGCGTATCAAATGTGTCCTTACATGTTTGCATGTAAAAATGTAAAATGTGTGATTTTGCCTGATGAGTGACCCTTCATTCAGTTGCCTGCTCTCTGTCTCCCGCTGAAGGTGAGGTAGAAAAGTACATAAATGGCAGATGGCAGAAGATTCCTGTTGAGGACCGTTTGAAGATGACAAAAATTGATGGTCAGGTCTGGATTTCCCTTTACAATCTGCTGCTGAAGGAAGACTGCCAACGGAAATATGACTTCAACAGTTTCAACAAGAACCAGCTCCTAAAGGTATACTGCGAAAGAACTACGATTTTCATCATTCATATATGTTCAGGGTCTTGTGCTGTGCTGCTTTAGTTATTTTAGTTAATCAGTTAATTTTATCAATCAACTCCTCCTCCTCCGTCCAAGTGGCTACTGTATATTAGATGTAACTGACGCTTAGGAAGTGTGTGAGCGCAAGATCATTGTCCTTCAACATCATATCTCATCTCCTCTCTTGTTAAAACAGATTCAGTTTCCAAGGGTTGTTTTGACTAAGATGTTTCCTCCTATTATACGCTTTCTCATCCTCTTCCTGTCGCATTAATTATATAACCAGAGAGCCTTGTGCATCCTTTTTCGTATGCAGTCTCCGTAACTCCTTGTAGAAAATTCGGATGATGTTGACATTGTTATTATTGCTGCTGTATTATTTGTGGGCTTATCGTTCATGTGCCACAGCTCCGGGGTTTCTTGACAGAGGTGCTGATTGATCAGCTGCCAAACCTGGTGGAACTGCAGCGTTACCTGGCTCACCTTGCTGTTACAGACCCTGCCCCTCCAAAAAAAGAACTCATTTTGGAACAGGTACACACTCACACATGCACACATATCTCTACACCTAACCACTGTATGTCCCTGTGCATTTACCCTTAGCTTTGCTTTATGTATAGATCCCAGAAATGTGGAATCACATTGTGAGAGAGAATTCTGGGAAGTGGAAGGCAACAGCAAAGTATCAAGTCAAAGAAACTTTCAACCCATCTGAAAACGACCTGAGGCTACAGGCACAGAGGTAATACTGAAAACACAGGGGAGACTACTGAAGGTACAGAGAAATCAACTCAATCCCTTTGCACTGTGCTTATTATTGAGATAAGTATCGTTTGTTTTCTTTTCCAGGTTGGCCCAGACGTACAACTTGGATGTGATGGAGAGTTTACTCCCGGAGAAGCCAAAATGTGGATCCTGTGGGAAAGAGGCTGCAAAGAGATGCTCTCGATGTCAGGGAGAATGGTACTGTCACAGGTAAGACTTAGTAATGCAGAAGCTGTACCTGACTGTCGAGGTGAAGAGGGAGCTGAGCCTGAGGCCAAAGCTAAACCCTCACCTGTGGTCACAAGCTTCGAGATAGAGATAGAGCAAGGAGCTCAGACGTCCTGATAGAGCTTGGAGTAGAAACGCTGCTCCCTCCGTTTGAAAAGAACCAGATGAGTTGGTTTGGGTATCTGACTAGGATGCCTCCTGGACGCCCCAGCTATGATGGACGGCTATAAGTCTGTTTCTACATCAGACATAAAATGGCATCTGATCCATGACCACCAGACATACTTTTCTCTTATACTGAAAATCTTGAATAAATGTTTTTGTTATATTGATATCATACAATAAATGTGTGGCATTTTTCTGCTGATGTAAAGTCTTGTTCATATTATTGTTTTTTTGTTGTTGCAGGGAATGTCAGGTGAAGCACTGGCCTAAACACAAGAAAGCCTGCCAGCTTATGGCCGAGGCCACGGAGAAGATCCAGAGGGACCTGTACATCAACAGCTAAGAGACAGACTGTTGAAGGACTGGTGGCGGATAGGAGATGGGAGGAGAACAGATCTGCGTGTGGACGATGCAGATTTGGATTCCTATACATTTTGAATCATCTTTCTTTTAATGCTGGGAAAAATTATTTTGTTGTTCCTGACTGTATTGTTTGTTCCCATGATGTCATTTTGGCACACTGTTTTAATCGACCATTTGCTTCTTTAATGAAAGAGCACGGGGGGGCTTTCTCCAGTTCCTTCTCTGGTACGAGATTTTATACTCCTTCGATTTTGGTATTCGACACAGTGGCAGCAAATAAAAATGCTTTAATAACTTCCTCTGCCTTGTTTTCTTGCCAAATGCTATTAAAAACCAAGGCATGTGGGTATTTTCAAATGGCCGCCACAGTAAGAAACCTAAACTCTGCATCCAGATAGAGTCACTTATTTATACTCACCTAGTTAAATTAGCTGGGAATTTGTGGTCCCTCTTGGTTAATATTCCTGCTAGTTATGTTGAGACTTTACCCTCCCTGAATTGGATTGTTGACTTTCTGCTGAGGATCTGACCTGTCAGGAAATACATAATAGGTTGTAGGTTTAAGCATTATACATACATTTCCAGTTTGAAGTTTTGCAGTTTATATATATTTAAGGTTTTCCCAGCTGTGGTAAATGAAACCCACACACTTTATTGAGACAGTGGTTAGAGGGGTGGGGGACTTTGCACGCCCACACTGAGTGAGTGCTCCGGACTCAGAAGCACCCCCTATGTGAAAACATTCCGGATGTCGGTTCAGCTCAGTCTCATCTCACTCTCTCTTTTTCATGATTAGCTGCTTCCTCCTACAACACAGTCTGACAAAGTGAAAAGATGGTGAGTGTCTTGAGCAGCGCTCAGATGCCGCCGTTACACTGATGTCAGCGACAAACGAAGCAGGGCCTCCGTCGCTAGCTGTGACTTGACGGTGATGATCGATTATTTCCAGAGATGTAGCCGAGGCTGCACACCTCCGTTACTTGGAAACCCACAGAAAAATATCTGCGGAAAGTTTTTCTCTTCGGATGGAAGAAGTTTTGAGACAAAGCGATTGCCACGGGGCTGTTTTCTCCCCTGTTTCGGTAAGTTAAACTGAAGATCCTCAAGATGTTGTTTTACTTTGAAGTTTCAGAAGTGATTAGTTTAATTATCAAGCTTATTGTTTTATGACTAAGCATTTGAGTGTTCATCTTCCGAGCCCTCGTAAATGCACCTTTAATTGTTTTATTTACAGAGGAATGAAAGCTACGCCGTCTTGTTAAACGTAAAGTACATTGTAAAGCGACATTAACATGTTACAGTAATTTGTTTTACATTAGGCTATTCTGGCTAGTTTCATACGCTACTTTGCTTATACTAGGTTTGCAGACAATCTAATATTATAGGCTATAATTACTAGAGTATGGTATGCATGACAAACCAACGAGTATAATAAATCACTAGGTACAGTTTACTCCACTACAATTCATTGTGCTTTTTTCTCCACTGCTTGATTTGGCAGCTGTAGGCTACTCTACAGATTTTACATACAAAACATATGATCTGTTTATATTGTTACAAATTAAACTGCCCAACCGTGTATAAATTAATTCAAATTCAAAGTAGCTCCACCTTGACCGGCTATAACATTAAAATGCTGCTTAAACGTTAAAGCATCAGTAATAATAATCCAATAATATAACATGTAAAGAGCCATCCTGCTGCATAATGAATACTTCACTTTTGATCCTTTAAGTACATTTAGCTGATAATTCTTACTAAAGTTACATTTTGAATGCAGGATGTTTACTTGTAATGAAGTATTTTTTAAATGGTGGTTTTGCTACGTTGGCTTAAGTACAGGAACTGAATACTTCTATAATTCTGCCTCCACTGAATATACTGTAGTTCTTGTAGTTTTTTTCATATGAGGCAGTCTAAAATTTAATATCCCTTTTGATTTTTAAAAACATCATTTTGTTCCCTGATAGAGCAGACCCAACATTCAGAATCTACAGTCAGATGGAAATGCCACCTTTTCAAAAACACCACATAACAACAACAGGCAACTTTCCGGTTTCTGTGACTAATTCACAAAGTGAACTGAGATGGAACCTTATAATTTCAGTCACATCACGTCTTTGGCAGGTAAGCACCAGTGTGTTATTGTATGTTTTTCTGCCTGTAGTGATAATGGAGGAAGCCAGGCTCTGAGTGACGCAATGTCTTGGGGGGAGTTCATCGAGCTCCGTGACCTGAAGCCGGGCAGAGAGCAGATAGAGCTGACCGGCACACATTCGCCCTGCTCGCCTCCACGCCTGGAGAGAGCCAACGCCTTGAGGATCAGCCCGGGGAAGGTCCCAGACCTGCTGAGCCGGGTGGGCATCATCAGAGTCCTGAGCAGCACCCAGGACCCACAGCTCACTGAGGAGAAGGGAGAGGGACACAACTTCCAGCCCTGCAGCCACGCTCAGCCCACGTGGTGTGACCTGTGTGGAGACTTCATCTGGGGCCTGTACAAGCAGAGCCTGCGGTGTGTCAGTGAGTTGGCTTACGTAGGCTGTTTATGATCTGATGGGTGTGTGATTGCCTCTGTGCATATGCATGTAAGAGGAAATTCGGTTGAACAGAGAAAGATGTAGAAATCACAACTTTAACTGCCATAAATGTTCTCTGTGTTGTTTTTAAACAGAAATAAATAAAGCATGCAGTTAAGTGGTTTTTGTGGCTTGGCCATTATCTAGGCTGTGGGTCGCCTAAAGACCTGGATGCTCCTCTTGCTCAAGACTTATCTGGAGTTGCAGTAGTCTTGCACTTCCTTTTCAATAACTGAAACCACCTGAAATGTGGCTGTGGTATGTGTAAAGCATTTAGTGCAAGGGGAAAGATATGCTTCTTAACAGTAATTTGAATATCTAACCGCAATAAAATCACAGTGAAACAAATAGATATTCATGTATTTATAAACTGAAGTGTACTTTGATGTGATACATGATATTGTGTATCTTACCTCTGTTATATTTCACAGCTGCACTCAACAGGTGGAATATTGTGTATTTGAAGACAAGTGCTATTTATTTATGTATTTATATACTGTATATTGTGACACAAAAGGGAGAAGATGGTGAAGGCAGGGGAAAGCCAACTTAGAATAACTGCAGTGACAACTAATGGCCAGAGGAGGCCATCACCCATTTAGAATTGCACTCTTCAATAATATATAATATCACATGCGTGCTTACAGTTGACGATTTTGTATTTATATGTTTGGCATTGTCTGTCTAATCTCAGTGACTTTCTGCACTTACAGATTGTAGATTCACATGTCACTACCGCTGTCGTGCCCTGATCCGGCTGGACTGCAGCTGGGATCGAAGCTCTGCGGCTGACCACACATGTGTTGTGGAGCACGCCATAGAAACAGACACCAATGTGGTAAGGACCTTTGCATTTGTCAGTATGATTGGCTTTGTGCTATTCAATTGTTCATAAGCAGCTTTGCTCACAATCAGAAGTGAGAGTAGTCCCTGTTTACTTGCTTTTTACAGCGTCTTCAACGTCAGGAAATGATTACCATATTGTGCTACTATAGTTGGAAACCAGTATCTTCTACAAGCCTCCATACTTTGCATGTGTCATTATGTGCCACCTGGTTGGATTATATGGACATCTGATGCTTTAGGGAACAAATAAATCTTTATTGGCCAAAAACGGGAATCATTTTATACAGCAATAAATACACACCCTTCACCCAGTTCCACTAACTGCACAGGTTTAACTAAAGGCTACCCAACCCTGTCAGAATTAACTGTATATTTGCTGTTGAGCAAATATACAGCACCAGGTAGCACCAGGTAGGGGAACAGCTACCTGTTTGTAAAGGGAAGTAAAGGGATTTGAAGGGGAAGTTGCTGAGAAATGGAAAACGTTACAGGTAACATCGTAGAAAAGGTTTCAGTCGTAGTCATCTGGACACTGTTTTCAGAATCAAGACGTTTCGGCTCCCATCCGGAAGTCATTCTCAATTGTGAAAAAATGGGCCGGGAACTCAGAAATTTAAGCTACTCTGTGTTGCATAAGCCCTGCCCTCAGGAAGGAGTCTACCTGAGTATCTGTTGATTAGCTAGTTTCACCTGAAACTGACCTAATTGTTTCCATGATGGCCCACTAATCAGTAATCAGGCCTAAAGGTGGCAAAAAACATTTTAATATACCCTATCCAGATGGTCACCATTAATTGGTGAGAGGATCTTATATCTTTTTAATTAATGCTTTTTCAGCTGAGATAAAGTCAAGACCTGGCTGCTGTACATCTAAACTATTACTAGAAGAAGACTCCTCACTGTGCTTTTCTGCACCACATGTTGTTTATAAAGAGGGGAGTTAAGGCTACGAGCCAGTAGTTGTTCAAGGCTGCAGGGTTTGGTTTCTTGGTAACAGGTTTTATTCCCTCTCTATCAAGCACCTGTTGCTTATCAAAGGACGACTGGAATGTGAAAACCTCAGCAAGCTGTTCAGCAGATGTATGAACAGTGTGAAGACATGGCTAGATGTTTTGTTGGTGCTTGGGCTTTTACACAGCAGACGTGTTGACTTGACATAGCAGGAAAAGCCCAGGTGGAACTGATACCATTGACCAGTACAAAAAAAAGTCAAAACATGCAAGACAAGATCATTATGTTCTGTATCAGCACAAAAGCAGAATCTTATCATTTTTTAGCATTTCCACTTCTGTAAGGTTTGTACCACTGAAATGTTTTACCTTTGGTTCAGTCAGAGTTTAAAAGCCTGCTCTGTGTAAGAACAGCTGGAGGGTTTCTGGGTGTAGCAGCCCACGTATGTGAACTCATCAGTTCACACTCGGAGGCTCCTAGTGTTTCCTGCCAATACACCTTGGATATTTCAAAATGTCTTCACCAGGTGGACACGTGCCCTTGGTTTTTATGTTCTCCTCAGTGTTATTACTTGAATCAATTAAAAGGGTACACTATGGGTGGGATGTTCCAGATGAACAAAGGTAAAAAAGGGGATTGTTTATCTGTCTCATAATCATAGCTGCTGAAAAAAAGGTGCCTTTCATCTCAGCTTTGAATGCTGTTCTAGCAGAAATTAAAGATTTAATCAACATACCTGATTACAGATTTCAGTAGCCAGATTCTCACTACAAAAGCTTGGAATCATCTTTAGTCACATTTTAATATCCTCCCCCCTAAAGTTAAAAATGTGTTTACATTGCAGTATTATGCATATTGAAAATTAGGGATGCAACTAACAATTATTTTCTACTGGGTACCGATCCAATACCAGAGTGGAACTCATTGCAATCATTTTTATTTAACATGAAGACTGTTGTGGCACAAAAAACTGAGCTAGTTGGCGGCCCACCATGTCTACATGAAAAGTGACTATGGAAGCACAGAATTTTATGACATTGACAAAGAAACTGTATTTATTGTGGATCGGTTATGTCACGGTCGATACTCGATCTGCACTTGATACTCGAAGCAGATCCGGCGTATTGGATCAGTGCGTCCCGGTTATTTTGATTATCAATTAATCTGCCGAGTATTCTCTCAATTATCTGATTGTTTTGTCTATAAAATGTTAGAAAGTTTCCCAGGGTGCCATTCAAATTGTCTTCACCAGGTGGACACGTGCCCTTGGTTTTTATGTTCTCCTCAGTGTTATTACTTGAATCAATTAAAAGGGTACACTATGGGTGGGATGTTCCAGATGAACAAAGGTAAAAAGGGGATTGTTTATCTGTCTCATAATCATAGCTGCTGAAAAAGGTGCCTTTCATCTCAGCTTTGAATGCTGTTCTAGCAGAAATTAAAGATTTAATCAACATACCTGATTACAGATTTCAGTAGCCAGATTCTCACTACAAAAGCTTGGAATCATCTTTAGTCACATTTTAATATCCTCCCCTAAAGTTAAAAATGTGTTTACATTGCAGTATTATGCATATTGAAAATTAGGGATGCAACTAACAATTATTTTCTACTGGGTACCGATCCAATACCAGAGTGGAACTCATTGCAATCATTTTTATTTAACATGAAGACTGTTGTGGCACAAAAAACTGAGCTAGTTGGCGGCCCACCATGTCTACATGAAAAGTGACTATGGAAGCACAGAATTTTATGACATTGACAAAGAAACTGTATTTATTGTGGATCGGTTATGTCACGGTCGATACTCGATCTGCACTTGATACTCGAAGCAGATCCGGCGTATTGGATCAGTGCGTCCCGGTTATTTTGATTATCAATTAATCTGCCGAGTATTCTCTCAATTATCTGATTGTTTTGTCTATAAAATGTTAGAAAGTTTCCCAGGGTGCCATTCAAATTGTCTTCACCAGGTGGACACGTGCCCTTGGTTTTTATGTTCTCCTCAGTGTTATTACTTGAATCAATTAAAAGGGTACACTATGGGTGGGATGTTCCAGATGAACAAAGGTAAAAAAGGGGATTGTTTATCTGTCTCATAATCATAGCTGCTGAAAAAAAGGTGCCTTTCATCTCAGCTTTGAATGCTGTTCTAGCAGAAATTAAAGATTTAATCAACATACCTGATTACAGATTTCAGTAGCCAGATTCTCACTACAAAAGCTTGGAATCATCTTTAGTCACATTTTAATATCCTCCCCCCTAAAGTTAAAAATGTGTTTACATTGCAGTATTATGCATATTGAAAATTAGGGATGCAACTAACAATTATTTTCTACTGGGTACCGATCCAATACCAGAGTGGAACTCATTGCAATCATTTTTATTTAACATGAAGACTGTTGTGGCACAAAAAACTGAGCTAGTTGGCGGCCCACCATGTCTACATGAAAAGTGACTATGGAAGCACAGAATTTTATGACATTGACAAAGAAACTGTATTTATTGTGGATCGGTTATGTCACGGTCGATACTCGATCTGCACTTGATACTCGAAGCAGATCCGGCGTATTGGATCAGTGCGTCCCGGTTATTTTGATTATCAATTAATCTGCCGAGTATTCTCTCAATTATCTGATTGTTTTGTCTATAAAATGTTAGAAAGTTTCCCAGGGTGCCATTCAAATTGCTCGTTTTGTAAAAGTATTTTATTTATTATGATACAAAACAGAGATAAGCTGAAAGTGATTCAAACAAACAAACAATTCATTATGAAAATAGTGATCGATTAAAGAGGCACTTCACTGACTTGTCATGAGGAGGACTATTGTATTGTATAATGTCTTCTGTGGCTCTGAAAGGAGCTTTCTAACGTTGGGAAAAATAACCCTGACGATGTCATTAGATGAGGACATTTAGGAGGCAGAGAGGGTCTAATGCCGCGTTCATGTCATATGGGAGACAGGAAAGATTCCCATGATAACTTGCGAGCGTTCGCGTCATCGAGACGGTTCTGTGATTACAGAGTTGGTTGCGTAAGCAATATAATACTGTGCTTCGACAATATAACACCATATCCATTCAGTGTGGGTTTAATTACATTAAATGACAGTCTTCAGTCACTTCTGTATTAGTTAGTGACAAGTCAGATATATCGGAGCGTTCTGAAAAATTAGTATGACCTGGAAGTAGATGAGAACGCTCTTTACAAGACGAAACACGTTTTACACCGATATGACATGAACGCAGCATAATGAAACACCCTATGGAGTGGTATTATGGGAATTGTAGGATCCAGTGTTTTAAGAGCCATTAGGAACTAAAAGTTTAGATATCTCTGCCTCTGCTGCTTTGATTTTGTAAGTCCCCTAGTTCTGTCTAATAATCGCTAGAGTGCTACTGAAAATATCACATTGGTGTCAACAAAGTGATTTTGTTTGCATATCAGCATTATCTACATGCAATTTTTTTTAAATAATTCTTTATTAAGTTTCAACAAGTTTAATACAAAACCACAAAAACAAAAGCACAACATAGACTGTCCCATCATCACACGACTCGGCGGTACATGTTCAGCGGGAAGCAGCAGCATCCATGGGGGAAGGAGGCGGCGGCGGCGGCGGCAGAGAGAGGGGGGAGGGTGGGGTGAAGTCTTTGGTATTTCCCCTCGGCGTCCAATCGCAACCGGCTGCGGTGGTTTTGTGTATTTTCCAAACTCAACTCAACGGACCTGGGTGGGGCCTCGGCGGGGGGGGGGGCAGAATATACATCCTGTTTCACACAGACTGAGTTTGCACAGTGGAAACGTGGCCGGCAGTCTAAGTTAGAGGAAAAAAAAGTCTGACAGTTTTGTCGATTAGACTGTTGTTATCAAGGCGCTAAAGATATTTCGTCGTCTGCGAGATTAGTTAACCGTTGAAGTTAGCCAGGTTTTGTAACGTTGTAGATTCAGCTAAGAGTGGTTTATTTACACTTTTAGTCGTCTTCGTAGTTTAAGTTTTGATTGTTGACTCTAGTGTAAAAGGTTTTATCGGTAGTCAATATGACAAACGCGGCCATCAGCTCGGAC
Organism: Siniperca chuatsi; assembly: GCF_020085105.1. NCBI lineage: Eukaryota > Metazoa > Chordata > Actinopteri > Centrarchiformes > Sinipercidae > Siniperca > Siniperca chuatsi. The sequence continues at coordinate 15,041,892 of NC_058043.1, forward strand.
AAAACTCCCTCCTTCGAGATGACCTGGGGCAGCTCCACCAGCAGCGGCTACTGCAGCGAGGAGGACCCCGACTCCGAGTTTGAGCAGTACTTCACCGCCCGGACATCTTTCTTCCCCAAAACCAAGAAGGCAAACGTTAATGCTAACGTTAATGCTAACGTAAACCAGGTGAGAGGAAGAAAATAAACGTTAGGCTTGAATCAAAGTCATGTCGTGAGTGAGACCAGAGAGATGGGTGATGGGTGGTTCTCCATAACTACTCTCGCGTTATTTGATATTTCTGCTCTCTTGCTCACAGTTTCTATGTTTAATTAAAGTATTTTATCCACTAACCCTACTTTTAGGGGTCACATGCTAGGGTGTGTTGCTCAGCAGCTCAAGGGCAGCCGACAGAGAAGATGCTTGCCAAGTGAGCTTGCAGGTTAAGGGTGGAGTTCTTGTTCCTCCAGTTTTGAGTAAACAGACATGAGACTTAAATCGTGTGAACCTTAATTATAAAATGCATATCAGCACTGGGAAAAAGCAGCAACTGGTTTTGGCTTAGAAACTCATCAGTGCGTCTTTTTATTGTAACAAGCACAGACCCACAGCTGAACTCATGGTGAGAACAACTCAAATGTCATGTTTTGTGACGCACACCCGCTTCTAAAGTTTCCGGCTTAACACCCACTGTTAATTGACTATTCCTTCAGTTGTCTCACACTTATTTCTCAATCTCAGATGAGTCATGTATTGTTTTTTATTTGTTCATTTTCTGTTCCCTTTTGTCACCCACACCCACTCACGTATCAGCTTTCTTTATTGAGAAACAGACAGTTTACTGTAAAATTCATTGACATTCACCATTTTCTGTCCCTGTACAGAAGCCATTTTTGTTTTATGTTGTTGGCACTTTCAACATTGTGTTTTTGATGTGACACTCCTTTTGTGGACATGTAGAGGCACAGTTGTTGCGTATGTTTATCCTCCTACCGTTACCATACTGGAAAGCTCCACTTGGCCCTCATATATTGATTTATTGACTTGTTAACAGCAGCATATTAACTCTACAGTAAGTCACTCTGCCTAAGGATTGCTACTATTGATCTTGTTCTGCTTGACATCAATTTGTAAGCTACCCAGCCATTTTTAATGCTTGCAACTTTGCCTGGTTTTAATTGACAATAGATGGAGCCAGGATAGAGTTAGATACATTTTCACAATTTTTTTGTACATTTATGCTAAAATGCTTGTTCATAATAGTGGAGAAATCTGCATAAGTATTGATTTAGATGTTAGCAGCATCCTTAGGACTGTAAGGATATTGATATAGGATTTTACTCCTCAGGAAACCCCCTGCTCCTACCTCGAGGAATTAGCTGGAGTACAGTGAGGAAAATAAATTTGTTCTGTTGAATTTTCTTTCTATGCAGGAAATGCCAGTTGGTCAGTAGACACAGGAAAAATGCCCTAATTGAGCTAACAGTCATGCAGATGCTAGAGGCCCAATGTGCATGACTGAAACATGACTGGGAGCGTGCGGTTGATGAGGCAGCTGACTTCACAGGATGTGCCTGTAAAACAAGGGAGGGCATTGTCTCTCCCACTTGTGAGAGGGGAGGTTATTTTTACATGAATACCAAGTTGAGGAATGCAGTGCAGAACTGTTGGTCGCAGTCATTGCAGACAGCTGCATGTTGCCCCCCCACACACACACACACACACACATCCTCCTCCCTTTACCCCCCCGCCTACACCGAGGGATGGGAGCAGTCAAACAGGATTGGGCAGAGCTGACATCATTGTTTCCTTTGCTACGTTGTCAGGAAGTTGAGTCTGATGCAATTGGTGCTCACTGTTAGAAATAACAAAACCTGACAAAGTGAAGTAACAACACCTTTTATTTAAGGGTGGGTGTTTGTAATCCTCTTCTAAACAACCCTGGGTTCATGCAATAAAAACACCCGTTCTCAATTCCTGAAAAACTTATTTTGAGACGTACAATGTTTTCATTCAAAAGCAGCGTGTTGTAAAGAGATTTTTTTTTTCCCTGTGTAAAAGTCCTGCCCTTGTGAACTGCACTTACTCAAGAGGGTCACACTTCCTTCATGTTTTTGTGATTGGTACAAAAAATATAAGTTATCCATAACGTCTGTAATTATTACAGAACATGTCCTTTTTAATGTCACAACCCCATGGCCATATCCAGTGATAGTGCAATGTGTGTGTTGTGCTGGGGTTTACCTTGTTCCTGTTGTGGTTTGGCGGTGAGCACTGACACCTGGTGGTTTAATTTGTAACTCCTCACTGTCTCCTCCAGGATGAACAAATTGAATTGGGAAAGCAGGAGTTGACCAGTGTAGATATTCAGCAGAAGGTGAAGGAATACAACGCTCAAATCAACAGCAATCTGTTCATGAACATTGTGAGTAGTGATGATTCACAACAAATCCATGCATTTAAATGTAAAGGTGTTCAGTGTAACATTTTTGTTTTTCTCAACAGAACAAGGATGGTTCTTACACTGGCTTCATAAAGGTGCAGTTCAAGTTGGTGCGACCCGTGTCAGTTCCACCTCCAAAGAAAGGAGGTCACGATGCTGGAGGGAGGAGGGCTAGCGGAGTGAAGCGCCGCACGTCTTTCTACCTGCCAAAGGATGCATCCAAGCACCTACACATAAGCTCACGCACCTCTGCTCGCGAGGTCATCGAGGCTCTGTTGAAAAAGTTTACAGTGGTGGACAATCCTGGCAAGTTTGCTCTGTTTGAGCGCAGCGAGCGCCATGACCAGGGTATTACTCCTTTTTTCATTATGTTTACACGTTGAACTCCTGCAGTGTGTGTGTGTTTTTTTGTTTTTTTAAATCTAAATTTGTATACTGTGCACTAAATATAGTCTTTTTGTCTGCCTCCTTCAGTTTACGTTCGCAAGCTGTCCGATGATGAGCGTCCGCTCCGTCTGCGTCTGTGTGCTGGGCCCAATGAGAAAGTCCTCAGTTTTGTTCTGAAAGAGAATGAAACTGGAGAAGTCAACGTGAGTGCAACATGAACATGGGAATAAAGGATCAAAACCATGCGTTAGATCCAGCAAACATGGTTAGTTTATATACTGTATGTACACTAATGTGATTTTTCTGTCTTTACAGTGGCATGCCTTCTCCATGCCCGAGTTAAAGAACTTCATACGCATTCTGCAGCGTGAAGAGGAGGAACACGTCAAGCAGATAGTGCAGCGGTACGCTCTGGCCCGCACTCAGATGCAGGAGGCTCTGGCTGGCTCGACCCCCGGCTGAGGCGACTCTGTGCTTGGGGTTAAAACGTGCACCTCTTGGCTGGACAATCACCTGAAGATGACCAGACATCGCTGCATCCAAAGATCCCAGAGAACATAACTCGAAAACGCCTCTTTGGTGAACGAGAGAGTGAGACAGGGCGCAAGACAATGAGAGAGAGAGAGCTAGCGCGAATGTGCGTGTGAAATGATGCGAGAGATGAGAAGTGCCTTACACCTGGAGAGTCTGATGTGCCTGAGAGAATGAGTTGAGAGAAGTGAAGACTGGCAGATGAGACTGTGGTTGTATCCAGAAATATCTGTTGTTATTGGTTACCATCTAAAAAACAACCGATGTGTCACTTTAACTTTTAATGTCAGTGATGTTTTGGCATTTTTAGGTTTAAAAAAAAATCCCATGTGTTGATTAAGCATTTGTAGATGCAGTGCTGAAGTCAAGCCCTATGTTGTAACTGAGCAGATAATCACATGTCTGGAAGTTAAATTCCTTTTCTTTTTCACAATCATGACATTACTGCCAAGTTTAGATAAACTCAATCTGGTCCTTAAACAACCTACCATAAAAACCATACTTCTTAACCTGATTTTGGCCTTTATCCTGTTAGAAAGTTAAATACACGTTTGTTGCTGAAAGGTATCTGGATTTTCATTTGACCCAGGCTCAAAAGTCTGCCACGTCCTCTCGACACCCCTGATGGGTGCAACTCAATTTTTTTTATTTTACTGTCAATTTGTGAGCTTGACTGATGTATGGACATTTGTATGCAGTTATGAATGTCAGAGAGCAGTGTCGAAGTCACTCTGGTTGACTGGAATCTTGAATGAATATTGGTATACATGTGTTTCACTGGAAGCCCTTTGTCATTCCTTATATCTTTGTTTTTACTGTCCTCTTAAAAGAAAATGTTTGTCTTCTGTTTTTCAATTCACTTTAATTGTATCTGTCTATGCACAAATTTACATGTTGTAGCAACCTTCAAAATGTTGTGATAAATGTGCACTGCATTCAGTAAAGAATTTCCTCATTCTATCAAGTTTTTGTATTTTTCAGATATCAAACATGAATGAATGTTAAAATATTTGCCCTATTACATGGCATTCCGTATATGCATGCCCTTCAAGCACTCAAATTAATTCCCATTTCGGACCTAGACTTAAATGCATTTTTTATCTCACCATTATTTAGATTAACATCCCTAATGAGGTCAAGTAGTTTTAAGTACACTGTTTTGCTTTAACTGTAGGTGCCTCCTGTCTGTCAGATCAGCTGATCGCCTCATCGTAAGGACTAGGACCTAAACAGCTAACGCTAGCTTAACGTAGCTGGTGGTAAAAGTTATGACAGGACATGGCGATTTAATTGTCTGTGATAAGGTATGATATTGACCAGACGCACGTTTGAAAGTATCGTTTTTGGCGGTGTACGGCAAAGATAATCCTGTGTTTGTTTTGGAGATAGCTCTGCCTTGTCTAGCTAGTTATCATTTAGCTATCGTAGCTAACCTGCGTCAGCGGCAGAAGCTAACAGGCTAACTCACCTAAATGTGCAGGTATCGTTAGCGAGTTGTTATTAGCCACATTGGCCGAATATCAAGGGGGCGCTTTTATGTAATAAAGACTGCGTGCATTAGGTATAAAACGATAGCTGTGTTTATAAGTTAATATAGCAGTGTAACTAACATTGTGAATCAGATTGCTTGCGTTTTGTGTTCGGTAGTTGTATGGCCCAGTTTGTTAGCTTCCGGTAAAGCTAGCATAACGTAAATCACTCCAAAAATGTCAGGCTTAGTGAGTTCATATTTTCATAGTACTTTCATGTAAGTTAAGCTTGAGAAGCTTTAACAGTTCTTATGTCAACATCTTTAATTCAATTGCGTCTTGAATTGGACAAATTAATTTTACAGGGTAAAATGGGCATTAATCACATTGACAATAGTGATAACTGCATTAAATGTAATGTTTTATATAGCCATTCATCAAAAAAGAATTAGATCCAACTAGTGTGCAGTCACTTACTAAACAAATGGGTCTTTATAGTAGGCAGCAGAGTTACACAAGTAGTCACACACCTAAACACCACCAGGCAGAGAAAGTCAAGTCTGATTGGAAATGTGTTCTTTCTTTGTGCACTTTTACTTTTCAGATCCTGGCTTTGATAAGGAATTGAGAGCGTCTGGCCAGCAACCAGATTGAAAGCTTTAATTGGAGACTAACTATGCCTTATCTCTGAGGATGGGAGGAAGTGGATCCAAAGCCAAAGGTGTCTGGCCTTTCTCGAGCAGTGGAGCTGGAGGTGATTCAGCCAGTGATGGGAACGAGCAGTCTGTGGCCCGACTCAAAGGTTCCAGAAATGCAACACCATTTGTTTTTACCAGGAGGAGGTAAATTGTACATGATTAGAAAATGGTAAAGGGTTGATTCACTTAAATCAACATATTTTATATTTCTGACACCCAAATACAATGGAGGTGAATGACTAGATTATAAGAAAGTAGAGAGATGGGGAATGACATTCAGCAAACACCCTAGGCCGGATGGAAGCGGGCACGCTGCGGTTCATGGTCAGCGCCTAGGCCACCAGGACGCCCCTAACAAAATATTTGTTACGCACAGCAGCTCTATGTGTTTCTAGAGACAAAGTCCTGGTTACACAGAATAATCCACAGACTTCGCTGTCAACAGCTTTTATTAGAACTACTTTCTGCTGAAGAAATAGTCCCAATGAAAACTGTCCACAGTGAGGTATGGTGATTATGCTGGGTTTCAGAGGCAGATCAGTTTAATTCAGTAACTTTAGTCGTCCACAGTGGGGCAATTAAAAAGAGTAGATTGTAGAGCAGACATGCAGCTCAATAAAACACATGGAAAACATGAAATAATACACTAAATTGTTAAAAAATACTAAAGTATATAAGTATATAAGTTTAAAGTGCATAGTACGTGCTACGTGCTAGGCATCAGTCAGTGGTGGGGGTAAGTGAGAAAATATATAGAAAATATATATATATATATATATATATATATATATATATATATATATATATATATAGTGTTTGTGTGTTTTGGGTGAACTGACCATATAATATTCAATTAACCGTGATCTGATGCAAGTTTCCTCTTCTGACATGTAGTTTTAGACTGAAGTTTACTTGCTGTGTTGGCAGTTCTTTGTACTATGATGAGGACGGTGACCTTGCCCATGAATTCTATGAAGAGACGGTGGTGACAAAAAATGGCAGAAAAAAGTCCAAGTTGAAGAGGATTCAGAAAAACCTAATTCCACAGGTGAGCTAGAGCCTCATTTTGGCAATGCTGATCTGGTTGTTTGGAATGATTTGTCAGTTTGAATATTGTTTGTTTTATCTTTCAGGGAATTGTGAAGCTCGACCACCCCTGTATTCATGTAGATTTCCCCATCGTCCTCTGTGAGGTGTGAAAAGTTGCACAGGACTCATCTACTATGAAGTGCAGCCACAGGTACTCTTCCCGGAGTAAAGTCTTGTTCCAGTCTCCAAGCATTACGGTCAAGACTGGAACTGTGGTCTGGAGAGAAAATGGAAGATTCAAACTGTCATATTAAACTGATATATTGAATGAAATGTTATACATTTGAATTCAACTATGGTCAGAGGATACCCTTTTCACAAAAACTCCATATTTTGATATTCACAGAAGTAGTGATGGTACAGGTTGTGTTTCCACTATCCAGCTGATATGTAAGCAGTCTTAGAGAATACATCAAATGAAGTTGTATTTCTCTTGTGAGTTTTTTTGCAGGGAAAAACATCCTTGATGTGAAAAGGCTTTAATGGTTTATGCCTTCTGTGAGATGTAGAGTGAAACTGTATGTGTCTTGTATGTGTACATGTGTGCACTTAGGTTTGTCTGAGAGAATGTGTGTGAGAGGGATTGAAGATGTAGTTACAGGGTAGAATAATGAAGAGTTGTGAAACTTATTGTATATATGGTCATGTTCTGTGTTTTCACGTCTGAGTCTGTCTCAGTTACCGGAGCTCAGACCTGCACTAGTGAACATAATGTACTGTAAATAATTTCAGATTTCTTAGTTGGAAATACTTGAATAAATGGTTTACTGAGCTGAATATCTTGAGTCAAATAATTCTCTCTTATGTTTGTTATGGGCTCCTATTACCATTGAGTTATGACCAAGCAGTATCTGTGTAAACATAAGAACATTTGACTTTTTGGTCCCATATGTCAACGTCTTACTTTGGATGTAAACTGATGAAAAAAGGTCCACATTTAAATGAATATTTCAACATCTTGGGAAATAAGCGTATTCGCTTTCTTGCCGAGAGTTAGATGAGAAGATCGATGCCACTCTGGTATCTGTCTTGGGTTTTTTTGTGGATTAAACAAACAAGATATAACGTGTAAATTAGTGAGCTTTAAAGGTGCTGGTAGATGTATTTTGTTACCTTTGACCACAGCCAAGCTAGCGGTTTCCCCCCCTGTTTACAGGCTTTATGCTAAGATAAGCTAGTTAGCTTTTGGCTCCAGCTTCATATTGAATGCACAGACATGAGAGTGGTATCGATCTTCTCAAAAAAGCGAATAAACATATTTCCCAAAATGTCAAATTGTGTCTTTAAGTACCAGTCGCCAGCAAGAACCAGAAAGAACCTCAGTTTTAGAATGAAAACGATGATTTTAGTTTGCAAGAAGTGAATGGACAAGTTGAGATTGCAATTCCTGTACTTATGACAGCTGTTGGGTATCCCTTATTTTTAGATTTCCTCATTGCCTTCTTGAATTTCAGTATGCCTTGCAGAGCTGCTGTGTGCAACTAAAGCCAGATTTTCTTTTTTGTTTGCCTACTTATTTCTACATTATGCAAAAGTAGTGATAATCTGCAGACAATTGAAATACAATTAATTAACATTTCCATAACATGTAAGGTATGCCACCTGTAGATGGCAGCAGACATCTGTACCTGTAGTAACTTCAATGAGTTCATGTCTGATTATGTGTGGTGTTTTTGTTTTTTTTGCACCATATATGTTTACTCACTTACCTCTAATGATAATCCTGCGCAGTTACACTTTCCAAAAAGGCTGCAGATGTAATTAAATGTTGTCTGAGGTAAACGCTCAAAGACTCAAATCGTGACCAGTTGAGGCTGGTGCTGCGAACTGGCACAAAATCAAACTTTAATGGCAATGTAAACATATTTCAGTGTACATGGTTGACAAATCCCCACAATACATGGGTAGGGCTTCCTTTGCATGCATTCTCTGGTGTCTGTAATTGTGTGGAATGTGGTTGGGAGTGTTTTTGGGCCAGAGGTCAGTCACTTTGATGTGTTTCCTCTCCACTGGTCTTTGATGTTTTGCTGAAAGTCTGGCCTGTATTATAAGGATGAACCCTTTCTCGCAAAGCCATAAAAAATGTATGAACTTCATGAATATGACACTGTACAGCACTGTTTTTATCTATACAATGTGTTCTGTGATGTGTACAATGCGTGTGTGAGAGAGATAGTCATTATAAATGATCAGCAGCCTTGAAAAAGAACTAAAACATGCTTTGAATTATAAACAGTAAAAGACATTGTTTCTCAGCAATCACTTAACATACTGTAGCTGTTTAAAGTGAAACAGCAGTGCTTACTGTAGCCTGTTTTATCTGAATTCACAGTTGGATTATGTTACTCTTTACTGAGGTATAGGATGATCACACACAGTGCATGTGACTGACAGAGTAACTGAAAGATACAAATAACTCTCCAGGAAAATTGATGGTAGCGTCCTGTGTATCTAATCGAAACATAAAGCCACAAGAAAGTAGGTTTAGGTGCAAACAGCAGCAGCACATTTAGGTACTTCTCCGCCATGTTTTAATTTATCCATATATAAATTGGGTGTTTTGGTCAGTAGAATAAGGGGAAATAAAGTAGTAAACTTTTATTAAGGTCAAACGCAATTGTTCCAATGAAATTCTTCCATCCGCCAAATGTATCGTAGTGCATTAAGTGTTTGGGACGCAAAGTGAAGGTGGCAGGGCGTGTTTCCAGTTTCCTTGCCATTGTTTTCGCTTCCTGACGGTCCCTGACGGTCCTTGACTTCTGCTGATGTAATGTTCAGGAGGCAGAGGTCAAAGGGAAGCTGGAGATTGGAGGGAAACCAGGCCAATCCTTTGTTCCATTCCCTGCCTCTTCATTCACATGGTTCCTTCATGCTCTGCATTTTCCTTAAACACACACAGAGACAGAGGGGGAGAGAGAAAAAGAGAAAGCGAGAGACTGATGACAAGGTGAGGTGAGTCAGCAAAGCTCGGAAAACAACCAGCGGAACCGACTCTGACACAGGAAAACATTTCACTTCCAGGCTCTCCCCTCACCCCGATCATGTGCTCAGGCATCCCTCAGCTCACATCTGCAAAGGGAAAGTTTAACTTTCAGAGTAACACCTTTCTTCAAAACTCACTAGGCAGAAGTTTTTTTAGCGATGGCAGCTATTACACAGTCCTTTAGAGTATGAAAACAGGTTGTTAAATTTGGTTAATTATGTGTCAGTGCGTGACCTCTAGCCTCTTCTCCCATGGCCATTAACCCCGGCTCTGCACCGTCCTATCTGCTGTACTTGGCGATGTGACGGTATGTGGTACTTGGTTACTTCACTGAGCCTTTGCCAGAGGCTGTCATCACATGCCTCCGGCAGCAGTGACATCTGCATGCCAGATGCCTTGTGCCCACTGTCTGAAGTGTGCTCAGAGCATTAGTGGAAAAACATTAAAGTCCTTCATTCATGTAAAAGTCTTTCATGTAAAGTAACAAAACCAGTATTCATTTACTTTTGAATGATCAAAAAAAGAAGAATAAGTTATGTCAGTCATGATGCAATAATAGGTGTAAGCAGTATTTTAATGTTAATGTTAACAGTGTAAATGTTCAATAACATTTACTCAAGTGCCATTTTGTGGTACTACTCTACCCTTTTGTCCTACTTTACACTTAAACCTTTCCATGTTTCAAAGGGACATATTGTACTTTTTACTCCACTACATTTATCTGAAAACTATAATCATTTTGCAATTCCTAGATAAAACCTATGACTAGCTTATGAAATATAATGGATTGTTATAGATGAAACCACCAAACAGTATATAAAGTGGTGAACATGTGATCTACCCTGCCTAGAAACATCATTAAAATGCTGTTTACATGTTAATGCATTAACAATTTCTGCTGCATAATGAATACTTTTACTTTTGATACTTTCAGTAAATAATACTTCTGTACTTTTACTTGAGTAAAATTGCGAATGCAAGATTTACTACTTGTGATGGAGTATTTGTGTAGTATTGTTACTTAAGTCCTACTATTACCACCTTGAAGGAAAAGGTCTGAATACTTCTTCCACCACTGGTTGTAGTTAGCCCGGGTGGTGCTAGTCTACTGCAACAATTTCATATATCATAACACTGCATCATGATTCATGAGCTTTATGTTTTCCTTGCAAAATGAACAAAAAGTGAATTACAAAGTGAATACAGCTATTAAATAAATGCAGTGAAGTAAAAGTACAGGATTTCCCAGTGAAATGTTGTGGAGTAAAAAGTCTCACAAAATAGAAATACAGGTTTAAAGGTCTTGGAAACCTATTTTTTTTTTCATCATCTTATTACAAGAAATATTGTCCTACATGAACACAAAGTTAGAGCAATATTGCCTATTTCATTTGAAAGATAATTGTATTTGTCGTTTTTTTTTATGTCTGGGCTCTTCTTACTGGTTGTGCTAGAAAAAAACTGAGTGTTAATCAATGTATAGTATAGTATTTAAATATTTAATGTTACAGAGAAATAGTTAACATTTGAAGCAAGTTTTCAGGTGTTTTAAGGACCGAAATACATCTTATATTTTCAAATAACGTTTTCACATAATTTCTAAAAGTACTTATAGGCTATATGTGATTGTAATATAGCTGAAAGGTCGCGGGAACACAGTGGTCATTTGTGGGCATGATCTTATTTTTAGGGATGTGGCACACTGGCCCCTATGACCTTCTATGAGTCTTGACATTGCTGGTGGCTACAGTGTATCTGTTTCACGCGGTGGTGGCAAACTTCTTGGACTGATTCATTCGGCGCTGTGATAAATGTCTTTAAAAAACAGCATTAAATCAAAGCCTAGGTTCACTCAATTTACATCTGAAGTTATGTGTAGGTTTGAGGTGAAGAAACACGTCGCTGTAACACGTTAGACACGCTGACGGAGTCCTTAGGATGTCCGGTTTGTTTCGCCACTCCCCCCCTTTTCCCCATCTGAATGGAACATCCTGAAAGTGGTTTGGCACTCGGAGCAGGAGAGTAGCAACTGACAACATCGCAGGGGGGCAACTTCGCTTCTCTTCACTTTACCGACCGCAGGGAGCCCGACACCGGGGGTTAGAAGATACTTAACAAGCCACGCATGCTGTAAATTCACCCCGTCGTCATTTTCTTACGCAAAAGCAATGTACATTTAGAATTTTTCCAATTGGTTTTGAGGCAACACAAAAACGCGGCTTCTGGTTTTTGGGAATGCTTCCTCAGTCTGCCTGTAAAGGTAAGTTTCTCCAGCTGCACTGAGACTGATGTGAATTAACTTTGCTGTTCACTTGACGTTTGGCTCATTTATTGCTAAAAAAAGTGTTATCTATTCAGTTTATGTTAACTATAAGAGAAGGGGTTATATGTTGAAGCCCGACTTGGGAGAGCGTTAATCATCTGCACATATAACTATGGAAACTAGGTTTTTTTGGGGGGGTCATTATTTATCTAGGCTGTGTTTGTATATTGTGCAAACAAACCGCTGCTGTATTATAAGGCTCTGAATTTAAAAGCAACACTGATAACTATGGATTAACATACTGGGAATTGTCACTTATTTGAAAAGTAAACAAAAAACTCAATTTCACTTTCCTCTGAATTATAGAGCAGAGAGTGACAGTGACTTTCTGTCAGTTCACATTTGAAGACATACAGTATAACAGAAAGATTTTAGGTGTTCTGCACACATAAGATGCTTTCAATAAAGAAAGACAAGAAACAACTAGAATTTTTCCATTATTCATCTATGCAGCCTCTTAGTTTTTAATTTTAATATTGATTATCTCTATATAGTGCAAAAAACTAAAACGAAATCACACTGGGCTCTGAATTTAAATCATTACTATAAGAAATAGCCTTTTTGAATAGCTAACTTGATGAATGAATGTACTGGGGACTGCCACTTATTTGAAAAATAAACTAAAAAACTAAACTTCAGTCTCCCTCTGTGACCTGTAGAGCAGAGAGTGACAGTCCTATCTGTCAATTCACATCTGAAGACATGTTGTACTGGACTCTGCCTGACTGGAAAGTACTGCTGCTGATTGTGCTGCTGTGGGACGGCCTCTGTGCTTTGGGACTGAAACCCACGAGATGGCCACTGTATTCCCAAAAGCCTCTGCTCCTTGCTTGGAATGCCCCGACTGAGGACTGTACCCCACGGCATGGTATTCGCTTTCAGCTGGACCATTTCCAGATTGTGGCCTCACCCAATAAGGGCTTTGTTAGACAGAACCTCACCATCTTCTATAAGGACCGCTTGGGCTTGTACCCTCACTTTGGTCCAAATGAAATGCCGGTGAACGGGGGGCTGCCGCAGGTGGCCAGTCTCACACAGCACCTGGAGAATATGCCCGCGGGAGTGCAGAAGTATATACAGGAACCAGGGGCCAAGGGTCTGGCAGTTATTGACTGGGAGGAGTGGCGCCCACTCTGGATACGTAACTGGGACACCAAAGATGTTTACCGCAGACATTCTCGTGAGTTGGTGCGTCAGAAGAACCCAACATGTCCTCCGGAGCAGGTGGCAAAAATGGCCCAGCAGGAGTTTGAGATGTCTGCCAGGAATTTCATGCTGGAGACGCTGAGGCACGCCAAGAACCTGAGGCCCAACCAGCTGTGGGGTTTCTACCTGTTCCCAGACTGCTACAATCATGACTACAGGCACACTCTGGAGAACTACACAGGCCGCTGTCCTGACGTGGAGGTGGCCCGCAACGAGCAGCTGAAGTGGTTGTGGACTGAGAGCACCGCCCTCTTCCCCTCCATCTACATGGGCACCGTGCTGCGTTCCTCAGCTTCCGGAAGGCAGTTTGTGCGGAACAGAGTGAAGGAGGGGATGCGTTTGGCATCATCAGGTGATGGGTTGGCACGTCCTGTCTTTGTGTACACCCGGCCCACTTACGCCAACTCCCTGGAACTACTGACAGAGGTGACGCTTTAACTTTAGAAATACTGCCGGTCCTCAATTTGGTTTCTCTTCCTGAAACTTTCATGCTTTTTCTTCACCGCTGAATTTTAAAATGACTAATGTGTTGCTGTGCAGTGTAAGTCATGTATGATAACATACATTTTTGAAGCAGAGGATATGGACTTTTTTGTTCCAGTAGTAACTTTCATTCACACTGTAGCTCTAACATTCAGCACTACCCCCCTCTCTCCGTCTCTGATCCATGCATGCTGCATGGAGCTGTAGCTCTGCTTTTCCTTATCAGCAGCCACAGTCCTTTCCTGTTCAGACAGACATCCCAATACCTCTCATTTCTGTGGAGTGGGCAGGATGGCTGTTGTTCAAGTTGAAAATCTCGCTAACACCCTATAGACCGTTTCCTTATGGGAGAATGAACAGATAAGAGCTGGTGCTGGACGTTACAGACAGTAGCTTATGCCCCACTAACATTTTGACCCTGTTATAGTGATACTCAACAGTGTATTTTTCCTGTGTTTGGCCCGTAGTCTTTAGAAATGTAAAAGGTTCAATTTGAAGTGCTGTATCTTTTACAGACCGACCTCATCTCCACCATCGGGGAGAGTGTGGCTTTGGGAGCAGCTGGAATCATCATGTGGGGAGATGCAGGGTATGCAAGCAGCAAAGTAAGTATCTGCACACAAATTGTGAAAAAAACATGTTTATCACTCAGACACAACTTACAAGTTTGACCATGAACATGATCATCTGGTAAGTTTTGACCTGCTGCTCTTGTCTGTCATGTGTGCAGTCATTTGATAACTAACCGTTATTCCTCAGGGCTCCAGTTTAAAGTTAGTGGCTTGAGTCACATGGACATCTTCAGATACACAGGAGATATTTGTTGGAAGTGTTTTTATTTTATTTTTCAGTCACATTTAGGCTGCAAGGTACTCAGATCGTATTTTGGGCAATTCTTAAAATCAGCCACGAACAGTGTTTGTTAGCAGTTATGAGGAACAAGTTTTTGCAGTGTAGTATTTTCAGTTCATATCTTGTATTCACTCAAACTGAAGAAAATGAGAGAAAACGGTTTTGGTGGATTTGCATTTGCTTGAATGAACATGGCCCATACTTTAGTCTTTATATAGTTGGACTATAGTATAAAAAATTGTGTTTATTTTGACCATCCACAGAAAACAACCACAAACTAAACATTCAACATGTGCACGATGGACAGACATTCATTGGAGATATATCTCTTTTATTCTACTTCCATAATGACAAACGCGTGTTACGTTTTGCAGCAGCGATTCATTTCAAACTAAATGAATGAATGAATGAATATTGAAATTTTCCATCAATCTTATTCTTTTTTTAGGGTGTATGTGAAACACATAGAATATACCGTATACAGCATATTATAGCGATCCTCTCTTTCAGATGGGAATCCAGTGAAAATATATTGTATTCTTCCTACGTTTGTCTTTATTTTGGATTAATCAGCACATGCTACACTGGATGTGAACATGGTGCCATGTAATTGAAATATTTTATTTGGATTTAGGATCTTTTTTTATTCATGAATGCATGCTTTGCATCACTTCTAAGGAAGACACAGTTACATGTCCCATTTAGTAGAATATGTAGCTCACTTAGACATAGTGAGAATGAAAGGGGGAAAAAGGTTAATGTGATTTAAAAAAAAAAAAATTGCAAGTACATCAAAACATTATTTATTATTGATAAGGGCTTAATATTACCACTGGTGGAATGTACCTGTGTACATTTACTCAAGTACTGTACTTAATATAATTAATATGATGCATTGCTAGAGAATAAACTACCCAACAGTATATAAAATTAATCCATAACAACAATTAAATAATATAATGATATAATGGCATGAATGATTTTGCACAGACTACTTTTACTTTTGTTACTTTAGATACGTCTTGCTGATTATACTTGTGTACTTTAACTTAAGTAAACATTTTGAATGCAGTAAATTGTACTTTTACAGTATGTTTTAGAGTATGTTTATATAGTGGTATTTGTGCTACTTTCACCTTAAGGATCTGAATATTTCTTCCACCACTGAATATTACACAGAAAGCTGTTGTGGTTTCCTTTCAAAAGTGCTTTAAAAGTCACAACCTTGAACCTCACACTCATGATTAATGTGATTAAAAACGTGGGAAGTTTTTGTGTTGAAGGCCCGCAGCGCAGACTAGATTTATTGTGAGTCTTGACATAAGTGAGTGATGACTGTGTATTTCTTTACTTCTCTCCAGAACAGCTGCTCCGACTTGGATGTGTATCTTCGAGGTCCGCTGAATCAATACCTCCTAAACGTCTCCACGGCAGCAGAGCTATGCAGCCAGACCTTGTGTGCTTCTCACGGCCGCTGTCTGCGTAAAAATCCAGACAGCAATGTTTACTTGCATCTGAACCCGCTCAGCCACAGTATCATCGAGCAGAGCGGCAAGCCAACCGTCACCGGTGAGCTTGGCGAAGCAGAGAAGACAAGTTTTCAGACAGAGTTTCAGTGCCAGTGCTACAGCGGCTATCAAGGAGAGGGTTGCGATCAGTCAGACCCTCTGCACCAAAGAGGGACGGCATCTCAAACCCTGGCATCAGCACTGCAATGTATCATCTTACTGATTATCTCATTACTCCTCTGTTAATACACCATAAATACTTTAGACATAGCTGCATTTTATATGTCTAAAGTATAGGAGCACTCCAGCTGAAATGTTAAGGAGTGAGGAGTGTCTTTTTTTTTTCCTTCTTTTAATTGCTGTAAAATATGGATGATACAAAGTGAAATTTTGTAAGAAACACTGTGGAAATTGCAAAGTTATATTTGTTTTTAATCTTTTTTAAATAATGAAGGGCTCGCTGGAAATGATCTTGTTTACATTTTGCTCTCAGTCAAAGTGTCAAATTCCATGTTTCTCATAGAGAGAAAGTTTTTTGGGGGGAAATGTGATGAATGAGTTCATGAATGTCAGTAGCTGTGTGGTGAAAGAGGAATTGATGCACTTAAATCTGGTAATAGCACAATATATTTTAAGTGCCTGGTCTTTTTTCAACATGACCTCTCTGACATCTGATGTTTTTACGGAGGCAATTACAGTGTTACTATTTATTTGAATGTATTTTTAGGTGTTTTATATGATATTTCTTATTTTTATGTCCAAAACATGACTACTAGTTTTCTTTTAAAACACTACATAACACGATTTACGCTAAAAATAAGTCTTTTCTCTATTTCAGCAGCTATTTTACATCAGAAGCACAAACAATGTAAAAAGCAAATTTCTGACACTGTATGTAACAATTTCACTTTCGTGACTGCCTCTCTCTTTATGCTGTTTTCTCAAATTTGACTTTTGTCTAAGTAAATAAACATCTTTGTTGAGGTCCTTGTGTAATTTATTTTAAGATTACACGAGAAAGCGTGAAGGGATACCAATGTAAACCCTGGTTTTCAGATAATACAGGCATGGTTTTGCTGTTTGCAGTCACTAAAAGTTAAGCTTTCAGGGGAAAAACATGTCATCATTGGCCACTAAGGGGAGGCAAAGCCAGCTAGTCTTCAGGGAGGGACACATTGTGCAGGCTGCTGCCTCATACCCCCTCCCCATGTAATTGTAGGGTGCTGTTAAGCCAAGAGTTATTTTTACTGCTTTTAAGAGTTGAGAAAGGCATTCATTTAAATTTGGAGGAGGAAGAGCTCATTATGGCTTGCTTAACAGCCATTTAGAGTTGAACTATGTTACCTTTCCAGGTCAAGTCTCTTCAGTAAACTGTTCTTCAAATATATTTACATTTGTTTTATTGAGACAAACTGAAAACTGTGTGTTCAGCATAGACAGAATAATGGGATGAGGTTTTAACTTGCCTGTGACTTTAAATCCGTCCTGCTCCTTACAGACGTCTGCATGTCTCTTGATGATTGGGTGTTAGAGATTCTTTGCCCACTTCTGATTGGTTGTTAAAAAACCTTTGCACGCTTCTGATTGGTTGTTAGAAATTCTGTTTTTGTTCCTTCCCCTTTTCGTGCATGTGTCATTCAGATCATGAGACTGCTGGTGACATTTCCCTGTACATCCAGACCACAAAGTACAAACAAGAATCCTTACCCACTTGTTAAAAAGGTAAGTTACTGTTTGTAATTGTGTCTCTATTTCACACTATGTTACATTACATTTACTTTATTCCTATATAGCTACACCACAACAACATGTGGTAATAATAGTGATAAATCATGCATTAAAAGTCAAAGAAAAGAACACATTTGGTTAAAAGCTGAAATTATCGGTGCCTTATAGGCCTACAGACTCTGAAAACCAAAATAAACCTTATTTGCTTTGAATTTTGATCTTTGAGACTCCAGTTGCCTGACAACTTTAAAAAGAGTTGAAGATAACAATTTTGCAATATCCTCTCAAAATTTCACAACACAGTTCAGTGATATTAGCAGTGCTGTCTTTTCCTTCTTTGCAGGGATGAGTTCCTTTCCACCTGAGGTGCTGCTTTTCTTAAAACTGATCAGCCTTGCTTCAGGGCTGCAGTTTGCACCATCATCTTTTTTTTCCCAGGTGCCTTTCCTCACAGTGTGGAACGCCCCCACTGCCAGCTGTCTCTCTCAATATGGCGTGGACCTCGACTTGGGCATGTTCAGCATCGTCCAGAACCAGAACCAAACCTTTATGGGTGAAAACATAACCATATTTTATGCTGAAAAGCTCGGTCTGTATCCCAGGTACTCCAGCCGAGCAGAGGCTGTCAATGGCGGGGTGCCGCAGAACGCCAGTTTTGACGAACACCTCAGAGTCGCCTCTGAAGATATCCGCACCTGTATCCCTGACAGGGATTTCCAGGGCCTGGCTGTGGTGGACTGGGAGAGCTGGCGACCTGTATGGGAGAGAAACTGGGACAGTAAGCAGGTGTACTGGGAGGGGTCAAGAGCGCTAGTGAGGTCAAGGCATCCAGACTGGAGCCCTGTGCAAGTAGATGCTGCAGCACGGGTGGAGTTTGAGGATGCTGGGAGGAAATTCATGGAGGAAACACTGAAACTTGGACAGCAGGAAAGACCAAATGGGCTGTGGGGTTATTATGGTTTTCCCAACTGCTACAACTACTACACTGACAAAAGCACAAAGTACACAGGGGAGTGTCCAGCTGTAGAGATAAAGAGAAACGATGAGCTGTCGTGGTTGTGGAACGTCTCCTCTGCTCTTTATCCTGACATCTACCTCAGCCTCAACCTCCGAGACCTCGGCAGAGAAGTGCTCCTCTACACTCACCACCGCATCCTGGAGGCCATGAGAGCAGGAGCTCAGCAGACTTCATCAACACCACCCGTGTTCCCGTACACTCGCATCGTCTACACATACACGTTAGATTTCCTCTCTCTGGCAAGTAGCGGACATTTGAACTCCATGCACTTCTGGGATTGTCATGATCTGGTCTGAATATTCTGCTTACCTCTTGTTTTTTTTTTTTACTCCTGCAGGAGCACCTGGTCTACACCATCGGAGAGAGTGCTGCTTTAGGATCTGCAGGCGTAGTGCTTTGGGGCGACCATGCTTTCTCCAAATCTAAGGTACGGTAACTGACCTGTTACCATGCTCACATGGATTGGTTGACAAGGTGAAGGTCAAGGTGATCTGATCTTCACATTTTGGTTCTAATACTGAGACCACGCACACACTATGCTTCGATACCTACTAGTTTTGTGTTAATGCTCGTTTATGTTCCTCTTGTAAATCTCTTTATTTACTAGTATTTTGTGAAAACTGTTGGTGGTGATATTCATATATGTATATGGTGATTTATAAGTCACATGTGCAAGCAACCTCAGACACCACCCCTGAGGAAGGCAAGATAGCAAAAA
The DNA here is from genome assembly GCF_020085105.1 of Siniperca chuatsi. Taxonomy (NCBI): domain Eukaryota; kingdom Metazoa; phylum Chordata; class Actinopteri; order Centrarchiformes; family Sinipercidae; genus Siniperca; species Siniperca chuatsi. The sequence continues at coordinate 15,061,307 of NC_058043.1, forward strand.
AATACATAACATAAAATGTAACATAAACATGAAGCTTGGCATACTGGAGAAGAGCTATGCAACATGCTTTAATCTTGATGGACTTTAATTGAAGCTCACACTGGTCTGCACGTTCTTAAAGACAATTTAAAAAGGGGTTTGAGAACAGAAACTTGATCCCTTTCACTGACCTGTATTGTACCAATATGTTTTGGAAGTTTACCTCCTTCCTCAGATTTTTTTTTCTTTGAAACATTTTAAATTGTGTTGTTACTTTCCTGTTCTTTAGTTCATGCCTTAGAAAATGTTGTCTGGCATTATTCTATATCTCTTTTATTGACGGCAAATCCCATGAAAAGACCAAAACCTCCTACTTACTTCAGCCCCAAGCTGGTTTGAGCCTACTGAATACATACACCTTTAAACACTAATATATAGTTTCATTATTATTTTTTTTTAAAGGCTAAATAATTTCCTAAAACATGCTGTGATGTAAGTCACATTAGTCTTTTTTTCATAATGGTATCAGCTGTCGACCAAATGAGTAATCACCAATATTACATTTGAGCCTGAGTATTAGCCCATATTTAGTTGTAAAGTTGTGTAAATGCTTTATTGGTAATTCTTGGGAGCATCCCTGTTCTACTGTCTCTTGTTTCTTTCCTACTTTTAGGCCACGTGTGACGCCATCAAATCCTACATCGACGAGACTCTGGGTTCTTACCTGGTGAACGTCACGTCAGCAGCCACTCTTTGCAGCCAGACCTTGTGTTCCTCTCAGGGAAGATGCCAGAGGAGGAATCCGAACTCAAGGGCCTACCTCCACCTCGACCCTGCCGTGTGGAAGGTGGTGTCTGAGAGGAAACCAGAGGGGGGGCAGAACTACAGAGTTTTAGGACAGATAAGAACACATGAGGTGACGCTCATGAAGTCTATGTTTCAGTGCAAGTGTTACCCGGGGTGGGGTGGTGAGAGCTGCTCCAAAGCTCAGGGATAAATTACTTTTCTTGAGGGAGGTAATCCAGTGACAGTATTGGACTGATAAATAATGGTAAAGTTTGTAAAACGTGTGAAAGTGAACCACTCCAGAGGCAGAATGGAGCTACACGAGTGCATGTGGTCTCCTGAGAATGGAAATTTGTGTTTTCTTAATGAATTACTTTTGTAATTTTCCTTAATTTACATGGGAGATAATGTTGCAGTTTTTTAAATAAATCCCCATTTATCAATGTATGCAGACTAAAGTTTACATTCCATTATGTGTTATAATAAATTAAGAATGTGTTGTTTAATGACATAAAATGTGTCAAATCTTTTTACCATTTGAGTTCCAGAAATCAGCCTAAAACTGTCTATGAGAAGAGTCATCCTTCTTAAAGTCATCCTTCACTCAAAAAATGTGTCTTTTGCTTGTTGTTCCTTCACTTGGATGTTTAAGCTTCACTGTGCAGAATGATTTATGTGCAGAGTTTGACACTAAAAGGGTGGACGGTGTAGTCCCTCATTCGTCCAGGAGTGTTCTATCGTAGAAAAGGTTTTCAGTCGTAGTCATCTGACGTTTCAAGACGTCATTCTCAATTGAGAATGACTTCCGGATGAGAGCCGAAAACGTCTTGATTCTGAAAACAGTGTCCAGATGACTACGACTGAAACCTTTTCTACGACACTAAAAGGGTGCTTTCACATTCAAAGAGGCAAAGTTTGTCTGTGCTCACCTTAAATCCGAGTTTAACACATGTATGTACGAGCAGGATTTTGGGACATCACAACTAGTTTGGAGGCTAATCGTGTTTCACCATGCAATTTACACAAGTGTGATGTGGAAACTTGAAGCTTCCAGTGCACATACACTGTGAATGGGCTTTTAAGTGAAGTAGGAGACATCTTGTGTCCAACTTTTGAAATTAACAATATTTGCATATTCATTGAGTCTGGATTTGTCAATGAGGGAGAAGGAGTAGAGGTAATTTTAAGAAGTTAACTGAACTTTTTTTGAGGAAGAATCATATCAGACACAAATTATTATTCAAAGTGTAGAAGTAATAGTAAAGTAATAGTCTTCTGTCTTAAAACATGTCTGGAGGGTGTCTTTAATGTCAATTGTAATGACATTATGTTGGGATTTTAGTTTTCAAGTAAACACCACTTAATTTGGTAAAAATATTTTCATGCTGAGGCCAAGACAACCGGTGGTGGAAAGTAACATTTACTCAGGTACTGTTCTTAAGTATAGTTTTGTAGTACTTATAGTTGTATTACCACTTTATGCCACTTTAAACTTCAAACATTAAACATATTTCAGCTGGAGATATTGTACTTTTTAATCTACTACATTTATTTGACAGTTAAAGTTACTAGTCACTTGACAGATTAGAGTTTTTTTTCACACAAAGCATGTAATCAATAAAATATGATAAAAGTGGCTTCACGTTGACCATAAACACATTAAAAAGCTGCTTACAAATTTATACATTAGTGAAAATAATCAGATAATATAATATTTTAGTGGAAACAAACTATATTAAGGGGTCATTCTGCATTATGTGTACTTTTACTTTTGATACTTTAAGTACATTTGGCTAATAATACTTTTGTACTGTTATTTAAGTAACATTTTGAATGCAGGACACATATAATGCAGTATTTTTATGGTGTGGCATTGCTACTTTTAATTTAATTCAATTCAATTCAATTTTATTTATATAGTGCCAATTCATAACAGAAGTTATCTCATTGCACTTTTCCTATAGAGCATGTCTAGACTGTACTTTACTAAGGTAAAGGATCTGAATACTTCTTCCACCACTCTCTGGAGGGGATCTTTTGAAATAACATTACGTTGGGACTTTAGTTAGTTTAGACCTAATTTCCCATAATTTAAATGCTGCTGCTTTCATTTAAAATATTTGTGTGAGGGTTTATGACCAGCAGGTGGTGCTGTGGGACAGTTAACTGGGTGAACTGCACGAGGCATCAAGGTCAGAGCTTTAGGCCTTAGTAATCACAAGAAGAGTCAAATGACTGTAGAGGGAAAAAGCATATTTGACTCAGTATGTCAGACTGATAACATTTTACTCCAACTCAGCAGCTGAAGTGTTCATGATGAATTAAACCCCCTATAACAGAACCAACGACAGTATAAGGTGACCTTGATTGATTTACAAGTGGCATGTGCTATTTGTCTTATCTGATAGCCACTGTTGCTCTAAACTGGTGTCGTTGATAGTAATTTCCCTCCTCTGTCCCCGTGAGGATCGGCAGACTGGAAGAACAGAGTCCCACGAGAACCTGCTGTTTCTTACTTCCGGCTTTATCATTACTGGCTGGATTTTGAGGAAATGAGGAGGAGATAGACGCTTTTCTTGAAAGCTGTGGAGACATATCTACAGCCAGTGTGCTTTTTAAAAATAAATGTGGTCAAATTGAGGACAAAATTCTATGTCTCCTAAAACACTGTATTTACCTGTAGTTACTTGATAATGGCAGGAAAAAACACAACAAGGCTCTCATATTGATTGACATTCAATGCTGCTTGTCAGTCTGTTCATTATTATTATTTTCTTCACCGGGGCAGCCTAAAATCCACTCCTTCTGTCCAAATACAGAGAGGGAATTATACTAATGCAGTGTTATTTTAATAGGCTTGGATTTATTAAAGTTTATTTTGTTTTCAATATAAAAATATATATTCAAAATGCAATGTTATAGTTGAACTTTTTATGCATATTTAGACCGTGAACATTCAAGAAAAACTTGCAACAGTTTCAGACCTCAAATGCGGTTTTATTTGGTATAACACAGTGAATTTTAACACATTACGTGCAGCCTTTTTTAAATGATTTCACAAACTTTCAATGTAATAACTGACTGTACATGAAAATGAGCCACACTGATCTGTTTATCTGGTTTGAGTGGTCCTCTCTTTTTCCTCCTCTGTCAGTTCTGGCAGGCCCTCTTATTTCTCTATCGTCTCATCTCTGCATTTCTCCATTTTGGTGTCTCGCTCTGTCACCCCTCCATGGTCACGTCTCCCCTTTCCCTGCTGCTCGGTCTAGAGATCGTCTCGCTTGCTCTTGGTTTAATAACTGTTTTGTCACGCTCTGTGTCTTTGTCCTTCAGAGGAGTCGACTCTATGATCAGGTTTCTTAAAGATCTGATGCACACTTGTTTACATGATTTATGTGCGTAGATGTCACCAAAGCCGTGGTGGTGTGCATTAATCAGGCTATTCAATGCAGTATGGTCCTCCCTAAAAGTTTGGCTTAAAGGAATCATTTGGCATTTTGGGAAATGCACTTATTTGCTTTCTTGCTGAGAGTTAGATACGAAGATTGATACCATTCTCGTATCTGTGTGCTAAATTTGAAACTTAGCTTAGCACAAAGACTGGAAACAGGGGGAAACTGCTAGTTTGGCTCTGTCCAAAGGTAAATAAAATAGTAATGTGATGCTGTTATTGAGCCACAAAGTCCGCAGAAGGAGGAGGTTGGGGTGGATGGATGGGTCAACAAAATGTTGGATTTTGGGAGATCGCTGTTTGTTTCCTGTTTCCTATCAGTCAATGCTGGTTTTTAACCATGACCGTGATCATTCCCTAACTGTAACCAAGTGGTTATTATTGTAACCATGACAACAAAGGTCCCCTAACCTTAACAAAATTGTTGTTTTGCCCAACAATGATCTCTCCTTAACCCTAACCAAGTGGTTTTTGTGCCTAAACCTAAATATACGCTTATATGTGTTGTTCTGGAGGGCACGAACCAGATACGTATATTATTGTTTTATTTGGAGGACTTGTTGATTTCATCTGTACAAAAGCCAAAGTGGGGAAATGATAAGTTGTGGTTTTACTTGGGGTTATGTGCCGGACTATTTCTTGGTTGGGAGCAGTGACTTCTGGGAGCGTCCGCTGGTTTTTGTACAGATTAAACAAATCTTTGGACAAATCCAGGTTAGCTGTTTCCAGTCGTTGTCCCAAAATGTTGAACTGTTAATGAAAACAGTCAGAAACATTCAGCTTTTTAAGTAAAAATGATAATTTATATGCATTTGTGGAATGGTCAACAGCACCTTGTGAATGAGTTGGAATTATATGCCACTATTTCACACTAAAAGCAATTGATTGTGAGTGAGTGGGCTTTAAAAACTGATGGAAAGGGGCCAGTGAATCACCTTTTATCACATCTCCATGTAAGTAAATGAAATCAGAGCAGGGAATCTGAGACATGAAATGAAAAGCCAAAAAAGGCGGTGTGTGACAGAGGTCACAGCGTCCTATTTCTTAGGAGATGGCGCTCTGATATCTCTGCACTTAGAGGCTGTTTGTCGACTGGCAGAATCACAGCCATTGGCAGCCAGACCACATCCTCCAGTAGTGGCTGCATGGCTAGATGCAGTCAAGCTGATGGTGATCAATGTCTTTGCACATAAATTGAAAAAACTGATCATTGTGTGTCTTTTGCGTCCCTGTGTATGAAGTGTAATGTGTGTGTTTGTGTGTGTGTGTTATTGCTGTTGAGGATTTGCTTTCTCTGCTGTATGCCTTCTGATGAGAGGTGACCTGACAGACTGTCCCATGTGACTTATCCTGTGACGGGCAGTACTGTGCTCAACCCCAAACCCCCCACCGGCCCTGCAAGACCCCATCAGAGCTCAGACAATACCATTTAAGAGCAAAAAGAAAACTCACATTCACACACTTACTATAAAAAGATGGCTGCTGCCAAAGTCACACAATAACAGTGTGTGTGTGTGTGCCCGGGAGCCATTCAAGTGGAAAATTACACTGCCCAATCAATCGCTAATAGAAAGTCTTTCCCCTGGTAGCGGCCAATCAAAAACTCACAGTGTGCCTTCTTCTTTAAAAAAAAGCAGCCAATCAGTTGCTCACAATGCTTGTCGTTGTCATGTTGATCCTGATGAAATGTAATTATTCTCAGTTTTCATGGACCCATATTGATGACAGTGGGCAGTGCCGGATGATGAGAATAAATAAATGCAAGCTAATAAGAAAATAACTAAGGAAATGGAAAGAGAATAAGCGTTTTTTCCAACCCTGACGCCCTTTCAGCTTGTAATTAATTCAAATATGATTTTTTTTCTCTGCAAGCATATAATCTATTTCAGCATTTTTCTCATTCATTTTATAGGATTTGATCTTGGCTCATTTGAATAAACATTTTTGCTCCATATTAGTCTGGGTAATGAAGTGGATCTCGGAAGAAAAATGCTTTTGTTATGAGAGTGGAGACTGCTGTGGCACTAAGGAGAGTCACACTGGTCACCTCAGCAGGGAAATTGCTGATTGGATACCAGATTCAATCTAATGCACAATACCAATAATGATTTGTCATTTTGTTTGACAAAGTTTGAATGTCAAGAGTGATGAGCAGGGTGTTTTTGAAAATGGGAATACACAAAGCACCATAGATCCCAGTCTCCATGTTGGGTTGTAGAGTAGAAGTTACCACAAAAAATCTTAGATTGTATCAACAACAGAGTTTGTCTTGTGGTTGTTGACGTTAGTAACACTTTATTTTAACATATATATATATATATATATATATATATATATATATATATATATATATATATATACTTGTACACATTTAATAAATGGTTTATAACACACTATAATATCGTTGTATGCACATATAAGTGTTTAAATGTATTTGTCAACATCTATAACTCTTCCTGTGGTCACCGGTAAGTGAAGGCTGGTGTATAAACAGATAATGAATGACTATAAAGTAAAACACAGTTGTAATAATATAAATTATGTCTTTATGGGAGAAGTTATAACTGTTGACAAATACTGCACATTAACACACACTAAAATGTTATAAATGTTATATCTGTTTACAACTACATTACAGTGTGTTTTAAACCATTTATTTGGGATGAACTGAATTTTCACTGTTTGCCCTGTTCAGCATCATTTAGGCCTATACAGTTAAAAGTACTGTTTAACCAAATCCTGGCAAATGTTTTCAGAGTCGTGATGACTTAGCACCCGCACACTGACACATGTGTGCATACACAAAGAAATCAGAGACAGTGAGAATATTGTTGTTTTTATAGTATTTTTGAGAGTGAGATTAAACTTGAAAGAGCTGAGATGAAGCTGAAAAAAAAGAACAAACTTACCTTTCTACTAGACGTAATCTTTTTTTTAATTTTTATTTATAATGTGCTGAAGTGATTGACTTCTTATCATATTTCTGATTTCACTTTTGAAAACACAGTTCCTACATTTTCAGGAAGAGAGCAAGAAAAAAACTTGTCTCTGCAACAAAAAAAAGCACAGATGTTAGTTTTATAGATGATTTCACTTCTTTATACTATTAAATGTATGAATAAGGTCAACAAAGCTGTACAACAGTCATCTCCTGCCTTTGGAAAGCACTCTGGTCTCTGATGATCACGGAGCAAACGTCGGAACCTAAAATACATAAAGGCGGAATGTGATTTAATGGGATTTATAACTCCTATTTCACTATCTTAATCGACTGTCTGTTCCTCCTATTTTGATTTATCCACTTTTATTATAAACAACTTGAGTAGGCCTATGGAGCCCATGCACGCACTCACACAGCAAGGAAACACACTTATATGAATTCAAGACTAGTCTGCAGGAATCAGGGATTGCTGGGTCTCAACACAAATGTCATGGTAAGTCGTAACCTTTACTGGAGCACGTTATCTGCTCTGATAGCGTAGCCGGGGCTGGGACGAGGACCAACGCGATGCGATTGGATTTGAAAGGTCCCTATTCAAGTGATGCCCACCGGCTATCTTGCCTCCACAGTTCAGCAACACCAGCACGATACGGCACGTTGCAAAGTTTTAAGGATCTGATCTGTCCCTCTGTATCTGCATCTCCCTGCCCTCAATTAATCAGCTATGGCTGAAGAATAGGAGCTGGGTCATTCTGTGTTGGAGAGGATATAAGATGTGAAGAAACATGACACAGAACGAGATCATAATGAAAAGAAATTTGACATGTCTCAGCTGCTCTTTCTTGATTTTAGCCTAAATGGTAGGAGAGTAGGATGTGAGAGAAAGAAAAGAGGGTAGGCGGTGTTGGAGGCAGATGTGTTTTCAGAAGTGCTGACATGTGTATCTGTCATATGGGTCATGAGTTATGAAACTGACAATGCCAGCTCCTTGCTTAAACCACAGAGATCAGAGGATGTCCTTGATGTCAGCTTGGATAGACAAATGGAGATATGCATTACATAAACCATGTTGTGTTTTTAAAAAAGGCAGCTGCAGGGATGTTTTTTCTTCCATATTAACTATTTTTCTCTCTTAACTCCATCTTCATCCATCTTCACACAGATAATTAGGTAGACTAAAGTAAGGATTGCAAAAAGAATTAATTTATAGTCATGTTCTGTTAACACTGTGACCTACTTTAACTTTATTGTCCTCAAAGGGGAATTTGTCTTGCAGCCAGGAGAAACACAGAACACACAGATACTTAACATAAAACAACAACATAACAACATGATAAAAAACATAAAACATATAATAACAAGTTATGAGGCACAGTGAAAGTTGAGTGAAATGTACAAAATGTCATGGAAATCCATTCAATAGTCGTTGAGATATTGGTGGACTAATAGCTCGACTAACCAGCTGTCATTGCCATCACGGGAGCCACGTCACTAGCATGGCTAAAAAGACAAATGTTAAAACCCACCACATAAGCCCACATCAAACAATGTGCATCAAGTGATAACAACATAAACCTGGAGTACATCCAGCTAACTCATGAACATTTAACAGTTCGAAAGACTTTCTCACCCTGTTAGACCCTTTGGTACTCTAAATTTCTATCCAGAGCAAAGAGGCTCAAACGCTTTATATAGAGGGAAAATGACTCCAGCCTTTGAAATTTCTCTCTTCCTGAAAATGTGAGACAGATCTCACACTGAATACCTTTTTCCTGAACTATTTTTGAGCACTTTTATTTACATAGATTTTTTTAAAAAGACGTATTTTACCCAACTACTTCTGGAAAGTCAAGAATTATAGAGTAACCTACAGCTGAGATGTTTTTGAGGATATCCCATTTAAATGCATTGAGTTTTCCTTGAATCTTATCAGTCAGACCTTTGAGAAAGCTTCCTTATTAAGACAAGACGATCATCTCTTTTGAGTGCTGAATAGGAAAGGGGTTGGTTGTCAAGGAACTTCAAATGGAAAGAAAAGTGACAGTCAGGATACCATATTTAACCTTTTACAGTGCCCATATGTGTTCAAATGGGCTGCTTTTGTACTTCTACTGAACAGTTTTTTCTTTTACTTCAGTATTATTAAAGTGAAGTAACATTACTTCTACATAGGTGGGATATTCTAGTCCTCCGTCCACCTCTGGCAAGTGTTCACAGTATGTGATACAATAGGGCCCAGGTTAGCATTCATGATCACAGCAGGGGGCAGTAGTGAATAGAGTTTCTACTGAGAGACACAGTGACTAAGTCTAAAACAAGATGACTTGGGTTTTTTCCAGTATTTCTGGACAAGTTCATAAGTCTGTATTTTCTTCCAGTGAATGCTGTGCCTCTTCTACAGGGATAAAATTGGAGTGTGATGAGTGGGCCTATATACCATATGGGTGATAGTAATCTCTAAAAATACAAACAGATGTATAGGCTGTGGTAGTCAGTGTGCTGGAATTTCACGTTCAAGAACTGATGGCAAAGAATTCAACATTAACATTTGTGTATAAAGAATTATTAACTTCAGGAATATTTCACCACAGGAATGTGTGAAATGTCAATTGTAACTATTTTTTTCAAACAGTGCATGTTTTGTGAGTTCCACACTTATTTTTTCATGAATTATACTGAGGATGAGGTTTATAACATCAGGAGGTCTCTGCTGTGTTTCATGGTCTTCTACCCTTGAATTGCAGCTTTCAGTGCTTTGGTGGAGCAGCGTGGCTCCACAGGGTGACATTCGCTCGGCATGCTGTTGTTCTTGGGCGTTACTAAACGGTGGCTCCCGGGTTGCTCAGCCACCGTCCAAATCCTCCATTTCTGCACCTGTTTCCAAGACAACTGACATTTAAAGGGGCAGCTCTGGTTATTGACTGTTTGCCCTTGACCAGCACTCTGCCTGCACTTGAAAACTGTTTGGTTCAACCTGTGACTGTTTCATTATTTTCCACTGAAGCACTCTACAAAATCAGCTGTCACTTCATGGCAGCTGATAGCAGATGTTGTGGAAGAAAACTGCAAACTGCATGTGAACTTTTCCTTTTTAGTGGAAAAATGAAACAGAAGAAGCTCCATTTTGCCTTGCCTCATCCATTTTACTTCAAGAAAAGATTTCCACTGAGGATAAATTTGAGTCATACTTTATGCTTAATGTGGGAAATCAGCCTAAATGGGGCAAGCCGGCCGCTGTAGATTCTGTTGAGTAATGGATAACAGGTTTATGTAGACACTGGCACCCCAGTGTAACCACCATGCCACCAAATTAAAATTAAACCACCTAAGATGAATAATAATAATAAACTTTATTTATAGACCACTTATCAAGACAAAGTACAAAGTGCTTCACAAAGAGAGAAATAAAATACTACAGTGAATGATGAAATACACAAGGACAAAAACAAAATAAAAGATAATAACAATAAATAAAAACCAATAAAATAAACAGACAGCTCAGATAAAATCAGGATATGCTTTCCGATAAAAATGCATTTTGAGAAGAGACTTAAAAGAAGACACTGACTCAGACAAACTAATTTCTTCGGGCAAGTTGTTCCAGAGCCTCTTGGCCCTGATGGCAAAAGCTCTGTCCCCCTTAGTTTTCATCCTGGACTCAGGAACAGACAGGAGACCCCTGCCCGAAGATCTCAAACTACGTGAAGGTTCATAAGGGATTAAAAGGTCTAAAATATAATCTGGAGCCAGGTCATGAAGAGCCTTCAAAGTAATCAATAAGATCTTAAAATCAATCCTAAAACAAAAAGGGAGCCAATGTAAAGAGGCTAAAACAGGTGTGATGTGATCGTACCTCTTGGTCCTGGTTAAAAGACTAGCAGCTGAGTTCTGTACAGTCTGCAGTCGATTCAAAGTTTTTTGATTTAGACAAGTGAACAGACTGTTACAATAATCAAGGCGTGAGGAGATAAAAGTGTGCACAACAGTTTCTGCATCACTAAAATTTAAAATAGACTGGATTTTTGTAATATTTCTGAGGTGATAAAAACATGATTGGCCAAGCTTAGTGATATGTTGCTCAAAACATAAATTGCTGCCGAACAGGACACTAAGATTTCTTTCAACAGACTTGATATGTTGTGACAGGTAAACAGTAGATGGCAGTATTTGTTTTGTGATATGTTCTGGCCCAATAACAAGGATTTCAGCTGAACAATGAAAATAAATACCATGTCTGCAGATGACATCACCCAAGGGGAGCATATATGAGGAGAACAGTATTGGTCTCAGAATTGAACCTTGAGGCACACCATAATTGATTTGGGAAAACGACGACATGAAGTTGTTTATGGTGACACAAAACTTCCTATTGGACTAATAAAATGAGAACTAGTCTAGTGCAGTGCCAGATATGCCCACCCAGTGTCTTAGTCTATCTAAAAGAATGCCATGATCAGTTGTGTTAAAGGCAGCACAAGAATTGTGCACATGCCTGTGTTGGCATTTATTAAAAAGTTTGAGAAGGGCTGTCTCTGCTGTGGTACTGACGAAAATCACATTGAAACTTTTCAAAGGTACTACTAATTTTTTTGAGAACTGGAAATAAAAGGCAGTTTAGAGATTGAACCACAATTATCCAGGAGGGTAGGATCAAGCCCAGGTTTTTTTAGGACTGTTTGAACACAAGCAGTTTTAAAGTAATCTGGAACACAATCAGTAGACAGTGAGCTGTTCAAGATAGATGGTAAATGGGGCCTAATACAATCCATAATTTGGAATAAGAACCTAATTGGCATTTTGTCCAGAGGGCTGGAGGATACTCTCAAAAGAGACATGATTTCTATGAGTTCAGGCAGAGTAACAGCGGAAAATTTGCTCAAAGAATCCCAGAGAGGGTAAATGTAGTGGGGAATTTTGCGTTGCCTCGCAACACTTTTCTTTTTCCATTCCTTCTGAGCCATATGTCTATTTCCACTCAGCTGCTCCCAGCACAACGCCCCAGTATGGATCAGCTCATTGAACTTTACTTTGAACTGGGCATTAAGCATGCTGATATAGTATTGTGGCTCAATAGGCATGCATGGTTATGTAATTAGAGAAAGTACACTTAAACAAATTCTTAGATCAAGAGGTCTCTCCAGAAGAAAGCAGTACAGTAATCAGCAGGATGCTCTCCTTTAATTCGTGAGCAGTTACTGCACTCTGTACTGTACTGTACCCCAGAGGGGTTTCACTGAGGAAAAGGAGTCGTCTCCAGAGGCGAAATTACAGATGTGCAGTTGAATCTAGCCCCATAAAGCTACCCCATAAATGTCCTGTATTTGTTCTTTGTGCAAAACAAATTAAAGTAACCTTTAATGCTGAAACAGGTTTTGGTTGAAGGCCTGTTGCTAGAAGTGTGGAGCAATAATTGATAATTGTTCCTTATACATACAGCTCCTATCCAGAAGTTTGATAATGTTCTATCTAATTACTTCTTTGCAATGGAATCATATAAGGTGAGGTGTCCATAAACAATGCTAAATGCATTAACTTGGGAATCTCCACATTCCCTTCCATTACAAATAGACATATGGCTCAGAAGGAATGGAAGAAGAAAAGTATTACAAGAGAACGCAAAACATATTACAAGGGAACGCAAAAGTAGTCCTCAAAAAAATTCTCGCTATGAACTTTAGCGGGCTCCGTAGCTAGCTGTCCATTCAGTGTGTGCGCTGAAAGAAACTCTGGTGTTTGTGCACAGCCCTTGCTCTGTAAATGGGAAACAAAGTGGCTCGGACCGGGCCACACAACACTATTCCAGCTAATCTGCAACGGGGGCGTTCATACTCTTTCACAGGACAAGGGGCAGTGGGAGCGAGAGGGACAGTAAATCTGGCATATGCTACTGTGTAATCCGTGTAATTGTCAAGAAGAAGAAATGGCCAAGAAACAGCCAAAGAGGAGAAGGTCCGAATAACAAAAATTGAAAAAGAAGTTTTATGATCAGGCAAGGGTGAAGAGCTGTGTTAACATCATTCGAGGCTTTCCAACAGTGGAGAGACCTCCGAGAGTTGAAAGGCACGAAGACAATGCGGAGGTTGCTCTGTTTCTGCTTGGCAGGTGGGTAACATTAGTGTTGCTATGTTTCACAGAACCAGTTGGTCTGTATTGTTTTGTCTCGTTCGCTGTCTGGAGCTGGTTTGCTGCCGTCTTCTCCTCTCTGCATATTAGAGCTACAGCAGCAACTGTAGCGACAGTTTGCTAACCTACAACCTAAATAAGCTAACCCACAACCTAGCTAACGTTAGTTACATTACTTGCTGTGTCATTGTTCACTCTATATCATGGTATATTTCCGTACAATGTTTGCAAAGGCTTTTATAGACACGAAGACCGAAAAACACAAGTTTGCTAGCACAGTGGGATTAAAAAACTGATAGAAGATGCTCTTATGCTGTAAAAATCAACTTCAGGAGTAATCTTGATGCAGTGGATATTTTCAACAGGGAATAGGCAGGACAGAAATGTGTAAATTTGTATTTCCATTGCCATTGGAATACTTCAAGATTTAGTATTGCACCTCTATAAGACTGCTGGACAGATTTCATAAAAATATGGTCAAAATAGAGGCAGCATAGGCCAAGATCCTGATTTTTAAGATGGATTTATACTTGTTCTCCGTCAGATTTCACCTATTGATAGAACTGCCGACAACACTAGCTGTCTGTATTGTTCGTCATTAGGCCGTATTGTGCCTTGTCTCATTACTGAATAGAAGTCTACTGATGTGCAATTGCTGTGTTTACGATGTTTTATTCACTGCGATAGAGAGAGGTGATCACAGCAAGCAGAAGGTTTGAAGTGGAAATGGCTTTGCTAGATGTGTGTTGCAGAAAATGAGCAGAATACTGAGTCTTTCTTCAACTCACTTAATATTGTCTTCACCATCAACAACCTCCACTGACATCTGAAACTTGTAGGAGAAAACACAAGCACATGGTATCTCCATAGCAGCTGTATCCCTAAAGTGTGGTGGAGGCAGGCATCAGCTACAGTTTACGTCATAACCCCTTAACAAGGAACTATGAATCCAGCTTTAGTCACTAGTATAGCTAAGGTCATATTAGCCTTCTGTCCAAAAAAACTGCCCTGCACTCACCCCCTGTAAAAAGTGCTGATGTGGGTAATAAATAAATAATGAGCAGAGTGATGAAAAAATGTAAACATTGATGCTGCAGTTTATAGTCTGGTAACGTAATATTGTACTAAACAGGTAATGGTAATGACTTTTCCATTTCCAAACACAATGAATTACTTTTCATCTCGTCCACTGTGAATTTAAAGGTGACCAAGGGTGAAAAGCTTGTGAGTTTGCTGGAGCAACAGTAAGCGCATTCTTGAATTTGTTAATTCTACGGGCTTCGATTGAAATGAGTGAGAGACAAAGACAATATTCACAAAGACAGGTGCCAGTGTGATGGCAACATTTTATGGGTAAACCTCAAAAAACATTTGATCTTATCGAAAGCCTTTTTGTGTGTGTGGATTTGACTAAGAAACGTTGTTCTCCTTTCTTGTACAGTGCTTGTGTAGCGCAGTATGGTTTCAGGACCATCACTTTTGTGTCTCACGCAGTTGTTTACCGCCATTATTCACAGTGTTTGTGTTTACTGTTTTGTGTCTTTATCTCCGACCCAAACCATATGGGGACTCGTAAAGTGCGTGGTACTCCTGTCAAGTCAGGAAGGTCTGTGACGGTAAACATTTGTTCAGTTTTTCAGCCTGTAAAAAGGAGCACTGTAATCAGGCTCAACGTTTCTTTTTTCAAAATGATCAACTCTAAAAATGACAAATGTAATTTAGAGCGGACAGTATTAAATTAGATTATTATGTAAATACTCATAAATCTGTGATTGCAAATTAACAACATGCATTAAAAGTCTGTGACAGTTTACAAAGAGTCTCATTTGTTGTACATTCATTTATCAATTAAATGCGCCATTAAGAAGTTTAAGTCAGTGAGTAGTTAGATTATATTCCTCTTAAATGCTGATAACACATAGTTTTATTTACCTGTGGAGCTGGTTTAATTTTTTGACTGTGAGATACAATTTTATTGGCCTGGATTCTATTTAATATTTAACTAGATTTAGATAATTTCCATTATTCTATTTTTTTTCACTCTATCAAGCGAATCAAATACAGTGGTTATGCTTGTAACGAGAACAAAGAGAAAAGACCATTTCTTTTTAAATTAGTTCTTTCCATTGAGGCAATGTTGGCTTTAGAAATTTTATTAAATAGATTAGATAGATACAATAGATTGGACCCAATTTATTTTCTGAACTTTTAACTTCCTGTGAAATGTCTCCAGGTATTTTTAGCACTTTAAAACTGCATTAATTCAATTTTGATCAGATGATTCAGTGTTATATATTTACTTGCTGTTACTTCATTAACCCTGCAGATTATTCTATCATGCTTTACAAATAAATATCTTAGAGAAAATGACAACATACTGAATGAAAGACTAGTTTACCCAAAATTACTGCCATATCATTTGTGCAAACTCATGTTTTTCAAAAATGGGAATAGCTTTCTCTAGAGATTTATTCACTGTTTTGGTTCACAGTCGGGGCATCAGGCAGCACACTGCTGTATGAATCTCACTGTAACACACCCAAAATAAACAGAAAATGCAGATTTACTGAGTCATCTCTTAGCTGTTACAACACTCATTTACACATTTCCAATTACAGCAAGCAAAAGTTAATTAGACTGAAGACTTACAGCTGTACAAAAATTAGTCCCGGAGTCGTCGCAAAGAGACGTTATTGGTTTAGTCAGTTAATTCTGTCTCAAGCCGCATCAGTCTGTGAATTGTTGAGTTTAGTGGATGTTTTGTGAGTTGTTCCAACTAATGAGGCAGTTACAATGTCAAAACCCGGAATAGCGAGATCAAACAAATAAATGAAGATGACAGAACTAGATCATATAAGCAGCTTTGCTGCATCTATTTACATTTTCATTGGTTTTGTGTCAGAAAAAGGTTATTTTATCTGAGTATTTTCTTTGTGATGAGTGCAGATGTTATGGCCAAGACTTATCTGGGGGCCTTTTGTTTTTATATATTCTGCAAGAGCAAGATTTTCCAGAAGTTACATGTCAGAGGGATTTGTCCATTCAAGACGCTCCTTACAAAATGTCATGTGCTGTTACAATGTTCAAATCTCCTTGTGATGCCATGTGACATGCCTTTAAAGGTCATGCAGACAACATATTGTCATCTAGAAAAAGGCCCATGTGAAGTTAAGGAAAGACAGCTGAAAGGCAGACAGAGAGATTCAAGACAGACAAATGGAGAAAAAGAAAGGACACTTGATGCATATTCACTCCAACATACATCCCCTAACAAGGGCTTTCAAGGTCACCAAGATGAAAAAGCGAAACCATAATCTTGAAGTCCCACTTTTCCCTCTCCCTGACGAACACCACCCTCCCCCTCATCTCTTTGTTTTTTTCCTCTTTCTCTTTCTGTCTCTTTCACTCTCCTCTCCCTGTGTCGTCTCCGTGATCGGACGGCAGACAGCGTGTAAGTGCTCTAACCCAGAGAAGTCTCCAGGAGCTCTTGTGATTGGCTGTGCTCTGCAGCACAGTTCACAATCGATTAAGGCACGGTGAGCTCCCGTTAACAGCTTTTCTCTGCTGCTCCTGTGGCTTTGATACTGTCACACAGACTCCAACTTCGCCCTTAACCCTTCAACCACTGTCCTCTCTCTTTCTCTTTGTCTCTCTCTCTTTACACTTTTCCTTTCATTTTCAAAGTCCCAGACTCCCTCACTCTATTGCCTCTCAAAGACATTTCTTGCAACTCTCACTCTGGGCTTGTGCTACTCTCTCTTCTTTTTCTTAAGAGTTCTTACTCTTAAGTCACTTAGAGCCTCTTCTCCCTTCGCTCACCTTGTCCTGTCATCTTAAATTTCAGTCACTTTTCTGTCCCCAGGGAGAAAGAGAAAAAGACAGAAAGAAACAGAGATAAAAGAGAGATGTTCTTTATGGCAATCATGCAAAAAGTTGCCAAACATAATGGATGATGTCTTGCATAATATTGAATGACTTAAGCCTTCATACATAGGCATGCCTGTTTATCTGTATGCAGGGGTGTTTTAGTCAGGGAATAGTGAAGCTAACGACTCACGGCCCCACAGCCCAGTATGAATTACGTTCATATTCGACGATTCTGCACCTCACAATTAATGTCCAGTGCACATTTGCAGTGCAGGAAGAAGTGAGCCCTTTATGGAGCGATGCATAAAATAAGGGTGTGGCGGTCGGGGTGGGGGATGAGAGTATTGTGCGTTCCGACACAGACCTACAATTGCTTTTTTATGAACTGTAACCACAATCTTTCCCTAACTTTGATGACAACATATACCATATACGTTTTTCATTAGACATAATCCTGGGTTTTTATGATTATGTGTGTTTTTGTCTGCCGAAAGGCGTGGACCCAAACATGGGGGCCCTTATTCAGCATATTCAGTTGTGTTTTATTATGAAATACCGTCACTGTTTCTCTTAACAAAGGCCGGTAAGTAAAATTCATTTTTTTCTTCTTCTGTCTTCTGTCCAGAGTAGAATAAAGACCTGAACGCCCACAAAGGAAATAATAATGCTCTCTCTCTCCAAGCAAACCTAAATCTAATTGTACAGTAAGTAGAAACAAACTATATAGCCAAGAATATGTAGATACCCCTGTCCACATACTTAGGTGTGCTTTTGGTCTTCTGGGCTGCTTTTCATTGTTTGGCCAATTAGTTCCAAATAAGTGACATATTAATGCTACAGCGTACAATCATATGTTAGACAACATGTGTACTTCCAGCTTTGTGGCAACAGTTTGGGGAAGGCCCAAAGCAAGGTCCATAAAGAAATGGTTTTCTGAGTTTGAGGTTTTTTAGAACTCGACAGGCCCACAAAGAACCCTGACCTCAACCCCATCCAACACCTTCGGGTTCAATTGGGGCAGACTGTGAGCCAGGCCCTATCACCCAACATCACTAACGCTCTTGTGACTGAATGGGTGCAAATCGCTGCAGCCAGCTTCCAAAGTCATGTAGAAAGTCTTCCTAGAAGAGTGGAAGCTGTTATAGTAGCATGTTAACACCATGGTTTTGGAATGAGATATTCAACACATTAGGGCCTAAAATTCAGGTGTCTGCATACTTTTGGCTGTGTAGAGTACGCTGAAATTTCAGATTGTGCAGACTAAAGCTCATACAGTATCACACTCTTTATTAATATAATAATAATAATAATAACTCTTGAGTAATATTTACTTAAGAGTGGTCTAAATAGTCCTTTACCAAATACTTAAATAATCACTACAAATGCATGTGTTTAGTTAGTTTCGTGTATTGTGTTTAGTTTATTTGTTAGTGTTTAGCTGTTGATTCAGTTATTTATACATGAAATGTGCTGAGGTCCTGAGGCAAAAGGCAAGGTAAGGTGCGAGGTAGATTTCATGTTGGAGTTTAATGTTGTTTTTCTTTCCTTTTAATGTGGAAACAAATCTTGATTTCAGCATGTGAATACAACACAAATGTCTTTACATTATGCTTAAATGTGAGAAAATATCAATTCACCTCATTCCTCCTCTCTGACACCACCGACAGAGAGTCCAGTGTGGAGCTGGACTCTGTCGGTGGTGTCAGAGAGGAGGATGCTGGCCAAACTACATGCCATCCTGGACAATGTCTCCCACCCACTCCATGACGTGCTGGTCAAACAAAGGAGCACCTTCAGCGGAAGACTCATCCCCCCAAAAAGCACCACAGAGCGCCACAGGAAGTCATTCCTGCCTGTGGCCATCAAACTCTATAACTCCTCCCTCTAAGTGTTAGTCTATATGACCCTAAGTCATTAAACTGCATATTGATCATTAACATCACTGCAATACTTGAAATAACTGTGCAATATTCTGTGTTAATACTGCTGTGCAATATTCTCTATTTTCAGTTTAATTTATTGATATTTATTCATATTTCTATTACTGCTGTGCAATATCCACCATCTCATAATCATCTTAATAAGCTACACTTAACTTGACAGTTCATGCACTATTACTTATTACTTACATTATTGCATTGTATTATTATACCATACATACTTATCATCAACCAGTAAATCCACTCTGTACTTTACACTTATTTTAATTTGTACTTCATTTATCTTACCTGTATTATAGCGTATTATATTTTGATTTGCTTAGTACTTCTATTCCTGTGTGCACTGACATGATAGTGAGCAGCTGTAACAAAAGAGTTTCCCCTCGGGGATCAATAAAGTATTTCTGATTCTGATATGTATATGATCATATATAATTCCACGTTTGTGTGAAAAGCAGAAATGGACATTTAAAAAGCAACTGAAGCTGTGACCTCCTCTCTTTCAGTGGTAGTTATAGCCTTGTGTTTGGGTGTAATTGTATTTGACAACAAGATAAATATTGTATAACAAAATCACCGCCTTTGCTTTCTTTTGCTCCTTGCCAGCAATTAAATCATTACTCTCTTGCAGCTTTTCTGTTCTACCATGTAATCTCCGCCTCCTCTGGATGAAAGAAAAAAAATCACTATGTTTATGTACGAGTAGAAATGCAATTCATCCAAAACTGCGACCAAAATGCGCATTTCCAGCTTTTTGTGGGGCTGTTCATGTAGCAGCTAGCAGTGGAAGACAGCATTGCCTGAAGAAAATTATGTGTTTTTTTCCCCATGGTTTTTATTGTCAAAAGGCAGTGAACCATTCTTTCAGATACACAAAAGATGTGCAGTGAGAGAGGCCAATGGCTCGATCTGCCCAGACAGTGTTCTTTTCTTCTCCCCTTTTTCTATTTTCTCTATTGTGGCTCACAGAAAAAGCTTTAAGTGGCATTTAACTCTTCTATTTGCTGCAGACATAGCCTACAGCAACTAAACTCTGGCATTTTCTCTCCATGTGTACGTGAACATACCATTATCCCAGATATATTTCTATTCTATCTTTGGGTGATTCTGTTCTATGAGATTCATTCTTCATCTTGGGAATGCATATCTGTGATAAAATATTCTAAACTCAAGGTTCACTAGCTAGCTTTTTCTGGAGCTTTTGAACAAATCCCTTGGTCTTCTTCAGCAAATGGACCTGACTCAGGTCTCATCACATGACCTAAGTACCAGGGGATAGTAACGGCCAAGTCCAAATAGAACTGTTTTCTGATCATAGTTAGTTTTAGACCTTTAAAAAGAAGAAAAGATTGTGGTCTTCGTTAAAAGAAACATTGACAGTTGGTAGGAAACAGGAAACGATCAGTGATCTCCCGTGGCAGTGTTTTGTTGACCCATCCATCCAGCCTGCCCTCTCTCTGCAGACATTATGGCTCTATAACAACGTCACAATATTTCCTCCTCTTCCTACGGCTGCAAGGGGGCTTATTCACTTGAACGTAAACATATGTTCCATTTAGCCATTTGCCGAACGACTGATGCTAACATTATACTTGGGAGGACTTTATACTAGGGGGTCTTCCCTGCTTCTGTTTAAAGATGGGCTTTGGCGTTGGATGTGAATAGCCTCCTTGATGTTTCTAAAGTTGAAAATGATTAGTCACTTTGAAATGTTTCCTTCAGTTCAGTTTAAAGATTCTCTCTAGATTTTTTCTAAGCTAAGCAATCCTACATGGTAGAGTGCTCTTCAGTACATCAATAAGTGATCGCTTCCAGTTCATAATGCCTTGCTGTTACGGCACTGAGGTGACATACAAGACTACCTAGTCTTCAGTTACGTTCAGTTAGGTACAAAGGTAGACCTGTACAAGCACTGTTTATATGGTTAATAGCTCAACAGCCATGTATTTACAACAGGGTTATCACATCATGATTGTTTCTGTAGCTTTTGCTGTCTTTGAGTAAGCTTTTAACCTGCTGAGCTCCGACACACAACGCTACTGATTCAGTCAGTGACACTGATGATTCAGTATAGTCCACTAAATTTGAGGATTTGGTGTTAAAAATGTGTTCACACGTAAACTAAATGTCTCTCGGGCCATCCAAGTCCTTGAAGTTGACTTTCCAGTCCACCTGTTATCAAGTGACTGAAGTTCTGTACTCAGGTCACATGATGACACCTGAGCAAATTCGCTTAAGAAGGTGGTGGGATATAATCAGAAGTTCCAGAAAAAACTTTTAGGTGAAGCTTGAGTTATATTTTATCACAGATACTCTATTTTATTCTGTTCTATTCTATTGAGAGTGAAAGTTCATTCTCGGCCATGGAAACGGTAGTTGACAAAGCAATCTCACCACAAGGTCCATTTAAAGGCCGTTCTGAGGCTTTCAATCATATCACACGATCTTCCTCAGCAGATGCAGTTGCCCAGTTGCCATGGAAATGCAGACGCTCATTCTGCTGATTGTGGGATATGAATGAAAGCTCCAGAACAGCTACTAAATGGACCTTGTGGTGAGATTGTTTTGTCTGCTGTTTCCAAGGTCGAGAACAAACTTTCAATCTCAATTTTGAAGCCAACATAGATAAGAAATCCTTAAAAAAGCTTGGAAAATTGAAATTTGAACATCTGCAATTTCATGACAACTGGGCAAACTTCACACTGCTGAGGAAGATTATGTGATGCAGTCGAAAGCTCCAGAACAGCTACTAAATGGAACTTGTGGTGAGATTCTATTTTATTCTATTCTGTTGCAGACTGTTTGATGATGATGGTTCAGTATGTGGTAGTTTATTGTCTTTAAATGTTATTTCAGTATCACATTAGTTTTTAAGTTATAAGTCTATATGTTGTCCTGTGTGTGTGTCTCTGCCTCATTATGTGTGTTACACCTTGAATCCATCATAGAGAAAAGCTGACAGGCTCTTGATGTCATCATTGCCAAGATTAGAGTATTTTCTTCACTCTCCTGCTGCGTCTCCATGACTTGTATTTAACAGAATTGTCACATGCTTTCCCCAAAAGATGCAGAATTGAGAGGATTATAGCAAAGCAGCATGTGTGGTGTGTGACAGGTGATGAAGATCTCCGACACAGAATAACGCAGGACAATCAACCTGCCGCCGTCTGATGTGTGTCCAAAGCCCTCTGGGTGGTGTAGTTTGTACTGCTCTCTCCATTGGTATCGCAGTTAACTGCTCTTGATGGCAGGTGCCACATGTAATGGAGGGATGAGGATGTCGCACTCTGGGAGCAGACATGACCTCCAGGGCTCATCGTGTTTGTTTGGAGATGGATCTTGTTGGGACCTTGCCGGTGTATGGTGTCCCCTGCCTGGCTCCTCTCTCCTCAGAGCTGTAATCACAGCAGACTGCATGTCACAGCGCCCTGCTTTAATTGGCCTGTCACTCTACATGCGCTGGGGGAGGGGGAGGGGCTGGCCTTTGTGGGGCTGCCATGGCGACTGGGCCATTTAATGAGAACGAGCATGCTGTGACTAATGACATCGCTGAGCCCATCGGATATACTGCAAATGGACAATTTGCTGCATCACTCACACACTTGCACAACAATACACAAACATAATGGCACACAGCTCAGTGTGGTCAATGTCATGGTTTTGGGTTTGTGTTCTCTTATTTCCTGTTTTATTTTGGTAAGAGTTCTCCCTCATTTGTCTTGTGTAGTTTTACTTCCTGGTTGTGATTAGTTAGCTTGCCCTTATTGGTTCCACCTGTGTCTCGTTGTCTCCCCTAACTGAGTGTATTTAGTCTGTGTTCTTGCTTTGTTCTGTGTCAGATTGTCATTTATCCTGGTGTCTAGCATCCCGGCCTTTCCCCCCTTGTGTTGTGTTGGACTTGAATTGAATTTGTCTTCTCCCTACTTGGAATTATTTGCCTGTTCGGACTGCAACCTGGTTTGCTGGTCTCTGTCTGCCTGACGGACCCTGTAAGCTTGTGAACATTATTAAAACGTTTATCTGCACCTGTCCTGCCTCCTAGTCTGCATTTGGGTCCAGTTCCCAGTTTTTCCTGTTGGACTAAACGTAACAGTCAAACCTCATTGAATAGAAGACAGTTTTCATCATGAATCAATACATGATAAGTGGACCTCAGTATTAATGCTGAGGCTATCATCCATTCTCATACACTTTTAAGTATAAATAGTTTTATATAACAAGGCTAATGTTATATGAAGATATTAACTACAGCTTAAGATACGCATTAACCATTAGGTGGGTCATCGCTCAGGAGACTTTAATGGGAGACCTAAGGCATATCATCCATAATAAGAATATGGATTTGAAGTGAGCCGTGATAACACAGTCGACCATTTTTGCAGGGCAGATAGAAAAGACATTTACTCTATCATCTTCCATCTCATGACATTGTGTTTATTGGTCCATTAGTGACCAAGTGACAGCATGAAACGTGTGGATATCTGTCAAGTATATCACTTCCTGAGCTGGACGGCAACCGGCCATATTTTCTGATTTCTCTGAAGGTAAACGACGTGCCTAAAGCAACAGCGATTCCCGAGGTTTAAGGTCATGATGCAGTCAAGTTTACAAGGCTAACACAATTCAGGAACCTGTATTGGTGGCCTCCTGTATTAGATTTTTTTCTTGCTGGGGCTAGTTAGGGGCTTAATTATTGATTGGTGAGGCTATAGAATGTCTTTGTAAATACACTAATAAACAAGGCTTGAAGTGGACGTGGGACATTTGAAAGTTTCAAGTATCATATACCTATGATGATATGCTGATGATTCTGACTCGACTGGTAGATAGGACCCGAGTGCAGACAGGAGACGGACAGAGGGCAGACAGATGCAGAAACAGACAACAGTCAACTTTAGAAAACTAAAACTTATAGACAGAATAACAGAGAAACTACACAGCCCACACCTCAACAAACACAAAACACAGACAGGAAACATGAAAAAAGTTTTATCTTTAGTGAGAGAATATTCCATCCAGGAGTCCTGCTCACACCAGCGCTGAATTAAGCTCCTTTGCTGGAGTTGGTGCAGAGGATACGTTTTTAAGGCTGGGCACCTGAGTCCTTCTGACACCAAAAATATTTCCCTCAGGAATTGGTGGAGACCAAAAACTAAAAGGAAGGAAGGTGAATATTGGACTTACATTCATCAGATGGCCAGAGACGATTACAAATGAATGCTAATGTTGGTTCATATCTGCTGGATGTGCAAATAGAAAACTGTTAGGCATATCAACTTAAAAGATTTTTTCCGTTTCCTTGTTTACCAAAATAATTAATTGCAGGTTTAAATAATTGCAGCTCGTCTGTCATGAGCAAAATGAACTCCCCCGGATGATGGCAACTGGGGGTGTTATTGAACTGGATCAAACAGACAATGGGAGAAACAGCAGCCAAATAAAGGAAATTAGACAGGATTTTTTATATCAAACATCTGGTAATGTCGTGGTGGGTATACGGTGTGGCCATTGTAATTCTTGGTGAGGCTAATGCCCTGTCCTAGCGCTATGACAAGAGGTGAGTTACAGTACACTGGTCCAGACGTACATACTGGGGAATATTAAGAAAGGGACACTGCTGTTATCTCACTGTGCGCAGTTGGACTCATTACCATTAATTAGTGCCTTAGTGAGGCACCATATCCAGAGTTCAACATGCTTGCAAAATCAAAACATGAATCGAAATGCCACGGAAAATCTGGCCCTCGCTGCAATCCCCAGTTAATCAGCTGTGATAATGTTTTGCTAAACTATAATCTCGTCTGTGAATATTAATATGGGCTCTAAGGGATCTCAGCCGAGTGATGAGAGAGTGCTGGTGGCTCCTGTCTGAAAAATGGCCAAACCATCGAGACAGATTGTTAAACCACTCAGCTCTCACTTTGGCTGTCTTTGTTACCCTCAGTGGCTCTTCAGTGTGAAAGCAGTACATGGCTGTGTTTCAGTAACAGCAGAGTTTTTGTCAACAAACCGCCATTTCGCATGCAACACCCACACTAACACACCCACACACACACACACACACACACAAATGAACACAATCAGATGGCATGCATGAAATTAGAGTGAACCTCTCTGCATAGTGAAGCCTTTTCTTCTTGCACGTTGTCCCAGGATGATTAGGAGTGATATCTCTGAAGGGCATCAGGAATGTTTACAGCCCATGTAGCCTTTGAGAATCGATAATGACATGAAGACCCTGAGCAGGTTAATGGTGTGTGAAGAGACTGTTATGTATAAAATCCAGATTGTTGCTTGTAGAAATGGTGCATGCATCACATCAGAGAATTGAAGTCTGACTGCTGGGGCTGTGTTAAGCCTGGTCTGTGACCCTCGTCGAGATGCACGTCAAATAAGCAGAATCAATCATGGAGACAGTGTTCGGCCATTACAGACCAAATGAGATGACCAACGCAGTCAGCCCTGTGGGTCTGCCTTGATTTAACAACATATTATAAACACATTGATGACAGTGGCAGATGAGTGTGGATATGTCCTGGGTTAAGTAATCATAACAATAAACCATAATGGAAAAAGGGTAAAAGCACCCTTAGATCACCACCGAGGGGCAATTGCGGCCTACTTCTTGTGGCTAACCAACTATGGTTTGGTTTCTAGCAGGGGCATCCCCGGCTGATGGGACATGCAACCCCTTGGAGGTGAAATTTATTGGTATGGATTTTGTGCTGCTACTGGTGCATTGAATCAGTGTGACCAAGCAGGCGGGCAGAGGGAAATAGGGCTGTTCTGAGAGTGAATTATACGCAGTCACACACTCAATTTACCCCTGCAAACCTAGTTAGGGAGGGAGAAGACATGGAGGCATACACATGCTGTGGGGTGGCATGTATGTACGCTGACATGCATGCATCTGTAAACACATGCACTCCACATTAGTTAACAGGATAAAGGACATTAAATCAAGACAAAAATGTAATCCAATTTCTCATTTGTGCAATAAATTGATTACAATTCAGGCGATGACATCAAATATTTTACTACTCTAAAAGGCGGACATAAATGTGTTCAAAATGAAATGAAACATAAAAAAGAGCATCTTATAATGAATCCAGCCATTGCTGATTAAAATATAGGTATCAGTTTGCTTGTGTCATTAATTTCCAGTAAGAACAAATACGCCTCATGCATATTAAAACCGCAACTCTACGCCAGCCCACCATATAATTGACCGTGTTACAGCCAGCAGCCTCACAGACAGACAGTGGTGAACTGGGTTGCCAGGCTGTTGTGTTTGATCTGGATGACTGTGTTGAAACCTCTTAATGCCAGTTTATATAAAATATTCATCTTCATTTCGCAGGCCATGAATCATCAAGGTGTTTCTGGCCCTCCGCCCCCGCTTCTGTCCTGTGGCGGGGGAGACAGCTGTTTGAAATTAGACACCAGATTGTGTTACTTAAACCGCTAGCAGGAGTGATGCTGATCGCTCCCTAACCCAGCAAGCAATCTGTTAGCGTGCTGAATCGTGGGAATGTGATCATGAGTGTTCTCTTGTAGTATTTAAAGCCTGGCCTCCCTCCCAAACTAAGACTCGCTTGAAAACATACATAATGATGATGCTACTGTATTACACTGGAAAGAATAAATACGGTAAATATTTAAATTGACATTTTATACACATCTTATGGAAGGAAGCTGTGACTTTTTTAACATAAGTCTTGGGCAAAACTGTCACATGCTCACAGTCAGTTTTACTACTTAATGACACTTTGTTGCTTCATCTGTCCATTAATGAGTACGATTGTTCCACAGCCATGCTAGCAGCTCTGTGAGGCTGCACTTAGGCACCGCAGTGCTTAGAGCTAAACACGGCATGCTAACGTGCTCACAATTACAATGCTAACATTCTGATGTGCTGCAAGTATAATGCTTACCATGTTAACCATCTTAATTTACTGTGTTAGCATGATATATTTGCTAATTAGTATAGTAAGTATTGGACAAATTAAAATTTTCACCTGATGATGGCGCAAAGTTGTTACAATTCAACATGAGGGCAACATGTGTGAACTGAACCAAATTTCATGATATTCTATTCAACAGTTGTTGAGATATTTCACTTAAAACCACAAATGTGAATCTTATGGTGGTGCTAGAGAAAAAGTCAGGGCATCACCAAGGTCATTAGGATTCATCCTCTGTGGGACCATGAGTGTCTGTACAAAGTTTCATGACAATTCATCAAATAGTTGTTGAGATAGTTTAGTTTGGACCAAAGTGGTGGACTGGTCGACATTGCCATCCCTTGAGTCAACGCTGCTGGTGTGGCTAAAAACGTTCCAGGATATTAATTATTGGTAGCCTAAAAGTATCCTCATTCCATTTCAATACATAATTCGGTAGAGGTACTTGTAAATACTTTAAATCTTGAATTAGAATCTGTAAGAATGCATCAGACAATTTAGAAAGTATAAACTATATTTTGATATTGTTGTGGGTTACTTCTCTGTCATCCTTTACCTTTTTATCTTTTGTATCCAAATTCTGTCATAATATTCTCTGTTATAACATATATATATTTTATTTATAACTTTTTCAGAAAAAAGGAGACAAAACATTGAGGCATTTAACAAACAGGAACATTATCTGTATAAAGGTGTTGTTGATGTTGCTTCATATTGTAGATTTGATACCTGAGAAGGTCCATGACCGTAACATTGCATCTCTAATAAACTCAGTGCTGACAGGGTCTCTATTGATTTCATCTCTAGATTTATAAACCATTAATAAAACCATTATTTACAACTTAAAAGCTCTAAGGATGGCTTATTATAAAGTGGCA
Source organism: Siniperca chuatsi (assembly GCF_020085105.1). Classification (NCBI taxonomy): domain Eukaryota; kingdom Metazoa; phylum Chordata; class Actinopteri; order Centrarchiformes; family Sinipercidae; genus Siniperca; species Siniperca chuatsi. The sequence continues at coordinate 15,089,236 of NC_058043.1, forward strand.
CCCTGTTTCAAAATTTTCAACAATTTTTTGCTAAGTTTGTGCCTCAGGTGAGGCTTATTGATCTTCTCCTCTTGAATTTGAACAAATTACCACTGATGACTGAGGAATTGTTACTCATCCCTTCAATACTTACTTTGACTATGTTAGCATTAGTCAATACTGTGCAATTACATGCAGGATGTGATGCCAAATGATAATCTGCAGTAGCTGTCTTGTAAATCAATCAGACCATTGAAGCCCAGAGACGATAGTAGTGAGATGACTAGTGAATAGTGTGGTCTAGTCAGGACGAGCGAAGGCTTTGATAGATGGCCATATTCTCTGAAGCAGGCAGGGAACAGATTGTGATTAATTCTCCAACAGAGTGATTTGCCGGAAGTAGTAAAAAAAAAAAAAGGTTGCAGTGAGGTTGCTTTTTTCTGTTAATGGTGTGTGTATGCGTCCTAATGCATCTTTTCATTTTCTGCACACAGAGCTGAGCGGTTGTAATGCAAATCACAAAGCCACTCAGTTACTCACTCCAGCCTTCTTATCATTTTAGTGATCCTCTTATAATGATGTTTAAGAAGAAAATGAGTAAGTGTTTCACACTGGCAGCCAGTTTGGAAAGCATTTATTCGTAACAGATGAAAAGGAAATGACACATGAGCTAATCAAAACTGGATATTAAGTATTGAATTGAAGCAGGCCTCTCTCTCAACAGTCAATTCTTATAAAGCGCTTTAATGTTTGGTTACATGAATCAAATTTGTATTAACCTTCAGCCCTGTTTCTCTTCCCAGCATTCACTGCTCACTCTGATTGTCACAGAACCTGGAAGCTTTGTTTTACATCTAAATGTGTGTGCAAAACAGACAGCGTTTTAGTATTGGTAAATGTGGCTTGTTTATCCTTCAAAAGAAACCATTAGTCAAACAAACAAAGAGCGGTATGTGAGCAGACGTTACTGGCAGAAGCATTAAAATCCACTGCAACTCGCTGCCAGGTTAGTAATTGCTCTTTTTATGGTGGTAATTATTTCCTCTAAGGTGCGCACTGTTGCACACTGCAATTATACATGTGCTGCTATCTCTGTGTGGAAGGGAATGTGGGTGGAGAGATGTGAGAAGTATTTGGAAAAATTGTACATTTTGCGAGTGAGTGTGTGTGTGTGTGTGTGTGTGTGTGTGTGTGTGTGTGTGAGTGTGTGTGGGTGTGGGTTTATGTGCGTGGGATCAGCAGTCGGAGAGAAAAGAATTGAAGCTGCTGAGATCTGAATGGATGCACAGTTTCTAACAAGACAACAAAACAGTAAAAATCAAACAATGGTATGATGTGGCTCCATTTTTTAAATATATTTTGTGTATTCCTGCCCTCAGTTAAGTCTACGCTTCAGTAACACAACCCTGCTGAAAGGCATTGTACAGAAAAGCCAGCATGTAAGCATGATAAGGCCAATAACCTACTATTCATATTTCTGTTTCTTTTGTCCCCCCCGTCCTCTCTATCCGTCTCTTTCTCAGTTGTTTTTTCTCTGTTTGCTCCAGACAGTGTGACCTGCAGGACCAGGCTGAAAAACGCCATTACACAAACACCTCTCACAGATAAGGTCTCTGCTGGGAGAAGGTGCAGAGTGATGTTTCTCAGACCCTGCGAGGACTCAGGAGGCTTTGAGCGGGAGAACAGAGGGCAGAAATTCATATGGATGATTCTGTGAAAATGCAGCAACAGCAGCACTCAGCGGTTTCAGCTGATCTAAGAAGAAGAACTCCTATTTGCATATTATTCATTGAAATGTCTATCTGCACCTTAGCCCAAGTGAGTGAATGGTACAAGTGTTCAGGTGGGTTTCTGTTTTTTTCTGAAAACATTTATTTATTAATAAATGACCATACCCAGTAGTGGATAAAATACTACAGTGTCCTACTCAAGAGGGCTTATACAGTAAGTTAAAGTAAATAGTGGATTCAAATGTACTCAGATTAAAAGTTATGTTAAAGGAGAACATTTTTGGAGATGATCTTTGCGACATCTAATGACCCAACAGGACAGGTTTCAAAATGGATTAAAGTGGCACAACTGGAAGCCATAAAATAAAGCGCCCAAGCAAAGTGAAACCAAATGGTGCTTCTCTTCTTTGCTGAGTAATCCTTTATTGCAAATGGATTCACAGTTATGTGTTTCCAATGCTTACGGAGAAATGAGAACATTTTTGTGAATTCAACTGCGATGAAACGCACAACTTCAGTTAAAAGGTTGCTTAAGTGAAAACAGAATTGCCGGTGGTGAAGTACTCAAATCCTTAAAACTGCACTGTTCAGAATTTTTATATGAACAACAGGTTGAATGACTACATCTAATGTGAATAGGGGGCACTCATGCATTCCTCTCACACTAAGGAGCACTTTAGCGTCTTTTAGCTCATTGTTTTGGTTTTGTGGCTTTACTGTTTTGAAAAAACTATGCATCTTTAATGTAATTATTAATACTACAGAGTAAAAATACTCTATTACAAGAAAAAATGGTTGTAAGGTATGGTCCCTTTGAGAATCTTTAACATGTAAGCAGTATTTTAATGTTTCAATTGGGCCAGAAGAGCAGGTCTAATTACTTTATTAAACTGTTGGAGAGTTTAAACAATGCATCGTCATATCTTCATGCTTTCAGTTCATTTGAATGACTACAGTGGTGAGAAAATTCTCTCACTTCTTATTCAACCCTGACAGATAAATTGGCTGGCTGATATTAAAGGTTATTACAAATATATTGCTATCAGCACACACAGTATGTCTGCCAATAAGTAACAATAAATTACAGTACACAACTGCCAAAGATACAGTATGCTTGAGGTAGTTTAAAAACGGTGTTGCCGTTAACATATTTTATCCACCAGAGAGCACTGACAAGTTTATTTTTCAGCTGTAACATGTCTTGTTCAGAACGTATTTTGGTCACAATTCTTTCATAAGCAAATGTAATGGTTTCTAATTCTTCAGAAATGTTCGTTGATGTATACAGTATGTTAAATGTGGAGGAGGAGACGATTTTTTAACTCTCAAATATCGATATTGCTATGACAAATCCAGAATCATTTGGGTTCTTTCTCTTACCCTCTCTAAAACTTGGGTTTTCTATGCTGTGCTGTGTCCAGCTAAAACAAGGTTGTTTTCAAATATTCTCAAAAACGAACATTTTGGAAAATTTTTACCCTTGAACATACACAACACACAACATATTTGAGTATATGTACTTACTACTTCTTCCTCTGGCTTTAAAAATACTCCAAACTACGCAAAAGTATTACTCAGTTACAGTATCAGTGAATGAATGTTGCTTTGACCCTTGACTGTCTGATCAATCACTTGATAAGACACCTTGTGGGCTCTGACTGTTGTCCACAGGATCAGACAAAGTCAATTCTGGTTGGATGGGAGGAGATGCGATAATTGTCCCTTCCTCTATCTAGTACGATATCATAACCTAATTCTGAGAGATACCATCTCCTGGGAAGACTCTTTCTGTCATCACACTGCTCCACATTCCCATTCAGCTGAACTGGAAAACTATATTTATCCTATTTTTCCCCCGTTAACATTTGGAGGATTTGTAATCATCATTCAACCTGAGATTTGCTGAGCAGCAATTAACCTGACTCCCCTCTCTCTTTGACCTCATCAGTATGCCATTAAACTCACACGGTCACCAGGGCCTTGTGCTGTATAGCAAACCGGTACAGTCAGAATGAGACTGAGGGTATGAAGGTAAATTTGTGCCAATGTTTTTTTTTTTGTTTTGTTGTATCCCTCATATGAAGGAACATGTTGGATTTGTGGAAGTGTTTTTCAGGGGAGTGTGTGTGTGTGTGTGTGTGTGTGTGTGTGTGTGTGTGTGTGTGTGTGTGTAAGGCAGTGCAATTTAGTTGCGCGAGGTCTCGAGGAAATTCAGCCTTCACTTTACTTTATTCTTCAATGTATCTAAATTCTGTCCAACCTCTGTCTACCTTTCTCCAGAGACCTCTGTTTCTCTGATGTGTTGAATCTCATTACTCTGTGTGTGTGTGTGTGTGTGTGTGTGTGTGTGTGTGTGTGTGTGTGTGTGTGTGTGTGTGTGTGTGTGTGTGTGTGTGTGTGTGTGTGTGTACATCTACGTATGTGTGCATGCTGCATGTATGTCTGTGCTTGCTCCTCCCAGCGGAGTGCCAGTCTAAACTAAGCAGCGTGATGATGATGCTCTCAGTGAGCTGACACAACCCATTTGGCCAGGAGGAGCTGATCTACACCAACGCTGCTCATTTACAGTATGGGCGGAGGCAGGAGGGAGGAAGGAGGGGGGTCTGTCTGTGTCCCCATCGCCCTCTTGTCCTTGTCTGGGTGAGAGCACCACTGAGAGAGAGAAAGAGGTCACAGCTTGAGCATCATCTGTTGAACATTAAGTACACTGTAACTGCACGTGATGCTTCTACAGAATATTTAATGTTCCAGTAAAAGTTTTCTCCTTTTAATAGTGACACATAGAGGTGGATAACCACAATATCACACCCCTGCCCAGCCTCTTTGACTTTTCCGCCTCCTGGGTCAAGTAGGGAAAATTATTTCAGACTCCCTCACACCCTGGACATAACCTGCTTTAACTCCCCTCAAGCCAAAACAACTAGACACAAGAGCTGTTCCTTTGCACACACCATCTCACTCATTAAATGAGCCATGTGATGTCTGAAAACAATCCCAACTGAACTGAACTGTATGTAATATATATTAAAGCGTAATGCACACATTGTGAAATACCAATGACATATTATGGATTTATTGGCTCTATATACACTCACTGGCCACTTAATTAGGTACATCTGTATAATCTAATGCAGTCCGATACAACAGCCCTGTCATAACATCTATCTTTACAAAGATCATAATGTTCAGTTTTTGATGGCATTGTTGGAAATGTGTAAATTCAGAATATTAGAAACACCTCTCAATATGATGCAGTCCTGTACAACAACAACACCAACTATGACCTCAGTGCTAAAACATATAAATGAATTAACACCTCTATGACAGTGTCAACAAAAACTGAATATTATAGGCTTCATAAAACTTTATGACAGAGCTGTTGTAGATTGCATTAGACTGCACAGGTGCACATTATAAAGTGGACACTGAGTGTAAATCTATTCATCAGTCAACACAAATAAACCGCCTCTGTGCCTCAGTAAATAGAGCCCTGCAAAAATATTACGTCTGGTTTTTAATACCTTTTTTATTCACTCTACATTTCCATGAATACACATCAATTGTCTTTTCTTTGTTTTGTTGGTTTGTTTTGTTCTAACCCCCCACCCCAAATCCATGTAACCAACCCCTCCAAGAAAGATAATAAGAACTTAAGAATCCCAACTTTGTGGTTAGGGGAAGAAAACAAAGAGACATGTTTGGTAAAAGAATGACAGATACTGTATCTGGTAAGTATATTAAGAATAACCTCTCTAGAAATTATTATAAAGAGGTAGCAGCAAGGCAAATGACAAAATAACTTAACGACGTCTTTCTTATTGTTCCTATCGCTGAAGCTGTTCTTCAGCTGATAAGTTGCAATGACTTTTATCGCTGGCACTACAAACTGACTCTGTTTAGTTGTGTAATGAGTCATATTAAACACCCAACCGAGCAAACTACAATCTTAATGAGGCATTATCATTTAGGGGAATCAAGATCAGCGGCCCTGGAACCAAGTTACACCACCATCTCTGCTTCCACATCGCTCCTCGTTGTTAAAGGAACAAGATAAAGAAAGAGATGCAGAAAAACAAAGTGTGTTTGGTTGGCCACAGCTCAAACAGCAAGAAAGCTTCCCATCAGCACTGGTGAGATAAAATCCAGGTGCTGAAATCGCATTAGGACTCTGGGCTGGCACGGAGTTTCATCTGCACAGGGAAGTCGCCAGCCAACACAGCTCAGGACACTGTGGCATATTTGACAAAATTTTACTATTTCAATCTTTTGTGCATCAAGAAGGGGCAGTAGATAGAAGAAGGGGCAATATATTGGTAATGCTTTATTTTACGGGTCCATAAATTCCTAATAATTTCTAGCAGGCAAGCATACAATCCAACATATATGAAGAATTAAGTTTCCAATTATAACTTAATGATGAATAAATATTTACTTGGGTTTAAATGGAGCAATTCTTCCAAAAGAAATATTTGTATCAACAAGACTAAAGTAACAAAAATAACTGTCTCAGAATTCATTTGTCCCTCTGTTTAGTACCAAATAGTTCTTTCCAGGAAATCCTCAAGAAATTTTTTAAAGAAACAATGGACCTGTGAAATAATGTGTTAAAATCAATCTTAAAGGTGCCCTGTGGACAACAAAGTGTCTGTTTGCTTTCCTTGAGGTTTAACAAATGTGTTGAATGCTTTTCATCATCATAATAACTTAATTCATCCAAATGAGTCACAGAAATCAAAAGCAACACAATTAAGGAGCACAAGGACTTAAAATAAAATAGAATAACCTGTCTGTATAAATAACTGAACACCAGATGAGAGACTTCATTCTGCCACAAATTGACTCCATTTTCATCATTTTCACAATAACAACATTAAAAAATGTTTTACAACTTGTAGTTCTGCGTACTGTACGTCTTCATAGCCCAGATTAAAAGTGCCCCTATAAACTCCCACTGCAGCCACCTTTACCAAATCACCATGCGACTGCTGCTTCATTGTGTTCATAATTGTAATCCCTTGGACCGATGAAAGGGGCGAACTATGCTGGTTAATTAAAACTGCAATCAAATTTAGCCCTTAAACTGACTGCAAAAAGGGACCTCGTTCAATTAAATCATGCATCACTTTCCTTTCAATAACACACAAATAAACAAGTGAGGGGGATGGAGTCGCCCAAATCCACGCGCATGTTGATTGCCTTCTACAGCTGGGATTTTTTTAATTTGGTAAACAGTAGCTGAGGTGGCACTTGAGGTGCCGTGGAGGAGAGTCCAGGGAGCAAAGGGGATTAAAGACCCTTCCACTGGCCTTCTATTGGCACTTGTCATGCACTTAATTTGATGCTGTAATTAACTTTTGAAATCTCAAGGCATTTTCCAGCATATGTACAAGGGATTCTTTGCAGATAAATGCCGAGCAGAGGCTGATAGTAAGAAGTAGCTGACCGCCGCAGAAAGCATTTCCTGTTTATCTCTTCCCACTACAAGAAAGAGCATGATCCTGGAGCCCTCTGAAGGCCTAATGTTATACATCCACATTGTGTGTGTGTCTGCCCATGTGCATTTGTGTGAAAGTAATTATATTGATGGAATACCTTGTGTTTGCAATGTTTCCTTCCATTTAGAGCCTTGCTTTGCACAGCAGATGTTGTCCACCTGCTACTTGGTATCTGCCTGCTTGACTGAGAGAATATAAAACAGTCAAGGACCTACTTGGATGCAGTCAAGGGTATAAGGTGTTTGTGTACTTGCATACACAAACACACACATATACGCGCACTGAACAATGTGTGAACAAACACAGCACATACACGTGCACCAAGAAACACACATCTAGACACATGCACACGCTCACACAGGTAAATCAATTCATGCAGAAATCCACAAGGGTTTAACAGAACGGAGAGCAGGCAACTTTTTCATGTGGGCCAGCCAATCACACGATAATTGCTTTGAAATTAAGTACCTTTTGTATTTGAATGCTAATTAACTGATGGAAGAAAATACTCAATAAGTCATTAATAGAAACCTAAAAGAAAATGTTGACCAGATGAGTGCTTTAAAAAATGTGAAGTTCTTTTTCATTTTTTAAGCACCGACTGCAGATAGATTTAATGTTTAAATGAGAGTAGGTAATGAATTGCCGTTGACCTTGATACACAGTCATTGCAGCATAATTAAATCAAATTCTGCCCTGTTTGTTATTTACTGTAGGTGGTTATAGATTAAATTTAGCGCAGAATCCCATTAAATATATTTTATAGTTAAAGCTTTCAACCTAAAATAAGACCATATAATGTATTTAAACACATCTGGCTTGTAATTAGTACATATAGAAAGGTTTTGGCCCTTAGAGCTCCCTTCAGTGTTGCAAAAGTATTTGGATGGTTAATTTCACATTTCAGCCCTACTGCCCTCTGCCCCTCAACCCTGTACTCTGTTGCTGAGCTCTCTGGGTCACTGAAAAGATGTCAGACTTCCCTCTTTTTGCAGCCCTGAGATAAGAATGCTGTGTGTTCTGTGCACATCCAGCCTCTCCCATAAGTAAAATGCATTTCTTAGGAAAAAAAATAAAACACTGGCTATCATTTGAATATCTTCTTGAGAAAATAATTGTGTAAATGCATGGAAAGGACCCTGTTGAACTATTGAGATGTGAGCAAGGGCACGGTGAAGGGACAACAGCAAGATGAATAGTCTCCATTTGGTTTGTGCATGTCAATGTATGTGTGTAACATTAGCATGCACATAACTAAGTAAAGTAACTAAGGACATTTACTCAAGTACTGGAGTAATATACAATGTTCAGGTACTTGTACTTTAATTTCCATTTTATGCTACTTTATACTACACAATTCAGAGGGAAATATTGTACTTTTTACTCCACTACCTTCATGAGACTGCTGTAGTTATTGTTTAATTTTCAGATTAAGATTTTACATTTTAAAAAATCCATAATAAGAAAACACAATGCATTATTAAAGATTTCACCAGTCATTCCCAACCGTTTGTGACCCCTTACAAAAAGCAGAGTCCTCTCTAAACTTTCTAGACTCTCAGATGGTTTCATTTAAATAACTGTTCAAATGATTTCACAAAAGACTAGCAAAAAGTAAAAAAAGGAATATAAATTTGTGTATTAGAAAGTTTTTTCTTCTTTCCTACCCCATTAATCATCTCACGCCCCTTCAGATTTATCTTGTGACCCACTGGCAGGGCCTGACCCCCGCGTTGGGAATCGCTGGACTAAACTACCAAACTGTATACACAGTAGTTAGAAGTAGCTCCACCTCGACCAGCCGCAATAGTAAAATTCTGCTTACACATTGATGCATCATATTAACAATCTAATGATGTCATTTATCAGTCACAGAAGACATTTTTCTGCAGAATGAGTACTTAACATTTTGTTGATTATGCATCTGTGACTTTGATGGCAGCTGCTCAGTTGTCCTCTTAGATCCATCCTCTTCACTTATGTTATACAATCTACATTTTGTTATTATAATTGTATATTGTCATGTATGACTTTCTGTTGTGAATCTATTCTGTACACACGACATCTATTGCATGTCTGTCTGTCCTGGGTCAGGGATCCCTCCTCTGTTGCTCTTCCTGAGGTTTCTTCCATTTTTTCCCCTGTTAAAAGGACTTTTGGGGGGAGTTTTTCCTTATCCGTATCAAGGGTCTAAGGACAGATGATGTCTTATGCTGTACAGATTGTAAAGACCCTTGAGGCAAATTGTGATTTGTGATATGGGCTGTATAAATAAAATTGACTTGACTTGACTTTTACATTCTTTTACTGGTATTTTTAAATTATATTTTAAACGAGTACTTTTTCCACCACTGTAAATCAGGTACTGAAAACTGTTTTATATTATCTTAATAGACAGCATTTCTAAGTACAGTGGTTTTGCTATAGTTCATGAATGTGTGTGTGGTTGTGTGTGTGGCTGTGTTTAAGATGACTGCTATGTCCCCTCCTGATGTTCTTTGGCCCAGTCATTAACCCGGGATTAGCCTGGCAGAGATGGAAGTCAAGGGTCAGGGAGCAAGTGAGTCACCCTGCTGCACAGTCTGGTTTCCAAGCCCTGAATTGAAACTTAATGCTTCTCTCTTATTTATTGTTTGTGAAAGAAAAAAAACCTCTCCTTACCTCAAGGGTATTTGTGTAAGTGTGTGCTTGTGTAGGTGTGCATCAGTGCATCAGATTTGCTTGAATGGATAGTAGTGGTATTTGATGGTATTTCTTGAAGTTGTTACCTTCTTTTTATCTTCAACATTTATTTTTGTGATGCTCATACGAGTTTAAAAAGTGCTGGAGAGTTGCTCAACAAGCTCAAAGTTTAAAGAGAGTTGTGGCTATTTGGCTGCCGTGGAGATATGGGAGTGGGGGGGCGGGGCGCGTTTGGCTGAAGCTTCTGAAGGGGGCAGAATTTGTTTTATGAGGGTAATTGATGCTTTGCTGCAGGAGAAGAGGGCAAAGCAGGCATGAAATTGTGCAGGGGATCAGATCCGTATCGGAGCATACGGGAGAACTGAGGGAGAACAACGGAGCCTGGCAGCCCACGGTGGCTGGATTAGGCTGCTGCTCAGCACTGAGGTACAGTTAAGAGCCAATTTTATTCTCTAGCAACCCAATCAGTGGAAAAGCGCTGTATCCTATTAGATTCAAGTTTAGGGAGGAAAAGCAGAGCTGCTGGAGAACAGCCATTAAGACATTCAAATAGCCATCAGAACAGAGAGAAGGAAAAGCACTGACAATGGAGAGAAAGGTGGAATGAAATGAGAAAATGAAGAAGCAACTTCAAGTAACTTCTACCAGTAAATTCACTTGATACCTTGAAAGCAGATAGTGAAAGTGATAACCTCATGCTAACATTCAGGGGGTCATCCAGCACTACAGGCTAAGAAAATGGAGATCTGAGCAGGGGGGTCGGTTGGTCATTTTACACCCGAATAACCAGCTGATCTCTCATTGTGCTCAGGTTTACACCGTATGAGCACTTAGCAGGGTCATCTGTCCAATTCCCTCTGTGTATTCTTGTAGCGGCGCAGTGTTATTGTGTTTGCAGGCAGCGTGGAGCTCTGCATTGACAAATGCATAGAGGGCACAGCTCATCAGGATTCCCGAGCTGTCTGTCTGTGAATAAGAAGAGGGAATTGGCTGTCAATCCCTAATTAATAAACTCTGCTCCTCTCCCCCACTCTGCACAGAGTTGTCTGATCAATAACCATTGTGCACTGCCTCAGATGAAAGCCATTCAGATTTATCTGCTAATATCCTGGGTGATAGCCAGAGCTAGACTGGAGATGACAGTAGGCTCAAAGCCTATTACCTCCTTATTTACTGTTTTAAATTCTGCTATAGTCACAGCCAGTTGCTGTCTCTCGAGTAACAAATAGGGGAAAATCTCTTCTCTCTTCCTGGGACAAGTCAAGGACAAAGCAGATGGAAAACATATGAGTGTCTCTTCATTTTAGCTTGTTTTCTGTGCAGGAGATATGTTTGTAAACATGCATATGCAGATGTAGACATTTCTGTTTCAATATATTTAACATTATATTTGCAAGTTTAAACTGCTGACCTTCTTTCCATATATGGCAAAGATGTTATGGTGATCAAATCACTCCCTGTCTCCTCTTTTCCAACCTGAAATCAATGCCCCATCTCCTCTAAAAATGACACCCCATTTCAAAACAGCTGGTTAATTTCTAATTTCTCATCCTGTTATAAATCCTGCTGTTTTCTTCCTTTTATCTTCAGCCCAGTCAGCACCAGTCGCTGTCCACATCCTGTTCATCTGTTTGCCAGATTTGACAGCAGGACAGATATTTCCGTTATTCACAGTGATCTACAGTCGCTGAATAAAGCCAGGCATACTTAGCAAAAGCACAAGCTCAGAAACACAGACGGAAAGCCTCACATTTAAGAGCAGCACCAGGCCTGACAACACAGTCTACTCTGGTGTCAGGTAGAGAGCTTGAGAGTGGATTAATGAGTCCTAACATTAGCTCTCAGGTCCGGTGTTTATTTGAATTAAAAGAGGACTTACTTCGTGGTTGCACCTGCTGAGCACGGAGTTCATTATTCTTTACAATCATCTTTATGTTATTTGTCGCAGTGAAGAAATCCTCACATGTTTAAACTATGAATCAATTCCTATCTGATTACAACTTTGTAGTTTTATTATGTGGGGGCAAAACTGTAAATATGGTTTTATGCATACTATTTCTGTTCCACTCAGTTAAAGGGGCACTCCACGAATTTTTCACCTGAAGTTCAGTTTACTTACTACCCAGTCTGTGAAAACAGTTGTAAAATGTCTTCTGTGGCTCTGGAGAGAGCTTTCCAAAAAATAACCCTGATGATGATATATCACGTCTCTTTTGAGTCACCTAACTTTGTGGAACCACAAAGAAAAAATCACTGGAGGCAAAGGGAAGTTCCCCTTCTTATTGTCTTGTTTTATGTCCATCATATTCCTGTTAGTAATAACAACATTGTACTCATCAATATATTGTACAGTCATTTGCAGGGCAGAGGATTCTTGTGAGGCTGGAGTTTCTGCGTTCATTGTAGCCCAGGACATGCTTCAGGTGGCCCAGACACTGGAGTTTTTGATAAGCACTCTTCCACAATCATTATTCTTGTTCAATGGAGTTGAACTGAATTATCACAACATCCGGGGAGGGATTTGAATTCGAGGTGCGCCTTTGTTTATGCTCTATCACCCAATTTCAGTGGCAAACTTGTTGTTAGTGCTGTCCTGCAGAGCAAGCTTTCCTTGATGTTATCTCTGCTGATCACTTGAGGATGATTACAGAGGCCGGTCTGCGATACGACGGTGTCGGCACACAAATTCTGAGTGTGAAGGGAGGATTGGGGTACCTAAGAGACGTTTGCTGATGGATGACATGTTAGTACCCTGAACATTCCCCTTTCACATTGTTGTTGCAGTGTATGAAAGTATCTGCAGGATCACAGCCTGTCTGGACCTGAGGATTTTTCTGCATCTGTTTACAGAGCTTTAAAGTGACATTTTGGGAGAGTGCGTGACGTGTGTGTGACTTGTAGAAGTAGTCGCTTGGGTGTGTATTTAATCACTGACTGAGATATCGCAACTAGCAAAGTGCATATGGTGTTTACAATTACTGTAGATGATCTGTAGGGATTACGAGCACACACACATCCAAAACCCCATACACCCACCTACCCACGCACACATACAAACACACACAGGCCCATTAATCTGCTTTTTGATTCAGGTTTTAATCTCCTGTCTGCTACTCCACTGGCAGGTCCCGCCTCCCAGCTTAGTAGTAACAAAGAGGCTGGAGATTCGTGAAGAGGTTCAAACAGACAGCATGCATCATAAAACCTGTTTATCTCTCTTGTAACCATGGTGCCTATGCACATGTGTTCAGGGATGGGTGTTAAAAATATGTTGAGCTTCAGGTTTGGTGGTAAAATAAAATAAATTAATAGCAGATTTACTCATTAAAAGAGTACTCCACTGATTTAACATTGCACTCCTATAAAATGGTCGGACTCACGATGGACAGTTTTTTTTTTTAAGTAGCAAAATCGATGCAGTAAAACCAGAGATATTGTCTTTTAATATTATATTGGTTTTGTTCCACACATTCTTCCTTGTCAAAACCTGGGGCCTACATTACCCACAATGCAACTCAGTTGCTGACAGTTCGGCAGTAGATTCAAGTGTGTTATGCTAGTGGCGTCTAATGTAGCCTGGAGCTGCTAGCCTCAAGCAGAGATGAGGAGCGGGCTATGGCGGTCTCCACACCCCCGTGGAGATTTGTTTCTTTTTCTAACTTGTAGTCTTCAGCTCCAACCGACGCTGACTCAAGTGACATGACTTGAAGCAATTTATCAGATTTGACGGAGACATGTAAACAAACTTTGATGTGCAAAATCTGTGAAGTTCCCTGTTAAGACAACTATAAAATGTCTGAGGATTGCTTGATTTCACTTTTCACTTTACAGGGAATATATCAATAAATGAATAATGCTCCACATCAGATACTAAACAACTGATAACCTGTGACTTTTTTAGTTGTGGTGTAGAGTTGGCTTACTGCATGTTGGACTTTGCAGTATTGAGCAAATGAACCAGAGTTTGATGTTGATCCAAATTGTAAAAGCCTGATGATTTGCTACTAATAACCATGGAGGGATTGCCGAGGCCTGTTTACGTGTGTGCAGATGTCTTGATTACGGAGCCATTAGATTAATAGAGATAAGCTTTACCATGCTGCTCACAGATCCTGAATATCCCCTGCACTAATAATCAGCGCTTAGCAGTGCCCAGCAGTCCAGAGGCAACTCCAGAGGTGAAAGAAGACACCCGCCATAAAAGCTGCGTTGAATCATGTCTGCAGCCTCATGGGACCAGCAGACCATGTCCTGGCACTGATAGTTTGACAGATGATACATCACCATCAACTGCAAGATCTATTGTTATGACAGCAGGAAAGATGGTATCATACTGCAGCAATATCCACAATCTGCCAAACACAAACACACGGATGTGCACAGATGCACACACAAGCATACTGTAACTGCAAATATACACAAGCTCTAGAACAAATGATAAATTCACTTTTTTCCCCATAAGAATTGTATCTGGCAGATCACAGATTAAATAAAGTTTTGTTTTCATTGTTTAAATATACAATAAGTCACAGTTTGCAAGGCCGGTTTCTATCATTATTATTGAAGTACTGTGCGTTTGCCACTAGATGTCTCACTCCATGCTTGTTTTTTAGGCCACGCTGGCTCCGCTCACACAGTCACATGCAGGGTGCACATGGTGTGTTTAATATGACCAGCATAGCCACTCTCCACATGTGTTGCAGTCTCCTCTGGGAGGACAGGAAAGCATCTGCCTCCCTCTGTCTGTCTAACACATTTCTGGGAAAACAGCCCAAACCTGCGGCTCAGGAGGAGGGAGAGAAAACACACACACACACACACACACAAACAAACAAACAGATATACACCTACATGTCTTAACAAAAGCAACAATCATTTGTGCAAATGTATGTTTGCACACAAATTTGCATTGTATATTACAGAGAATTAGTTTGGACTACATAGATATAATGCTGCTTATTTCTACATGCTGGAAGTGATGTAATAATAATACTGATAACAATAACGTTTTGTGTACTTCTCTAAGCCCAGGATAAAATAACCATATAAACAAACCATTAGCTGTAATAAGGGAAGACACTGCTGGTTTCATTAGGTGCTCAGAAGGAGAATCCTCAACAAGAGCCCAGCTCCCGGTTTCACCTGGTTGGTTAGTTTTTCTGTTGGTAGGATTTTATATTTTCATTGTGCTCTGCTGTGGGGAATAGGTGCCCTTTGGACCATGGAGAGCCATGCATAAAGGAAATACAATGAGCGCTTTTGGAACAGCCAGGACAGTAAAACTCATACAAGCATGAGACAGCTCCAGGTTGATACTCTTTACTTCCAGGAAGAAGATTGGTGATTAATGGATGTATGTTTATGTAAAATATTGTTGAAGCATTCTCTAAGTTAAACAGTAGGACTGTGCTCCGTAGTACTGTGGTGTCAACGTTAGTGCTGAAACAATCAGTTCATGAATTAATTGACAGAAAAGTAATCGTCGATTAATCGTCATTTATAAACCCGAATTGACAAACATTCACTGGTTCCAGCTCCTCAAATGTGAGGATCTGCTGCTTTTTCTCAGTTTGATCTTATGGTAAATTTAATATATTTGGGTTTTGGACCTAAAGCATTTTAAATGATTAATAGATTAATTTAAAATAGAGTCAACAGATAAATCGATGATGAAAAAAATCCTCTGTTGCAGACCTAGTCAACATACAAGTGGTAAACAATGGATTATATTTTACATTTTACCACAGTACATGGCATGGTATAAATTATACACCATTGTAAAGAATTTAACAGCTCCCTTGTGTGTCCATATGCAATACAATTTTGCAGAATTTTTGATTTTTGTATGGCACATTGTACTTACTGTAAATACTGTACCATGGCTTTAAAAAATAGTGTGGATATGTGATGTTAAATTAATCTCCCTAGCTATCTGTACATTTGTGTATGATGGCGCTGGATCTTATACTGTACCAGGTAAACTTCACCTATGGTCAGAATTTTTTTACTGTGAATGTTGGACAAATTTCTCTTTCTAACTTAGTTTTTGAACTTGTACGCCAAAGACGTTGTACCATCTATGAAGCATAATGCATAATTATTGGTAACACAATTATTTTTTCTTCTGAAATTATGATTTTATCTTGAGTTAAAAGTTATTAAAAGCTTACCACTAACAGATTTATTCATTATTGCTATGAGTTTATTTTGTGGGCATGTGACCGGTGTTCAATCCAATTCTGTGACTCATTACATTTTGAGACCTGAATAGGAATTTCAGTTATTTTGTCACTACAAATACAAATCTACTTAAAAAGAAAAATCATACTTAATCACATACTTTATTGTGATAGGTGTTACCAAAAATAGTGTTCCCATTAGTATTTGGATAAGATCACTAACCAAAGATTATAATATTCAGATATTAGATTCAGGCAGGGTCACACATTTTAGTACACACTGTAGTGTATAGCTCTGTCTGTAGAGCACTAACTATTTGTTCTTTTTCATGTAAACTAGTTAGGCTAATCCTCTTCGAATGTAACAGAATCTGACGGGTAACAGAATTTAGTGTAACACCGGCCTTAACGGAAAGCTTGGGAGCGTGCTCAACGTCCCGCCTACGAGGAACCTGATTGGCCAAGCCGCGAACCGCCGTAGCGAACGTTAGCTACGTCATACAGTAAACTAACGCAGCATGAAAGTTCATCAATATTTTTCATATGAACACTGAATCAACTGACTGCGTAGTGTGAAAAAGGTCGCGTGTAGTGATGAAATAACTTAGAATTATTACATAGCTCAGCAGAGTTGATGGAGACCAAAGTTTCATTCCTCAGGTGGCGTTGCACACCTGTGACTGCTGAATATGTAAGTAGCTAAGCTAATTGTTTGCTAACGTGGAACAATTTTGTAATAAATGTCAGGGTTTTATGTCCGTTGGTTTGTTTTGATGCTCCTCTGTCCCTCTAGTTGTCAAAAATGTATTAATTGTGCTCTAGGTTATTATGCTAAGTTGAGCAATATCAAAAACTCATGATAATAAATGCTAAACGCAGACAAACTACACTGACAAGGATGAACAGTGATTACAAGTTGAACCAATGGATCCTGAGTGGCTTTTAAACTCAAGTTGAGACCTGAGACTGACTGTATTATATTATTATTATTTATATAGATATTTAGTTTACTATCGCATAACACAAAAAGAAGCAGTCACACAATTGAGAAGCTGGAACTAGGTAATTCTTGAAAAACTACTTAAATTATTTATTGATTGTCAGAATAGTTGCTGATTGATTTTCTGCCGATCAAATAATCAATTAATTGTTTACCTTAAAAGGTAATAGCTATCAGATTAAAAACCCATTTAACAACTCAGAGTGATGGCAGTGTATCCCACACAAGCCAAAAGCTCCAGCTGCACAGCCTGAGAAGGTTAGCTGTTGTCATGCGAGATGATGTGATGTATTAGAAGCTTTCAGTCTTGGTCCTGCCTCTCGCTGCAGGCCACCTATTTCACCATGAATTCTCACTCACTCTGTCTGTGGTTGTAAAATCTGCCAGTTTGAGTACAGCTGTGTGTGTTTATGTGTCTGTCAGAGTGTGACTGTGGAGAATAAGCTCCAGAATGTGTGTTAATCTATTAATTCCTTCATTAAGCCCTTATCACAAGTTTTAATGCCAATTAAGATGCGCTTTAATGTGACGGCAGGGCGGGCAAGCGACTATGCACTTCTCACTCCACAGTGACAAGAAAAGAGTAGACCACGTTCAGACAGGACCACCCGTTCGCCTTATCAAGCCACTAAGGCGCCACAGGCCTGTTAGTTTTGCCTCTTTAACACAGACACTGTTTAATATGCTCTATATGGCGACACCTAATACTTCACTCACTGCAAGCATATTGAACGCCAATGGGATGTCGGCATGCTATTGTGGAGCAGCTTGAAGTAACTCCGGCTTCCTTTTTACCTAAATTCAATCCATTTCAGATCACTTTATTCCAATATCATTTTTGAAACAATATGATTGCTGCAGAAGCATTTGAAAAAGAGGCGTACTGAGTTTTGCTTGAACTGTGAGATGAGTTGAAAATCATTGCAAGGGGCAGAATTCACACACTCTGCTGCGTGGTGTAGGACATGTAGAGGTCACAGCTTTCTCTGAATTTGGTTAAGCAATGCTCTGCTGTATTTGCCCACAGGAGAGAGACCACATACAGATAAATAGATGCATACATGCATACATAGCTACATACAGACAGGTGCGTTCTGTGTACCTAACACATGGAGCAATACAAAACTTTTGCAAATGCAGTCAGGGTCACAAGGAACACTTTTGTGTGAATTTTAATTAGATAGCATTGACAGATCCTGCAATATGCAGACTAAACAGATGCCTCATGGACAGTGAGGAGAAGCGGGGGGTGTTGTGGGGCGATGGACCACAGGTCTCCTTTTATAGCAGCTGGCTGACAACTGTGGGATGCTGTGTGTCAGCAACGAGAGAGAAGAGAGATGGACAGAGTGAAAGAGAAAGGATAGACAGAAATAGAGGAGTGGATTGAGGATGAAGAGCTCTAACTTACAACGAACGATTATTTTCACTATCAGTTAACCTGCTGATTATTTTCTCGATTAATCAGTGAATGGTTTTGTCAGTAAAATGTAGTAGTAATAATAATAATAATAATAATAATAATAATAATAATAATAATAATAATAATAGTGTGGTGTATAATAGTGTATAATGCCCATTAGAGTTTCTTAGAGCTGAAGATGACACATTTAAATTACTTGTTTCGTCTGACCAACAGTCCAAAACGCAAGGATATTCAGTTTACTATGATATAAGAGGAAAAAAAGCAGAAATTCTTTCTGGAAGCAGAGTATTTTTGCAATTTTGAATGATTGATGATTGAATGACTCAAATGATTGATTGATTGATTATCAAAGTTAGCAAATTTTCACATGAATTTCTTGTCGATCGACTAATGGGTTACTTGACTAATCATTTTAGCTCTAATCATGCAGGGGTAAACTGGATGAATCACTGATGAAAGTATTGTTTGAAATATTTTGATACTAGTTTTGATAGGACGCCTGGGTTTTGGTGTATGTGTATATATATATATATATATATATAAGAATGCAAGTATAGCATTGGTTTACCATGCTGATGCGAACATTAAGTCTAAAATATGTTGGATTGACCTTGCCATGTAAATCATAAAGAAAAATTAACTCTTATATAAGCTTCCTTAAGTGTGTTAACTTCATCTCCTGTCTCCTCTCCCTGTGTGGCACTGATGTCTCTTTCCTCCCCTCTATTTTCCACTCTATCCTTCTCAATCCCAGCTTTGATGTATGCATGAGGGAGGATTTCCTGAAGACCAAAGAGGCCATTACCCAGGGGCCATTAGGCCTCTAGTAGAGCATGTCAATGAGTGCTGAGTCTTGCTCTGTTTTCACATGCAGCCACTTTTCTATGTGAGTAGGATGGGTGGGGGATCCTCTGGGGGTGATAAAATGTAGCCCTAAATGTATATATTTCTATCATAAATTTCTGTATTTTTATCAGAATACCACTGTTTGTGTTCCCTGCTGTAACATTTGCTATAGTGGTTGTTTTCCTACTGTTGCACGTGAGGAGGTTGGGTCATTAATTGGTGCTGTTGTTCTTTCATGCAGACTAAGAGCGAGGGGAGTGAGTCATCATCATCAGGATGAAATGCTCTGACATTTGAGCAGGAAAGTCCCAGAGTGCCTTGCAGCACAACATTGCTGGGAATGTTTGTGTATTACAGTAAAGGAGGTATGCAGAGCACTATGGTCTGAATTATTTTGTTGTTGTTATTGATATTAGCAAAGCGTTGAGGTCATGTAGGTAATAACCACATTACAGAGCAAAGCAAATAATGAGGGGTATACAAATATGTATGTAAACAAGGACTGTATGCTATTTAGATGGGATCTGTCTGTTCTGGTGAGTGGATGAAACTAAATGGGATGATAAGCTGCGAGGTGAGCAGGGAGTAAGCTGAAAGGGACACAGGGAAGATAACCTTGATTGCTGGAATCACACTGCCAATCGCTTCAGTATATCCCTGTAGAGGACACGGGCACACAGACTCTTCTCTGCTGTGGGTTAAAAAAAAAAAGCCCTCAAATAAACTGTGTGGCAAATGAGTGACAGTATATCATGCTCCTGTTTTTACAGAGAGCACTTGAGAGGATCATTGAAGTTTGCTGAGAGCGTCGGGACTCTCTCTCAAGGGCAGCCTGGCTGTATCATCTGCGGTGAATGTGACGCGCAGTCCTTCTCTAATCAGAAATATAAAATCTTAGCATTCAGCATGCTGACTAGACTAGGTTTTACAGAGTGTGAAGCCTCACTTTTCTGTCCAGCGCAGCAGAACATCAGCATACAGGCCACAGAAAGAGACAGAGGAGAAGGTTAGGGAGGGAGAGAAAGATGGATAAGGTAGAGGAAAAGCAAGATAAGTGGCCAGTGTGTGTGTGTGTGCGGGAGTGGGGGGAGTCTGGGGGTGCGCGCCTTTTACTGGTGACTTCCCCGAGGCCTGGAGACAGGGGAAACAAGGTGTGATTAATTTTACTTCAACCTACTTGGCCTCTGTCTGGGGGAGCAGTCCCCAGAAAGTCCGATACAGAACTGCAAGGCCTGTCTCCTTCCTCTCAACTCCCTGGATCAATAACAGATTGGCAGGTCAATCTCTTCAGGAGAAACTGCACAGCCAATGAGAAAGGGACCCTGAGCAGCTGAGACCCGCCTCTTGTCTGCCTTTCTCACCGTTTGGAGGATCAGCAGAGCTTGAGGTCATTGATCTGTGTGTTTTCACTGAGCGGATTCTAGCTGGCCTCATTGATTAGCCCTAATAAAGAGTGGATTCTCTATAAGCATTGCAGCATGTTCAATAAGATCCAAGGCTCCAGGGTGGCAATCACCTCTTTTATCTGCCACTTTTTTGCCCACAACCACCACCACACACACGCAATCAGGCAGATGAAATATTATTTGCATTTAAGGTATTGCTGTGACGAAGTCGAGTGTGACAAGGCCATACAAAAGAAATTATTGCTTAAATTGGCTGCAGAGCTTCTCTTCGTCCCAGCAATTGCAGAACACCCGGAGGCATCCTATCCATCCAGAGAGACCTCTCTACCCCCTGATGTTTTGTTTGCCCAGATAAAACCCTTCTCTGCTCTGGACGGCTCTTTCGGTTAGAGAAAAACTACATATTTGTCCATTAATTCAAAATTAAATTTGCATTCATTTTTCTTTCTCCAGGCCTCATGAGCCAGATAAATTGAGATAAGTTTGCTTAATGTATGTTTGAATGGAAGGAGAAAACAAAGGGTGGCTGTGAGTCAGCAGAAATGCTTAGTGTGAGTCAGCCAGCCTACATCACTCCAGCAATATCTGTTTGTTGTAATCATTAATGTCATGATGGGAAGTATGGTACAGTAAATTAATGTGCGAGATTAGCCATCAATTAAGGTTATTTTTCTCCGCATAGGGAATAATAATAAATCAAAACATGACTGTCCTGCTTCTCTGCCACAGATTTGTTTGGAGGGGTGGATGAGAGGGAGTCGCTCAATATGTCTTAAAAATTAGTAGCTCAGGGGAATAAAAGAAGATTTTTTTCCACTTCCTGAGGAACAAGCCAAGATATTTGTTCTGTCTGAATGATCTGTGATATCTGTGTACATAAGCAGGGTTACCGCTGCTGTAGCTCTTCATCCCAGCCATCAGGTGGGTTTTTCCTCTCCTGCTGAGGTCTATGCCCCGCAGTGTGTCCTTTCTACCAAAACAGCCCTGTCTTCCCTGTCAGTGAAGAAACAGAAATGCTGTGCAGCAACCCTGCCGACTGCTGTGTGGCTTTCTGTAGCAGAGCACCTGCGTGTCCCCTGCTGACTGACTGAGCCAAGGACAAAACAGCCACAAGACCGGCTGTCTCTGCCCGTGCCTAGCAAATGAGCTGAGAAATGTGAGACTCGCCTAGGAGCAACGGAGTGTCCTGAACCTGGGCTTTGACTGGGAGACAACTGGAAAAAACCTAAAGCCCTGAGCACCTTTACCACTATTCTTTGTCTTGCAAAGGACTGTGTTGCCTCTTCCTAATGTTGGGGACAGAAACACACCTGGAATACATTATGTACAAAGCTATAAATCTTTATTGTGTGTTCTCTCTCATCGCATGGACAAACCTGAAAGATGTGTTTTGTTTAGGTGCAAATGTGTTATGCCTGTCATGCCCTCCAGTTGAAATGGGAAGATCAGAGAACAAACAGCAGTGCAGGAAAAGGTAATAAGACGGGTACAGATGCGCACACACATGCACACAGCCACAAACACACACACACACACACACAGCTGATAGAGGGAGATATTCACTTCTCCGGGGGGTAACTTCATGCTGAATTAGATTTACTCTGAGGTTTCGGTGCATCTCTCCTCCTTGTTTACCATTAAAATGAACAGTATCTGACTTATGTCCAGAGGAAAACTTGCTCCACTAAAATATACCTTATTAACAAGCTTATGATTATTCAGAGGCTCCCAGTTATGAGATACAATGAGACATGCCCTGCCCTTCTGTAAAGTTACATTTCAAACACTTTAAGCCCAGTTGTCTAAATTGCTGGTGACAGCATGAAACAATGGCTAGGTATTTCCAAAATGATGATATTAATTCTCCTTGTATTCATTTAAATATTCATCCACTGGACCAGATGCGCTAATAAGTAGAACAAATGTAGTCGGAGAGCAGCTGAATGTTTACACTCCAGTTAATACAATCCGCCCCTATAGAGTCATGCCTCTAATTACTAAAATAAAGCCTTGATTTCTGCTTATAATCCCGAGTTTGAGGAGGTCACAGAGCTTGGAGAGTGGACATGAGGAGGAAGAGGAGGTGGCCTGATGCGCGCCCCCGTCTGTCGCCCAGGAATAGGCTGTTTGAACGGGGGAAGAACCGCTTGTGCCAAAGGCTGAGTCAAGTGCCACAGATAGACTGATTAAATACAGGAAGTTGGGCGATTGGACCTTCAAAATAAAATGGCTCACGTAATTAAAAACCCTCGGACTTATGCTGGGATGTTGTGCCGCTCCTGTGCGCCAAAATGGCCACATTTTGTAACAGCAGCCCTGGTGCCATAACTTTGTCCGATAGGTCTACTACTTCTAGTCACTTAGGGCTATTGCCATAGCACGGTGCTCCCATTAAGGCATTTTACTGAGAATACGACAGTCAGGCTATATTTGATTTCTAACAAATGTCTGCCTACACTCATGTCACGTTCATGCTACAACCTGTATTCCCTAAAAACACAAACTGGTTTTATTCTGAAAACCAGGATGGGAACACTATTTTGGTCGTGGACAGCTTAACTCTGTATTGTTGTTACATTGGAGAGAGTGGGTGAGAAAAAGGAGCAAATGTGCGCGGCGGCAGTGAGGGAGGGAGGACAGCGAGTGCGCAAATAGGCAGCCAGGCACATCAGCAGCAGCGGCAGAGCATCTTCCTGATCCTGATCTCTCGTGTCTTCAGCTGCCAATCCTCTGTGCGTCTCTGACTGAGATTTCACTGCCTGCTGAAGTGTCGAGAAGCCTCCGCCAACCATCACCTCCCACCACACACTTTCTCTGGAGCTCGGTTATTCTTAGCTCATCTGCGAGAGACTGTCCTTCCGGTCCTTCTCTTATTTATCCCAGTTTCTTGAATATTTAATGGAAAATGGCGATCTGCGCGCAGTCGTACGGTATTTTCTGCCTCTTCTCAATCCAAACTCTACTTATCATATGCGTCTCCACGCCGACAGACGGGACCCACCTTTTCCCCCAGCACTACACGTAAGTACCCTGCACCGTTTGGGGCATAAACCGTGGTGCGGAGCTAGGACCGGTGGCCCCGTCAAGCCTGCACATGCAGCGCCGTTTACCTTGGTGCGAGAGGAGCTGCTGTCCCTGATGTTCAAACACAGACGCAGTTTCCGTCTCTGATGCTCCGTTATGAATCTCGCTCACACAGAGCCTATATTGTTGTTTTCGTTGTGGGCAGTAGCATTTAATACCCACAGCCTTATTCAATTTGTCATAGTCAACACGGAAACAGGCTGCAGGGAGCACGCACAGGTGCCACTGGCGAATAAGCCAGCCGAGCATTAATTTATTAGAACATCCATTGGGATGAAAATAAAATAGTTATAGTCGATGTGTTGTTTTGCGGTCACTGCACGGGGGGAGAACATCCCATTTACGCATGATGGATGGGCTGAGCTACAGCGAGGCTAGTCTTAAAAAGTCCTCAACTGGATACTGTACACGCACCGTGAAAATAATGATCTCTATCCCACTGCAGGATACATTGGTGTTTATAACTGGATCATTTTGATTCAGAGACTAAACCAATTAGTTAATGCGGCAGGAGCGCCAGGTCTTTAAACCTCCAGGTGAAGTCCCTGCATCTCAGCTCGTTTCTCACCCAAACTCCCAAAACTACTTGCTTAGACTCTGTTAGGGGACAAATGGAGCAATAAGGCTTCCAGATTGATATCTGGTAATTTTTTTTGCAGGGATCAAAACTATAATATATAGTTTTTGTTGTAGAAATATTTATAGTAGAAATTCAGACGCACTTTAAGGCCAGTAGGTTATCACGGTGTTGCTTCATCCGAGTGACCGCAGGCAGAGAAAGTAGCATCCAGCTGTGTGTAAACTAGTGTTGGACTTTTTCAGCGTACGCCTGTTTGGAAATAGTTTTGCAGTAATATTTGAATTCAAAGCGCAATTTCTTCTAAAAACCTGAACAACAACAAATTCACATTAAATGGCACATGGAGGCAGACTGAAACATAATGTCTGCACGTGCAGCAAATTGCGGCGTCGAACTATTCATAACAAGATGACAATAATTTGCCAAAAATTATGTTTTTTGTGTGAATGTTGCTTCGTTTAAATGACATTTAGATATTTTGCAGTCCAGCGATAAACAGTTCCTTACTCAGGTCTACGTGATGACGTGATGATCTGATGTGAACATGTAGCCTGTAGTGATGATTAGTCAGTCAGGTTCACAGAAATGACAAGAATCTAAATGATTCCTTCCTGATGTATCCATCGGATGAAATCTTTAGGGCTTCGTTGTTCCTGATGGCCAAGGTGACTTTCAAAGGAAAATCAGTTATCTTATATTATTGCTGATTGACTTAAAACAACGAGAATTAGCTGCATCTTTGATCTTTGATTTGATCACTTGAGCACCATAAAGAAAAGTGATGTATATATATATATATATATATATATATATACATATATATATATATATGTTTAACATTTGTTTGACTTTGCAAGAAAATTCACACGGATGTTTAAATTATATTTACTGCATTTGAATATCTATTTTATAGACCACACCTGTAATTAATGATTAAATGCTATGTTTATAATCTTGCAGCAGTATCTCTTCTACTTTTCCCTCCAAATACACCTCATGTTTTTCAAAAGTACTTAGATTAGTTTTTGTAACTATACTGGATTACAGTTACCATTGTAATAAAACAATGTTAATCTCATTACTTGTTATTCAAGAATGCCAGCGTCCTCATTCAAGGAGATAAAAATAAGATAAATAGTCTACATCTGGCCATATATGTAGTCTATACTATTTTCAGTCATCTCTAGGGTTTTAAAAAGTGGGTTTTATGTCACCAACGTCACTCTATTTGCTAGAATATGACAGTTACCTAATTGAAGGGTGCTGGGAGCTGTTGTGGCCGTCAGTCGGGTGTATGGGCCTGCTACACACACCGGGTGGAGCTTGTGTGTGTTGGAGGTCTAGCTGAGGAAATGTGTTCATAAGAAAGGGCAGAATGTCCTCTTGTTCATTTCGACAGCTGTGCCAAGATAGTGTACATTTTCTACACCTTACCACCTAAAAGCCTGGTCTAATTTTTATGTGTTGGGGGGTGGGGGTTTGCATTTGGAAATTATTTCCACATTTCTAAATTATTTGGAGGAAACCTATTTCTATAACTGGTATCTAAATGGACGGATGTACAATCATCACTTACCTCCGTCAATATGAAACTCAGTGCAATTTCCCCCAAATTTTGTTATTTCCACACATATGAAAATAGTCCACCTTTTGCCCTTACACATATTTCAGCGTTGCACTTGGACTGACGAGATCCATTGCAGCAGATTGAACATGGTGACAGTGTGTGGCTGACACACAGGTGGTCCATCCAAACTCATTTCATCACATTTTCTGCTTTTCCATAATGTTTCGCCAACATAAATCATAATACATAGAAAATGCATCAAAAACACAGGTGCCATGTAGCAAAGTTTTAATGCTACATGAGACTACAAAGAGCCAGAGAGCATCAGTTGGCTTTCATGTGTAGCGCACAGTGACAACTTACAGTATCTGTTTTTTAGAGAGATCACAGCTTTCACAACACAGAAGGTCTCCAAGCATTAATTGAACATTGGGCCTCAGTAGCGCATATAATGATATGTGTGTAGTTGTTACTGAATGGAGAGTTCTGCATATTTGGGACAGTGAAATTTTTTTTCCTTTGATTTACAATTAGTCCAACGTGAATCTCAAGTCATCATGGATCATCAACTTCATGTGATCTTGTCTGATGCAGGTCATTTGTTTTAAGGCTCCATGGTTGAATTTTTGCTGCTTGTCACTGACCATGGCTATCAGTCTGCATATTTAAGTATGTTATTGATTTATACTTGATATATTCAATGTAATGAAATATATTTAGAAAATGAAAACACCAGGAAGGAGGAGTGACAAGGGTAATGTGTGTGGGTGTGTCTGTAGAGCTGGTAAATGTGTGGATGTAATTCTTTTATCGTGATACGAAACTGAATATGATCTGAGATTTTTGTTATCGCAATATTGTGACACGGTTTAAATGCTGTCTTTCACTGATTTTACTGGACTGATCAATAGTCCACTTTTTTCCATTCAAGATATTTCGGCGCTGCACTTGGAGCAGAATGAACATAGTGTGTGTCCATCCAAACTCATAATTGTATTTGACTGGGGTAACATGGGCAAAATTAGCATTCACATTTTATTATCTTTTGATATTTGCTTTTCAGTATCACATGGTGAAATGTTTAACTCATATTCATCCCATTAAGACAAATACATTTTTGTATTACTTTAGAAACAAGTATTCTCACATATTTAAGAAATCATGCTGTTAGTTTTTGTTAACTTTGTCAACTTATCATTAATATACACATCTGTGAAAAAGTTTTCTCCAAATGAGAATTGTGTCACTATTATATCATTGAATTATTGCCCAGCCTTAGTTCTAGCTGAGTGAACTGAGCTGTGGGTTATCCTTTACTTGCTAGGCCATCAAGTCCACATTATTGACAATATCACCCGACCTTAGTTCAGTTGAAATATTGCATGAAATCACCAACAGTAATACCCAGATGATCATAATCAATATCAAATCTAAAATATCGTGGTTTGATTGGGTCAATATTGTGTTGCCTGACTTGACCAAGATTGCCCAGCTCTATGGTATGTGTGTATTTACATATACTTACAATATAAGATGTAACGTAGGACCCTCTTACTGCATGTCAAAGCTGTGTGTGTGTGTGTGTGTGTGTGTGTGTGTGTGTGTGTGTGTATATATATGTATAAAAAATAATTTAGTGTTTTAGTGTGTATATATGTGTATATATGTATATATATATACATATATGTGTATATGTATATATATGTACACATATGTATATATGTATATATATGTATATGTGTGTGTATATATATGTATGTGTATATATATGTATATATATATATATATGTATGTGTGTGTATATATATATGTATATGTGTGTATGTATGTATGTATGTATACATAGACTAATGAAGTTATGTAAGAAGTCTGCCTGGCTTGGGGCAGAGGTATTTATTGTCCCTCACTGTTAGTATCACTGCGTCCTGCTCGGCTCTGCTCTCTTTTCATTTTAAATCGAGGTGACCTTTTCATAGTCAGCGGCCTCTCCCCAGCGGTCCAGCTCTGCACATTCATTTCGGAGGCCCTCTTGTATTTTCTTAATCTTGTCCCTACAAACACAGCCAGTGCGCACACTCGCTTGGCGCGTTTGTTCTGCTGTTACTCTCCTGATGAGGCCCGCTCCAGCTTGGTGATTATAGCAAGCGCTGTCACTGTTCGGCAGATTTGTGCAATTTAATAAATCTGTCTTCCCTCTTGTCTTCTGAGCAAATCTGACATTTAAAGATGACATTTTTCCCGTCATCATATTAAAAGACAGACGACTGTTGTGTTGTGCTGTTGATGCTAGTGATTAGCTATCTGCAGTCTGCTAAAAGGAAAAGGTTGGCACAGAGTCAGTGTTTGGCTCGCAAACACATGACGGAATTTATTCATCTGATTGCTGAAAGATGAGCTTTTATAATGTTTATTTTTGAGTGAGAATTTCTTGTTGGCCATGCTCGTGGATTGTTCAGCGTGCATCCAGGTTGGCAAGTTAGCCCCTGCTGCTGCTTTAAAATGATCTAGTGAAAATCTTGATCCATTAAGTCATTTGTTGCTTGCTGGGAGATATACAGTGATGAGCTCGAGCCGTTTGATCTCTTAATTCCAAACTTGGCTCCGTCTACCGGAGCTCAGCTCCTGCTTAGGGTGCATTTCTGTCAGACCTGAGCAGTTTTATTGCAGAGCCGCTGATCCCAGGCGAGCCAAGACAAGCACGTTCGCTGCCAGGGCTGACCAGATATATGCAAGATGTGATGGTGAGAGAAGGTGCTGATGACTAACCCAGACAGTAGGAGAGGTAGGACAGGGGGAGAGTGTGGCAGTTTGACCACAGAAAGACAGATACACAAAGATGGGGAGAGGTGGTCTTACAACCACACTCACTCACATGCAATGACAGAGAAATTAATGCTTGTGTGATGACATGTTTAGGTGAAAATGTCGAGTGTTGGAGATTGAAAATGTCTTAATGTTTTTTTTTTCCAGAATGATTCATTGGGCTGGACGCATTGAGAAGGAGCTGGAAAAGGTTCTGCAGCACGTCACTGGAACTCAGCAGATGAGATCAGTAAGTTGACGTCACGCTCACATGTGACGCGCCACATTTTCCTGAATCATTAATCAGTAATATTTCACTGGGCGAGGTTGTACAACATAAGCTCCCAAGTGTGTGTATGTGTGTCTGTGAGGCAATATGTTTTTGAATGAGCTCTGCAAAAAATGTTGGATCTCTTAAAGATGTTTTAGTCTGAAATAAATGTACTTTTCCCCAGTGAAATCAGTATTCCTTGAGCCAAATCTCACTCCTGATACTTCTGGACTGACCTTTGTGAAATCAGTGTTTTTAAAGTGAAGATACATTGGGGAAAAAAGTGAAATGCTTTCAACAAATAAACAAAAGGTTTTCAGTTGTTTTAAGAAACATAAGATTTTGAAGTTGTAACACCAAATGACTTGTTAAGATGGACACATTTAACAGAATATGGTGTTGGTTGTTTGTGTCTGCGTCATTGTATGAGACTGTGTGTAACACGTGTCTGTCTTGTGGTAGAGCAGATGGTTGAGCAGAGTGTGATTGACACTGTTTCATCATATTTCTGCCATGTACGCATGTTCGCCGTGCTTCCAGGGTTTGTAATGCACCCTGAGATAAATGCTTCATTATTGCTGTATGGGTGAGTGTGATTCATCCAGCCGGTACGCTGCCTGTGGCAGCTTTAATGCTAACAGTAACAGTGGTTAGTGTGATGGCTGTTAGTGTGGTGGCAACATTGATGGATCCCAGAGAGGAGGAAGTGAGTTGACAGGGATCGTGCTGGTTTAAAGGTTAATGGCCATTAGTGGATATTGGATATCGGAGTGCATGATAGAGAGAGGTTGATTTTTAGCACTCATCCAGTGTAAACAGTACATAAGAGAGAATGTTTACCTGTCAAAATATTTGCCTTTCACAGTTTGTGCAAATATTTTTTTCAGTATTTCTAATGAGCAATGTGGATTTCAAAATGGCAGTAGACTTCTTAAATGATGTTACACGCCGTTTCGAGGTGAAAGCATTTTGTTGCTGTCTGATTAAAAATTCTGTGAAAAACAATCTTGCTTTAAGTTTGGTGACAATGCACTGTTGAGGTAACCCAAAGGGTTTCTGAAAGTGTTTTAAGAGCCAAAGAGGAAGGAGAATTTTCTCAACCCATAAAGAAGCATGTCATCCTTCATTCCTTACCTGAAACTTAAATAAAATCACTAAACTTGGAGAGGCATTGTTTTCACCAGAAGGTCACAACATGTCTCATGTACACATCTACTTTTTAACTTTTTACTAGATATATGATACATGCAGACATTGGTACTGATAATTTTCATATTTAAGTGCTGCAACTTCATTATTTTTCATTCATCGGCTTGTTTTGTTTTTTTTGATCAACTGATTTATATCGTTTGGTCTATAACATGTCAGAATATAGTGAAAAATGTCCATCATTTTCCTAAAGGTCAAGGTGCTGCCATCAAATGGCTTGTTTTGTCTAACTAAGAGTCCAAAACTAGACGATATTGACTTTATCATCACATAAGACAAAGAAAAGTAGCAAATCCTCACAAATGAGAAGCTGGAGCTGGGGAATGATATTTCTGCTTGACAAAAGGAGTTTCCAATGAATTCCTGTCATTCGCCTAATCGATTAATTGAGTAATTGTTTCAACGCTATGGTATTTAGAGGGATGTACTGTATGTATTGTTTAAGTATGTTATGGTGTCTCTTGGTGCACGGTGGCAGAGCGGCTACAGCTCCTGCCTCCCAATAAGGAGATCGTGGGTTTTGGCATTATCTTTCCTCCCGTGTTACCGTGGGTTCTCTCCGGGTTCTCCGGCTTCCTCCCAGTCCAGTGCATGTGAGATTGATAACTCTAAATTGCCCGTATTGAATGAACAGTGAATGGTTGTCTGTCCTTGTCTGTGTCTGGACAGGTTGGCCAGTCCATGCCTAAGGGGAAGTCACTGGGATAGTTTCAGCAGCAAAGGGACCAAGCGGTAGAAAATGGATGGATGGATGGATGGGCTGCTGTAACAGCAGTAGAGAGACCCAGCCATGGGAGATCGAGGGGAATAACATGCAGCAAAGGGCCCGTGCCGGACCCGGACCTGGGCTGCTGTGGCAAGGACCCAGCCCCGGTACGTGGTACGCACTCCACCAGGCGAGCCAGCAGAGCACCCATGGTGTTTCTTGATTGCTTGTTGTAAAGCTTGGATGTACATTGCTGAATAATCCTGAGCTTAAAGTTGTCAAATTATGCTTTTTGGCTTTTTCCCTTTCCTTTGTTGTGTTTATATATCTTTTTTGTGCATGTAATAGGTTTGCAAAGTGGAAAAAGCCCAAAGTCCACCCCAAAGGGAGTTACCCTCCCAAAACACTGCTCTTCAACTGCCTGAAAACAGCTTAATTGTAGTCCAGCCTTTACTTCCATAATGTATCTACGTTACTATGTAACACGTGTCATAATACACGAATTGAGCAATTTCCACAAGTACACCTAATAATGAAATTAAAATAACGTTAGATACCCTCCAGGCAGTCAATGGACATAAAGTTGTTACTGTGATGTAGAGACAGTGCACAGTTAAAACATTACGTATGAAAGATAAATTAGTTACAAATCAATAACTCAATCAAATCAAATAACTTACTAACTTATTAATAACTTACCACACTGAAACATCTTGCTCCAGTCTAGGTTGTGAAGCTGGTTCGGGTTGTTGGAAAATTTACGGTTGAACCAAAGCCATAGTTGCCGGCTGAAGCGGCTTTGTTTTGGATCACACTACCTTGCTCATCAGGACCCGCACTACTCTGCTTCTGATTGGCTAGTAGTCCTTACCTAGGTACTGCACATGTGCAACTCAGATCGAATAGAAGTGAGATGCCTCACTCGGTAGCTAAAACGGAGCATTCAATACACAGGGTGCAAAGAGGTGCTTCAGCAATGTGCAAAAATATGGTGTTTTTTGAAAATTAAATCATGTCAACCTATTCTGGTACGACCCCAAAATAAAATTATGATCCTGAAAATGAGCATAATATGACCACTTTAATGAGACCTACAGTTGAGATGTGACATTGACATGACGTTAAGTGCTTAGTGGTCTTTAAGTTCTGTGGATTTAAACTAATTTGCACGTTGCTGAAGTTTCTTCTGTAGGCCAAACCCAATGAAGCCAGTCGCTCTAAAAATATTACGTCCATCCCAGTTATGTCTTGTGTAGGGTGTCCACATGGCTGTGTGTGCATGTGTGTGCTGGCCAGACAGTGTGCGCAGAACGGGTGTGAAAGAACATTTATCATGGCCCCAAACAGGAGTCGTCACAGGGTGTGCTAAATGGCCCAGCATGCCTAGAAAAGCCATTTTCTAAATGGATGCCTCTCTCTATACGTGTGTCTGATAGAAATCTTCCCAGGGCTATGCCGGCTGGTAACAAGATTGCCTCCCTCTGCGCCCCCTTCCTCTTCATGCGCAGTTTATTCTCACAGACAAAAAAATGTAAAGTAGTGTGCAAATTATTTTTTAGTTTGTCTTACATGGAAAGAGACAAGAAAGTAAGTTGAATATAATGTAGTCTGTGCAGTTCCTCTCGGTTGAGATTTTATTTTTTCTGACAAGCAAGGTAGCGGGTGAAAGAGAGAGAAAGGCCAAGACAGGGCAGCACAAAAATAGCTGAATATGTTTTGAATTGGTCGACTGGAAACAACACAGATGGACAATATTTTGATGTGTTTTAATTTGTGCATACCGCGCCCAAGTTTCAAGTGTCTCCAAAAACGAATAAAACTCAAATTATTTAAATGTTTAAAATCACATTCTAATATATTCTGCCCAGGTTTGGTAAAGATGTTATTCTTCCCCGAGGGAGTGAAAGGAAGATAGAGGGTGAGTGATGTATCGGAGGAGTTGGAGGTTTCGAATGGAAGAGTGTGGAGCGCGGATAGACAAGGAGAGTGGGTGGATTTTAGAGCGGAGGAGGGGTTTTTTTAGAGAGAGAAAGGATGAAGAATGGCTTGACAATTGAGATGGATGTTCAGGCGGTTTTGTGTGTATATTTAGAGTCAAACTACTTAAGATGGATGAAATGATAGAGGGGAAGGACAAGAATTGGTAAATTTATATGTGAGCAGACGGATGCTTTTTATAGTCCTTATCCTCATTATCCTGTGTGCTGTTGTGTTTAATGTGTTACAGTATGTGGTGATGAGAGGCAGCGGTGGACACTGGCATTGTTTCCATATCCTCAGGCTTATTCAGAACCGTTTTAATAGGCACACATGAGCAGTGCGCCTACACCCACATACTGTCATTACAGTGATTTAAATGGTTTATCAGAGAGACAGACAGATAATATTATTATGTACATATTTAGACACCAAGTGGACACACATGTTCACTGTACTTACTGCGGCCACAAGATAACTATACTCATGCAGAGAGACGCTCATATACCAGTGGTGGAAGAAGTATTCAGGTAGTAAAGGTAGCAGATCTTTAAAATCAGCTAAATGTAGTTAAAGTTTCAAAAGTAAAACAACTATCATTCTGTAGCAGAGTAGCACCTGTGACTGATAAAATTATATAATTATATTATAATTATATATGACATTAGATTGTGATGCGTTAATATGTAAGTAGCATTTTACTGTTGCAGCTTGTCGAAGGGGAGCTAGTTTTAACTACTTTATATACAGATGGGTAGTTAGTCCAGTGGTTTAGGGGTAAAGGGGACATCTCTTTTTGGTGGAACCACTAAAAACTCACATATCTGAAACATGACAAGGAGCTCCAATTAGATGCTGCAGTTTTGTAAGGAGTCATAAGCCAAACAGGTTTGGAACCTCTGGTTTAATATTTAACAATATGTTGTGCTTTACAGGTTTATCAAATTATTTTATTAAATTAATAATTAATTACATAATCTGAAGTAACAAGTAACTATAGCAGTTAAACAAATGTAGTTGAGTAAAAAATACAATATTTCCCTCTGAAATCTAGTGGAGTAGAAGTATAAAGTCTCAGCAAATGGAAATATTCAAGTAAAGTACAAGTATCTTAAAAATGTACTTAAGTGTAGTGCTTGAGTAAGTACTTACCACCACTGCCTTATGCACACAAAACACACACATGCACATAAAGTCACTACAATTTCCACAGTTTCAATTTAGCAAGCCTCTTAAATGGCGATGCCACGCAACATATGTTGAACACTCTCAAATTCATTTCAGTAAGAAGAGTCTAATCAGCATGAATAATTTAGCCTGGTGCACATGACTGCTCCTGAACCCCTCAGTTCAGCCTGGCACATTACAACTCTGCCCTGTGAGGATCTGTCTGCCCCGCCTCCACGCCCTCTCCTCTTGCCGTTTGCTACTCTTGATTACTGGAAACTTGAGAACGATGCAAGTCCAGATCAATACACCCACACGTGGAAGCAGGGTGGAAAGACAGAGTGCCAATTAATGAGTGTGGGATTCATCCAGGTTTCATATGAGCTTAGATTTTTTTATTTTACCAAGTATGTTTTTTTTTTTACTCTCTTCACCTTCACTTTTGCCCTTCACTCTGTGTATCTCTTTGTGCTGTGTGGTCAACACTACATCTGTTGGCCCGCTGACCACATGCTGGCTGCAGGTTTATCTCAGTTCAACACAGACCTTCCTGCCTCTGCCTCAAGTGTACATGTGCATGCTCATGACTGTGTGTGTGGGTGTGTGTGTGTGTGTGTGTGTGCGCTGAGTCTTCTTTTTTGTCGTTTACATTGCTGAAGCCTCTGGTTCAAATTTGATCTGCACAGGTATGTTTTTTGACTTGAGGGAGATGTTGTATGCAGGCTGAACACGATTCCAAATGTCTCTCGTACTTCTCCAAACCTCCCTCCTGCTTCCTAGAAAAAGGAGGTTGCTCAAGGCCAAGACAGCCGGTCCCAACAAACAGATATCTCTATAAAGCATTGCACTGGTGGATTTACTCACTATCGCTGACTACAGAAATTTCCAATAATCTGTCGCGAATGCCCAGTGCTATACTTGCCATCCCCTGCTCTCACTCCACAACCCCCCTCCTCACTTTCTACAGCTGATGTCAGCTTCACCCCCCCAGTGTGCTGATCCATCAGTGGACGATGATGTGCGCATGCGTCAGCGTTTTGTGTGTCCGCCAGAGGCTACGTCTTAAACCATCTTAGACATCATAGACAGTTATTAAACCTAGTTTCTACTCTACACTGTTTTCCTGCCTATTGTTTTACCTTTATGTTTTAACATGGTAAAAGTTTTTAGTCATCGGACGTATGGATCCTAAGGGATTTTAAGCTGGCTGTCAACTCGACATGATTGACCAGACTGCCTCCACTGCTGCTAGCGTTTGTTTTTAGCCCGGCAGCTAGGCTAGTCGGTCGCTTTTATTAAGGATTTTAAGCTTTTAGCACTTTTATGGACTTTATTGTGGATTTTAAGCTTTGAGCACTTTTACGGACTAACTGCAAGCATGACTGCTCCACTCCAGTACTGGACAATGATCCCACTCTTCCGTGGCTTGGCTCCATCATCACTGGTGCCCTGGAGCATGAAACCGTTTCAGCTAAGCCTGAAGATCCGTGGCTCCTCGTGGGTGCAAAGCCCAAGGCAATGGCCATTTCTACTCCTTGCCGAGCCCCAGTGGATGCACGGTCACTCGTCGGTGGGGGTGATGAGAAGGCTCCGGTGAGTTCAACTCCATGTCAACCAGAGCACTGGACTGTAGCCTGCAAGGACCCTGCTTCACATCGGGACCTCCCACTGGTCAACAGGTTTGACATCCTGGATACGCAGGACTTTCCTACTGGAGGGACGCTCACACTTTCCAGCGGTCAAGTCATCCTCCTCCTCTCGCCGCAAGGCCCTGATCAGGAGAAGCTCTGGAGGTTTGACTCGTCCAGAGACAGCAGAGAAACCCTCTGCTAAGGAGAACGTCGAACTTCATGTCGTCCTTTTCCCATATCAGCTATGGTGGACCTCAAGGTTCAGTCCTGGGACCAATACTCTTCTCCTTATATATGCTCCCCTTGGGTGATGTCATCTGCAGACATGGTATCTCATTTCATTGTTATACAGATGAGACACAGTTGAACCTCCCTGTCAAGCCCACTGATCTTAGTACGCTGAGTTCTCTGCAGGACTGCCTGTATGAAATAAAAAATTGGATGTCGATAAATTTTCTTCAGCTCAACTCAAATAAAACTAAAATCCTTATTATTACGCCCCAACATATCACTAAACAAATACTGCCATCTACTGGCTACCTGTCACAACATATCAAGCCTGTTGCAAGAAGTCTTGGTGTCCTTTTTGATAGCAATTTATATTTTGAGCAACATATCACTAAGCTTGTCCAATCATGTTTTTATCACCTCAGAAATACTGCAAAAATCTGATCTATTTTAAATTTTAGTGATGCAGAAACTGTTGTTCACGCTTTTATCTCCTCACACCTTGATTATTGTAATAGCCTGTTCACTTGTCTTAATCAAAAAACTTTGAATCGACTGCAGACTGTACAGAACTCAGCTGCTAGTCTTTTAACCAGGACCAAGAGGTACGATCACATCACACCTGTTTTAGCCTCTTTACATTGGCTCCCTGTTTGTTTTAGGATTGATTTTAAGATTGTATTGATTACTTTGAAGGCTCTTCATGGCCTGGCTCCAGATTATATTTAAGACCTCTTAATCCCTAATAAATCTTTACGTAGTGTGAGATCTTCGGGCAGGGGTCTCCTGTCTGTTCCTGAGTCCAGGATGAAAACTAAGGGGGACAGAGCTTTTGCCATCAGGGCCCCAAGGCTCTGGAACAACTTGCCCGAAGAAATTAGTTTGTCTGAGTGTCTTCTTTGTCTATCTCAAAACGCATTTTTATTGGAAAGCATATCCAATCTGGTAAGCAGATCTTACCTGAGCTGTTTTTTAATGTATTTTATATATTCACTGTGGTATTTAATTTTCTCTCTTTGTGAAGGACTTTGTAAATTTATTTGAAATTACTGTATTAATAAAGTATTATTATTATTATGTGAGGGCTGATCAGTGCCATTTGTTTCTTGATTTAATAGCTCCTTACGCCTGTAGACAGTTTAGAAGAAGAGTTGAAGGGTCCTCCTCCCACCATGAGCAGTTACCTTTAAAGGAGAGAGAGAGCGCTCAGGCCTTGTCTCTCAGCTCTCCCTCCCTCTCTCCCCTCCTTTTCCCTTCCCCTCCATCTCCTGGCCTGGACCTTACACAACAGCAGCTTGTTATCTGGCTGTGTGAAACATCACAGGCTATTTCTGCAGGATAGAAAGAGCCAGAGAGTTTACTCTCTGGCTCTTTCTGGCCTGCCAGCTTGTCCCACAGTCATTGTGTAACACGCATCAATACACACCTCAGTTTTCTCTTATTGAGGTCTTTAATTTAAAATGAATGAGTAAATAATTACTGCTATTTTAGCACATCTACCATAGCAGCAAACCTTACACAGTCTTGTCAACTCCAACATTAAGCTGAGCTGTTAATTTCTACTTTACTTAAAGCTATAGTTTTTTTTTTCTTTATTCTGAAAACAATGTATGGGTCTCACTTTTTTCCATCTGGACCCACTGGTGTCACCACCTTTACAATTTGTTATTGATCGTGTGCTCTGGAAGCACTTTTGGTACTGATACCCCACTTTGCGAAATATAAAAAACAGTTCTACAGAACTCTTTTTGATTTAACAAAAGAAGCCAAAGTTCTCAAATGTTTAATATTGTCTAAGCACAAGAAGCCGTACAAGAACTTTGCTTAAATGAAAATAATATAAATCTGGCAAATTTTTTTATTTATATTCAGAATAATCTTGTCAACAAATGAGTAAACAAGAATGTGAATGAACATGAATCTGACCAGATATTTGATGCCAGCTTTCAGTACTTGACAGTCTTCGATACTCAATGCTACATGGGCATTCTGACCGAAAACAACCCAGCATTAGAACAAGGCAAGGAGCTGCATTAGTGGGGGCATGTTGCTTCAGGTACTGGTGAGATGCTGAAATACCATCCAGGAAGTCCAGTTTGAGTAATAGATTAATGCATCTGAAGGCTTTTCAGATGCCAAAACACTGAGTGAACTGAATATTCTGAGAAAGGATTTTACTGCTCTAGAAAATTAACAATTTCTTTCACAATGTATTTGAATCTTTTGTTGTGATGATCGTGAGGTAAACAAAAATATGTTGTTCATGTTATAAAGTAATCTACCAGGAAAGTGTGCTTGCATGAATTTGACTGGTCCACACAACTCCTTCCTGATGGATGTCGCATTGTGAGCAGGCAAAAGTTGAGCCAAGTTAACGTTTTTGCAGGATGACCCTGTGTTGTTTTGTCGCAGCCCGCTGGCCCCATTCAAATTAATGAGGGAAGTGCGTTTTTTTTGGCACACTTTGGTAGGTACCAAAAAAGTCCTGAGGTTCGATAACTAACTCTAATCGTGATACAGAAATAAATTGTGCACCCTTTTTTATCTAGTTATCTATCTCCTCGTGGATGTACTGCCCAATTTTTAAATCTGGCTACGTTCCCATTCAGACATGCCATTTGACATTCCCAGGAGAGAGGGGGTTACACATCAGGGTCATGAAAGCTTAGACATGGTCTGTTAGCAAACCACTTTTTATTTAGTTTGGAACCCTTGTGTAACACACATTTCTCTGTTTGTGTGCCAACCCAAACAAAAACAAAATAAAACACACAACAAAAACTGTGGATATTAGAGGCACATAAAACCTGTAGCAAGCTGAACGTTAAGCAGTGTGAGAGCTGGTCAGCACCATTACTCCCAGCCTCAGTCTCTCCTGGGCTGACGGGAGAACAGAAGGGCACACAAACACACTGTTTTCATTTATCTGCTTTTTTATTGGTTTTCTGACACTGGGGAAGGTTACAAGGATTCCTCAGCTCCCCTGCTTGATGGCCTGGCACTGGTTGGCGGTGTTTATATAAATGAAAATACATATATCTGCAGAGTGCAGCCCTGCATGCAGATATCCCCGGGTTGGTGTTAGAAGGAATTACTTGAAATAGCTTTGCAATAAAAATGCAGCAGTTTAGAAAAACTAGAACCAGATTATATAGTGTCAGTGTCCTGTCTCCAGTTTCAAATCCTGTAACCGTAACCGCTGCTGATATTTTACCCAACATGCAGACGTTTTTGTTGTGCTTAACCATCACCAAACCTTGCATCATATTTAATTTGAATTTGACCTGAAAATGAACTGCTAATCTTATAATGATATATGTATTTTAAATAAATCCTCCACAAATTATTAATGTTGGTATGATTCTGTTAATTACAGGGCTTGATGTTAAGCTTTTTCAGCCCCTATTTTACTTGCCCGATAGCCAAACTTACTTATCCGAAATGGAAAATGTAGGCCTATTAAAAAATAAATAAAATCAACAGAGATTTGAAATGAGTTGCTGTATTTTTTGCTGTAACTAGCTAGCTAGTTGACAGGTAAATGAAGTCATGCTTGGGTTGGGCGATATGTTAAAATTTTCCAACCAGCCACTGTCACCTCCGCACCTCCGAATTAGTAACATGCATTAATGGGATACGAATGCATACAGAGGGAGAGGAGGAGAGAGGTGCATCCACAAGTACCCCTGCATTCTGGGAGCACAGTGTTCTAGTGGGGTAATAAGGTATTATGATCTCTTTAAGATATGATGGTGCCTGACCATTAAGAACTTTGTAGGTGAGGAGAAGGATTTTAACTTCTATTCTGGATTTTACAGGGAGCCAGTGCAGAGAAGCTAATATTGGAGAAATATGATCTTTTCCTAGTTCTTCAGTAAACGTACCGCAGCATTCTGAATCGACTGGAGAGTCTTAAGGAACTTATTGGGGCAGCCTGATAATAAGGAATTGCAATAATCCAGCCTGGAAGTAACAAAAGCATGGACTAGTTTTTCTGTATCATTTTGAGACAGCCTGATTTTTGCAATGTTACACAGGTGAAAAAATGCAGTCCTTGAAGTTTGTTTTATGTGGGAGTTAAAAAAACATATCCTGATCAAAGATAACTCAGAGATTCCTTACGGTGGTGCTGGAGGCCAGGGCAATGCCATCTGGCATAACTATATCTTTAGATAATGTGTTTTGTAGGTGTTTGGGACCAAGTACAATAACTTCAGTTTTGTTTTGAGGGCAGCAGGTAATGAATTTTGTCTCTAATAATTAGAATTCTGTCATTAAAGAAGCTCATGAAGTCGTTACTACTGAGGACTATAGGAATACATGGCTCACTGGAGGTGTGACACTCTATCAGCCTGGCTACAGTGCTGAAAAGAAATTTTCAGTTGTTCTTATTTATCTACTAATGATAAGTAGTAGGCTGCTCTGGTATTATGTAGGGCCTTCCTGTATGTTTTAAGACTATCTTGCCAGGCCAAACGAGATTATTCCAGGTTATACCATGGAGCTGACCTCCTTTGTTTTATTATCTTCTTTTTTAGACGGGCAATAGAGTCAAGTGTCACTTGCAGTGAGCCTGCAGCACTATCATCAAGATGATACATTTGGGAGGGACTAAAGTTAGCATAGGAATCCTGTGTTATATTGAGACATGGTATTGAATTAAATGCAGATGGAATCACTTCCTTAATTTAGCTACAGCACTATCAGATAGACATCTGGTGTAGGAATTTTTGCCTATATAGCGTGTCCAGTAATAGGAATTCAAAAGTTATTAAATAATGGTCAGATAAAAAAAGATTCTGTGGAAAATGTTCAATTTCAATGGCATATGCCAGATCAAGGTCGAGAGTGTGATTAAAACAGTGAGTGGGTTTATGTACACTCTGACAGAAGCCAGTCGAATCTAATAATGAGATAAACGCAGTGCCTAGCTATCATAATTGATGTCCACATGAATATTAAAATCATCTAGAAGAATTACTTTATCTATTTTAAGGACTAAACTTGTTAAAACATCTGAGAATTCAGACATAAATTCAGAATATGGACCAGGAGCGTGGTACACTATAACAAATAGAATTGGCTGTCGTGTTTTCCAGGTTGGGTGAGAAAGACTAAGAACAAGGCTTTTGAATGAGTTATAATTAAGTTTAGGTTTAGGGTTGATTAATGGGCTTGAGTCGAAGATGGCTGCAACTCCACTTCCTCGGTCGGTGCCTTGAGGAATGTGAATATTAATATGACTGGGTGGAGTGGATTAATTTAGGCTAACATATTCTTCATGACAGAGTTGGTGTCATGAAGAAACATCATCAAACTCACCAAAACCGTCTTGGTTAGTCTTTCCACTGTTCCAACAATCATCACCTCTGGTTTGGTCAAAATAAACCCTTAATTCACTGAGTTAGATGTGAAAATATTCTGGCATCTGTATTCACGCTGTTTTCCCGCTGCCTCTCTCCCTCTCTGTGCTACAAGTCTGTCGCTGAGCAGTGGCTCTTACTCGTTCTTTAGAGGCAGACCATTCAATTAGAAAAATAAAATGACAAAAATCGGGCAAAAAAACCCACAACCGGTCCAACAAGACGGTGGCTCGTTATTCCATTGCGCAGTGCGTTTGGATCATGGACGGCTAGTGGACAGCTAACAACAATTACTGTTTTCAACATGGAAAAATGGATAAAGACATCACATTTATTTTTCACTTGCCCAAATGGACAACTGCATGAGGCATTCCACTTGCATGAACACAGAGTTTACTTGCCCCGGGCAAGTGTTAATGTTGAGCCCTGAATTAGGTAATATGTGATCTTAGCTCATAAATATTTTATTTTGAAAGTCTCAGATTTGTCAGTTCCTAGATGCCTCTGCTGTGAAACAAAAGGTTTTTTCAGGTTTCAACTGCTCAGTCTCAGAGTAAAGCCAGCTGTCCGGCAGAAATCAATAATGCAGGCTTTAAAGACACAATGCTACATGGTGCATGCTGTGTGTGCAGGGTTTTACGTCTTCTCTGGACACATCTAAAACATCTTGCAGTATATCACTGTGTATGTGCTTGTTGATTCCAGGGCAGTGAATTATCAGGATGGAGCTGTAAAAGCCCACTGGGGGGAAACAACCCCTTAAGTGTCAGCACATACCAAATGGTGATGGTCGGTGTGTCTGAATCTCTCTGACATTCACTGTGGTACATTTGGGTGCTGTATTTGTGCAACTAATTGTTGCTCGATGCATTCAAGGAAAACAAAAAGCGGATGCATTCATTCTACTTGTGGCTTTTTGGGGAGAAAAGAAGGCCTTGTGGACTTGTTTAAAGGAAGACAATATAGCATGTGTCAAAATAGGATTAGAGGTCTGCTAGAGCTCCAGCCCTGTCAGAGGAAGATGCTTTATTTTGCCTACGCTGCAGATCTTTTCTCCTTCTCTCTACACTATTATTTGCAGAGTGTGTGTGCGCATGCTTGTCTACTTTTCAGCCGTCTTCTGTTTGATGTTTCAGAGAGGGCATTACCTGTCTTTGGTACTATCTGTGCTTGACGGAGAGAAAAAAACTGGATACAGTTCCCTGAGTGGGTTGCAATGGTAATGTAGAGTGGCGTGATGCCCTAGAAAATTCCAGGTGTGAAGTGCTATTCATTCCACTGCAAAGGGAGTGCTTCTCTATGTGTGAAGTGGTAGGTGTGACGTTTATTTTCCATTGTGAACAAAATGTATTTGTTTTTTTACGGCTGTTTGTGTGCGCGTGTGAGAGAGGCCGGGTGTGCGTTGAAATCTCAGAGGTTTTGTCCTCCTCTTCTTCTCTTCCTCCTCCACCTGCACTAGTCAGTGATTGATTGGTCACAGTTCTGAATAACTTTAATTGGCTTGCCTCAGCAGTGGGTGGTTCTCAAACGCCGAACTACTGTGGAAGTCCTAGAAAAGCTTTTTTGATTTTTAATCATGTAGGCTGTAAGGACTCTCTACTGCCATCTGAGAGGGGTCTTCAGAAGTGCTACCTACATCTTTTTAATTCTGAAGATCATAGTGCCTTCTGCCTTGTTCTCTCTCTCTTTCTCTGTAAAATCTGGAAGAGAAGCTCCCCCTCCTTCCACAGTCTATCCACCCCCTTCTTTGGCTTCAAAGTGGACTCTTATTTCTGCTTCTGGCTGTTTACCCAGGGCTCCGTTGTTTGAGGGGATTTGTGCTCCACCACTACAATTGCTGTGTTACACATATACTCATGCATGTGCATGCACGCACACATATAATATATTTGCGAACACAAACCCATACAGTATACCAACCCTGTCTCCTAGAAATGACATTTACATACCACTAATTTTCGACAGCAAATACGTTTTGAGAAAAATGTGTTGCCATCTGAATTCCGATTTTATCAATAATAAAATAATGAGGAAATGAAAGTATCTGCGCTGCTGCAAAATGTTAATACTACTAAAAGTATCTGTAAAACGTATTGTAGCAACTAAAGCATGATTATTGTTTTCATGGTAATGTTTAGGGAAAGATCATGGTTTCTGTGAACATGTCCTGTCCCTAAGACCACAGTCTTTTCCTAACCTTAACCAAAGTGCTTTTGTTTTCTAAACCTAACCACATGCTGGATATGAACTTCAGTGTCAAAGTCCTGTGGTTTGTACACCAACTATCCACCCTAACCACCTCCCTACAAATTGTATGTGGTACAAAATAGTAGAACTTACTTTACTGGGGGAAAAAACATTGCCAATCAACATACAGTAATGCAGGCAGTAACTAGGTTTCCCTTAAAACGTATTTGCTAAAACAAATATGTAGCATATAAACGTAATTTTGAGAAGTTGCATTGTACACAAAATGCATAAATGTACAGCAAATAGTTTGTCCAAAAAATGCCATGTTGTTTGTCCTGATACAGTCACAAGTCTGCTTCTTCAGACAGCATAATTTTTATGTAAACTAACAAGGACATGTCAGTCTACTGTTGACATGTTTTGGACCATCTAAATTTATAGACCTTAAAGTCTCATAAATGCAGGCTAGTATAAAATATTGATGGAGCTCAAATCACGATGTAGTA
Source organism: Siniperca chuatsi (assembly GCF_020085105.1). Taxonomy (NCBI): domain Eukaryota; kingdom Metazoa; phylum Chordata; class Actinopteri; order Centrarchiformes; family Sinipercidae; genus Siniperca; species Siniperca chuatsi. Next base: position 15,133,260 of record NC_058043.1, read on the forward strand.
AAAGGCCTGAAACTCACCATCACCCATTGGACTGATTAGAGACGAAGACAACAACATTACTGTGTTATTTCACAGTAAAATTGAAAGATAATAACGTTTCCAATCCCCCAACCAATATTACAGTTTACTTCGTCAAACTAAAACTGTTCATCACTTGTATACTCATCAAACTGTTGCAACAGCGTGTTGTTCATGCAGCTGTGATTTATGTTATTTTAATAATAGCTTCACTTTCAAATAGGTATATGTATTGAATGTAGAATGGTACCACAAAATCAAATCAATGATTAATACTTACATAAGCTCATTGGTTTGCTCTGTATAATTGGCCAGACGTCTATCCTAACAGCTTGTCAGTAAACTGAAATCCATGTGCAGAGTTTGTTTATTAATAATTCTGGTAATAAGACTGACTTCTTGTTTACTTTTTTCTGTCGCCAGTTTAGATGTGGTGGTCCATTGTTGCAGTGATATATGACATTGCTATTTGGATTAGCATCAACACTATTTACTATCACTCAACATGTATTTGTAAATGACACAGTTGGTCTAATTGAATTCAAGCCAAATGTATTTGCTTAATGTGATTTAAGTGATTTATAACCACATTAATGACTGTATAGGTGTAATTTTGAAGGCTGTGGAGAATGCAAAAATCAATCATACAAGTGCTGAGAAAAAAAAAAGATTTGATTAAGGTTGCTGACTACCGAGAATCAGTCAGATATGTTTTGTACGTGAGAGTTAAAATTTCATTCTTACTATTATTGCTTTATAGCTGCAGTATCTGCTTTACATAGGTATTGTATCATGTGTAAGCCAGCAGTCTGTTTTTGCCTACAGGCAGCTTAGCTTTCATTGTCATGCGGATGTGGATGGCATGTGAGTGAATGTTTGGGGATGCTCAGGAGTTAAATCCTGAAAAGTGCAATGGATTTAAGACTCACTGACACAGTAAAGTTGAGTTTTCATTGGTGTTTTGGTGCTATACAGTATGTGATATGAACTGAGGTATTTCCTGTGTGTTTGGATTAATGTGCCCACACGAGTGGTCTCTTGAGTTTTTGGTGTGATGATTACACGTATATGTGTGCACTGTCTGTGTATGTGTGTGCTGGCATGTGTTTGTGTGAACTCTGGACCACCAGCTCATTTCACACACAGACAGACATCAAAGGCGGTTTGAATTAACCCTGCGTGTCGGGGCCACTCTGCATGCCATCCACAATTTCACATCTCTGCCGCTCCAGCAGCACCAAACTTACATGCCCATTCATATTGAAATGAACAGATGGAGTTTTGCCATGCACGAATCGCCATCCTTCACTAAGAGAAGATAAAACTTCAAAAGAGTAGAGATACATTCGGATCTGTTTGCAGGTGGTTAGGCTGCAAGTTGTCGCAGGTGAAGTGAAGGTGTTCTTTGTCTCTGTGAAAGTGTGGGCAAAGTGCAGGTATCATGTTTTTCTTATTAAAGCAGGTCAATTGTGTTTCCATTACAGCCCTCTTGCAAAAGCCGGATCCCTTTCTCCTTGATTAGACACTGCAGAAATGATGTCATGGTCATGCACACACACGCATACACACATACACACACACACTCACAGGTACACACATCAAAGCGTATGTGCCTCACTTCTTTTAACTCACTTTCAAATCCATAACAGGAAGTAGTGGCCTCACCATATTGTTTGCTTGTGTGTCTTAAATGTGTTTTTTGATTGTTTTGACTGGATAGCGTTACCTCTCCCTTTGCCTGCAAACACTCATTTTCACATTGTCAACTCATCTTGGCAGCTAATTTAATTTTATATTGTATTTATTGATCTGGCCAACTTCAATTTCCTGCAGCGACGTGATTCTGTTGCACGATGAAAGCGATAATGTAGATGAAGAGGCGACGATGGCGAGGATGGAAATGGTGATGAAGAGTGTGATGATGATAATTTCTGTGGGTGATTGTGATTGCGATGAGTTGTATGCTGATTAGAGCGGCGTCTGAAGATGGCTGGGGTCACTGCAGTGTAGGTGAAGCCATCAGTTGCACTGTATTTTTAATATCCCCCAGCCATCAGTAGGGTGCCATGACAGCTATTCAGTAAACACATTCATATTTCATTAATCTGGCCTTTCCCCTCTCCTCCCCCTGACGGCCTCTTATTGTCTCCTCTAGAGGTTGTTCAGTAATCCACTGAGACCTTACCTCATCATCCTACTGTGTTACCTGCACCCACACACATAAGCACTCTGCTGTAAGTACTATAGTAGGAAGTCTTTTCTCATGGTTATTTGGCATACACTTCATGAGTCTATGACGGTTAAATTTAACAGTGTATAGGACCACTGTTAAAATAAATACACCCACATACTACATGCATGCATCCCTGCACTTGTATTTACGATACTGTGTGTAAGCACACTCACACAAGGGTGCTCATACCACTGAGACAGAAACACACACAATAGTTGTTAGATTAAACTACCTAAAACAAGTGGGAAAACTGCATGCTTAGAGCATCTGCATCTGTAGAGATGTTATGTGTTTGTCATGTCTGGAATATGTGTTTGTATATTTTTTCATATGCGCACCCACACACTGTTTCACTGTTAGTGCTTTTCAAGACAGAGCAAAAGGTGGATGAAATGGCATTACATAACACTAGCAGGCCTGAAGGCAGCGCTACAAGCACAGGCTGAATTAGGGAATTTGAAGTTTACAGTTCATTCTTCACCTTGGAAGTTGACAGAGCAATCTGAACTCAAGGTCCACTTACTTGCTAGCTTTAGACTTAGCTTTTTGTATTGGCCACTTCTTTAAAGACTTAAAATGGCTGAAGACCCATCCAGTGAACACTGACGGTCACACTGACAAACGTATGAAGTAAGTTTGGTCCATAAGTGTACAAAGTTTTACTATTACTGGGCGGATCCACAGTGTGCAGTTCTGTCCTTTTCAAACTGACAAAATAATCTCAACTCAAGGTCCACTTACTCGATTTCAACCTTAATCAGCTCAACTTTTCAGCCAACATGGACGAGAAGTCCTAAAGGTGCTCAGAATAGCCATTTTTTTACAGCAGACATTTTGACTTATTATAAAAGGTAAAGCACATATGTTACTAATAACACTAACAATGGCTCTGTTTTATTCAAGTGTCCCAGTAAGCTGTGATAGTGAACCACCATGCACAACACTGGGATCCTGAAACTTAAGTGACTAAATGGAATTCAGCCATCATTAATTTTAACCACATAGGGACTTGTTACTCAGAGGGGGTTTGCACTCTCATTGTAAAGTTTGGCACTTGTGTCAGGACCTTTACTGTATATGTCAAATGACATTCATCAGTTATGTGGGCTCATGTGTTGTGCTGTATAATTGCGTCCTGCAGGACGCAATTATAGCCTTGCAGAAATAATTTCAGACTGATTTTCTTTGTAATTTATTTCTGCATGTCAATAAAATGGTAATGGGTCATTGCTTAAAGGGTGGCATTTTAGTTAAGTCCCGTAGTTCTTGGCCATACTGAAACGAACATTTGTCTCTGCCCATAATGAATGCTTGTTGTAAATTTTCCTCATATGAATTATTCAGTTGCACTCAGCTGAACTGATCTAGGTGCATTTGTACGTTATGTGCATGTGTGTGTTTGTAGCTGCTCCAGATAAAAATGACGTTGCTGGTCTGCAGAGCGGGAAAAGGGATAAAGCTGTTTGTATTGGATAGGATTTAGCGTCAAATGAGGAGGATAAATAGTCCATCCAGGACTGATTGAGCCTCATAATGTAATACGGACGCAAGGATACAAGAGCGTTGCGAGGCGTGTGTGTGCCTGTGTATAGCTTAGTTGTATGTTTGTATAAAGATTCAGTTACAGTAGTATCATAAGGAAGGAGACATACAGTATGTATAGTGACAGTGAAATCCCTTTTTTTCCTCGCCAGTGTGCTATATTTGTGAAGAGATTTTGGCATTGAAGGTGACTCAGGAGTATGTTTGTATGTATTGGGGGTTGGGAACAGTCTCATCTGCCAATGCTGTAAACCCTGCATGGCCTCCAGGGTCTGTAATGTTAAATTCACTGTTAAATGTGTGGAGTTGTGAAGCCTTCTGCTGGGACTCCTTTCAGCACCTCAGCTCCACCAACAAAACCAGTCGACTTGAGCTCATGACACACAGACATGCAAACTGCACACTGGCTCTCTGGGCCAGACTCACTCCAAGGTTGATCCACTCTTATTTCAACTGCCCTTTTTACCTTTTGTAACCATGTCTACATGTCTATTTTTAAACTGGCAGTTAGTCACTGGCTTTTCTATGGCTCTTATGCCGTTAAGATACAGTCGATTATTGTCTCAAAAGGCATGTGTCTAACACAGTTAGAGTCTCCCTGTATCTAGTGGACTGCTGCACTCAAATTAGCAGCCTTTAGTCACAGCTCTCCGTGTGACTCAACTCTACAGCCTCTGTGTGAGTTGATAGCCAAGGCTGAGGTCAACTGTGCACTTCTCTCTGTGTGTGTACGACATACTTTAATATAACTCTCACTGCAGAAATGTCAAAAGAATGCACAAGTTTGTCAGCAGTTTGACAGTTTTTACTTGTTGTTCAGAATAATGTTGGGAACTGTGTTTCCTTCAACCTATTAATAATAATAATAAATAATAATGCATTTTATTTATAGAACGCTTTTCAGGGTACTCAAAGACACTTTACATAAGTTGAAAAGGTCATAGAAAGCAACACACTAAAAATATGTAACACACAACATTAATTACAAATTAAAAGCAGTTCTGAAAAGGTGAGTTTTGATTAGTGATTTGAATCCAATTTAAATCCAATTTGAACTACTGAGCTTCTTGCATGGATATCACTCATAATGTCACCGCTGTTCTTTTGCACTTACTCGCAGGTTGAATCTAAACACGACCATTGCTAAACCAAGGCCAAATACTGCACAGTAAGGAGTGTATGGATTATACACAAAAATATACTAATGGAAAATGAAAATAAATGAGTGTGGCCACTGTTAGTAAATGAGCATGATTTAGTCTTAAAAAAACAGTCCAGTTCTGCATTAGGCTTTCTGCAGCAGATTTAGAGCAAGAAACCACAAACTCCAACGAGAGAAATGTTGTCACAACAGCAGCAAGTAATGGTAACAGATGAAGACAAATAGTGACCAGATACCATGAAGCCAGTAGAAGTGCACATCAAGCATAAAAACGCTACTCCTCCTGATCCTGGCTTAGGAAAAACATTTTTTAACTTAAGGTATGAAATATTGGGCTTTTTTTTCTTTGTATGTCTGTTAGCTTCACTAGTTTAGACGAGTCATAGATGTTGGCCAATGAATAGTGTCAGTTACTGATGGCTTTAGTCACTGTCAACTTTTTAATTTAACTCAGATGGATACAGTTATAGGTCCAGTTACTGAATATTAATTCTGTTTATCTTAAGTGACCATGGTATCTGTACTTGAAGCCATGAAACAAAGAAATAATGCTAAGTTAAATTAAATATTAATTAAAAGCAAGGGTGGGTGTAAAGGGATTTCTGCATAGTTGCATTAACTGTATTCGGGTTAGTGCAGTGGTACTATATGTAACTCCATATAGCTTAAACTAAAAATTAATTAAATAGGTATGTACATAATTTTTTTAAGTGCCAATTAGCCTGGAACTGGAGACCAATTGAAATATATAACTGGTTGATATTACCTCAGTCTTCATTGTGTTTAAATGACCACATTCTGCCTCCCATTATCCTGCAGAATGGGAGAAATTATTTCGTATATTAGGAGAAAATATGCAACTCAAGTATAAGAGCCACGGTCAGACTCTTGTGTCTGCCTTTTTCCTCACAGATATATAGAAACCACAGTGACAGACTCACCAAAGTGGAAATTAAAACTTACAGCTTCAAGAATGGGAATTTTATGAAACATTTTCCTTTGTACTGTAGCTTTGCAAAGTTATGCACCAAAGCATAAACTTTCTGGCTCTAAAGAGGATCATTCTTTTCAGCCATCAGTCAGGCTGGTTCACAGTCCCTCTGCCTCAAATATTTGTGACGCACGCAAATACTCGAGCATACATTTGAGATATAAATGATGAAGCAGGGACATCTTTCATAAGTATATATGTGCAGCGCTGTGCCAGGCTACAGGGGTTAGATTTAGCATCCAATATACTGTAGATACATTCACTAGAACCAAGGTAAACGGTAGTTTCTATCACAATGTCCAAATCTTTTGTTTTTTATCATGCTTAATATTTTTGTTGATATTTTCTTCATGATACACATGTGATAAATGTTCTGTTACTGGGATTCTTATGTTTACGTGACCCACATTTTCATAATAAGTTGTGACCTTGTGTGAATCCAAAACCGATTTTACAGGCTACAGTGCAGGTTTAAGTAAGTTACTTTAGCACTGTTATTTTATGTAAATTACCTTAATTGTCTTCCACTAGGGACCAGAGGAAGTTGTGGCAACCTGTGGATTCTTTTGACATTGGGATTTTGTAGAACAATTTAGGGAACCTTTTAATCCTACAGAGACGCAACTGTTTTGTTAAAAACGTTTTGATAAATTGATTATTACAGCGGTGTCTTATTGTGAAATAAATGACTCTCCAGGCGTGACATACAGTCGATATAGACCCACATGTTCATTACTCAAGGTCTTAGCCTTGATTCTGAGAGGTTCAGTGTTAAATGTGTTTTTGTTTGGTTTTTACGAGTAGAAAGCAGTTGTGAGGACCCAGCGTGTGTGTGTATGTGTGTGTGTGTGTTGTATGATAACATAGTAAGCAAGGCCCTGCATTGATCTCTATTTTAATAGTGTGTTTGTAGAGCTTTTCCAAGAGCAGCCCGTGTGTGCAAGGCATTGATTGTTGCACAGTGACACACTTTGTGCAAATGCTGATTGACGGCTCTTTCTTGAATGTTGTCTTTGTTTATGTCACACAACTTTGGGGGCTTGAAGCTGTCTCTCTGCTGCTGTAAATTTGTTGTTCTAAACTGGCTCTCATCAAAATTGAGTTTCTGTTGAAAAGAATATGGCTCATAAAGGAGAAGGTTTTGGTGTAGAGTCAAAATTGTCTGGCTAACAAAGGACACTAAAAGCTTGAGATGTTACCTCTCATGTCTGTTCTAACAAGAACTTTGAGTGCCATATTTGTCCTCCGTGCCCCTGATTGGTAAACACTTGAATTTTCTCATGTTTTCCCAGGTTCACTGGATAATGTCCAGAATTTTAATAAATAATCCATATGAGTTTGTTCGTAAATAACCTTTATTTTGGTGTTCTACATTTTATAATTTGTATTTTTGTTTTTTCATGAATGCCACACTTGTGTTTTTATAAGCTTATATTCCTGTGCATGTGAGTGTGGAATACAATGAAAATATGGATTTACTATAACTGATTTACAAGGTCCACTAAGTAAAGCTTAAGTTAGGACTTATTAAAGTTAATATGCCAAAAGTGTTACAAGAGCACTGGGAAGACAGTGAAGCAGGAAGACAGCTTTACAAAATACAAAAGCATGTTTTTACTGTAAGACGGTAGAATAGAGGCTGGAAGGAGGAGACTATCATTACCCATTGAAAGCTCAATTACACACTTCATAAAACAGGTAGACACCCAACACCAGTACGCACACACTGTAATCAGTTACAATCAGCTGAACCTGTCTTATTGGAAAGTAGTGGAAGGAAACTAGTGTCATGACGGAAGCAAAATATGATCATGTTATTGTAAAAAGTATCCTCTGATTTTTTTTTTTCATATCTACAGCTCTTGACTGCAGCTAGCAGGTGATGGTACCTATAGACTGGCTTTCCAAATGCCAGTAAATGCAAAAAATAAAGCATGAGGTGGTAGATACCAAAACAGCTTTTATTAGGCTTTGATACTGGTGTATATAAATGGGTGCATTTATATAGCACTTTTATCCAGAGCATTTATCCAATTTTGCCTCTCATTCACACACACACACTCACACAGCGATGGCAGCGAGCTACCATGCAAGGTGCTGGCCTGATCATCTGGGACAATTTAGGGTGCCCAAGGACACTGGACAGGAGGAGCTGGGGATTGAACCACAAACACTGTGATCAGTGGACGACCTGCTCTACCTCCTGAGCCACAGATGCCCATATAAAAGCCAAAGCTACAGAATATTAGCATTAGCTTATTTTGCCATCTTATATGAGCAAATATAATTTCTTTAGTTAATATGTTTCTGCTAGTTGGGGGAAATAGTCCACTATGAAACTGTATATTGCTTTAAATAATGCCATGGATGGTAAAACTAAGTGCATTAAAGCTGCACTTTATGTATTATTACATTAACTACATTTGTTAGGTCTAATGCTACCTATAGTTTTAAATGTCTCTGTTACATGACTTCAGTGGGCCTAAAACTGATCAGAGATTGTCAGTTTGTTGAGTTTAAAACTGTTGAATTATCAGGTCTGATACGTATTAAACATGATCTTGGAGATTGTGGTCACTTATTGTAGTGTATAAGGCTACAGTTTATTCAACATCTGTAAGGAAATGAAAAGATTTTAATGTATTTTTTTGTTTGTATAGGTTTTTTTTTTCTTTTTTAGCTATTGTAGTGTGTTTATTGACGGTACAGTGTATTTTGGAAATAAGTTTATTCAACACTGAAGCTGTTGCAAACTATTAGATGTGACCTTTTGTTTCTGGCCACCATTTTGTCCTCAAGTGTTGAGAACTTAGTGTCGTTGGGTTTTAATTGGTTGTCAGTCAACCGTGATTTTGGAATGTGTTTTGTCTCACAGAGGTTGTGGATATTTTCAGTAATGAACCTGAACCATGTGACACTTTTGTTGATCCCGGATTTTGTATTTGCAGGTTTAATGGATGTATAATTGCTTGCTTTATGAATAATCAGATCGGGATGCAAAGAGGAGTGAAATTGCGGGCTTTCAGCAGCCAAACAGTGTGTTGGTTCTGATGAGGTGGATCAGACCCAGTTATGTGGAAACCAGCGACTGAGCTCTGCAGAGAGACATCAAAGCACGTCAGTTGTGTGTTTGCTCTCGTCTAATTTGTGATCAGACAGGGCATTTTACCTCTGACCTGGAGTCTGTGGAGTGAGGGTTTGACATATGTTGCACACAACTGTCCTATTGTGTCAAATATTTAAACGTTAAAGTCACACTCAGAGGCTTCATTAGTCTGGGCTTTCAAGGCTAAAGCCAGCCTCAAATATTTTGTCAAACTAACTAAACTAAAAAATATGACTGCTCTAAATTTAATAGGCTTAAATATATTTTAATGGTGAAAAGCATATAGAGACATTCTTGTAGTGTAATATGTATAAAATTGTAAGGCATATATGAAAAAGGATTGGCTTACCATACAGGTTTTTCTCCGGCCATCGATTTAGTCACCCAATGAAAGTCCTGAGTCCTCTTGCCCATGCACTCTTAATACCACACTGGAATAGAACAAATTAAAACTTTTGTTTTGATGCAGATATGCACCTGGAACGTGCTTCAAAACAACATGGAAAATGTTATTGATTGGATCAGATTTGTATTTTAAAAGGCATAATTTCATCTTTTCCTTCTGCTGTTCAATAACTTGGTTCCTACTGGTTAAGGTAGATTGCCATTATGGGAATGAAAACTATAGAGAGGCGACTTGAGCTGAACATTGGTCTCAAACATTAAAGGATCGAAGAAGAAATGGACAACACAAAGCTAGTTTTCTAATCACTACATTCTGAAATGTAGTGATTAGATGTTCTTTTGTTTTTGTCATTCCTGAACAGAAAACAAAGTAAGTTTGTTGTTAAATTGAATCCACAATAAGCTTTATAAACATTTGAAGCCTCCAGACAGATCAAACTCGATGAACTAGTGCCCCTGCACACTGGATATTATCTTTAAAGTGTTCAGTTTTGTCCTGCAGTTGTAGTTTGTGTTGCTGTTGTGTTGGATTGTATTTTATTGTCAGTATTTCCTGTTATTTTGTCCACTGGATGGAGAGATAACAGACTTCCTCACAATGGAAAACAGAGAACAGAAAGACATTAGTATTTAATTGTTTTTTTAAATTGATTGTATTGTAATATGAGTCCAGCTTCTACAGAAGTTGAGTGTTAACATACGGTGGTCCAAGCTCGGTATTTTATTAAGGCCATGGTTGCTTTTCAGGGGGTGCCCAGTGAAATGGTTAAGCCCTGGCTCTCTTTCTACAGTGCAGAATGGGTAGGCATTAATCTGGCCCAGCTGGACAGAGGGAAATTAATGATCATTTACACTGACGACATAATCAGGCTTCACGCTGTCCTCCGATACTAAATTGCTTCTTTTGTTCCACAAGATCTCCGTCTTTCTCTCTCCATCTCTCTTTGTCAGTGTCTTTCTTTTTCTCTCTCGCTCTCAACTCTCTCTTTTCTTTTTTTTTTCTTCCTAGGTCGTTCTCTGTTATTGGTCATTAAGTGCTATGTTTCCATGGAAACAGCCAGTTTGGCAGGAATTGGCATGCTGTAAAAGCGTCCCTGTGATGTTCAATATGGAGAACTGTCTTCCTTCCACTGAGAGCTTGTCCAGTTTAGTGTGTCGTCGCAAACCTGTTAGGGTTGGGAGTCGTGCTGCAGAGCCCGGGCATTTTGGAGAGAAGATATGAAAGGTTGTTGAGGGCGCACCCCCACCCACACAAAAGCATACACATGGCACGCTGAAGACGTCCCCTCCGTCCCTTATCTCTCAACCAGGGTTTGTGTAGCTGTTCCCTTAATGCCGTCACTTCCAAAAGCAGTGACCCTGTTGGCAGGTGACATGAGGGCTGTCTGTGTGTAATTAGGCTGTGCTCTGTGTAATGACTTAGCATGGAGCTGCTCTCTATCAGGCCCAGCAGAGACAGTGGGGAGGAGGGAAGAAGAGGTTCGGCCATCACCAAGGGCAAGCCTATAGGACGTTTCGGCAGCCTCATCTCTCAGAAGGGAGGTTAAATTGAGTTCCTGAGTCAGTGAAAATCCCCCTATCGCTTATCGAAAGGCAGGAGGGTTAAATATTCAGTCTGGGAGGTTTGAAATGTAATCTGCACTGTGAGTTTAAATTGTCTTTGGATTCCTCTCTCTTTGCTCTGTTCTGCCTGTGGTAAGACAGAGATAAGTGGGCCAGAACAAAATGGCTGTTATAGTGACTGTCACTCAGGTATGTGCTGGGCCTGCAGAGTCGGACATAAAACTCAACTTGCCAAGTAATATGTTATACTTGATACTTTGAAAAATGTTATCTGTGATATAAGTTTGGGAGCCAATTCAAAGCCAACATCTAGAAACTGCGTGATTCTGCTTTAGGAATGTGTTCTCTGCAAAAAAATTCATCTCTACAAGTTAACTGATCCCAGATTTAGCCATCCACGACTTTTTCTTAAAACATGAAATTACGTCAAACAGATGAGATCATTCCATTTGTTCCTTGCAACGTTTCCTTTTTTCTGGAATTTTCTAAAAACAAACATCACTCTTTTGAAAGTTAAATGTGCCAGATTGCTGCTATAATTAGGCAGTTTTTAATAGTAAGGTTGGTGGTCCAATTCCCAAGTTTCTCCTGGCCACGTGTTGAAGTGTCCTTGAGCAAGATACTGAATGCCAAATTGCTCCTAATACGTATTTGTACGTACATGTATTTCAGGTAAAAAAACAATGCAAGTTGCTTTGGTCAAAAGCGTCTGCCGAATGTAATTTAGAATCATGAAAATGAAAGCTGATTCTTGAAAAATCTTGATCTAGTTCATTTGGATTGACGGGGGATTAAGACAGAGATTTTTCCAGGATTGAGCTGTTATAAACAAAGTCTGTATGTTTGGATAATGAGCACTGTATCCCACTGCTGTGCATCCTAAGCACGCTATTTTCACCCATTTGAATTATATAATAACACCTCATTGACCTCTGCTGCTCTAATACCTCTGTGAAGTCTCTTCTTCAAATTATAGCTGATCCATGCTCGGCTGTCTCTGCAAGTTGCTTTCTCTCAGCTCATTATCCATTTCATATTTACTGATGTTTTACAAGAGGGAACTTGCAGTGGAGATTTTATTTACAGAGAGTTTACAGGAGCAGTAAGGCTGCCATAGTAGCAATATTTTTTTAATAATATTCAACACAGTGAAAACAGAAAGACAAAATAGTTCTGGGTTTAAACCTAGTTGCTAAAGCTTGATGGTCAGAGATGTGTGTAGCAGCATTATATGCTGTGTGGGAAAGATGATGAGAGGATATGAGCTGCAGAAGAGGACAGACAGATGGTGTGAAAGAGCAGCGGTGCCTATACTTTCTGGCACGGATGACCTAGGACCAACATTATGAGAATGAGCAGTGCAAAAATAATGCAATTGGACATTGGTTATTTAAAAACATAATGAACCGAATTATCAAAAGGCTGTACAAAATGCGTTTGAAAGAGTAGGCTAGTTCTTCTTAGAATACGTTTTTGGCATAGAATTAAAATATTAGGAGAGAGCACAGGATGAGACAGTGTTAAGCTATCCATTTGTATCAATAGACTGGAACAAGCCAAGCTCACAGTTAGACTGATGGACAGGTGCCAGGCTTCATCAGTGGCGTGGAAGAGGCGCAGTAATTAGTCAAATGAGGAGGAAGTGGAGGAGACGCTACAGAGAGAGAAACCCCCTGGGGCTCTGTCTCCTCAGTAGGAGGACCTCCACGGCCCACTCAAATTCACACACATACCAAAACATAATGTGCACAGTTTCACACATTAGACGTCTTTTAGATACACAAACAAGGAGCACACATGCCCCAAGAAATAATCTACATGCCTCACACATGCATAGACGCACAATCATCATGTTATTTTGCTACTGCCCCTGTCTGAGACATTACTGTGACAACATGCAGGCAGTTTTAGAGCTACATAAAGTATTGAATAGGGGTTGGGGATGGGGATGGGGTTGAGGAAGTCAAGAAAATAAGAAATAGTGGCGGGAAGAATTATAGGGAGGATATTTTTGCGGCCGTCTATTTGAGAAAACCTAGTGGATGGGAAAAACAATTCCCTACCATCAGCAAGTTAATAAAAAGGCTGCAGTTTATCTCTGTCCAAAAGACAAATACCCTGACTGAGGATGGAAGGGAGGAGAGGAGTGGGGGGGAGGCTGCCCCACATTTCCCTTCGTCCTTCCCTGCTCCAACAAGTCACTTACTATGAATCCTCCTTTCTGAAAGTTGCCAACTGGCTCGCTGTTTTTTTACCGAGCATGTCCTGTTGAATTCTGTGATCACATACCACTTCTGCATGACCCTTTGGTTCTGCTGACAGGGCTAATTAATGGAGAGATACAAAACCGGGCAGTTAAAAGATTGCTGTGGGCTCCATCTGTCCAGCTGGTCTTGTTTGCCTATTGGTTTGTGCCGTCTGTGGCTTGGCATTGTGAATATCCCCTCTCACACTGTCATACTGGCATGCTTTATTTGTTTGAGTAGACACTGTGTTCAAGGTCAGTTTTACTAAGGATCTTGATTGTCTCATGGTCAGTTAAGCTGGACTACAATGATGAATCAGTTATGGCTCTGTAATTCGAATCTCCAAGCCATGGCAATCACTAAAACTAGAATTACAAGCACTTTCAATGGCCTCTAGATCTTGTATAATGTGACACAAGTGCGCTCTGGATGAAGATGATAATCGCATCACTTAGGATGTTGGTAAGATGCAATGAAGCAGTGAAGACAGGAAGTTTAAATACACTGATCACATTTGGATGAGACCATACAGTACTTGCAGGTGAATATGCTATTTCAGCGTGGAGATTAGACAAGGCTGAGTGTATGCAAAGTCCTGTCTCTGTGGGGTGTTTGTTCACATGTGTGTGGTTGTATGCATATAATGTTTTTCTTTGTTCAGACCTGTTTGTATCACCAGTTGACAATCCCTCTGATAATGTTACAGAAGCAAACCCACTCTACCCCCCCATGTCATCTTTTTGTTTCTTTCTCTCTCTAATCTCAAACTCTCCCCAAGGGGTGTATATAAATATTTAGCCCAGCCTTTGTTTTCTCTGATGAGTGCCCGGATGCATCTATCTCTGAATTACTTTGTGTTGGCACTGGCACCCTGTGTTGCCCCTGTGAGAACTTGGTTTGGTTATTTGGTTATTTGCACATCTTTAATCAACCATAGATATGTGCAAAATTAACATGCTTGGATATCTCAGCTTCTAAATAGCTGTCTTGTCACTGTTAACAGGATGTGAACTAGCTGGTCTAGCTGGCGTGGTTGTGTGAGTATCAGTTGACTGTTCATCAAGCCCCGCCCCCATTCGGGCCCTGCAAATACTGTATGCAGTTTACACTGATAGTGGCGGCAGATTTATCTCTCAAAATTCGTATTTTTTTAATCACTGGATCCTTGATTTCAGACAGAAGTAGACAAAAGCAGGCTTCTCATTATTAGCTGGCAACCATCAATTTTACCGGCTGAAATAACAACTGTTGCTGGCAAATTTTACACGTGTAGCTAATTCAGCTTACATTAGTGTAATGAGTTGGTTGAAAATGCCATATCTAGCTGACTGTCTAGTATTTCCAGCACTTGATGGCTACATAGTGTACATGATATTGTACTAAAAGATTGAGGCTAAAGCTGCATGTCCCAGACAAAAGGTCTGATCCATTTAGATGACAAAAAATAGGAAACATCTTTGTTCTTGTATGACAGTGTAGATCTAGTTTGTCCTAGTATTATAGTTATGATATGGATAAATGTAAGATTGTTATTTCACCCTAACATAACTGTTTAACTTACATACTTGTTTGTATTTTCAAACAGCATGTTATCACTTTTAGAAGAGAAAAGGCTTTTTGAGGGCTAACCGATCACACTCTAAAGAACAGGACAGAGCTGCTAATGTTAGCCTAACTCTGATAGCATCCAGGACCAGAGTTGTGCTACCACACAGTAAGGAAATATTGGGCAGTGGATATGCTAGTCTTGAACAGGGCTGGTTTATTGTTTTGTATTTTTACGTAACCTGTAACCCACAAGCTAATGTAACATAGTTTGTTAGTGATGTGCTCCTTAGCCTTAGAACTAATGCTAAGTTACTACTGTAGGTAGTAAGCTAGTTAGCTGGACATGCTAACAATTGCAGCTTATGTTAGAGCACATAAAACACACTGTTTAATCCATTCGTCACACTGTTGCTCTTGTCGTGTTTTTGAAAGACAAAAAAAGACCATCCTCCGAACACTTGAAATGCAGAGTTTTGCTCTTAGCAGAGCCCCATGCTTCCACACGTGGAGAACTCCAAAGCTAGACACACTTCTCGTGCCTAGTTACGGTTGCTAAGCTATTGTTGGACAATCACTGTTCGGGGGCAGGTTTTAGTGAACGGTCAATGCGCTGTTGCATTCACTGAATAAAATCCAACAATTCTGGAAATCTTGTAAAAGCAAAATCAAAATGCAAATCAGACTTCAAAATTTGGCTGATATAGAATCACACATCGCATAGATATCACTGGGTGGTTTCTCTGTTGGTATGATGCAGTGCCAAGCCCTGGTAGACAGTCAGAAGGAGTATGTGCCATCAAAGCAGGTGGCAGCTCTATACATGTTGTCCGTTGTTGACACACTCATCTTTCTCTTTTTCTCCTCCGTCTCATCGGGACGGAAAACCTCCCTGAGACACAAACTTCACAATAGTAGTCAATGTTTCTGCTTTTTCTGCGTGTGACTGGACTTCTCTGGAGGCTTCCAGTCCTATTGAACTATGAGAGGCTTCTGGTGTGTGGTGTCTTATCGAGCTCCTCTGAGGGGCTGCTGCTCCCTATGTGTTCTCTCTTATTGAACTCTTCCTGGGGCCCGTGGAAGCTGGGTCTGCTCTGCAGAGCCCACTAATATTCCTTAATGATGTGGCATCTGTCTCTGTCAACCTCAACGCTGCAGCAGCCAGACGCGGCCTATTGTGGCTGACTTCAGAGAGAGATAAGCAGTCCTCTCTCTCTTAGACACAGACGAAGGAACAATAACATCAACACTACCAAAGAACATCAGTGCTACCAGCAAACATAGCGAAAAAGTCAACAAATAAGTCTTTATACAAAGTGGCAGAAGCAGACAGAAATCTTTTTCATTTGTTATCATTTTTACTGTTTTGACTTTCCTCTGCTGTGTTGATGACAAGGAGAACATTTAGAAAAATGTTTTTTTGTATGCAGCATTAACAAGTTTTTCTTATATGCTGAAGTAGAGGAGTACGGGGATTGACTTGCAAAACAGTGGACTTTTGATGAGTGTTGGGAGCCAGCTGAATCTGCATACCACTTTTTAACAGTAATTTTCTGGAGTCTCGCCACCCTCTGTCTTCCCATCTGTGTGTTTACA